>NC_053162.1:62293668-62961168 GCF_016835505.1 Polypterus senegalus | reverse complement strand
AGGATGAAGGAATTGAAACAATTGAATGGCCTTCACGATCCCCTGACTTAAACCCAATAGAACATCTGTGGGACATTATGTTTCGGTCCATTAGGCGCCGCCAGGTTGCTCCTCAGACTGTACAACAGCTCAGGGATGCCCTCATACAGATCTGGGAGGAAATGCCACAAGACACCATCCGTCGTCTCATTAGGAGCATGCCCCGACGTTGTCAAGCATGCATACAAGCTCGTGGGGCCACACAAGATACTGAAAAGCATTTTGAGTAGCAGAAATTAAGTTTTGAAAAATGGACTAGCCTGCCACATCTTCATTTCACTCTGATTTTAGGGTGTCTACACAATTGAGCCCTCTGTAGGCAGAAAACTTTTATTTCCATTAAAAGACTTGGCATCCTTTTGTTCCTAAGACATTGCCCTGTCGTTATTTGTATAGATATCCAACTTCATATTGAGATCTGATGTATCTAATGTGTTTCTTTAAAGTGTTCCTTTAATTTTTGTGAGCAGTGTATATATATACATACATATATACACATATATCTACATATATATATACACATATCTACATATACACACATACATATACATACACACAAATACATATATATATAAACATTTATATATACATCTACATATATACATATACACACACACATAAATATATATACATACATATCTACTGCAAGATATGGCCGGCCATTCATCCCAGCCAATACCCCCAAGCCGCCAGGTGGAGCCCTCCTTGCAGCATGGAGGTCCCAGAAGACCAGCAGGGCATCATGGACAATGTGGTTTTTATGCACAGCCCTGCTGGATGCCATGGGGGCCACAGGGAGGACCGAGGGCTTCTTCGTGCCCTGTGACCGGAGGTTCGTCATAGGAAGAGCGACGGACTTCCGGGTTGAAGAAAAGAACTTTTACCTGACCCAGAAGTGATTGAGAATCACATGGACTGGGGATAGGGAATACTTCCGGGTCAGGGAATATAAAAGGACTGTGGGAGCTCCCAGACAAGGAGCCGAGTTGGGAGGCAGGGTGGCTAAGCGTCTGAAAGTGGAGGATTGTGATTTATTGGTTTATTGTATTGTTTATTGAAGAATAGTGGAGTGGTGGTGCTTTGTGCACAATTTTTATAATAATAATTATTGGACTTTTTATCTGGTGTCTGACGTGTGGTCTGAGGGTACAAGGGTGCGAGGAAAACCCTAATTTGTCAAACTAAATATATACATATACACACACACACACACATATATACATATATATACATATATATATATATATATATATATATATATATATATATATATATATATATATATATATATATATATATATACACATATATATATATATATATATATATATATATATATATATATATATATATATATATATATATATATATATATATATATATATATATATATATATATATATATATATATATATATATATATATATATATACACACATATATTATTTGTACAAAATCTTAATTTATTTATCCATTCCTAAATAATTAAATGGGCAGGCTATTTCGTATCAGTGCAATACGCTGCTTGTTAAAACGGATGACTCCCGCTCTTACGTTGCAAGTCTTCGTGGATATTATGAACTATCGTTTCTGTTCAAGTTCTATTTAAATTTTAAATAGAAGGAATTTTTATTTAGTCGACAGAATATTATTCCGTAATAAATCAACTCAAACCTTAAATAACTTATATTTTGCTCTCCATAAAAATATATCCTGTCTAAATTATACAAGCTAGAAATAAAGTAAACGCTAAAAGAACAAAGATTCAAATTTCTTTACTCTTATGTAATTTTACATAAAAAATAAACTTAAATTTGAAATATCCCAAAAGATTTTGCTCTCCATAAAAATATATCCTGTCAAAATTATACAAATTCAAATATGAACATGCTGCATAACAAAACCTGGAAATATAAATAAAATTTGTTCTTTTCAGCAATAACAAATCAAATCATTCAGTTTGGTCATATGTCATGTTATTAGAGCTGGACGCCTGGTATCTTCTTTTGGCAACAAGTTCATTTATGTTTGGTGTGAGGTTCTGTGTTGTGGAGATTGTCCGGATGGACAGCAGGTGCTCATTAGTGAGGCGACTCCTGTGTGCTGTTTTGTTAGTCGTCATCACTGAAAAGAGCTTCTCACACAGATATGTGCTACCAAACATGCACAAGGTTCGAGCCGCATGTAGACGAAGCTGGAGCATTTCTGCGGGAATGGAGTGAATAAACTGTGCGGGCACTGCAGTATCGTACTTTCCCTTCAGTGTGCTATTACACTGCAGCTCAATGACCTCCATCTGAATCTGCACAGCTGCAGTTTCCACATCGACGACAAATGGGTTGCGAAACAACTCAAAATTCTTTTTTTATTCTTCAAAGTCACCAAAGCGCCGTGCGAAATCAGTGCGCTCAGTTTATCAGCAAAGTGCGTATATATATATATATATAGATATATATATATATATAGATATATATATATAGATATAGATATATATATAGATATATATATAGATATCTATACTAATAAAAGGCAAAGCCCTCACTCACTCACTCACTCATCACTAATTCTCCAATTCTCCGAAATTTGGCAGGTTCATTCCTTACAGCTTCCTTACAAAAGTTGGGCAGGTTTCATTTCGAAATTCTACGCGTAATGGTCATAACTGGAAGCTGTTTTTCTCCATTACTGTAATGGAGATGAGCTTGAACGCCGTGGGGGCGGAGTTTCATGTGACATCATCACTCCTCCCACGTACATAGAAAACCAGGAAGACCTCCAAAAAGCGCTGAAGAAAACATGCATTATATAATTGAGAAGGCAGCGAAAAAATTAGAAGCGAGCGACTGACATATACAACCATATTCATGAGTTCTGCTACTTCGGAAACAAAGCACGATGTAAACCTAAACTTTAAATTAAGTTCATAGACAGGCTGCCGCTGGCGTTTGTAATTTAGTGCCTGCCCATATAAGGCTGTCCGTCAGCGGCAATCCAATAGCAAACTCCCACTAAATATTCACGGGTGAAGGACTGTGCTTATGCAGAGGAAGATGAGATGGTCAGGGTGGTGTTTGGCACAAACTCAGCGAAACTGCGAGAGAAAGTTTTAAGTGCCAGGACTTCGGTAACATTAAATACAGCCATGGACATAGCACGAGATGGCACCAGCACAGCTGGGAACCTTCGATGCATGTACACCGGCGCCCACGTGAACTGACGCAGTGCACAGACAAAAAGCAACAGTTCCAAAGAGCGCTGAACAAAAACACAATTACACAATTGAAAAGGCAGCAAAAAATATGAAGCGTCTGATACATACAAGCATATTCATAAATGCATCTACTGCGGAAACAAAGCACACGGTGGAAAAAGTCAATGTCCCGCTAAAGGAAGACAGTGTAAAAAAAACCTGTGCATGCAGTGTGTCACGTCTCAGATAAAGAAGAAGACAAGCTGTTTATTGATGCAGTAAGAAACGAATCGATGAATGAAACCTGTCGTCTTTACAACGATTGACAAACACGGAATGTAACTTGAACACAACACATCCTACAAATACGAACCTGATTGAAAGAAATAATGATAATCAAATCCTTGATGACAGCAACACTCAGTAACACTCACAAAACAAATACTGTATATTGAAAGTCATGTTACGTTATTTTTAAAATGTTCCCTTTTCTTTTTCATAGCTTTTTTAACACACTACTTCGCCACCAATGATTGTTTTGGTAAAGCCATACTCAGTGTATTCATTAGATGAATGGTAAAAAATTAAGAGTGAGGGGAGGATGACTTATTGAGGCATGCAGGCAAAACCACAACACGCGGGCTCGATGTACGAAAAAATATATCTTTTCAAGTTCTATTTAGTCCATATGTGTCAAACTAAAGGGCTGCGGGCCACATCCGGCCCGGCGTGTAATTATATCCGGCCCACGAGATAATTTTATATACTGTATTATTGTTATTAATGGCCCGGGTATATGAAGCGCTGGTAACGCAATAAACTACAGATCCCAAAAATGCAGCGCTTCAGCTGCCTTGCCGAACACTTACCGCGTTAATCAAGTCTAGCTTATGATACTGCAAGTTATTGCAAAGCTAGCCCACACGATGCCGAAGAGAAAAGTTGATTCTGAAAATAGAGCCTTTAAAAACCGATGGGAGGCTGAGTATATGTTTACTGACATTGCCGGTAAACCCGTGTGTCTCATTTGTGGAGCTAATGTGGCTGTAATTACAGAATTTAATCTTTACATCGACTAACAAACACAGAATGTAACATGAACACAACACATCGTACAAATACGACCCTGATTGAAACAAATAATGATAATCGAATCTTTGATCACAGCAACACTCACAAAACAATTACTGTATATTGACAATCATGTTACGTTATTTTTAAAATGTTCCCTTTTCTTTTTCATAGCTTCTTTAACACACTACGTCTCCGCTGCGAATATATATATATACCCCGATCTACATACTCTCAAATAGATAAGCCACACACCGTGGCGCAATTGTAGAGGCTTCGCCTCTATCGCCTACATCCGAGGTTTGATTCCCGAGAGGGGATGTACTGAGTATGTACGTGTGCTTCCCGATTCATTTTACCCTCGCATCTCATTGGTTTGAGACGTATGAAAAAATATGCGGTTAACGCAGAATCATGTTACGTTATTTTTAAAATCTTTCCTATTCTTAGCACAAGCACAGCTGAGAAGCTTCGATGCATGTACTCCATAACAAAAAATAACGCATTTAATCACACTTTCAATTCCAAGCAAAGGGGAACTTTTGTCAATGCATGATTTCCTGGTACATCGATTACACTGATGCACACATCACAGCTACAAAAATGTTACACTCGAAATGAAGCGCGTTCCTACGACTGATCGGAGGAAAATTTAATTTCAAAAAACTACCCGAAGCGAAGCCCTGATAAAAGCATGGTTTTGTGCACACTGAAAAGCAAGCAAAATTAGATGCATTACAGAAAGCGGACTTTGTGGCTCTTACTGGGGATCATTGGACTTCCGTGAACGTTAGTAATTCTAATTACAAAATGTTCAATGATCACACTGTTTTAGCCTAATGTACAAAATAATTTTGGCTAAGGTTACTCAGAGTTTAAAGATTAAGTTGGTTAAATTACCTTTTATGTTTCTGACTTATTTTTTTAAGAAGAAAAACTGCACTTTGTTGAAATTTTGGTTATTATTATTTAAAGACAATACCATTCTGAAAATGTACTTAAAGTACTTAAACTACCACTTTATTTTTAAGTCTGCCCAATTTTAACCAGGGATGATATTTTTGTTTCTGTTTTAAATTCAAATGCAGTTTAAAAGCATTTTTTTTTTTCAGAAATGAAAAGAGCTTGAGTTTACAATATTCATGTACATGTCTATTATTTGATTCTGTCGCCCACTAAAACCCTTTTAAATTAAAAAAACACATTTTGCGATTTGGGGCAAATTTACGTGTCTTGATTACATACGATTAATCAAGATTAATTATTACACAGCCTCTAATTAATTGGATTAATTTTTTTAATCGAGTCCCACCCCTAATATATATATGTATATATATGTGTGTGTGTGTATATATATATATATATATATATGCATATATGTACATGTGTGTATATATATATATATATATATATATATATATATATATATGCCAGCAACACTCATGACAATGACAAAACAATTATATTATCAATTATGTTACGTTATTATTAAAATGTTTCCTTTTTTTTTACTTCTCTGCTGCCAAGCGGGTATTTTGCTGTGTGTATATATATATATATATATACACACAGCAAAATACCCGCGTTTGGCAGCAGAGAAGTAAAAAGAAAAGGAAACATTTTAATAATAACGTAACACATATATATATATATTTATATTTACTGTATAGTTACACACATGCGCATAGGACGGCAACTTAAGGGCTCTAGTGATTGTAGTCGCCCATCGCTCCAACGGTTGTCCCTGTGTTATAATTCTTTTTCTCTTTATCCCTACGCAGCCCTGTGGATTGACCGCTGTTAACACCTCCGATGTCACTTCCAATGTCTAGCTACCTGGACCCACCTCTTCCTAGATGAAGGACATATGACCAGAAGTTTGGCCATTTTAAAATCAGTACACTATGGAACTCCAGTCTAAAAAGAGGTTCTTTTTGCTATTACTGCTTGTTTATTTGATCTACTGCTTTCCAATTATACAGGGTCATTGGGTGGTGCCCCAACTCTTTACTGTGGTCTGTCTTATCTCTTACAGTGGCACAGTCGGCAAAATTTGCTGCTAAGATGTCAGAGCAACAGGCCCTGACAGAAGAACTCCAGATTAGGGAAAAATGGATTCAGCTTGCCGAGGTGGAGGTATGTAACCAAACGCATGTCACTATCCAACGGGAACGACTGTTGAACTGTTCCAAGTAGCATTGTCACTACATTCGGATAACCAGTAACGGCCACTATTTAACCAAATATAATACAGCATGGAGTTGACAGGTGTAGTACCGAAAAATAGTAACTTTAAATTAATCCTCAAAAGATGATTAATGTTAGTGCATAATTCTAGCAGGAAACTGATTTTTAGAATTTCATAATATGCCTTCACTTACTGGCTTGGTGAAGTCCTCTTCTTTCACAGACTTGCTACCGTTCAAGTCAGTTGACAGGCAGTTTCCATCTTGTGCACAAGCATCTACTTACTCCATTTATGCTGCTAAAAGACAGAAAGCAGCTGATTTTGCAAGAGTCAAGAGCAGCGAAATGGGAAAGGTGGACAGTAGTTGCAGTGCAGGAGAGGTAGAAGTTTTACTTTACTTGCTCATGGATTTTGTGTCTTTTTTGTTGTAATGGGTTTAGAAGTAATCCCCAGGGATTTTCAGAATGGGGTGAGTTCACCACCATTAGACTAGTGTAGCAGAAATAGTTAAAAATCCCCTGTGCCATTAGTTCAGGAGTTTGTGGTGAGGTGACGATATTGTGAATATTGCAAAGGTTTTTTTTTCCATGCTGTTGGCAGCTTTAAAGGTATGTTTCAACCTCGTTAAGCCATGGTGTCGCCTAGATTTTGAGAGGGGTTCATCATTGGTGTGAGAGATTTATTAAATGGCTCTGTAGCAGCAAAATTCTATTATCAGGTTTGTTTTTATTTTTAGCAGCTTTAGACTATCGGCATTTTCAGAGCCCTTGCCTGTAAAATGCAGTGAATGAAAGTTTAAGTTATTTATTGTATTTTTCCTTTTTCTTGGATATGACTATTTCAGTTTTGCTTGATTGCTACATATTTTTATGGACTGTTATTTCTCTTTATAGTGCATTCTCCTTGTTGATTTTTTTGTTCCTGTTCTTACCAACAAATACTGGATTAGGACTCTTCATACAATAAACATCTATGACTGTGGTTTCCAAGTACTCTGTGTTTTACCTGTGTTTGAGCATTCTAAGCACTGTCCGGCTATGAACTACTAGCGTTCATAGCCTTAAGGCAGTAAACTGTGATACACAAACACATATATACAAGGGTATATATAGAAGCAAAGGTTTGTGACAGTCTGCATATTTGTAGCTAGATATCCACAAAGATAGAAAATGAGTCACGTATCTTAAAATAGTTTTTTATTCCTAAGCTTTCGACATCCAAATACTTCACGGACTGTCCTTTTCAATACTAAAAGCAAAAAGTCATTCACAGACACAAGAAACACAACTTACAGCAATCCATGCCCAGTGGTATACATGCGATAAACATCTGAAAAAAGACTCACAACAAGTATACAGGAACATCGCAATGCCGAAAGAAGACCCACATTCTCCGATTTACACACATGCAAGTTCCACCAGACACACGTTTAACTGGGAAACTGTGAAAGTAAAATTCAGAGCCAAGGAGGAGAGTGCCAGACGTTGGCTGAATTGTGACTCTCTAATGAAAGCACCATTAACAGACACTTGGACTTGAACCCAGCATATCCAGGCTTAAAAAGAAGAACATTTAAATAAAAAAAATAAAAAAAGACTTCATGACCAACATCTTCCAAACCCCACCTTACTAGTCCACCCCCAACCCCCTTACAACCTCTACCTCCATCCCCATCCTTCAGCAGCTATATACTGCCTTTAACTCCTGTATGAATAATCATTTTTCTGTGATGACACCTGGCAGGTTGTAAAAATCTTAGGAATAAATAACTATTTTAACATAAATGACTCATTTTCTCTCTTTGTAGATCTGTAGCTACAAATATATTCAATTTAGTACACCTTGCTAGTACCGGGTTTAACCCCCTTTTGCTTTCCAAACTGCCATAATTCTTTGTGTCAAAGTTTCAGCAAGGTGCTGGAGAAATTCCTCGGGAATTTCGGTTCATACTGACATGACTGCATTATGCAGTTCCTCCAGATTTGTCAGTTGCATATCCATAATGTGAATCTCCAGTTCCACCACACCCCAAAGGTGCTCTATCAGATTGAGATCTGGTGACTGTGAAGGTCATTTGAGTACAGTAAACTTGCTGTCATGTTAAAAAAAAAAAATCAATTTGAGATGATTTGAGCTTTGTGACACGATGCTTTATCCCACTGGAAGTAGCTATCAAAAGATGGGTACACTGCGGTCACAAAGGGATGGGCATTAGGTCAGGGTAAACATATTGACATCAGCATTGCATTTTCACCCAGAGAACTGCTGCTCACTGGATATTTTCAATTTTGTGGACCATTCTCTGTAAAACCTAGTGATGGTTGTGGATGGAAATCCCAGTAGATCAGCCGTTTCTGAAATACTCAGACCAGCCCATCTCGTACCAACAACCATGCCACGTTCCAACGTTACTCAGATCACCTTTCCTCCCCATGGTGATGCTCAGTTTGAACTTCAGCAGGTCGCCTTGACCATGTCTACATGCCTAAATGCATTGAGTTGCTACCATCTGATTGGATTATTAGATATTTGCATTATCAAGCTGTTGAACAGGCATATCTAATAATGTGGACAGCAAGTGTACACATTCATACACACAAACACACACACAATGAATGGCAGTTGACCTGACCTAACGAAAAGGGCAGGTGCTCTACCTAAAATACACTTAGAGGCATTTCTGTGGTAAAAGGGAAGAACAGCTCAGAAAAATATAGAATAGGAGGGTTCAGTATTCATTTATTCTGTTGTTAAATAAACTAATCAGAATACCTGGACTCAAGATACAGAATTGTGCCTCATGGATTACCATGTGTCACTTAGTGGCCACATCATACTTAACATGCTAATTTGTACAGACAGTCAATACATAAATGTAAAGAAAATTAAACTGCTATATTAATTACTTTAACTTTGCATATCTAGAAATTTCTCTCAGTAACACAAGTGCTTTAAACTTATATTTTGCTTAAATAAGATGCATTCTTAAAAGGTTTTTTTTTAAACCACTTGGGGCTTTATTTTCTCTAGTGGCCTATGAACATACTCCGCATTGAGAGGAGTCAGTTGAGGTGGTTCGGCATCTGTTCAGGATGCACCCTGGATGCCTCCCCTTGTGTTCCGGGCATGTCCCACTGGGAGAAGGCCACGGGGCAGACCCAGGACATGCTGAAGGGATTATATCTTCCGGATGGGAATGCCTCGGGGTCCTCCCAGAGGAGCTGAAGGAGGTGGCTGGGGAGAGGGAGGTCTGGGCTTCCCTGCTTAGGCTGCTGCCCCCGCAACCCGACCTCTAATAAGTGGTGGATAATGGATGGATGGTCTATGAACATACCAGCCTCGAAACACAAAATGGCAATTAAATAAATTAGCTAACAAAAAAAAACCCCAAAAATAACAAAAAAATAAAATCCAAAAAAAAAAAAAATAAATAATGTCACTCAGAAAACAAGTTAGAAAATGTACGCAAAATTGGATACTGACATGAGTATAGAGATCCATTTAACGGTTTTCAAACTTGGAACATTTTTAATTTTTGTATTTTTACTTAATCAAAAATACAGATAAAAAATAAGGTTAACTCAAAACAATAAATCTATTATGAAGGTCACGCAGAATGTTCCTCATTTTTAATACCAACGACTCTGAAAATTTGCCAAATGCTTTTTATATGGGAGTTTTTTTTTTATTTAATTCCATAACATTGTGCACCTTATTCTGTTCAAGATATCACAATCAAAAGAGAACGCTCCCAACATATCTGCTTAAAGAATGAATGTAACAAATTTCAAAGAAATCATTCCACTATTCCAGGTTAATCCTGCTGGAACACCAGCATGCCCTTTTAAATACATTTTTTCACTGAAGTACATCTACCCAAATTATGTCCAATAATTTCTCAGTTGAAACCCTCCATCTGCATCCTTGATCCAGTACCAACAGGCTTTTTCAAAGACATCTACAATGTGCTAATTGATAGTGTACTTGACATCATGAACTCATCATTAGATACAGGGGTCTTCCACGGCTATCTAAAGACTTCAGTTGTTAAACCCCTGCTCAAGAAAAACAACCTAGCCTCCTCTGTCTTTGACAACTTTATAACAATTTCTAACCTGCATTTTTTAAGTAAATTTCTGGAAAAGGTAGCTTTTAAGCACCTACATGATTGCCTGAATAAGCATTCTATTCTTCATGAGTTTCAGTCAGGTTTTAGAACAAATCACAGTACAGAAACTGTACTGGATAAAGTAGTAAATGATTTGAAGGTTAATTAGAATATTAGAACAATCTAGACGAGAACAGGCCATTCAGCCCAACAAAGCTCGCCAGTTCTATCCACTTTAATTCTTCTAAAAAATACATCAAGTCTGGTTTTGAAACTCCCTAAAGTCTTGCTGTCTACCACGCTACTTGGTAGCTTATGGGTTATCTGTGTAAGGAAAAACTTCCTAATGTTTGGCAAAATTTACCCTTAAGAGGTTTCCGACCGTGTCACCGTGTTCTTGATTAATTAATTTAAAATAAGTCTCGATCCACTGTACTTATTCTCTTGATCATTTTAAACATTTCAATCATGCCATGTCTTAATTTTACTTTGCTTAAACTGAAAAAGGCTCAGCTCTTGTAGCCCAGGAATGAGCCTAGTCACTCTTCTCTGGATCTTTTCTAGCGCTGCTATGTCCTTTTTGTAGCCTGGAAACCAAAACTGCCACACCAGTGCATTATAAAGCTTGAGCTTAATCTCCTTCAACTGTTACTCCCACATTGTGCTATATAACCTAACATGTATGCCTTCTTAATAGCTTCTGAAGACTGTTGGGAAGTTGACAGCGTAGAGTCCATTACGACTCCTAAAACTCTCTCATAAGGTGTACTCTCAATTTTCACACCTCCCACTGTGTATTCAAAACTAACAGTTTTACTTCCTATGTGTAATACCTTACATTTGCGGACATTAAATTTCATCTGCCACAAATCTGCCGAAACCTGTATATTGTCCAAGTCCTTCTATAATGATTTAAAGGATTATCTCCCAATCTATCTATTTTGGTATCACCTGCAAACTTAACCAGCTTATTATTTACGTATATTTATATCCAAATCATTTATATAGATTAAATATATCAGCAGACCCAACTCTGACACCTGTAGAACAACACTCTTAACATCAGCCAATTCTGCTAAGGTTCCTCGTACCATTACTCTCTGCTTCCTGTGTCGGAGCCAATTCTGTCATCATCCACAAACATCACCCTGAACTCCCACTTCTTTTAGTTTGATGCCCAACCTCTCATGTAGCATCATATCAAATGCTTTCTGAATGTCAAGGTAAATATCATATGCTTCACTTTGATCTTTTGTTGCTTCATCATAGAATACCAGCAGGTTACTAAAACATGACCTCCCTCTTCTGAACCCATGCTGACTGTTTAGAAAAACTCCTGCATTTGCCATGTGCTGCTCAATCTTAATCCTTAATAATTCCTTCCATTAATTAATTCGGACAGAGGTCATGTATCTCCTTTTGTTCTCTTAGACTTGAGTGCAGAATTTCACACCATAAACCACAGTATTTTTTACAAATCACCTTAGACAATGGGTGTACCTCTCCAACAGTGTCTTAAATTGGCTTTAGCTATATTTAACAGGTAGAAAATGATTCATTAGTTGTGGTGACTGTACTTCAGAGATCCATAATTTATATATATATATCTCTCTCACACACATACATAGATATATATATATATATAGATATATATATATAGATAGATATATATATATATATATATATATATATATATATATATATATATATATATATATATATATATATATATATATATATATATATATATATATATATATATATATATATATATATATATATATATATATATATATATATATATATATATATATATATATATATATATATATATATTATATATGTAAGATATGGCCGCCATGTACCCCGGCCAATACCCCCAAGCCGCCAGGTGGAGCCCTCCTTGCAGCATGGAGGTCCCCAGAAGACCAGCAGGGCATTATGGACCATGTAGTTTTTGTGCACCGCCCTGCTGGATGCCATGGGGCCACGAGAGGGAGCTGCAGGGAGGACCAAGAATTCTTCATGCCCTATGACCCGGAAGTTCGTCATAGGAAGAGCGACGGGCTTCGGGTGAGAAACATTATTTACCCTGACCCGGAAGGAATAAGGACTTGTGGACTGTTGGGAAGGAACACCTCGGGTCAGGGAATATAAAAGGACTGGGAGCTCCCAGGCGATGAGCTGAGTTGGGAGGCAGGGTGGCTAAGCGTCTGGGAGTGGAGGATTGTTTATTATTGTGGTTTATTGTTATTGTGAATTGTGGAGAGGAGCGTGCTTTGTGCACTTATTATAATAAATATCATCTTTGGACTTTTACCTGGTGTCTGACGTATAGTCTGAGGGTACAAGGGTGCGAGAAGCATCTTATTCTGTTACAATTGGCGTAGCTCCGGCAGGATTCTCTGGCCGTCAGTTTGGCAGAGGACCTGAATTTAAAAATTTATTGTGGACAGAATATCCGGAAGACAGCGTCCACGACACACACAGAAAAATCGCCAGAAACCTCATCTTTATCAAGTCCGTCATGGGAAGAAGAAGACAAAGCAGAGCGCCAGCAACAGCGGAGGTCTAGCGCTTCGGCATTGCCTGCGCTCAAGAGGAGCTATGGAGCGGCTACGCATTTCGGAGAGATTTCGGAGGAGGACGTCACCGGCGAGGTATGTACGGGAATGTACTGAATAATCTTTTAAATTAACACATGATGTCCCATGTACATACCTCCCAGATGTCCATCCGAAGGCTCTGCGGAGGCAGAAGACAGACCGAAGCGATGGCGCGCTCTCATTCAGGCAAGCGAGTAACCCGAAGCACTTCCGCATTACGGGTGCGGCGAGGGACACGTGACCTACCACAAGGGATTCCAGGAAGGTGACGTTCCGTATCCAGCTGTTTGTGGCTTCGCCCAAGAAAAGACGGACTTGAGTTTTTCGAAGGGGAAAGGGGAGGCGATCGAAGTACCGCTCTCCCTACAAAAAGGTAAGGAGGTCCGGAAATGATTGATCGGTCCGTCGATAAATTGATACAGACGGATCACAGTCAGCCAAAAGCGGCACCGCGTCCTCGAAAAGAACTCCAAATCCCAGGCTCCCTTGCGGGACCTGTCTGAGCACGTGCCAGGAGCGGCCGTGTTTATTGGCTCCCACCGGAGGGTAAGGCTAATGATGGCTCGAGCATGCCTCCGGGTGAATTAAGTAACTTTTGGGCGTGCACGAGCTGGAAAAGTTGCTTCAGCCCGTGCACAAATTTTACAGGTGGTGGAGACAATAAAGAAGATCACTGGGGATCTGGGAGCAGCGGCGGCGCCTTTAAGGAGGGTGGATGAATTCCTACGGCGATTTGGTCAGGAGTCTCCCATTATGATTGATTTGGCGGTACAGGTGAGTTTTACGGTACCGTACAGAATAAGGGACACAGAGTGACGCGGCCCGCGGTTAATTAGTAGCGGGTGCCAAGTCACTACGAGCCCTACAAACGAGTGTGGTGTGATGACAGAAGGGCGGTGGAAGCACTGATCGTACCAGAGCAGCTGAAAAGTGCTGTCTCGGGCGATGCGGTGCTGAAGACGCCGCCTCTGGTTTCTTTAAAGTCAACGGGCATGCAAACAGCAAAGAGGCTCTCTTTCTCTAATAGAGACTCAAGCTGTCGCCGACAAGTAAGCAGGAGATCCCGAAATACACCGTGGGTCTCCTGACAAGGTGGGAAAAAGGGCGGAGAGCAGCGAGGCGGCCAGAAAACCCTCCTTGGCGGGGAAAGGGTGGAGCTGACCGAGTTCGAGATGTTTCAGGTCTCGGGAAAAGAGCCAACCAGGAGGACTTCGTGGTGCTACAATTGCCAGCGACGGGTCACGAGTGGCGCCAATGTCCCGGGAGACAGGAGGTACACCGTTCCCCAAGGTTTGCTCGAGGACAGGGACAACGCAGTCAGAGCCCGGATGACGCGTCCTCTTGGAGAAGACTTCCCTCTCGGGGCAGGCGCTCCGAATCTTTATAATTAAGCTGGGGAGTACTGTAAGATATGGCCGGCCATGTACCCGCCAATACCCCAAGCCGCCAGGTGGAGCCCTCCTTGCAGCATGGAGGTCCCCAGAAGACCAGCAGGGCATTATGGACCATGTAGTTTTGTGCACCGCCCTGCTGGATGCCATGGGGCCACGAGAGGGAGCTGCAGGGAGGACCGAAGAATTCTTCATGCCCTATGACCCGGAAGTTCGTCATAGGAAGAGCGGCGGCTTCGGGTGAGAAACATTATTTACCCTGACCCGGAAGGAATAAGGACTTGTGGACTGTTGGGAAGGAACACCTCCGGGTCAGGGAATATAAAAGGACTATGGGAGCTCCCAGGCGATGAGCTGAGTTGGGAGGCAGGGTGGCTAAGCGTCTGGGAGTGGAGGATTGTTTATTATTGTGGTTTATTGTTATTGTGAATTGTGGAGAGGCGTGCTTTGTGCACTTATTATAATAAATATCATCTTTGGACTTTTACCTGGTGTCTGACGTATAGTCTGAGGGTACAAGGGTGCGAGAAGCATCTTATTCTGTTACAATATATATAGATAGATATAGATATATATATATATATATCTATAGATATATATATATATCTATAGATATATATATATATCTATAGATATATATATATATCTATAGATATATATATATATCTATAGATATATATATATATCTATAGATATATATATATATATATATATCTAGATCTATCTATATATATCTATCTATCTATATATATCTATATATATCTATATCTATATATCTATCTATCTATCTATATATATATATAATTCACTAAGGCCAAGACAACCATGGAAAGCACGCCGGAAGGGGCGTGGATTCACTAAGCCGCCGACAAGTGAGACACCTATGGCGCACGCACACCAACTCCAAGACCACTGGATACGACGACAACTCACAGAGCCACGCCCACCAACTCGGACACAACACAGAAAAACCGGCGTCATTTATATTCGTCTGTCGTAGAGGTCACATGCAGCTCCGACCCACGTTGACTGTTCATAGAGGCATGTTTCTCGCGGAGGTGAATCGCCATATGCAGCGTGTAAAACGGTTTGCGAGGGGTATCCCATGGGATCCTTAAAACATTCCTTTACAACTGAGGTTAAAACACAATGAAGTAAGCAGTCTTTAAAAAACGAGTTTTCGGTTACGGTTAGCAAGCTGTTTTACACGCTACATACAGCAATTCGCTTCCGCGACAAACATGTGTCTTCTTAGATGCTCCTGCACTTTGTACACACCCCCCTCCAACCTCGCTACTACCGTGGTTGGGTGTCTTGGTGGATTATATATAGAAAGGCAGCCAAAACCGCACAGAGCAATGAAAAGTCTACGTGAGTCACAGGTGCATGTGGACTGTGCAAAGACGACAACAACTCGAGTGACGAGTTGGAGGTGGGCACATGAGCAGGCAATGTATACTGAACGAGAAATTAGCAGACTAGCATGACGGAGGGAGCAGAGTGGACGTCCTTCTCCTCTCCTCCCGTTCCACCCTCCGCCTGAGCGCCGCACGGACGATTGTGTGTTGGTTCGTTCCGTGCATTGTTACAATGTTGCTTTTCTTGCTGATTTATTACATTACCGATTTTTCAAATGTTAATTTTCTCACTGTGCTTAAAAATTATTAAAAAACTGGCCTGAATATGCAGCGTATGGTACGCCGCGGGTTGGCTAGTATTTATATGAATATAAAAAAGCCAAAGCCCTCACTGACTCATCACTAATTTTCCCACTTTCCATATAGATGGGAAGCTGAAATTTCACATGCTCATTCCTTGCAGTGTACTTACAAAAGTTAGGAATGCTTCATGTCCTATTGCAACACCCAAGTGAGGGTGGGAGAAAACGGGTGTACCCCTTAAACTTTATATATAGATAATCCTCACCATTTCTGCAACTTCCAATATATGTAGGAAGCCCAAATTTCCCATGCTCATCCTTTACACTGTACTTACAAATGTTAACCATGTTTCATTTCGTGCTGTGCCCTGTAACAAACTTTCAAAAATAACGTCTTCTTTTTGGCGGTTCTCACCATTATGCCGTAAGGAATTTTCAGAACTGACCTCTCGTTTCAACGGTTTCATTCCATTTGCGGAAACCCTCCTCACTATTTCTGTGACTTTCAATATACGTAGGAAGCCCAAATTTCCCGTGCTCATCCTTTACACTGTACTTACAAATGTTAAGTATGTTTCATTTCACGCCATGCTCCATAACGAACTTTCAAATATAACGTCTTCTTTTTGGCGGTTCTCACCAATATGCCGTAAGGAACTTTCGGAACTGACCTCTCCTTTTGGTGTTCATTCCTTATTTCCATTAAAAGACGATTTATTTCACGGCAAAGGTGCACAAAGGCCACCCCCGGTCCTCCTTTCTTTTTCTGCATGCCCGCGGTCTGCACACCAAATGTTTACTCCAACCTACGAAATCTGTATGAAAAGGATGTCTCATGGTTGAGGGAGAGAGCTATTCTAACACCAAAAAAATGACATTACTTCACATATAAACACCATTTTACTTTAACTAACTTCCGAAACAAAAACATACAATTCTGTCGACTCTGTTGTAGAACTAGAGGACGTGATGCACTATCCAATAGAGTTTCTTCAGACTCTTAATCCACCGGGGATGCCTCCGCATCCTCTACTTTTGAAGGTTGGCGCACCAATTATATTACTACAAAACTTACAACCAACAAAACTTTGTTATAGCACCAGGCTTCAAATTAAATCTCTGCATAAGAACCTCATTAACGCAACTGTCTTCACTGGAACTGGCTCGAGGGTGACGGTATTTATTCCTCGCATCCCTCTCATACCCTCTGACCTCCCATTCCAATTCAAACGCCTCCAATTTTCAGTAAGAGTCTGCTTCGCTATGTCAATAAATAAGTCACAGGGCCAGACTCTAAAAAATGTCGGCATTGACTTGACACAAGATTGTTTCTCATATGGCCAACTGTACTTTGCATGCTCAAGAGTAGGCTCAGCAGACAGCTTGGTCATTTTACAGCCCGACGGCAGAACTGCAAATGTTGTTTACAAAGAAATCCTCACATCCTAAAAATGTGCATTTCTCATACACATTTACAGTCACAAATTAAACTCTTTACAATCATCAAATTCACTCTCAATACTAATATAAGCCTACGACAATTACATTGACAATCCTGTTAAGTTATTTTTAAAATATTTCCTTTTCTTTTTCATAACTTCTTTAACACACTTCTCCGCTGCGAAGCGCAAGTATTTTCCTAGTATTCTGTATGATGTACCACAATGATCTATTCTGCTTTTTTCCCCCAATTTACATGCTTCTCAAACTAAATAAGGAAAAAAGAAATCTTAGTGATTTCTAAGATATAGAATACAGAAATAGTGAGGGTTTTAGAAATAAACTCAGGGATGTGCAATTTTTACTAATCTCTAGTTTTCTCAGTGGTATTTTCTGCTTCTTCTGTTTACCAGCACCTGATCAAGGCACTGTGCAGCCACTTGTGATGCTGCAAAGGTGGGTGTCCCAGTTGTCCAAGAGACCAACTTCATCAAATCCTCTCAGACAAAGCCTAGAAAAAAAGGCGAATGACTTAAGAACATTTATGTTAGGTAGAACGCCCAGTGGGAACTAGACAGTTCTGGCCTTGGAACCTCTTTCAATTTTTCCCCCTCTAGTTCAACTGGAGTTATTATTTTTTAAATTGTTTTTTCCTGTCCTCCCTGCCATCTGACCTTATCCGTGGACTCCTCTTTAGAGACTTGCATCATAATATTGTATATATGGATGCTACCCTTCTACTAATTACATATCTGCTTTATAAAATTGTATAGATTTAACTGTTGTTTGTTAATTATTTATTAATATTCTGGCCTAACCTTATTTGTTTTTCTTTTCTTGTAACTTTCTCTTTGACATCTTGTAAAGGACTTTTTTTTTATTAATGTTGTGTGACCTTTTCAGTCAACAGTTCTAAACGTAATCAATGTAAATCCTCCACCTCCCAAAGTGTAAAAATGACTGCAGGCTTTCATACCAACTAATTTCAAACTTAGAAACCAAATCTTTTTTTTTTTTTTTTGCTGGAACACAATATTAAATTTTTCCCATTTCTTGGATCGAGGTCTTGCCGCAGCTTGCACGGTCTAGTGATCCTTGGAGCTATGTTGTCGGGAGCTACATGCTCCTGGTAGGGTTTTCCAGGGCAAACAGGTCTGAGGTGAAGATCCAGACTAACTCGATTCTGAGACCCCACATGGATTTAAATCAAGGATCAGCATTTTCCTTGCCCAGGAAAGGGTACCTGGGGCCCCATCCTGGAGTCAGGCCCAGGGGTGGGACTTGCTGGCAAGCACCTGGTGGCTGGGCCTTTGACCATGGGGCCCAGCTGGGCTCAGCCCGAAGAAGTGATGTGTTCCTGCTCTCTTGTGAGCCCATCACCTGCAAGAGAGGCCATAGGGGTCGGGTGCAACGTGATATGGGTGGTGGCTGAAGGCGGGAGCTGTTGCTGAAACTGGCTCTTGGGACATGGAATGTTACCTCTCTGGCGGGGAAGGAGCCTGAAATGGTGCGTGAGGTTGAGAGGTATCAGCTAGATATAGTCGGGCTCACCTCTACGCATGGTCTGGGCTAGAAATGCACCGATATGGGAATTTTGGGTCAATATCCGATAATGTTTATGTACTTATCTGCCGATACCGATATACATATTTATAACATACAGAGAAAAATGAGACTTCATCTGTCTGGACAAGAATTACAGACAAAGTGAACATTTATTTGTATAACAATTTTGCACACCACATTCAATCATTAAAAACAAATGATATCTGCCACATTTGGCTGGCTACCTGTTGGTTATATGGGAAACAGTTTTGCAGGTTGTTTTAAATAACACTTTTCTCTTTCTTTTTGATGGAACAAATACAACAAATTCAACAATAATCGAAAAAATGAAAACGTAAAATGTACAATGACAATGAAATAAGCAATACCACTTAAGAATAACAACTTTTGCAGATTACTTACAATCATTAAAATGACTTCTGCTTAACCACATTTGGCTGGCTATCTGATCCTTTGTTGTACAGTCATAACTTTTTTTCTTTCTTTTTAATGGAATAAATCTAACCAATCTATAATTTTAAAAAACAGAAAAGCATACAACAGTAAATAATTAAATAACTTTTTTTCTGGAGGCTTATTATTCTTTTCTATTTTTTAAGCATGATGGGGAGATTTTTCTTAACGAACTAAAGCATTTTTGCCTTGTCACAGGAAATTCTGTTTCTCTTTTCGTTGATCACATTAGAAGTCAAACTGAATAATCTCTCATTGTCCACACTAGTACATGGGGCTGACAGGAACTTGCGTGCTACTTTGGCAATGGTAGGAAACAGACTCCAGTTGTTGTTCCAGGATTTCAGTGGATTTTCATTCCTCAAGATTGGTGCTCCAGAAAGAAATCCCTGCACCTGCCAAGTAGCATGCATACATATACAGTATTATATTCTGTGTCATCTTTCATATTTAAAAGATAGATCTACATTTTGGCTTTTACCAAGGCTGTCCGATTAAGATTAGAAACCTTACAATAAAAATAAGTATATGGCATTTGAATTGAATGCATGTCTGTATTGTATTTGCCGTTTTTGGAAACATTAAATATTTTTACTTTTCACTGTAGATCATGATCTGCTTACAAGTTGCTCATTATTGCTTAAGAGACTCACGTGAAAAACAGTGGCTTCCATGAATGTGATTGGCTCTCCCACAAAAAGCAACGCAAAGAGAAATAAGACACGCACCGCACTGGCACTTTCTAATGACAATGTTCAAAAGAAAAACAAACAAAATTGTTAGTGATTGCTCAAACAAAGTAAATGCAGTCATTTTTTTTCTAGAGGCCAGAGGACCTTATATCCATGTGTCTATCTTTTTAAGTAAGTAAACTGAAGCATTGTGACCCTTTAAGTGTTTTACAAATGAATTTTACAAGTGTATTAAATGTTACCTTGTTGAGTTCTTTATAAGTATTTTGTGTATTATAATCAATTATTAGCAGACAGCATTTTTCAAAGTAACAAAAAAATGTAAAACGAGTTTGTGTTTATTTATGAAACTATTTATAAACACACACCGAACAAAAATATGAAGCAAAGAATTATAGGCATTGGCTCAGTCGCTTGATGAAAACTAGCGATCTTTAAAATGGGTATGTTAAACACAGAAGATGCCGACCGTTTAATTAATGGCTAATAACAATATGGGTTAACAATTTATAAACACGTATAGGCTGATCCTAAAAAGTTACATGCAAAAACAGATCTGTAAAATCCCACAAGAGTGTCCAGCATGTCTTAAGTAACATGAAGCCAAAGTTAGTGCGAGGTAAAACCAACAACTGCTCTTTTCCATTCGATTGGCGTATTTCTTTCTTGCCTTCCAAGATTTTTTATTTATACATTCGAATTATGTTAGAATAATGATATTCGCTCAGACAGCCCTAGTTATTTACTTAAAACAATGTTGTAAAGATCTCCACAGAGCCTTTTTTTTTTTTAAAAAAAACTCACCTCTGTTGTCATCTGGCTGTTTTCCTGAGGCATCAATGTGTTCTCTTCAAGAATTTCGTTCTACATTTTTCTTGGCCCTTTTCTGTCGTGGACCATCTATCTGTGATTCACTCATTTGCATTTCGTTCGATGCAAGTTCCATCTGGGCTTGCAACATTTTGAGTGCCAGTGATTTTACATCTGCATCAAAATAGCGGTCTTTGTATCTCGGGTCTACAATAGTAGCAACACAATGCATGGATTCTGTGTAAATCTCAATGAAACGATTGTTTACAGCATCAAAGAGAGCGCTTTTACTAGTTTTGACTCCGAAGTCAGTATGAGTGCTTTTAGTCAACAGTCGTTTTAAAGCATTAACTGAGGGAATAACGTTAGAAGCCAAGGCTTCAGACTGGCAAATTTCTTTTGTCAGTTTTTTAAATGGAGCAAGGAGTGTGATTATTTTCTCGATCAAACCCCACTGATTAGGCGTTAGAGTTGCAGGTAACTCAAAATCGGAGGCATAAGCCCCAAAGGCTCTTTTCTGCTCCAGCAAGCTTTGCAGCATATAGAATGTGCTGTTCCATCTAGTCGAAACATCTTGTTGAAGCATTTTCGGCTGCATACCAAGTTCAGTTTGTATAGTTTTGAGACGCGAGTTGGCCAATTGTAAATGCTTAAAGTGACCAACTATTTTTCTGCCGATCGCTATTGTATCCGAGACGCTGCGCTGGGATAGTACGCCATTGTTCACGGCAAGCTGTAAAGTACGAGCCATACATGGCAAACTTGGGATCCCGCATTCCTCCATAGCCTTTGCAAGATAGTGTGCATTTTCTCGTAATATTACATGAACATTCTCTTTGGGTATTTTCCATGTTTCAAACATACTTTTAAACGCAACAGAGATTGCACCACCCGTGTGTGATCCAGAGCATTCTTGGGCGTGCAAGATTGCGTTCTGCAATTCAAACTTGCGGTCGATCCACTGAGTAGTTAAACTAAGCATGCTAACAGCACACATATCAGATGTCCATATATCAGTGGTAAAGCTTATGGCTGTGACATCTTCAGCAAGTAGTATGTGCACATGACTTTCCACAATCTTATGTAACTCTTGGAAGCGCTATGTCAGAAAAATAACGGCGACTGGGTATCTGGTAACGGGGCTCAAGATGCTCAAGCAGCCTTCAAAATCCCGCATCTTCTACAACAGAAAATGGCTGATCGTCCAGAGCAATAAATTCCATCACCTTTGCAGTAATTGTTTGAGCTTTAGGGTTGTCTTTATCAAATTTCTTTTGATTTTTCAAGTAACTGATCAACACATTGAGCAACTGCAGTTTTTAATTTTGTGCGCGGTGGCGCAGGATTCTCCTCTTTTGCTCTGAAGAATTCTGTATAATTGTCAGGATGGCTTGTCTTCAAGTGTGTAATTAAGTTGGTGTTATTGAAATTTCGCACTTTGGTCCCTCCGCACAAAACATTAGTCAAACAAATGTTGCAAATGGCATATTTTATGTTACTCTCACTCACTTTGGAAAAACTTCCACACCGCAGACATTTTCGCACAGTAGCCCAGCGTCGCCTAAAGGTCTGGCACATCCGGAACACAGTGAATTCGTCATCAATATCAGTTCGAATTATCGGCCTAATTTAGTCATCAGTCTGATGCCGATAAACTTATTTTATCCCATTATCTGCCGATACAGATATAAATCCGATATTATCGTGCATCCCTAGTCGGGGCTCTGGAACCATTCCTCTTGAGGCTGGACTTTGTTCCACTCTGGAGTTGCTGTGGGTGAAAGGCGTCGGGCAGGGGTGGGCTTGCTTATGGCCCCTCGGCTCAAGGCCTGCATGTTGGGGTTCTCCCCGTTGGACAAAAGAGGGTTGCTTCCCTGCGCCTTCGACTTGGGGGAAGGACTCTGACTGTTGTTTGCGCTTATGCGCCAAACGGCAGTTCAGAGTACTCAGCCTTCTTGAGGTGCAGCTCCTGGGGACTCTACTGTGCTGGTGGGAGACTTAAAAACTCACATTGGCAACGACAGTGACACTTGGAGAGGTGTGATTGGGAGGAACTGCCTACCCGATCTAAACTCGAGTGGTGTTCAGTTGTTGGACTTCTGTGCTGGCCATGAATTGTCCATAACAAACACCATGTTCGAGCATAAGGGTGTCCATAAGTGCACTTGGAGCCAGGATGCCCGAGGTCACAGCTCGATGATCAACTTTGCAATCATGTCATCGGATCTGCAACCTTATGTCTTGGACACTCGGGTGAAGAGAGGGGCTGACCTTTCAAATGATCACCACCTGGTGGTAAGTTAGATCAGATTTTGGGAGAGGCTGTCGGACAGACCAGGCAAGCCCAAACGTATAATGAGGGTCTGCTGGGAACATATTGTAGAGGAGCCGGTCAGAAAGATTTTTAACTGCCACCTCCGGCAGAACTTCAACCTCATTCCAAGGGAGGCGAAGGACATTGAGTCTGAATGGGCCATGTTTCGAGCCTACATTGTTGAAGCAGCAGGACAGAGCAGTGGCCACAAGGTTGTCGGTGCTTCTCATGGCGGCAATCCATGAACCCGGTGGTGGACACCTAAAGTTCAAGAGGCTGTCAAGTTGAAGAAAGAGTCCTATTGGGTCTGGTTGACCAGTGGGCCTCCAGAGGCAGCTAAGGGGTACCGGCAGGCCAAGCGTGTGGCAGCATCGGCTGTTACAGAGGCAAAAACTCAGGCATGGGAGGAGTTTGGGGAAGCCATGGAAAACAACTTTCGGTTGGCACCGAGAAGGTTCTGGCAAACCGTCAAGCACCTCAGGAGGGGAAAGCGGTGCTCCACCAACACTGTGTACAGTGGAGATAGGGCTCTGCTGACTTCAACTGCAGACGTTATTGACCGGTGGAAGGAACACTTCGAGGATCTTCTCAATCCCACCAGCATGTCTTCCTTAGATGAAGCAGAGCTAGAGGACTCCAGGTGGGCACCTCCATATCATGGGCCGAGGTCACCGAGGTAGTTAAAAAGCTCTGAGGTGGCAAGGCCCGTGGGGTGGACAAGGTTCACCCTGGGTTCCTCAAGGCTCTGGATGTTGTGGGGCTGTCCTGGTTGACATGTCTCTGCAACATCGCATGGACATTGGGAGCAGTGCCTCTGGATTGGCAAACCGGGGAGTTGGTCCCCCTTTTTTAAGAAGAGTGACTGGAGGATGTGCTCCAACTATAGGGGGATCACACTTCTCAGCCTCCCTGGTAAGATCTATTCAGGGGTGCTGGAAAAGAGAGTTTGGTCGACAGTTAAATCCCGGATTCAAGTGGAATAATGCGGATCCCGTCCCGGCCATAGAACAATGGACCAGCTCTACACCCTGGCCAGGATCCTGGAGGGGGCGTGGGAGTTTTGTGGATTTGGAGAAGGCATTCAACTGTGTCTCTCGAAGTATCCTGTGTGGTGTGCTCCAAGAGCACGGGGTAGTCTCATTAGGAGGAGCAGGAGCTTGGTCTGCATTGCTGCTAATAAGTTAAACTCATTTCCTGTTGAGGTTGGACTCCGCCAGGGATGCCCTTTGTCATCAATTCTATTCATAAGTTTTATGGACAGAATTTCTAGGCACAGCCAAGGAGCGGAGGAGGTCTGGTTCGGTGACCTCAGAATCTCATCACTGCTATTTGTAGATGACGTGGTTCTGTTGGCTTCATCGGACAGTGACCTCCAGCTCTCATTGGAGCGGTTCGCAGCCGAGTGTGAAGAGTCGGGGATAAGAGTCAGCACCTCTACATCCGAGGCCATGGGTCTCTGCCGGAAAAGGGTGGCATGCTCTCTCCAGGTTGGGAACACATTACTGCCTCAAGTGGAGGAGTTCAAGTATCTCGGGGTCTTGTTCACCAGTGAGGGAAGAATGGAGCAGGAGGCTGACAGACGGATCGGTGCGGCATCCACGGTAATGCGGGCTCTGCAACGGTCCGTCGTGGTGAAGAGAGAGCTGAGCCAAAAGGCGAGGCTGTCGATTTACCAGTTGATCTATGTTCCTATCCTCACCTATGGCCACGAGCTTTGGGTAGTGACCGAAAGAGCAAGATCGCAGATACAAGCCCCCGAAATGAGTTTTCTGTGCAGGGTGGCTGGACTTTTCCTTAGAGATAGGGAGAGGAGTTCAATTATCCGGGAGAGACTAGGAGTAGAGTCGCCTCTCCTCCTCATTGAGAGGAGTCAGTTGAGGGGGTTCGGGCATCTGGTCAGGATGTCCCCTGGACGCCTCCCTGGAAGGGGAGATTGTGTTCTAGGTATTTCCCACTGGGAGAAGGCCACAGGGCAGACCCAGGACACACTGGAGGGATTATATTTCCCGGCTGGCCTGGGAACTCCTCGGGGGTCCCCCAGAGGAGCTGGAGGAGGTGGCCGGGGAGAGGGAGGTCTGGGCTTCTCTGGATGGATGAATGGATATTGTTTTCCTTGCTCTAGTTATTATTCTGAATTGACAGAAATACTTTCAGAGTTACACTGAAAATAATGTAAAGAAAATATTTATTGGACTGTAGGGGACAAGAACCCTTCAATTTCCCACCTTGCTTATTTATACCTTTTTTTTTTACATTTTTTGAAAACTATTATAATGGTGACCCAAGATCTTCCCAGGACTCAACATTGATGACAAAAGAAAATACAGTGATGGTGCTCAAGTTACTATAAGGATTAGTTACGTGTCAGATGAATCTGTTCTTTATTAACAATTACAGATGAACACTTTGAGTGATCAAAATATTGACTTCTAAAATTACCACACACAAAGTTCCAAGGAAAATTTGAGCTAATGAATTTGAAATGGGAGAAATTTAGGAAATATTTCAAAATCTGAGACACACAATTCTTCACACAAAGAACCATAGACACACGGAATAAATTACAAAGTAATGTGGTAGAGAGCAGAGCTTTAAGAAGCTTCAAATCTTGACTTGACATTATTTTGGATAATTTATGTAAATAGGATTGTTGAGCTTGTTGGGCTAAATGGACTGTTCTTGTCACAATTATGCTAATGCTGTAATAAAACCTGGATATATCATTAGGAGGCTGAAAGCAATCTTAACAATAAAACCATGGTGATTCTCCAGTACCAAAGAATTCTAGGTCTAAGCCAGTGCCTGCAAGATACATTTAAAATTCACATTACCGATTACAGATCACAAAAAGCTCACATAATCAGCTAATATTACATTGATTGTGCTTTGGAGTTTGGATCAGTCAACCAGAGTATGGCAGTGAAAAAAAGCTGTTAACCATCACTCATCTGCTTAATTGAATACTCCACCCAAAAACAATACTTTGTTTAAATGTTACTTACCTAATGTGTTTTGTAGTGATGGGTGAGAAAAACTTTTAATCTAATGGTGTTATCCAGAAATGTTTATGATATAATAGAACAGTAATGGTGACCAGTTCTGACAAACAAGCAAAAGTATTTTGCAAAAGTTTTGACCATATAAATGGATGAAATATGCAACATGAGTTGAGTGAAACTTTTTAAAAATGTTTTCAAATGTTTGTCATTGGACAGAACTGGTCACCAAAAACATGAGAATACATTTTTTTTTTCCTGCTGTCACTATGAAGCACATTGGGTACGTAACATTTACATAAAGTATTGTTTTTGGGTGGAGTAATATAGTACTGGCTATATAGTATAGTATAATATAGTATAGTACAGAAGGAGTCCAGTCTTTATCTCAGGTCACTGGATAGCCCTTATGTCTCCATATCTAACCCTAACCCTTATAGCCAGACAGGAAGCACCAGGACTCGAAAGGCTTTGAACCTTCGTCCTTTTGCAAAGATACTGGGAGCTGCACACACCCCTTTCGAGCGACCTCGTGAACCCCCATGCTCTCCCAATCCATCTACTGACTTCACAGGAAGAGTCACCAGGGACAAGAATGTCCCTGCTTAAGTTAAGTAAACCTCTCGTCAAGGTCGACATTCCCTCTGCAGACAGACAAACTGCTGATGGCTATGCCCAAGAGGTCATTAAAGGCCAGGAACTTGGTTAACATCCAGTACACTCGCAAACCCAGACACTCAGACTTCTCGTTCAGTCTCTCGAGAGCCCTGATCAGAGCCTCTATCGACTCTGCAATAATCACAGCATTGTCAGCAAAGTCAAAATCAGTGAATTTTTCCAAACCAACAGATGCCCCACAGCCGCTGGACCCCATGACCCTGCCCAACACCCAGTCTATACAAGCACTGAACACAGCAGGAGCAACACCACCCCCCTGGTGAACCCCAGAATCAACTGCTAAAAACAAATAGGTTCTGCCAACAATCTGCACAGCACTTACAGCACTAGTGTACAGGCCGGCCATGTGATATCTGGGGTGAACTTCTCCAGGTTGGTTTTAAGGCTGCCCTCCTAGCATTGCAAGCAACTTTTGCTTCCATTTGGGAGATGGATATCATTCCAACTTACTGGAAAACATGACTTGTCCTATTGAGCACCAACATGAATATCAGCAGAGTTTCTTAGCAGCCTTTGTCAATTTTCATAAAGTGCTTGACTCAGTTGATTGAGCTGCCCTTTAGGACATCCTAAGACTTTGCGGGATCCCCCCATAAGTTACTGGATATCATAACCGGCCTGTGTTTACATCACACATGTAAGTTTTGACCTAAATAATGTACAGCTTAAAAAAATGTGTGAATATATGTGGAAAAACTTCTGAATTGAATCCTGTTAAGTAAAGTAAGGTATCACTTAAATTTCTGTTAATTTCTGGAAGGTATTAAGTATTACTATGAATGACATAAGTATGCATTATGTAGTCAGTCAACTTGGCACATGGCTTGTAATTTTGCTTTTTCCATTTTCCCAGTAAACTTACCATCCAGCAAAAATGTGTGAATATATGTGGAAAAACTTCTGAATTGAATCCTGTTAAGTAAGGTATCACATAAATGTCTGTTAATTTCTGGAAGGTATTAAGTATTACTATGAATGACAGAAGTATACAGTATGTAGTCAGTCAACTAGGCACATGGCTTGTAATTTTGCTTTTTTCCATTTTCCCAGTAAACTTACCATCCAGCAAATGCATAATTTAAATTATATGATATTTCATTCACCCATTTATTTTCTAATTCACTAATCCAGCTCAGGATCACATTGGACATTAAGACTGAAACTAGCAGATGAGCACTCACATACACGGCCAAATTTAATTACACCTAGCCAATACAGACTTTCTAATTGATGTAAAAAGCATACACATTGGCTGTAAGAGGAAAATACGAGTACCTAAAGAAAAAGGAAGAAAAACATTAAAAGCATTAACAGACAGTATCTGGATAAGCCTCTGAAGCCATAAGGTAGAAGAGCAAACCAATCCACCAACATTCAGCCTTCATGAGTTTTAAAATATGTGCTAAGTAAATGTTTTATCTGAACTTAAAAATACCCGCAGGTAGTTGGCTTCAAAAAGTCAGAGGTGCAATAGTCCCTTAATGTAACAATTTTGACTTTCTCTCAATACAAAGTTAACAGTACCAACTGGAATTAAACAACACTCATAATTTTACATATGTATGACCTTATTCAGGGTAAACAAAAGTCTCAAATGACACATCATGCTTTCACATTCTGCAGTAACTGTGTAAAAACTATGCAGGATAATTGTAGGACAGGCTTGTACTCCCTAAGACAGATGTTTTCAAACTTAAAGGACTTAGTGTTACAGCATCAGAGTTCACATTAAAAATACTGAATGTATAAATGTGTGTACAAATCTTTTGTCATGCAGAAAATGATGACGACTTTCAAGGGGATTTAATACTTTAGCACACCACTTTATGTATTCTTTGACTTAATAATAAAGAAAGATGAACACCAAAATTAATATGCTATTTTAATTTTATCCTAAGAATATGAATTTTCCCCACTTCAGCATTTGGTTATTCAACCATGGAATTTAAAAATACAGTTGAATGCCTCAACCATTCATTCATTTTCTGAAATTTCACACTTATTTTACAGGTTAAAAGTACCCCACAGAAAAGACTTATAGTACCCATTTTTCTTCATTCTGGATTAAGAGGTGTAAACACCACAAGGAATTTAGCAGTCATTATCCTCTCATAAACAGCTTCTTAAAAGAAAGGGGAATTGATATACTATCTTTAACAATACAGCATTTGATTCTTGGCTCATACACAAACTTGCCCAAAAGGAACAGAAAGTAACAAAAAAATGTCTTAATTCAGCATTATTTACTTACATCAGAAACTTGAATTCAATAGCCTAAAATTGTTTTATAGTTTGGTTTACTCTGTGCAGGAAAGAAATTAAATTTCATGACTGGATAAAAGGGACAAAAAAAACCATGCACAATAGAGCAATCAAATTAGACAAAAAATAAGTTTTGAAGTTTAAATATTCCAATTAAGAATAAGAAAATATTCACATAAATTTGAACGTAGGTTAATGATTCTGGGTGTTACATGTATGTTTGCATGTAGTTTTGTTTAAACTTTATTGTTATAGTAACAGCCAAGCTTGTAGTCATGGCAAGAACAAACGGCAACAGCAAAAAAAAAAAAAACAACTCTACTGGTACTTGGGCACCTAGACGTTCCATCAACATCCCAAGCAGCTGCTCCCAGCGGTCACATACAACTGAGACTAACTGTGGGACACAGTATGTCAGCTGACACTGAGAAGTTTCTTTAACAAAATAGAATAACAGAAAGCAAAAAAAGCAATGGTGTTAAAAAGTCTGGTTGTAAATTTTACTAATGGAGATAAGCTAACCACTCAAAATGACCAAAAATACTGATCCTGAAGGTGAAGCACAAAAGAAGACAAATATAATACTGCATCTTTGCATAGCACCTCTGGAGAAACCCAATGCTAAAATCTTAATAGAATATAAAGTGCATCCGGAAAGTATTCACAGCGCATCACTTTTTCCACATTTTGTTATGTTACAGCCTAATTCCAAAATGGATTAAATTCATTTTTTTTCCTCAAAATTCTACACACAACACCCCATAATGACAACTTGAAAAGAGTTTACTTGAGGTTTTTGCAAATTTATTAAAAATAAAAAAACTGAGAAATCACATGTACATAAGTATTCATAGCCTTTGCTCAATACTTTGTCGATGCACCTTTGGCAGCAATTACAGCCTCAAGTCTTTTTGAATATGATGCCACAAGCTTGTCACACCTATCCTTGGCCAGTTTCGCCCATTCCTCTTTGCAGCATCTCTCAAGCTTCATCAGATTGGACGGGAAGCGTCGGTGCACAGCCATTTTAAGATCTCTCCAGAGATGTTCAATCGGATTCAAGTCTGGGCTCTGGCTGGGCCACTCAAGGACATTCACATAGTTGTCCTGAAGCCACTCATTTGATATCTTGGCTGTGTGCTTAGGGTCGTTGTCCTGCTGAAAGATGAACCGTCGCCCAGTCTGAGGTCAAGAGCGCTCTAGAGCAGGTTTTCATCCAGGATGTCTCTCTGTACATTGCTGCAGTCATCTTTCCCTTTATCCTGACTAGTCTCCCAGTTCCTGCCGCTGAAAAACATCCCCAAAGCAAGATGCTGCCACCACCATGCTTCACTGTAGGGATGGCATTGGCCTGGTGATGAGCGGTGCCTGGTTTCCTCCAAACGTGACGCCTGGCATTCACACCAAAGAGTTCAATCTTTGTCTCATCAGACCAGAGAATTTTGTTTCTCATGGTCTGAGAGTCCTTCAGGTGCCTTTTGGCAAACTCCAGGCGGGCTGCAATGTGCCTTTTACTAAGGAGTGGCTTCCGTCTGGCCACTCTACCATACAGGCCTGATTGGTGGATTGCTGCAGAGATGGTTGTCCTTCTGGAAGGTTCTCCACTCTCCACAGAGGACCTCTGGAGTTCCGACAGAGTGACCATCGGGTTCTTGGTCACCTCCCTGACTAAGGCCCTTCTGCCCTGATCGCTCAGTTTAGATGGCAGGCCAGCTCTAGGAAGAGTCCTGGTGGTTTTGAACTTCTTCCACTTACGGATGATGGTGGCCACTGTGCTTATTGGGACCTTCAAAGCAGCAAAAATTTTTCTGTAACCTTCCCCAGATTTGTGCCTCGAGAAAATCCTGTCTCGGAGGTCTACAGACAGTTCCTTTGACTTCATGCTTGGTTTGTGCTCTGACATGAACTGTCAACTGTGGGACCTTATATAGACAGGTGTGTGCCTTTCCAAATCATGTCCAATCAACTGAATTTACCGCACGTGGACTCCAATTAAGCTGCAGAAACATCTCAAGGATGATCAGGGGAAACAGGATGCACCTGAGCTCAATTCTGAGCTTCATGGCAAAGGCCGTGAATACTTATGTAGATGTGCTTTCTCAATTTTTTTATTTTTAATAAATTTGCAAAAACCTCAAACTTTTTTCACGTTGTCATTATGGGGTGTTGTGTGTAGAATTCTGAGGAAAAAAATGAATTTAATCTATTTTGGAATAAGGCTGTAACAGAACAAAATGTGGAAAAAGTGATGTGCTGTGAATACTTTCCGGATGCACTGTAGATTAAACAATATTTCTTTTACAATTGAATGACAGCTTTTGTCATTAAATAATTGTCTTTTTAAATAAATACAAATAACATTTGAATACTGATGTTCAATCTTACAGCCCTAATGCATACATCCGCACATTCAGTCAGTCAAGGGTATGTATCAATTTTAGAAACACGTTTGTTGTTTTACATATTGTAGTGGGCAGCCACAGAACTCATTTGCTCCCTAACAAAACAAAATGAGATTAAATATGTCAGCATTAAAATTTCAGTTACTAGAATAACTGTGCCCAAATGCTTAGGTTATGTAAAAACAAGAACTAAGAACATTCTATTCTATACAAGTGTTAAAAAGATCATAGTACTCTATTACAAAACTCTTTTAAGAATCTGGTCAAAATTACACGGATACAATGCTTATTTATAAAGTCTTTCAAATATGCGTTGGACTTTATGTCAGCAAGTCTTGAACTTAATTGTATTAAATACAGAGTTCAATGTCTTTTTTTTTTCCAAAACGTATTTATCAGCTCCAGAAAAATTAGCAGTACTAGCAACAACTGCATTCTGCATTTCAAAAATTAACCAAAACTACCTACCATCCATTCAACACACTAACAGGGCCATGCTCTTCCTCATTACTGGACAACAAGGGACTAGCATCTATCGTTTACCATGACAAACAAATGAGTTTGCAGAGGTGTGATATCTGTACAATGTGTTTACCAAAAGCTGACTGTCTCTCAAGCTTGAAGGAAAATTTGCAGTAAATTCAATCATCCAGGAAGAGGGATGACAGTAGCTGGTTAGGTTAAAATAACTAATTACTGTGCAAATTTAGTATTTTTCAGTCACAACTCACAGGCTAATCAAACAAAAATCTACAAAATGTATTTGCTTTGTTATACTTTTAAAATATGCCTCCATTAATGTATTGGTAAATGTACTTTACATCAAAACACCAAATACCTAACCACTGGTCTTGCCTTTTCCATGATCCAAAGTAGTTGCAGAAAAGGAACACTCTAGAGACACACAGGCAGCAGTATGCAGGTGTACACAAATCAGTAATATGAAGAACAATACAGTTATCACATACTTAACCATTTATTCATTTTAAAGATCTATTTATTTTTTTCTTCTCATTATACCTAGCTGCACATGACAAAGGTACTCCCACAAAAGCCAAAAAATGAAATAAATAACATCAAGACACAACAGTATGACTGCACATTTTGACAAGCGAAAAATGCATTATATCCATCCATTATCCAACCCGCTATATCCTAACTACAAGGTCACAGGGGACTGCTGGAGCCAATCCCAGCCAACACAGGGAGCAAGGCAGGAAATAAACCCCAGGCAAGGGTTTGTGTAAAATACTTTAAGCTGTACTGAATGTAGGAAATGTGCTAAGTAAATGCACGACTGTATTATGATCTAAACTAGAGAAGTATTAGTTTGCCTGTTAATCAACAAACAACATTAAACTTAAGCAAATATAAATATTAAATATGACTAGCATTCAGCATGAATGAAAGAGGATATAGTTCTGGATGAGCGGTATGTCAGAATAGGAGTAGGAAATATTCTGTTTCCATCATCTCATCTTTTAAATTTTAGTTATATACATATTCTCAAAACTCATTTAAATTTTGCTGACCCTTTTAGCCAAAGTCACTTACAACATTTGCCATACAATTGGTTACATTTGTTTTTCCAATTGAAGCAAAGGCAGGTGTGAACAGGATACTTGGTCATTGCAGGACAAACACACCCAACCCATGCACACTGGGACCACTCTAAAATCACCTACTAAACTAGTTAGCAAATCTTTAGAATAAAGTAAGCAAACCCAAGCAGACACAGGGAGACTATACAAACTCCATGTAACCATCAGTCACAGAATTGAAATCCTACCTCTGGATTGGTAATACAACCATGCCATACCACTGTGCCAGCATGGTGCCCTTACAATAACAGCGTATTAAATTAATAATATGGGAATCCATGTAAGTTTCTGATTGTGAGCACTCTACACCAAAGAAATATCAAAAATGACACATGGTGATCAGATGGCACCATTTCTTGATCACTTTTCAAACTTGGCCTGTGCAATTTAAGTCTTAAAAATGCACATGCGTTTTTAGTTTTACAGTGCAACATAAATTAATACCTGGATAAACATGAAAAATTATTAACCACACTTCATCATTAGTTCATTCGGAGCTTTGGCTTTCTTTATCAACAAGTCGTGCTGTTCCTGTTTCACCCTTCGTTTAATACGTTAAAGAGACAAAACAACCGGAAAAGATCGTTTTTCTTTAGGAAACGAGGCCGTGCAGACATTTCATGATGAATCCACGCGATTCTCGATGTGGAATCTGACCATTTACTCTAATGATTCAAGGACGGCCTTTCAGCACGATGTTAACCTCTGGATGGCTTTAAATAAATCACATGTATCACGCCCCCGAACCCTCCCCCACCCCCAATAACTGATCTTTCAAATTATCGGGTAATTGATGTTTACAAAGCATGCATTTTACGTGCAGGGGTGTCTATTTCTATAAGCTATTGAATCCCTTACTTGTTAATTATTTTTTTTATCTTTGGAATACTGAATAATACCGGCCAAAAGCAGGCGACAACAGAGTAGTCCCAATCGCCACAATGGCAGTTGTGGTTGCCTCGTGTCCTTTGACGCTTTCTGCACCACACATGATAAATAACATAGCTGTATTGCTAATGGATATTGCTGGAGTAAAGTAGTACACAAAAACAACAAAATAAGGATATATGTGCCAGTATGTGATCAACGAATGTTCAGATCTGATCGCTGTAAACAAAATGCAACACGTGATAAGGAAGTTTCCAGAAGGCGTTAAAAGTTTTACTTGTAAACCGAATAAACACACTTTAAGCGATACAAATGCATGCACCTGCAGACACTTATTCGTAATAACACATTTGAAAAACAGGCGCACGTCTAGAATCAATATTGGACATTAGCGCGATCGCGTGGAAGCCCCGCGTCGGTTCCTTTCATCTCCACTACTTTTACCTTGCCTTGTTCTTCTCGGAGCCTAGAAAAATCTTGTCGCTGAATGTTTTCCCTTTCTTTTTTTTCTGCCATACTTCCGTTGGATTTCTACATACAAAATATGCGTGGTATCTGAATTAAAGTGAGGAAATAGGAAACTCAAGGATTGTGAGTCCTAAAAAAATGTTTATGAATGCAATTGAAGCAATTCCTTAGCCGCTGTTCTCTCCTGTCATTCATCAATGGAGCACCGGTTGTTATCCAGGACCTCGGGAGTGAAATCATTTCACACTCGCATTATTGTGTAACACCGTGCTTTCTTTCTTGATTCCGTTAATGATTTCACGATATCCCCGCTGCTATGTTTCATTCCACGGACTTTTAAAAGCTCCTTGCAACCTGCGCCATGTTCATCTCTTCCTGGGTTCTGTGGAACTCTGGGTAAAAGTGTGCGACTGAGGCAACTCACGGAGCCACGTGCTGAGAGTGTTTACAGCGTGGTTAGTCTGACTTCATAAGAAGTAGGCTGGATCTAGTTAAAAACGATTTAGGACAATAATATTCGAACCAATACCATTCTTTAATTTGGGAAGTCGACCCATCGGAGACTGACTCATTCAAACTGCACACCAGTGAGTCAAATGACACAATGTTGCCGTTTACTCCAAGTGACTGTACAGAACTAACGGGTACATTTCTGACACTGTCGATGGATTTTGTGTTCATCGCGGAAGAGTAAAGACTGTTTCTTTTTACTCCTAGAAGCAATTTTGACTCGTTATTTATAGATTCACATTACACGAGTCAAGTTACCAACGAGTAAGAGAAGTAAAGAATGCTGTTGGTATTTCTGTACAATGCAATACAATGAGGGTATGGAATTTAAGGAATAAACAATTTAAAATTTGGTCTGGCAGAGAAATGTTAGCAATCAGCAGTGTATTAAAAACTTTAGAAAGGCATATAATTCTTCTATGGTGCATGCAGCTCTTACTAATGTGATTAGTAATGTAATATTTTTCTTATTATTATTTTTTCAAGTCAAGTCAGGTAAAGTGACTTTATTGTCAAAAATCCAAGACCGTCTTAACGTGTTGGAACAATGGGCACTTCCCGGGGGCCTCAGGAGCATAGGGGCCTACAATGTTTCTGATGGCTATGTTGTTTCTGTATTGCCATCAAAAGAGCAGCTCCAGCACACTACTTTGCCCTGGGGCCAAGGATACTGTTAAGACTGCCCTGGGTGCAGCATCTACATAAACATATGTGCAAGACATGTAAGGAACTATACTATACTATATAGTATACTAAACTTACTATAAACAAATAAACTATATGTAAATGAATGGATAGTAATAAGCTGAAATTGATAGTTGTAAAAAAATAATGAAAAACAAGTAGTAACAAATGTACCACATATAAATAAACTACTAGGAGCAGATTTGGGAGAAGGGGGGCAAAACAGAATTCAGAGTACAGACAGCAAAGGGGTGAAAGCTTTTGCAGAACCTGGCAGAACTGGTTCAGTACTACGGATCCTTTTGTGTTCCTAAAATGAAGAATTTGTCAATTTCCTTTTTAAATTCTATCCATCCATCCATTATCTAACCTGCTGTATCCTAACTACAGGGTCACGGGGGTCTACTGGAGCCAATCCCAGCCAACACAGGGCGCAAGGCAGGAAACAAACCCTGGGCAGGGCACACACACACACACACACCAAGCACATACTAGGGATGAACCCAGGTCTCCTAACTGCGAGGCAGTAGCGCTACCCACTACGCCAACTTGCCGCCCTTTTTAAATTCTAATCACACATTAATTTATATTTCCCAGAAATACAAACAGATGCATAAAAATACTGTTGAAGGAAACTTGTACAAACCTCTTGCTATTTTTGCTTGGAACAATTTGTTAAAAATGTTAAATGTGTATAATTTGGGTTTTACCTAACAATTGTTTCACTAACAAAGTAATAGCAATATTGTTCAAAGTGTGGCAGAACTGATGCAGTTAAAATGTATTTTATTAAGTGGAAATGTAACTCAGATGTACATGGTTCATTCTTTAAAACTATATAACATTATTTCACCTATTTTAGGAATGTCAATATGCTCAAATTTTCTGGATTGATGAAAAGAATTTCATAAGAAGGGAATGAACCTAATTAACATTGAAAACTGAACATATGGTTTTTGGTTATAGTCATAATGACTTCACTGATAGCAATTTGTTATGAACATACTATAATCAGGAAAATATATTCATACCATAAAATGTACTGATCGGAAACCAAATTTTCTTGAGTATAGTTCAGGTCAGGTTGGGGAGCATGCACTGGTACAGCACTTTGCCGCACCCACCACACAACAAAACAGCTCTGGATCCTGGTTGGCAACCCCCCAGGCAGACACGTGGTCCAGTTCCACCCACTGAAAATGACCACCTATCTGCCGCAGCCAGGTGTTACGTGGGCATCCCCTTGGCCTGGTTCAGCTACTCAGGTCCTCAACAATGAGGATCCTGTGAGCTGGATCACCCTCTGGGGAATCGTGCCACATGGTTATAGTGCCATAACTGACACTCCCTCTCAGTACAGGAAATGTGCCTCATTCAGGACTCCATGAGGAACTGCTCATTCAACACAAAGTCAAACTAGCAGTACACAATGATTCCCAGAAGAGACACAGTACTGAAGAAGTCCAGTCTTCGTCTCAGTTCACTGGATAGCATCCATGTCTCGCATATCACTAGACAGGAAGCACCACGACTCTAAAGACTTGGACCTTCGTCCTTTTGCTTAGATATCGGGAGTGCCACATACCCCTTTACAGCAACCTCATGACCACCCCATGCTCTCCCAGTCCATCTATTGACTTAAGAAGAATGTTGCTGCCGTCGTAAGTGAACCCATTGATAAGGTTGACACTCTCTCAGCATACAGACACACTACTGATGGTTGTGTCTTAGAGGTCATTAAAGACCTGGACCTTGGTTTTTATCCAGGACACTTGCAAGCCCAGAAACTCAGACCCATCGCTCAGTCCCTCAAGAGCTCCAATCAGAGCATGCATTGATCACAGTATTGTCAGCAAAGTCAAGATCAGTGAATCATTCTTCACCAACAGATGCCCCACAGCCGCTGGACCCCACAACCTTGCCCAACACCCAGTCTATGCAAGCATGGAACAGAGTAGGAGCAAGATCACATCCCTGGTGAACCCCATATTCAACTGGCAAAAACGCAGAGGTTCTGCCTCCACTCTACACAGCACTCACAGTACCAGTGTACAGGCTGGCTAGCAACTTTGAGGGAGTCCTGCAAAGTGTCAGGATGTACCACAAGGCAGCTCGATCAACTGAGTCGAATGATTTATGAAAATCAACAAAGGCTGCAAAGAAACTCTGCCAATATTCGCTTTTGCGCTTCATGAGAACCCTCAGTGCCAGGATGCAGACAATGGTAGACTTCTTAGGTGTAAAACCAGATTGCTCCAGACGCTGATAGCTGAGCAAGTGATCACAGATCCTATTGAGGATGACCCTAGCAAGGACCTTACCCAGCACCAACAGCAATGTTATCCCCCTGTAGTTGCTGCAATCCAGGCAATCACCCTTCCTTTTCCATATAGGGACAACATGTCTCATTTTCCAGTCAGTTGGAATGATGTTCGTCTCCCAAATGGAAGCAAAGATTTCTTGCAATGCCAGAAGGGCAGCCTTACCACCAGCCTGGAGAAGTTCACCCCGGATACCACATATCCCTGCAGCCTTCCCTACCCTCGACTGGTTCACCACATGTGCAATCTCAGTGAACATTGTGGTGAAACTGAGTGGTTCACAGCTAATTGGAGGATCAGGCTCAAGAATCATGGACCCAAAGATATCTTTTTTTTTTTTTTTTTATTTATTAATTTTATTACAATCAATACATAGCAATCACGTTTTTACAAAAAAAAAAAAGAATTATGCTAAGAACAGATCGATCCCCACCCTTGAGAGAGAGAGCAAGCCAAACGGTGTAAAATTTAAGGCTTTTAAAAATACCTAAATCAACAAATTCTCTGTGCTTTATAAAATCATTTCAAAATATTACTGATTAGATCCTGCCATGTTTTGAAAAAGTCTGCACAGATCCTCTAACTGAGTATTTGATTTTTCCAATTTTAAATAATATAACACATCAGTTTCCCACTGACTTAAAGAGGAGAGTTTGGGTTCTTCCAGTTTATCAGAATAAGTCTGCGTGCCAAAAGTGTAGTGAATGCAATCACAATTTGTTTGTCTTTCTCCACTTTAAGACCCTCTGGAAGAACCCCAAACACAGCTGTTAATGGGTTAGGAGGGATTGTGAGTCCAAGACTGTCTGAGAGGTAATTAAAAATTTTTGTCCAGAATAATGTTAATTTGGAGCAAGCCCAGAACATGTGACCTAGTGAGGCTGGAGCTAATTTGCAGCGTTCACAGGTTGGATCATGTCCTGGAAACATTTTGGAGAGTTTTAGTCGAGACAGATGTGCTCGATATATAATTTTGAGTTGTATAATTGTATGCTTTGCACATATGGAGCTCGAGTGAATTCTCTGCATTGCTACTTTCCACTCCTTTTCTGATATATTAATTGAGAGATCATTTTCCCAGTGTCCTCTTGGATCTTTGAAAGGAAGGGATTGTAAAAGGATTTTATATATTGTAGAGATGGAGTCTAACTCCTTGAAATTGAGCAATAATTTTTCCAGCGTGGATGAGGGTGCAAGATGAGGAAAATCTGGAAGGTTCTGTTTAACAAAGTTCCTGATTTGAAGATAGTGAAAGAAATTTGTAGCTGGAATGTTAAATTTGGAATGTAATTGTTCATAGGATGCAAAAACGTTGTCTATATAAAGATCTCTAAGCAAGTTAATTCCAAATTTTTTCCAGATATTAAAAACTGCACATGTTTGTGAGGGTTGAAAGAGGTGGTTCTTTTGCAGGGGTGCCACAGAAAGAAGCTTCTCCGTCTTAAAATGCTTTCTACATTGGTTCCAGATTCTAAGTAAGTGGAGCACAATTGGGTTATTAGTGTATTGCCGATAACGTGTGTTTATTGGTGCACAAAGCAAGGAATACAAAGAAGTACTGCAGGATTTTACTTCTATTGCGGTCCATGCCTGTGTATGTTCTTCTATTTGTGTCCAGGTTCTTATCGACTGTATATTTGCCGCCCAGTAATAAAACTGGAAGTTAGGTAGAGCCATGCCGCCTTCTACCTTTTGTCTTTGTAGGGGACCCAAAGATATCTAACATCCTAGCCGGATGATCAGCTTTAAACAGGTACTCAAAGCAAACAGCCCAACGGGTCACAACGGCAGTGTTATCCATAAGGACCGTTCCATCAGCCGTCCTGACTGTGACTCTCCCAGGAACAAATTTGGATGTGTGTAATACTTCAGTTCTCATGTAAGCAGGATGTGTGTCACTTAGAAATGCCTCCTTATCTGCCCTCAGAGCCTTCACAGCCGTCCTTCTCAGTTCCCGGTATAGACCATAGTTTTTATTAAGCTGTGCACTGTGACTCCTCTCAATGATATCCAGAGTGCCCTGCAAGATGAAACCTTGTTCTGGGAACATTGATAACATCAACAAAACCCTCAGTAACTTTCAGGGTCTTGTCACAGAAGGTCACCCACATCACATTAGGATTGGTAGTCGCACCCAGATCCGTAAGTTCCTCACACAAACTACATGCTAGGTCATTGCAAACAGACTGATTGTAAAGTCTTGCCAAGTCCAGCCTCATTTTCCTAGTAGGTGGTAGCCTACTGGATCTATGCTGGATCTTTAGAGTAGCAACAGCAAGTCTGTGGTTAGAATTCACAAACTGGGCACTTCTGTAGACCCTGCAGTTTTGTAAGAGCCTCTGAGGTCTGCCTACGAGGATGTGATCAGTCTCCTTCACCGCACCACCAGTACTGGAGTAACAACTCCAATGTTTCGACTCAGGGTGCTGGAACCAGGATCCAGCCATTTGTAGCCCTTGGACCTTTTGCATAATCAAGAAAAATGGAGCTACTTTTACCACGGTCACTAGACCCATGGGGACTGACACAATCCTCATAGCCAGTCGTGTCAGTGGCAGTGGTTGCACTGAAGTCACCCATGACCAGAGTAGTGTCACCTCACAGGCACCCATTAACCAATGAGCAAAGATGCGAATAAGATGTCTCACTCACAGAGACATCACTCACTGTGGTCAGAGCATACACTGAAACAACAGACAAGGCACCCAGAGACTACCTTAATCTGAGTCTCATAATACACTCGTTTAAAGGAGTGACATCGGACACCATCTGATGGAGCCAATCTGCCACAGCAACAGCTACTCCCTGAGTATGAAAGACATCAGAGCGACCACACCAATAAAATGTATACCCACCTACAGAGATCTGGCCAGTCCCAGGTCTGCTCACCTCAGAGAATGCTACAACTGAAATGCATTGTTTACCAAGCTCCTCCAACAGCAAAGGAAGATGATTGTCATGCCAGAGAGACAAGAAGTTCCACACGCTTACCTAGATGGGCCACCTCAAATTGGGACCCGAGTGCTGCCATGCAGTGGGCAATGCCTCAGCACCACACCAGTTCAGATCCCCAACATGCCTGACCCCATTGGCTCTCTGATGGTTTTGACTCTTCCAGGGATGGTGATCCAGTGGGCTTTCCCCAATCCCTTTCATAATGCAAACAGCCTTCCTGCGGGTGGCTGCAGCAGAGCTACTCCCGTGGAGAGCAGAAAGGAGTCCTGTCTGTCGTCTCAGAGCTGCATGAAGTTTTTTTTACAGTGGCTGGAATGTCAATCCTACCACCAACCCACATGACGTCCCTGCAAGTTGGAGAACTACTTGCAGAGCCGGTTGCAGTTTAATGTCATACCCAGGATATATGGTAATTCGATACATCAAAAACATGAGACATAGTTGTCATTGTAGACAAACCTGACAAAATGTGAAAAATTGAAATAACTTAATCAGTTTTTTAAAAAAATTCCAGAATATTTTACATATTTGTAAATATCTTTGTAATATGTTTCTTGATACCTTGCATCCTGCTGTGTTATTTGTATTGAATTTTATTGATTTGATGAGGAATAAATTGTAGAAAAGACAATATAAGAAAAGTATTTCTGTTTCCTTCTTGTTTAGCTGAGGAGTTGGTGAGTTCTGTCATGAAACCATTGCATTTGCTTGTTTGACACAAAACCTATATACAGCATATATTTAATATTTTATGGTCTGTACATTGTGTCTGCATGACCACCCTAACCCACTCTCACCTCGGAATACTGCATCCTCCAACCATCCTTCTGCTGATACCAGCATAGGTGAGACATCCCCACCCACAATTACAGCAGCACAGGTGAGCAGAGAGCTGAGGATACTTCGTGCCAGCAAAGCAGCGGGTCCAGATGGTGTATCGCCGCGACTGCTGAAGGCCTGTGCGTTGGAACTGGGGAGTCCTCTACAGCGCCTCTTCAACCTAAGCCTGGAACAGGGGAGAGTCCCGAGGCTTTGGAAAACATCTTGTATCACCCCAGTGATGAATGTGATGAAGACCATGGAGCGGCTGCTGCTTCACCACCTAAGGCCACATGTCCGCCACGCCCTCGACCCTCTGCAGTTCGCATACCAGGAGAAGGTGGGAGCGGAGGATGCCATCATCTATATGCTACACCGATCCCTCTCCCACTTGGACAGAGGCAGTGGTGCTGTAAGAATTATGTTTTTGGACTTTTCTGGCACCTTCAACACCATCCAACACTGCTCCTTAGGGATAAGCTGACTGAGATGGGAGTAGACTCACACCTGGTGGCATGTATCGTGGACTATCTTACAGACAGACCTCAATATGTGCGTCTTAGGAACTGCAGGTCTGACATTGTGGTCAGCAACACAGGAGCGCCGCTGGGACCGTACTTTCTCTGGTCCTGTTCAGCCTATATACATCAGACTTCCAATATGACTTGGAGTCCTTCCACGTGCAAAAGTTTGCTGATGACACTGCTATTGTGGGCTGCATCTGGAGTGGGCAGGAGGAGGAGTACAGGAAGCTAATCAAAAACTTTGTTAAATGGTGCAACTCAAACCACTTACACCTGAACACCAGTAAGACCAAGGAACTGGTGGTGGATTTTAGGAGGCCCAGGCCCATCATGGACCCCGTGATCATCAGAGGAGACTGTGTGCAGAGGGTACAGACCTATAAATTACCTGGGAGTGCAGCTGGATGACAAATTGGACTGGACTGCCAATACTGATGCTCTGTGTAATTAAGGTCAGAGCCGACTATACTTTCTTAGAAGGTTGGCGTCCTTCAACATCTGCAATAAGATGCTGCAGATGTTCTACCAGGCGGTTGTGGCGAGTGCCCTCTTCTATGCGGTGGTGTGCTGGGGAGGCAGCATAAAGATGAAGGATGCCTCACGCCTGGACAAACTGGTTAAGAAGGCAGGCTCTATTGTAGGAGTAAAGTTGGACAGTTTAACATCTGTAGCAGAGTGACAGGCATTAAGCAATCTCCTGTCAATCATGAAGAATCTACTGCATCCACTGAACAGTGTCATCTGCAGGCAGAGGAGTAGCTTCAGTGACAGACTTTTGTCACTGTCTTGCTCCACTGACAGACTGAGGATCGTTCCTCCCCCACACTATGCGACACTTCAATTCCACTCGGGGGAGTAAACTTTAACATTACTCAAAGTTATTGTCTGCTTTTACATGCATTTTTATTACTATTTAATTTAATATTGTTTTTTGTATCAGTATACTGCTGCTGGATTATGTGAATTTCCCCTTGAGATTAATAAAGTATCTATCTATCTATCTATCTATCTATCTATCTATCTATCTATCTATCTATCTATCTATCTATCTATCTATCAGACATGCCCATTAGCCTACCTGGCATCTCAAAATGGGTCCATTACAAATGAATATGGTTTTGTACCCATCAATGGACTAGTGTCAACTCCAGGGTGGTTCCCGCCTTGTGTGAAGTGTTGCTGGGTTAGGCACCAGCATCCCAACATCTCTGAATTTAATAAGATAATCAGAAGAGTAAATGCATGAATGTATGGAGTACTTATTAGTTGAGGCATGATGGCACAGTCCTCAGTTTGAATCCTTGCCCAATTACTGAATCTACTTTATGTGTTGTTTGGCACAGTGCCACAGTGGTGGCACTGCTGCCTCACAGCAAGGAGACAAGGGTTCATGTCCCACTTCCTCCTGCATGGAGTATGCATGTTCTGTGTCTGCCTGGGTTTCCTCTGGGTGCTCCAGTTTCCTCTGACAGTCCAAAGACATGCAGATTAGGGGGGCTGGCAACACTAGATTGGCCCTAGTGTGTGGCTGTGGTGTGTTTGTTTGAGTGTGTTTGCCATGTGATGGAATGGCACCCTGTCCAGGGTTTGTTCCTGCCTTGTGCGCTATGCTAGCTGGGACAGGCACCTGCGACCCTGTTCAGGAATAAGCAGGTTAGAAAATGACTGACTTTACATATTCTACTTGTGTCACATGTCCAGAAAAGCTTCCAGTTAGTTTAACATGGGTGTTTGCGTGTGCCCAGTCTGGGGATGGTTCTTGCTTTGTGCCCATTTCTGCTGGGATAATTTCTGGCTCCCCATGGGCCTCATGCATAATGCTGTGCATAGAATTCACACTAAAACATGGTATATGGACAAAAGTGGAAATGTGCGAACGCACAAAAAACTCCAGATGCATAAATCTGTGCATACGCCAGTTTCCACATTCTTCCGCTCCATAAATCCAGGTCAGCCTGAAAAGTAATGCACGTGCACGCACCTGCCGCCACTCCCCAACTCCTCCCAGAATTATGCCTCTTTGAATACGCAAATCAATATAAATAGCCCTTAAGCTCAGCATTCTGTGAAAAGACAATGGCAAAAGCACAGGGGAAAATAGAAGAATTTAAGCGAATACCAAGTGTAGGCAAGGAAAAACGTACTATTTGTGGGGTTAAACACTGGTATAAACAATGAAAGGAAGTTGATTTAGTGAAATAGAGTGTTGGAGAAGCTCGAAAGTTCAAGTTCACAAAGTCCCACAATGCCCGAAATAAAAAAAAAGTCAGATATCAAAGTCACCATGAAAAGGAGAGTCGTAGCCCACTGTCTGAGTGTCATATGAAAGCTTATTAGGGTACAGAGAAAAGAAAGAAAAAATAGGCACCCAGTGGGGAAAAAAGCACAGACCTTTAATCTCTAAATTTCCACTTTAATCACATAGTTTATTAAAGTAGAACATCATAAACTTCATCTTAAAATCTTTCATTTACTGTACTAGTTTCTCAAATACCATCGTAACTAAAGTAGCACGTTAAATACTTTGTATTGTATTTGTTCTTCTATGTGCTCTATGTGTGTGAATCACTACATGCTTCTTAAACAAGCTTTCTCTTCTTCTGACAGGACACAGAATCCATTACATTCATGATATTTGTGAATTTCCCCTTGGGATTAATAAAGTATCTATCTATCTATCTATCTATCTATCTATCTATCTATCTATCTATCTATCTATCTATCTATCTATCTATCTATCTATATTACAGCTCTCTAAATAATTTAAATATTGAAATGTATACTTGATATCATTTTCATGATGATAGGAATTAAAGCATGTCTTTAAACATGGGAACACGGTGGCACAGTGATAGTGACAAGCTGCCGCCATGTCCAGAGATTGTTCCTGCCTCCCGCAAGATGCTTGCTGCAGCGTGCACGACCTTCAGTGAAATAACTTATTGCTAATGTACTGTCTTTTTCAAATGTACTAACCTCCAATTCCTGTCCTTCCTTTTCTTTCTCCAAGTACCCACTTGGCACACATTCAGCTCTGTAATAAATGTCAACCATCTGTAAGCTTAGAATGACGATTCTTCAAAACTTTTAAGAAACATTGAAATATCTTCATAGTACATGTTCAATTATTCCATTCATCTATCCATCCAGGGTCACGCCAGTCCCAGCAAGTATATAGCGCAAGGCAGGAACAATCCCTGAACGGGGCGCCAACTTGTTGCTAGTGCTGTGTCACAATGTCCTCAGATGTTTAATTATTAACAAAATAGATATTTAAATGATGTCAACATTTTATCTGTCTAATTTAATAAACATATTGTGCTGCATTTCATCTTAAAAATTATATAGTCATCATATGTAAGTATGCACTTTATAAAGTGTCTCAGGTTGTGCAATATTATAACTACATCTCAAGTTTACAGTGAGGTAATTGTACTAATAAGTACAAACAGTTCTACAAGGAGCACTTAAACTGATTGGGTGCGTTTAGAGCTCTTGGTATAAAACAGTTTATGAACCGCAAGGACCCCTCAGAAAAGGCTCTAAAGTGTCATATGTGAGAAGTTCAAATAGACAGCATGGCTGAGGCAGCGTGTGCTTAATGCTGTACACCGATAATTCTCTTTCCAATCAGCTGCTGTAGAACTGTGATTCCACACTCAGATACAGTGGGATAAATACTTGAGAGTAACAATGCTAAAGCAGCTATAGTATTTGGAATAGTTTGACCATTCTGTGGACCATTTGCAGTTAATTTCAGTGTATTTGATAAAGCCACATTAGGGATGTGGATCTAAAAAAGAAAGTGAAAATACACTGGAAAAAAAGCATTGCTTTGATGCTGGGTGCCGCCAGGGTGCAAAACTAAGCAGAGAATTTGCGTACGCCAGGGATTGACCTAGTGTGAAAATGTGCTTGGCTTTACGCCAAGTTTAGTTTTTAAACATTGCGATTTAAGGGTGGAAATGGGTGTATGCAATATTTTTGTGCGTACGCACAATTTATACATGAGGCCCCATGACTCTAAAATGGATCAACAGATGATGACATTTGATGAACAACCTTATGCAAATAATTTGCTTCTTATGCCAAATTGCTCTCTGAGAATAAAAAATAAACTTTGTGACTAAAGAGTGGTTGAAAAACTGCCTTAACTAAAATAAAATATGGTCTAGTTCTCCATTCCTGATAGCCTCAAACTGAGTTATATAGGACTAATGATGAATAGATAGACCATCTCCACTGATATATGTATTAGAATAACCTTTTGGCAAAGACGTGAGTGCAGAATGAGAGTTCATCACATGGCAAATTCATACACCCACAGGGTTAATTTGGAATCAACAATAGCCTAAAAGGCCATCTTTGGGAATTGGGTGGGAAAACTTGAGGAAAATGTGCATAATTCATATGGGAAAAGACAAAGCATTGTGTTCATCATATCCATGACACTGGATGTGTAAATTTTAGTGATTGGCAATAATGGATTCAATGAGGTTATCAGAAATAAACTTGATGCATTAGGGTTAAAGGTTAAGACGGAAGTAAAAAACTTAGGGGTAACTGTTGACTGTAACCTGAATTTTAAATCGCATATTCATCAGACCACTAAGACAGCATTTTTTCACTTAAGAAACATAGCAAAATTTAGACCTCTTATATCATTGAAAGATGCTGAGAAATTAGTTCACGCTTTTGTTTTCAGTCGACTAGAAGTACTGTAAAGCACTCTTCTTAGGTCAACCCAAAAAAAGACATAAATCGCACCTAGTGCAGAATGCAGCTGCTAGAATCCTAACTAGGAAAAGAAAATCCGAACACATTTCTCCAGTATTGATGTCACTACACTGGTTACCTGTGTCTTTCAGAATTGACTTTAAAATTCTGCTTATGGTTTATAAAGCCCTAAATAATCTCGCTCCATTTTATATATCAGAATGTCTGACACCCTATATCCCAAATCGTAACCTTAGATCCTCAAGTGAGTGTCTCCTTAGAATTCCAAAAGCTAAACTTAAAAGAGGTGGTGAGGCGGCCTTCTGCTGTTATGCACCTAAAATCTGGAATAGCCTGCCAATAGGAATTCGCCAGGCTAATACAGCAGATCACTTTAAAACACTGCTGAAAACATATTGCTTTAACATGGCCTTTTTATAACTTCACTTTAATTTAATCCTGATACTCTGCATGTTCAATTCATCATAATAACTATTCATAGTGGCTCTAAAATCTGTACTAACCCCTACTTTCTCTTTTGTTTCTTTTTCCGGCTTCTTTGTGGTGGCGGCCACCTACTCAAAGCATCATGATGCTCCAACATTGATGGACTGAAAGCCATAAGTCTACGTGACCATCATCATCAAGTCCTTCCGTGAGAAACCTTAATACAAAGAGGACTGTTTCATTTATGTTAGGTAGATTGCCCAGAGGGGACTGGTGGTCTCATGGTCTGGAATCCCTGCAGATTTTATTTTTTTTCTTCAGCCGTCTGGAGTTTTTTTTTTTGTTTTGTTTTTTCTGTCCCCCCTGGCCATTGGACCTTACTTATTCTATGTTAATTAATGTTGACTTATTTTATTTTCTTACTGTGTCTTTTATTTTTCTATTCTTCATTTTGTAAAGCACTTTGAGCTACTTTTTTTGTATGAAAATGTGCTATATAAATAAATGTTGTTGTTGTTGTTGTTGTTGTAAAGGAGGTTGCACAAAGAACTGTGCCGCTATGATGCCCATGTCAAATACTATAATATAATACGGTAAAAAATACATATATTTTGAAGTGTACACAAGGTTTGCTTACAGAATTAGGAAGATCTGATACATTTTTTCTACAGATGTTTCTGAACACACAATCAGAATATTCAGTACTTTCTAATGGTGGCCTCCATCTATCAGTACACAACCTGTAAGTACAGTGGCTGCTGGTTTCCATTCCAATAGATTACTTTATCTGGAGAAATCTACAGAAATGGTGAGTATGTAGCACTAATATAGGCTAAGCAATATAGAGCTCTCTACTACCAGAAAGGCCTGTAAAAGCTTACTTTTTCCCTTGTACCCAGAGCTGCCAAAACAGGCCTTGGCCCCTGCAGTCTTGAATTGTACTAAGTGGATTAGAGAATGCTATGTAGTGTTATATTATGTGTTTACTACTTCCATTTTTCTATTTTCTCTTCAACTGTGTGTCAGGACCACAAGAGCATCAATGTGTGATTGGGTTGCATGGTTTTTCGGGCTGACAGAATTAAATTAATATCTGTGGGCAGATGCCAAGAGTATTACTTTTTGTATACTTTGTTTGTATACAACATGAATCAATATGCTTGCAATTTTTGTTAATTCAATTTAGTAAATATAAGCAAAAAGGAAGTTTTTTTCACAGTATTTATAACTGTACACAAGACTTATTCCTGGCATATGTCTGCTTTATTTAAATCCAATTGGTTTTTGACATTTTAATTTCATTAAGTTTGCTTTTTTTCTTTGTATGTTAAATTATCAATGGGAATGCTTGTGTTCATTGACAATGTATAGAACAGATTAACAAAATCTGTAATTCTCTAAGCACCTTTTCTCCCATTCAGGGCCAGAGTCCTAGAAGCAATGGGCATGAAACAGGAGTAAAACTTGAATGAGATGCACACACACCGAATAACTTAGACCACTTAAACATTGATAGTCAACCAAATGACATGTCTTTGGACAGAGTGAGAGGATCATGGAACCCTCAGTCTAAATCTACAGGATTGTGGTCAGACTGTGATATCTCCACACTAAAACCAGTCCAGATCTGGGTCAAACAGTATGTGCTGGCAATACTGCTTGTTGAAATAATGCACCTGCCTAGAGGTAAAAAAAGAAATCATGACTATATTGCTATAATTTTGAGCAATTATTCATGACAGAGAAACATCTGTTTCTAGCAATATATATTCCTCTGTTCTTAAAATGGCTGCTGTAAAATAGTGAGAAAGATAATAGTTAAATCTTTCAATCAATCAATCAACATTTATTTATATAGCACATATTCATACAAAAAAATGTAGCTCAAAGTGCTTTACAAAATGACTTTCAAAACACCAAAGAGGATGATGGTATGATGCCACGGTAGTTTTTTTTATTATGTGATTTTATTTTGTTTGGCCTTTTCAAATCCATGACTTGCAACCGGTCCAGAACTGGTACTTGTCAAACACATTGAGAATCATGTGTTTGAATCTCAACTTCCAAAGATGGGCATGTCAGGTTAATTGGCCACTCTAAAACACGATTTTGGGACTTTTCATCACAGGTATTCCCTTTAATCGACTGGCATATTGTCTAGGGCTGGTTCCTTCTTGGCTCCCAATGCTGGACAGAAATGCTCCTGCTCTTATGATCTTGAACTAAATTAAGTGAGTCTGAGAATGTAATATTATGATAATGGGAGAATGGAGAAGTACAGGAGAGCTAATGCATTCTTACGCTGTTAAGTTCCTAAGAAAAGTATAACATGTGTTTTGGAATGAAAAAATTAAATGGGCAAAGATTAACATAAATCGCATCAAAGTTTAAAATTAAAAGCAAGCATTAAGCTTTGATTGAGACACTCATTGGAATAAACGCCATCTGCCACAGTGGATGCCCAGGGCTAGGATTATGAAGCACCAAACCAGGGGGAAAGAGGGATAGGACTGGATACATTTTGTTTCAGATAGCCCAGAGACTGTTCTTAGTAACTAGTAAGGCTATTTTAATGATGTTCACAGGTATCAAGTAAGATGAGCTTCTAATGCCAGCAACCTCAGCCAGGAAGAACCCAGTCAGCAGATGGATAAGCAGATGACTGTTTATTGTCAAATTCAAAATCTTTGGCTAACACTGGTGAAATCACTATATCCAAATTTAGAGATGATATAAAACTTGGAAGCTAATGTAACATTAATGAACAGTGCATACAGAGTCAGATGGATTTGAATCCTTTCATCAAGTAAACAAATGTACTTTTATATTCAAATAATAAAGGATTAACTTGGCAGCACAACTCACACGAGGCCAATGGATTGCAAGTCATTGATCTGAAAAGTCAACATTCTATTTGGCCATGTGCATATCACGTTTGCAGTGATTTGTGGGAGAGCGTGATGCATATAAATGTGTTCATTTTCTTTTTCTTTCATTTAATATTCACAATTATTGCATTGCCATGCTATGTCAAGACTAAAAAAAATTCTTTGAATGTTATTTTATAAAGAAAACTGCAGATGGACCCGATTTGTGAAAAACCTTACATATACAACAAGCATAAACTGATCTGCATCTTCAGCAAATCAAAATTTACTGCAAAGAACATTCATGGGAAAAAACTGTGTTTCATTTTAAATATAACTCTGAATTACAGGATGTAGAAATATTTTTTCCATATTAAATCATGCTTCTTTTATAGTATAGAAAATGATTTGCCAAACATTAAATTAATAAAAAGTATGATTAGCATCCCGTCAGGGTTGTGTTCCTTCCTTCTGCCTGACACTATCAGTATAGAATCCTGCACCTGACTGCCTTGTATTAAAATTGATGTGCTCAGTAAATTATAAATAAATGATTATACTTAGAGAAGATATTTGCTAAGTAACAGTAACATTTCTTGACATTTTAAAATTTCCTCATAGAACATTCTGATTAGGCATTTAATGCGAAATGATATTTACAAAACAATATGTGACCTGGGAGATCCCAGCATGTTAAACGTGAGCTCAATTCTGTTGTCTACTGAACCTGGTTAGACCCATCAGATTTTCATTTGCATCTTGGCATCCCAGTTGAAATGAAAGTTAAATGCCAACTATCTGAGGTAATTGGGTTGTTTTTCATTTCTGCCCAATTAGATGCCGAACAAGTTGATTGAGGTAATTCCTCTGGGCCAGAACAGAATAGCAGCTGGTCAGGTGACTAGTCTTAGCATAAGACAAACAGTGGAGTCTTCTGTCATGGGAATGGTGCTTGAAATAAGAAGCTTCAATAGATTATAACCATTTAAATAATGAAAAGGAATCCAAATTTGAATCTGTCATATTTTTAGAAATAATCATTAAGCCTTGATGAAAGATTACATTAGTAAAATGTAGAAGCCCTATTGTATGAGCTTTGTAACAGTAGAGCGCCGTCTCCTGGTGTTTCTACAGCTCAACAATGGCAAGGCATCCAAGGGAATATTTTGCTTTAGAAAAAATATAAGGGAGGGATAAATAAAGTACTTACAGTGGTTTGTTAAATAAAAAAAAAATCAGAAAGAAATCCGCTACCCCACTAAAGTACTTCTTTATATCTATCTGCAAGATGGGATGGCTTCCCAATTCTCAGTCCCCCAAAATAGCCCCTACTCACTAATTTCTCTGGTCCCATTGCTTTCAATCAAACAGTGTTCAATCAGTTCACCTCCTTACTACTGAGGAGTTGATGCAGTGGAACGTATCAGCCTACAAACCTGAAGTACACTTCTGGATTAATTCCTAGAATCCCTTCAGGTGTGATTCTGTGACACTGTATATTTAGCTTATCTAATATTGCATTTTGTTATCTTTTTACTTTGAATTTAACATTTGTTATATTTTAATATATATAATGTGGCCTGCACCAGCTCCCCAAACTCAACACAGACAGACACTAGGTACAAGTGTAACAACACACATGGCTTTATTTTGATGTGGAAAACACTTTCCCTTTGTTTCCCATCTGCACAACACACTACAGCAAAGCACTAACAGGCAAATACATACAGCAGTTCTCTTCTTTCTCATCCTCTCTCTGCCTCCTTCCGCCTCCAGTCCTCTTCCAGCAAGCTTCATCCTCCTCCTCCCAACTCTGGCTCTCTGAATGAAGGCAGGCAGCGCCTTCTATTCTGCACCTTATACTTTTATGCAGTTCTCTAGGCAGCTCATTAGCAAAGTTCAGAAATACTCCCAGGTGTGGCAGAACCCTCACAAAGTAGGGCTCTGCCACTCCCCCTTGCTGCCCCCACGGGACCCAACAGGACTGTGCCAAACTTCAATCCCCTTGGAGCCCCGTGGAAATCATAGGCACCATGGCAACTAAGGGGTGCTGCCATCTAGCTCTCTGTCTGTATCTGCTCTCCAATCCTTCCTTTGAGATGGCACCCCAGTCCATCACAAAAAATACATAAGAGGTGACTACTACAGTGCTAATTTTGTAAATGGAAAAAAAACTAGTGCTACTATATGTGAATTGCACTTTTTTAGCCCTTGGAGTTTATAGTGAATATGTCTTATTTCAAAACCAAATGAATATGGATGCCAAAAATAAGAAAATCATGTATTGTGATACAGTATCATTGAATTACTAACTCTACAGCATAATATTCCTTTGAAGATTCTCACAGAGTGAAACTGCACCAGGATTGTCTCCTTCATATACTGTCATTATGAATTTCGCTCCAGAACTCTTTCAAGGCAGGATGACAAAAGAAAACATTGCCACCATGGGGTGATCATAATGGAGAATAAAAAAATTTTGGTGAGAAAGCATGTGTTATGGCTTAGTTGAATCCATTCATTGTTAACAAGGTCTGTGCATGATGGGTGCTCAGTGTGTTGACTCCTGAAATGAGCATCACTGGGCTTAAAATGTACAACTCTTCTGTGGAAAAGAAAGTTAATTAAGTCTTGAAATTTGATGCAAACAGTTCCTTCCAGGTGTTCCCAAACCTGCCATCTGTATTAAAGCAGTGCTAGAATAAACTGTGCTGCTACACTCTCTGAAGTATTATTTGGACAATACTGCTGTCAAAATGGTGGAAAAAAGGCAATTAGCAAAGTAAGAAAGGCACACCAACATAACATTTAAAGTGTAGATCTTTTCTTTAGGATCCATTCACACCTAAGTGTTTTTCTAGCATTTCAGTGCCACACTAGAATGCTCCTAAACCACTTATGTGTGTAGCTTGCAATCAAGTGACTAGATCTGAACAAAAATCACACCTATACAAATAGTTTTAATTAGGTTAAAACATTTAGTACATTTAGTACATATGTTTAACAAAGATATGCTGATTCTTGGTGTAGAGCTGTCATTTTCCCACTCAGCTCCAGCTGTACAGGGTTTGAATGCTCTGTCCATGTATTTCTGGACTGATCAATATTCATGAGTATGCTTCAGTATGGGTGACTATCTGTTTTAATACTGAATACTAGAAATGTGAAAGTAAAATTTCTCTTTTAAGAAAATTCATTTAGTCCTTCACGTGCGGTGTAGTAAATAACATCCATCCGCTTTTTCCATCCCAACCCAAGCCCAGGGTATGGACATTGGCCACTGTGCCACCAGATCACACTGTTTTAAAATGTCTATATAAAATAACTAAATTGTAAGTGCTGCTGTGATATCCAATGGCTGTCTGTGACAATGCAGATTAAATGTACCCCTTAGCACATAAACAGTTAGTTCCATAGGAATATAATGTCTGTTCACTTGATTACATGCTATGCATGTGCTTAACCTCCTCATCAACTGTGAATAGATGACCAGACAATGTTACAGTAGCAGCAGCAGTCACTATCTTTGCGCAGTGATACATATATATCTCTCTATTATAATAAAAAAAACTTGGGTCGAGATGTGATCTTCTCGGAAGACACTTTGACGTCCTGCGAGAGTCCCACAAGACAAAGCAGTGAGACAAAAGGACAGCTGTTGTACAGGCTTTTAAATGATCGACATGATCAACAAGTGGCATGGCAGCAATCAGCAGGCTAGCAGCTGATCCGCCAAGAGGAAATGAAAAGCTGTGTTTGTTTCTCATTGTATCACTGTTTAAGAGGGGGTTTTGGAGGAACGGCCACATCCTCTTGGGGCCACGTTCACCGTGTTCACAATATATATATACTTTGTAATATATATACACTCACCTGCCACTTTATTAGGTACACCTTGCTAGTACTGGTTGGACCCCATTTTGCCTTCAGAACTGCTGTCATTATTCATGACATACATTTAACAAGGTGCTGGCAACATTCCTAAGGGATTTTGGTCCATATTGCCATGATAGCATCATGCGGTTGCTGCATATTTGTCAGCTGCACATCCATGATACAAATCTTCTATTCCACCACATCCCACAGGCACTCTATTAGATTGAGATCTGGTGACTGTGGAGGCCATTTGTTCAAGAAACCAGTTTGAAATGACGTGTGTTTATCCTGCTGGAAGAAGCCATTATCAATGCTCAGTTAATAATAAAGGGCCCAAAGTGTGCCAAGAAAATATCCCCAACACCATTACACCACCACCACCAGTCTGAACCATTGATACAAGATAGGATGGATCCATGCTTTCATGTTGTTGATGCCAAATTCTGATATTACCATCCAAATGTCACAGCAGAAATCAAGGCTCATCAAACCAGGCAACGTTTTTCAATCCTCTATTGTCCAGTTTTGGTGAGCCCATTTGAATTGGTCTGCAATTCTTGAAAATAATTGGAACTCAAGTTGAATTTTTTTTATTAAAGGGCATAAAATTATTTATTTTACAGAAACAAGGAAAATGATAAGCAATACAGATGTATTCCATCCTTCCATTATCCAACCCTCTATATCCTAACTACAGGGTCACGGGGGTCTGCTGGAGCCAATCCCAGCCAACACAGGGCTCAAAGCAGGAAATAAACCTCAGGCAGGGCACCAGCCCATCGCAGGGTGCGCACACACACACACACACACACACACACACACACCAAGCACACACTAGGGACAATTGAGAATTGCCAGTGCACCTAACCTGCATGTCTTTGGACTGTAGGAGGAAACCGGAGTACCCGGAGGAAACCTACGCAGACTCTGGGACAGATGTATTAATTATACTTAATATTGTTCGGTCATGAAAGTGATGCTTGATACCTTTAGTTCTGTGTGTGTGTTACATTTTCACAAAAGGCACATAAAAGCCTTTTTTGGTTCTTTTGTTATTGGTGGACAAGAAATGCCACTATTTAATTCCTTAGTCTATTAAACTTATATCACAGTCACACTCTGCAATACTCACCCCTGGGGTCCACCGCAGTGACAGGCTGCACATTTCTGGGAATTCAGCTTTCAGACATTCACCTTGTGTTTTACTCAGGTTAACCCATTTTTCCCCCATTAAGAGGACTGCACACTGATGTCCCCATATGTCCCTACAGAACCTGGATTAACTAGGAAAAAGACCCCTAACCCCGCAGTGCCTGCTAATGTCAGTAAACATGAAGGTTGTTTCAGGGAGATAACTACAATCTTTATTTCATTAATCCGTTTATTTGTAGACAAACCAGAAATATCACATACAAGGAATTAAATAGACACATACAACCTGAATGATTTAAATGAAATCCCACACAGTAAGCTTCATATCAGGTAGTCCACTTTTAGTAGTTACAAAGTTCCAGTCTTTATCTTCTTAAGCCAGTTCAGATGTTTGTGAATGTTGGGACACTATTGCAGGTGGCAAGCTTGACAATGATATTGATGAAAACGTTCTTCCTCTTGTTTGGCTGGTGTTTGGCGAACAACATTTTAGTTCATTACTACCACCACCTGGCATGGAGTATGTATCAGAATGTTGTCAATACTATTTTTTCTCACTCAACTTAGTGTCCTTCAGAAATTGTAAGATACACTAATAACATGCATCCCCTGATTTCTTCTACAAAATATCTTCCAAAATAAGATTCATTTTCAGTTCCCCGAGGTTTTCCACCAAATGTTTCCTATCTTCATCATACCTCCGACATTATAATATCACCTGTTCTACTGTTTCTACCTTGCCACAATATCCACATATGATGTTTCCCTGTCCTCTAAAGTGTTTAGACCAGTGAGTCCAAATCTTGTTATCAATCGTTCATCATTTCTATTCCTCATTGTACATTTCTCTAGTCCCTTCCTTTCTTCCTCCCATTGTTGTTGCCACCTTTCCTTCATCATTTGTTTAACAATACAGGGTGGTCCAGATCTAATTATGCAGATCCAGATCATCTGGATGACTTTGACTTATGTGGGGATGATTCCAGTTCGGCGCAAAGGCAATTCTTTATGTCGTCAGTTTGCACACTTCTCAATGGTCTGGGATTTTTCAGGTGATTTTCTATGTAATAAACTTAATACGTTATAGCGTAATGAAAATTGCATAATTAGATCTGGACCACCCTATACTTCTCACTTCAGATTTACTTAAACCAACTACTAACTGTGATTGTTTGTATTTTGTAGATTTGTTTGAAATTTCATTTGCTGTTTCATTACCTTTAATAGCAATAAGAGCTGGGATCCATGAAAAGATTACAGTGAGACCATCATTTGAATTCTGTATAATGTTTGTTGAATTTCAATCGAAATGTCTGGCCTACTATTGGAACACCTATACTTTAGGCTAAATGAAGATGAACCTGATTCTGAACAAATTACCGATTTTATCAGACCAACCTCTTCAATCTCTTGTACCACTAACAGTAATGCAGTCATTTCACCTGCATAGACTGATATCCCATCATTAACCCTTTTACCCATTCGTAGATGCCTCCTATCTTTTATACGGTACCTTGATGAGGAAATTCTTTTGGAAAAGTACTATTAAATAGCATGACACAACAAGTCACAAAGCCTAAAAGATGAATCAGCTGAAAGTAGACAACTGACATCTAGTCAATGATCTTCTTACTTGTCATTAAGACCACTTTGTTCATTGCCATAGTTAAATATAATAAGATGTTAACTATAAGGTACCAATCACTTATTTCATATTTTCTTACGGGCATACACGTACTGGTTATTTTATCTGAGCATTAAGCTTATAATGGTCATGGTACTATATTAGGATTTGCTTTTTCTGCATATCTCCCATCAAACCCTCTAACTAATATGTATGCTGACTAAATATCCTGCCTAAAAAAAGCAATCACCCAAACCAGTCATGTTGAACTTCTATTAAACACACAGTATAATATTTGCTTTTCCTTTGAGGTCTACATTCATCAAGTCATTTGTTTATATCCATCCATCCATTTTCCAACCCGCTGAATCCAAACACAGGGGTCTGCTGGAGCCAATCCCAGCCAGCAAGGCAGGAACCAATCCCAGGCAGGGAACCAACCCACCACAGGACACACACAAACACACCCAGCACACACTAGGGCCAATTTAGAATCACCTAACCTGCATGTCTTTGGACTGTGGGAGGAAACCCACACAGACACAGGGAGAACATGCAAACGCCACACAGGGAGGACCCGGGATGCAAACCCAGGTCTCCTAACTGTGAGGCAGCAGCGCTACCACTGTGCCACCATGCCGCCCTTCATTTTTCTATATAACATATTTAAAAACAACAGAAGTTGACCCAAAATGCTTTCCAGTTAAAAGAATTAAATAATAAATACTACATACATACCAAAGCTTTTTAAATAAAATAAATTAGTAGAATATAACATATATATAAACAAAATAAACTGAAGACATACGTACAAGAACTATGAAAATAAAAATAAAAATTAAACTAAATGTAACACAATAACAATAGATTAAAAAGAACAGGGTAAGAGTTATTAAAATGAAATTAAAAGTAACATATTTGTGGACTTTCAAAAACCCTAGGAGGACCTCAAACTGAAATGAAGGCAAGAGAATAAAGGTGGGTCTTTAATTTAGATTTAAACTCATCAATGGTATGGCAGGACTTAATGTTGGGTGGGAGACTATTCCAAAGTCTCGGGGCAGCTACAGAGAAAGCCCACTTCCCTTAGGTTTTGAGATATGAATGAGGAAATGAGAGGAACTGTTGTGAGGGCTAAACACAGAATTCGCAGATCTGAAAGTACTAAGGGGCTAATCCATTAAGAGCTTTAGAAACAAATAGCAACATTTTTAAATCAATTCTGTATTTCACAGGCAACCAGTGCAAATGAGCTACAACAGGAGTGATGTGCTGTCTTTTCTGTGCTCCAGTTAAAAGTCTGAAAAGTGTGGAATGGGACAGCCCCATAAGACAGGGAATTACAGTACTCAAGCCTAGAGGTGATAAAAGCATGGATAACTATTTCCAGGTCCTTATGCGATAAAATCGGCTTTAACTTAGCTATAGTTTTAAGATGATAAAAGCTGCCTTTTACATCAGTGCTGACTTATTTATTAAAATTCAATGAAGCATCCAAAAATACACCAAGGTTTTTAACCTTATTATGCAAATTTACAGATAGTGGATCAAGTGCCATGCTAAGGCTAGTAACAGAGTTTGGGAAGCCAAATATAATTACTTCTGTTTTATTTTCATGTAATTGAAGGAAGTTCCTTGCTATCCAGAATTTAATATCATATAAGCAATTAAAAAGGTTCTTCATAGAATGGTGGAGTGGTGGCTCTGAGGCTAGGGATCTGTGCTGGCAATTGGAAGGTTGCTGGTTTAAATTTCATAAACACCAGAAGTGACGCTACTCCATTGGGCCCCTGAGCATGGCCCTTAATCTGCAATTGCTCCGTCCTGGGTATGATGTTAATATGCATCCAGCCCTGCAAGCAGGTCCTCCAGCTTAGGGGGAAAACTTGGGGGTTGGTGGCAGGATTGGCACTCCAGCCACTGTAAAAAACCTCACTCTGTTCAGTGTGGAGCTGATGTGTCATGCGTTGCACGGCTGAACTCGGATCTCAATCTGGGTGGTTTGCTGTGTGGCGGGGGCGGCAACACGCTGTAATCAGTGTATGCTCCCAACCTCCCTGTCCTTCACAGAGCAGGTGCTATCAGCTGTAACTGGTAGATAAACTTGAGTGTCATCTGCATAACCATGATACAAAAAATTGTATTTTTCAAAGGTATAGCTAAGGGGTAGCCCTAAAATCGAACCTTGGGGAATGGCAAATTTAATGGGAGTGGAGGATGAGAAACAATTACCTATTCTGACAGATAGGAGGTAAACCATTTTAGCACTGGGTCCTGCAAGCCATCTTTCGTGTCCAAGCATTTTTAAAGAATATCAACTGTGTCAAAAGCTGTGCTAAGATCAAGCAGAACTTAAGCTGCACAAGAACCAGAATTGACAGTGAGAAAAATGTCATTCTGTACCTTCAGCAGGGCAAATTCTGTGTTATGCAGAGCTCTAAAGCCAGACTGGAATTTATCAAAGATGTTAAACTTGCTCGAGTAGGAGGAGATCGGGGAGAATACAACTTTTTCCAATATCTTGGAAATAAATGGTAGCTTGGAGATTGGCCTGTAGTTTTTATGATCATTGAGGTCTAGACTAGGTTTCTTTAATAGAAACATGATTGCATGTTTCATACTGGAAGGTATAACTCCACTGACTAATGAATTTTTAATTATAGCAAAATAAGGAAGCAGATTGTAATAAAAACTTCCTTAAAATGATGTGAAGGAATAATGTCTAAGGGGCAGTAAGTGGCATTCATTTGTGAGATCACCTCAGAGAGCTGGGCAGATGATGCTGGCTGAAATTGCAGGAGGTAGCTGATTGGATGATGTGTCTCTAAGGGATCTGTGTCTGGGGGTGAAATGCTAGATTTTATATTGTTAACTTTGTCAATGAAGAAATTCAAAACTTCTTACAGGTTTCAGTAAAAGCAAATGTAACAGCAGCAGTAGCAGCAGCAGCAAGATTTAAGATGGACTAAGTTGTGTTGAATAGTATTTTAGGTCTGTATTTTTATTGATTAATTCAGTGTAATATTGTGCCTTAGTTGTTTAAACAGAGCTTCGGTAAAACTTTAAACTATCTCTTAAAATTTCATATGAAACAGCATGTCCATTTACGCTCTGCCCTTCTGCAATCTCGTCTAAGAGCATGGCTGAAGTCATTCAGCCAGAGGATGCCAACATTCTTTACCTTGGTAAGTTTCAAAGGAGCTATACAATCCAAAGCATGGGAGCAAAATGAGTGGAAAAGAGAGACTAATTTCTCAGCATCTCAGTATTATGTCTACATATTTTGTACACTTAACAACTAATATTGTCTAAATAATCCTGTGCAGTGTATTATCACATTAACACACCACACACATTTAAATATGAGAAGTCTTATTTAACAAAAAGTAAAAAGTATTTTCACTCCAAGAAAAATAAATAGATTGTAATATGTACCACTACTATAAATGATTTTTTAACAACTTTGTTAGAAATGAGACCTGCACTATGTTTCATTTTAAAAATTAATTTTCTGTAATTTGTTTAACTTTAATAGACTGATAAAATGACCATTACTACTAGACCTGAAAGCTGACTATTCAGACTATTGTATATTCTATAGTTGGCAATTATAGAAATCTGTAAAGTCACTAATGCTGATATTAGATTGAATTGCATAGAAGATTTGCATGTCTAATTCGTTTGGTTAACCCCTTATCAAGCGGGTCAGTTTTGTTCAACAACAACAAAGTTTCACAACAAACAACAAGTTTCACTCTTGCAGTCCATACTGGCCATTATGTATAAGCCTTGTTTTTCTCCATTTATTATGTTTAGTTTAAGCATTCTTGTTTAAGAGAGCAGTTTCTATTATTAAATCACAGCATATAATTTTTCATTTGTATCTGGTCTGTAAGGAACTTTATCTAAAGTTTGATTCCAATTAGTCTGGTGTATATTATTTCAGAGTCAAGGTCAACTTTATTATTCAACAATGGGAAGTTAATTGGAAATAACAATAATATCAAACGATACAAAAGATTTACACATACACTGTAAGCCAAAGAAAAAAATATGACTTGCCAGGCTTAGGTCTGAGGTTTTCAGAATAGCAAATCTTGAAGTACTGCTTTAATGCAGATGCATCATGGTTCTGAATTGTATTTGTACTTTGGTCTGCAAGGGCAGGAGCATATAAAAGGTGATCAAATAATTCAAAATGGTTCCTAAACAGGTAAGTTACTTACATTTTCCATATTAATTCCATCCACCCATTTTCTAACACAGCTTTCATAGTTCAATGTGGTGTATGACCTATAGCCCAGGGTGCAAGGTGAGAACTGACCCTACACAGGACACACACACACACATTCAACCATACTCAGCCAGAGTAGCACTGCAAATCACTCTGAAGTATCTTTGTGTGGAAAATCCCTGCTGAATTGGGAAGAATGTCTCCACAATACAGGAACAAGGCATAGATTTGAGCACAGGACTCTAGAGACCCACGTCAGCAGCACTAACCTCTGTCTCTCCACGCTGCCTAATATTAATAACATAGCTGATAATTAAATCTAAAGTATGAGTGTGAGAACGTGTAAGACATTTTATACTTTTGAGAAACCCAACAGAAACAAATCGGATAAAGGAGGATGTCCACCTGCACGTCTAAGCAAAAGTGAGTGTCAATATGATGAGATTATTTTAAATGAAAGCGTGTGAAAAATGGTTAAATATATGGTAGCTATAAATGAGAAATAAAAAAAACAGGAATATAATTGAGGTTTGTTTGAATGTTTAACGTAAAAACCACAGAGGTAGCGATAGTCTATCCAAGTTGCTTTTTCAGTCTGATACACCAATTATGGGAAAAAGGTAAACCTTCATGTGAAGTCGGAACTAAATGATTTGTTTATATCTTTAAACTGTATGCTTAAAATACTGCGTTTAACAAGAACCACTGTAAGTCTAAAGAAAAAAGAAAAACAATATGTTTTTTTTTTTAAATAAAAATAACCTACATAACATTGTTGCAAATTCCCCATTTAATTCAGTGTTGCAGGAATCGAAGCCTGTCCTTGAAGCACTGAACGATATATATTTTAAAATTTTGAAGATGATCATTTAAAATTGATATATATATATATATATATATATAAAATAACTATAAACTTAATGACATTTGTCGGACCCCACTGTTTTAAGTTTTTAGGTATTTTTTACGTTCAGGGTCAAATGAGTAGGTGATCACCGTTTAACGGTTAATAACTAATCATCTGGACTTTAGTGTTGTACCAGAAACCACAAATGTACCTTTTAGAAGGGTCACGCACGTCATACCCTATCCTGTATCGACCTATTGCAATTTATATGAATTTTATTATTGTTATTATTCAGTCCCGTGTATTAAACAAAAAATAAATAGTCATTGATTTCATTTTATCCGGCAGGAAAAAATAAAGCTATTAAGCAGTAACAAAACACGCACATAATTTCCCGAATACAAATGTGCTACAATAAGGTAAAAGAATAGTGAACATTGCACCCTGAGTAAATGGGTGAATGAGTAAATGAGTAAATGGGAGGACGAACGCAGACCAGGTCAGTTGAATCCTAAGGAAAGAGCCGATTAACAGTGGTAACGTCTGCGTGTGTGCAGGATTACAAAACACCCAGACAATTCAAAAATAAAATTAATCCAAACCATATATTATGTACTCTTCCGGGAAAACTGTAGGGACGCAGCAGTAATTTTTGTTTTTTTCTATTAGAATCAGGCTGCTTTTACACGGTAAAACAGTTGACTTGGTTTCCTTGAATGTCCTTTTTCACGTAAAATATACTGCTATAAGCAGAAAGCGTCAGCATTCCCAGAAAATACGGTACTGCCACTGACAGCTCGAGCCTTTTTTTAACGCGTCTGTCAAGCAGCACTGACGTCACGTGAGGCGGGGAAATGGGCAGAGAGCACCACGTATTCCCCGCCCTTCTGGGCGGTGTAGCCGATTCTAGGGCTGGTCTAATATGGTCACATGTGTAAACAAAAGCACGCGGTTTGTAGCCACGTGCTGTCAGCGATCAGCGGCCATTTAAACAAAAAGACAATTAATCAAGGTGCCCAGTTTTGTGCGGACAAGTTCCTAAAGCCATAAAACAAGTTTCATTTCATTATTATAATTGTGATAGTACGGCTTTTAAATTAACAAGAAGGTTGGTATACCTTTCATATTGTCTATTCGCCGACTATTTTACGGTGACGGAAATCAGTAGTCAGGCAGTCTTCCATGAAAAGTGCACGCCACTCTAAATCAGCAAATCGTAAACTGACTGTGATGTTGTTTAAATGTTTTTTTTGTGAAGCACTACTTATTATTTTTTTTCAGTTTTCCTTCTTTTTTGCATAAAGAATGACATATTTGGGACAATTGTATTTTGTGACTGATTTTAAAATATCGAAATCACACTTTTAAAATGGAGAATCTAGAACAGGATGTAACACGTTACGCGGTCTTTCTAAATGACAAAAAAACAGAAATTTGCATTCATCCGTTACTCATACGTGTTGCATCAAAGCTGGGATCGTTTTGGGTTGAGCTTTTGCACATAATGATGGAAGTGTTTGGGACGATTGTGTTCAGTGACTGATTTTATATTATCGAAATCGCACTTTTAAAATGGGCAATCTAGAACATCATGAAACGCGTTACGTGGCCTTTCTAAATAATTCTAATTAGGTATAAAAAAGGCAGAAGATAATTCCACTCATCCTTTAATGTTGCATCAAAGTTGGGTTGCGCCTTTTCACATAATAATCATAAAATATTGGTTTCGTCTCGTTTCATATAAATCTTACCTCAGGACTATCTATCTATCTATCTATCTATCTATCTATCTATCTATCTATCTATCTATCTATCTATCTTTGAATAAATCCGTTAATGCGAGTAAAGGTCGCATATCCTATCCCCAATGCAAATAAGGAATCAAGCATGCCAGTCTATCGCAGAGCAGACTCACGAACACACCCGCACACACCCAAACGTCTTTCAAATGTGGAGAGAGGGCGACGTGTAGATATGAGAAGAACGTGCCAGATCCATACAGAGCCCAAGACTGGGTATGATGCGAAGGAGAAGGAATCGTTGAATTACCATGCGACCCTTAAATGCAGACATATACTGTATAAATAAATAATATAAAAACAAAGATTTTGCTGTACAGGTTGTTCCAGTCAAATATATTTAACATTTTTTAATCCTCTTGTGGTAACACAACAGTAGGAAACATACTTGAGCATTTCAGAGCAACAAATTATAAGGCGTGAAGTGATACCTCCTGAGATCGGTGTTAAAATGAGAACCGATTAATTATTTTCTTTATATACCTGATTATGTACCCCTGCCCCCATTTGTATCGATTTCTAACCATTCAAATTTCCAAATCTATTACAGTTTCACCGTGACACCAGTTGTTTTGCCATTACATGGATTCAATGTAATAATAGGCAAAACGTGGAAGTAGGGGACACGGACGGAGTCTTTCTATGTGAGTCGTACATGTGAGGCGAGTTTTCATTTATTAATATGATTTTGTATTCACGGTTGTCATCAAATGTTCACTTTACGCAGTATGTTCACTTTTGATTGACCGCTTTTGTTTTTAGCTGCATCGTGACGGTTGTTTTCTAAGTAGGCTGTATTACTGCCATGTGTTTTCACCGCCTAATTACAGTCACTGTGGCCCTCTACAGGACAAGAAGCCTCAGCATGGCAAATTAATCTCTTTTTCTCTCAACAGTTATTTTCGTAGGGCAGTTTTTGAGAGAAAATGGTATAAGCCAACTTTAACCAACTTTGTTTTGCTTCAGATTTATTTATCCTAATACTTCTGTTAAGGTGAAGTGGGAAACTAAACAAAAGAAATCTTTTATGTTAAATGTAAAGCACTGTCCAGAAATGAAAGCTGATATTCTTAGTCCCATATTCACATACAATACATTTTCTATTAATATATAATAACCCACATTACCTCATTGACACAGTATTTTTGCTACTCTCTGTACCTCATCTCTGATATATTGCAACCACATGTCCTTACATGATATATCCATTAATTGTTTTCTCAGATTTTGAAAATACTCAATGAACCCACATTTTTCATTTGTTGCTGCTTAAAAAACAGTAATGTCAACTCAGTTTATTTAAGCCATTTGACGTTATTGATCAAAACATCTAAATGGCTCAAGTTGTGGAGTACTAGCAAAAAGCCTTTACTGCTTCAGTTTCTATGTGTCAGTAGGCATTTCCATTTTGACAGATAGATAGATAGATAGATAGATAGATAGATAGATAGATAGATAGATAGATAGATAGATAGATAGATAGATAGATAGATATGCTTCAGTGGAGACAATACAAAGGAGAACATAACCAACCACATTTTTCAAGAAAACTAAAAAAAGGTGTTAGGAAAATGAAAATCATGTACAGTAGCTTGAAAAAACATGAATACCATCTCACAGAAACAATATAGCTGACAACAAAATTACAAGATGTAGAAAAAAAAACTATAAAGTAATTCTTACATTTATTTTAAACTTTGCAACAGCACCCCCATATGTACAGCATTATTGATGCTTTCAGGTTCTCTTCTGTTATAAATGCAGAAGAAAGGGAATTTTATTAGAGTTCTTTTAAAATGAGCTTTTGCTAATATGATTTTTTTTCCCGATTTTAGGCAGAAAGCTGCACACATGAGACACACTCAAGTTGACGGAATGTTGGGCAGCTTCAGTTAATGGAATTGATGAGCTTTGTTGGAGCAAATTGTAAAGAAATTGTTATAATCAAAAGTAAAATATTTGTCTCATAACTTCTATAGACTTTATACAACCTTTATAGACTTTATACATCCCAATATATTGGCTTTGGAGATGTCTGCTATTTAGCATAACACCCTAATTTATTCCACTCTTGCACCCAGTAGTGGGATGAGCGCTGGCTGCTGTGACCCTTAAATTGGATTAAATGGGTTTAGTAAAGTGAAGGAAGGCTGGAGATGCAGTGCATTCATTGGCTATTCCTGCTTATGATGCCTTTAATGGAAAAGGTGTAACACCCTGTGACTTTTCTTCAACAAAATATAGTCCACACAGAAATAAAGTTTTGATTTGTTGACAATAGAAACTAGGAGGAAGTAGGTCTTGGCAGCATTAATACAAAAATACAAAATGCCAGCTGTGCCACTTGAGTGATGGGCACAATCCATTAAACATATGATTCACATGCCAAAATAAAATTGGCAGTTTGAGTGGCATAGCATGATTGGCCAGGAGGACATTACCCAAGTCTAAAAAATGTAAAGGCCTGGCTCTTTCAGAATGTTGTTTCCTTATTAATCTGTATCGAATGGCAAGCAAATTGAAAATATAAAGTTTAGCGAGGTGACTATCTCTGCTTTTCGTTCTCCCTTTAGAAGTATACAGTAGTCACAATCTGCAATCACCCCAAAAGCCCTGTTTACAAAGCCTCCTGCTACTAGACCCAGATATTATTACCTTACAGCACTCGTCAACTGAATCTGTTAACCTAAGCTTTCTGATAGCTGTTGTATCCAAAGATTGTTTTTTCTAATCTGGGTACGTCCACAGTAGAGCAGTGCAAGTGTGTATTGTCTTCATTTGATACGTGGAATGAACATTTAAGTTCAACATGTTGCCTTGCAAGTTCACTCCAAGGTAACACCAAGCTGCAGTGGAGATGAGGAGTAATTAACTCTCTCCATAGGAGTAACTCTTGACTAATAAGTGAACCAGTCCATTATATCAATATACATTATAAAGATTAATTCTAATGATGCACCCATATATAAGAAAATTCTAATGGGTGTTAACTGCTTCACAGACAACATGCTTTATTGCATATTAAATGATTATAGTGCATCTAAGAACTCATTACATGTTATGGTCACATTTGAAGAATGTTAATTAAAATAATGTGTATTTGTTAGTTAACCTTCCATTAAAATGAATAGAATGCAGTGAGATGTCGGGTGCATAAACATTTTAAATATACTGATTTTTAAAAAAAGTAATGGCTAAATTAATCTTCTCTATAAATAATAATAATAATACCAATAAAAACTATAACGATAATGACAATAACATGTGCTTTAATTCATTTAGACACTCTTCTGAACGTTTGTCTAATTTACATAGCAGTTGTTCTGCCACACTTGATCAGGTGTGGCTAATGGTGGCTTGTTGTGCCGTTGCCCAATGGGCTCATTCTGCTGCCAGCTCAGACCGCATAAACAGAACAAAAGAGCCATTGAGCACATAACAGCTGTCACACTGCTGCCGGCCAGCTAGGGCCCCTGGCTCAGGGAGTGTGTCTTCAGGGATAGAATAAAACCTCAAAGACTATTGCTCGTGTGTTCATCCTGATGTACATAAAGCCAACAAAGCAGCCATGAAAGCACTACACTGGCAACGGGTGCCTGGATGGTAGTGAAGGTCTACGGCAGGTCATCAACTGGAGAGACATCCAAGGTAGCTCCCAAGGGCGTCTCTTTTACATACATTTCCGTCTTTTTAACATATCGATTAGGATACACCCCACTGGAAAAGGGTATTCAGAAATGAATAAGTGAAAGATGAACATTTCTAAGCACATTTATTCACTGTTGTCTCCAGAAAAAAAAGTTTATTCTTTTGATTCAGATTAGACGATGTACTTTAAGTGAGTTGTGTACAATATGGGTAGATTTGATTGCTAGATTAAAAAGAGCTCCCATTTGCACAAAAACACCCCATGGTACTTAATGTTAGCTAGCTGGGATACTGAATTATACTCTCATTGTAATCCATCAATCCATTATCAGTTTGGAGTTCTGTTCAGTACTGTTAAGATATAAGGTAGGAACCAACATTAAATAGGATGCCAGTGCATTGCATAGTAAACCCACTCACACACACACACATGCAAACACAATCACAGATGCAAATCATTCTGACATGCATGCGTTTTGGATTTGTAAGGACATCCAAAGTACCAGATGAAAAACCTACACAGACTTGGGGAAAGCTTGCAAACTCCACACAGATAGTAGTGGGTTGGGATTTAAATTAAAGACTCTGGAACTTCTTGCTCTAGTCATCATAATCATCATCATCATAATATATAGGGCGGTCCAAATCTAATTATGCAATTTTCATCATGCTATAACTTATTACGTTTATCACTTAGAAAATCACCTGAAAAATCCCGGACCATCAAGAAGTGTGCGAACTGACGACATGAAGAATCATCTTCTCGCCGAACTGGAATCATCCCCACATAAATCAAAGTCTTCCAGACAATCTGGATCTGCATAATTAGATCTGGATCACCCTGTATGTGTTTTCTCTATTATTACCAAATCATTTAATCTGTTCATTGCTTGTGCATTTTCATATGAAGTATTATATTCAATATACTGTCATTTATTCTGTTCGTAAGATTTACTTATGAACGCTTTGAAATCACTTCTGTTTTTTTTTCCTCCGGAGCCTCCTGACTCATCAGTATTAGAAAACCCCTAACATTTGAGATACTATTTGACTCATCTTGATGTCTAGTTATATAAGACATTGAGGTCCTCTAGACACGGACAGAAAAATTAATTTCTAGGGCATTTTTGGATCATATTTTGTGCAGGAAATTACACCTTTATGATGAAGAGTAAGCCAATAGGTGTCTTCAGCAGAAATGACCAGAACTACTTGAAAGCTATCCATGCCATGAACCTCAGGGGTGCATCCCCTTATGGTATGTGAGGGGTCAAAGATAATCCCTTTCAAAACACTTTGAAAAAATCAGTGTCTGCAAATATGTACATATGGAGAGTCACTTAATGCTACACTATTTAAGGAGTTGGTGATCGCAAATATGATCATATTTCCAAAATGTGATTCTTTACCAGAGGTTCTATCCCTTCAAGAAGGTTAGAAATGACTAATTTCAAATATAGTCTTAGACTATCTCAAGCTTAGTTATTACGAATATGACGTTTTTTTTTATTCTTTGTTAGGCGTATAGATCTATGGATCTCTATCAGAGGGTGGAAAATGACAAATTTCTATTATAATCCTATATTATAGTAAATTTGAAGCCCATATTTTAATATTTTAAGTATTAAATGCAACTATTCTTGTTTGTAATGTACTTATGCCTCATAAAGTAAATCATTACATTTCTTATGAACACTCCAAATTAGGGCGGGCTATGCTAATTCAGACTTTACACTAATTCATACTTTTTCTTTCTTAATTTTACTGTATGTGAACATGTGCAATGTTTTTTAATTTCCATGTTTTTTAGATGGTAACAGATTTGTGAAATATCAGTTGATATCACTGATTTTAAAAGGACGCTCACTGCATACAATAACAAATAAGGAACATTTTCAAAGCACAAAGAACCAACTTCATGTGCAAAGAACCCTTGTCAGAATGAAATGGTGCTTTGTCGAGCAAAGGTTCAACAAGGCACTACACGACTAGTAAAGAACCATAAAGTGTCACTAAAGAATCATAATTTTTAAGAGTGTGGATGTGATCTTACCTTTGTAGAAACTGGAATTTATCAGGTTTATGCAGAATTTTAAGGAAGCTTAAATGTTTCTTGTTTCAAGACACGATATGTCTTCCAGACAAATTTTAACATGCCAGTATCTCTTTATTTCGTTTTTTTCTTTTTTAGTCACACTGCAGGTTTTTGAAAGAATATATGTAACATGTCATAAACCAGCACTGCAGTGTCACAGATCCAGCTTCTCTTTTTGGAATTTGTACATGGATTTCCTCCAGGTATTCTGGTTGGCAGGCCATGTCTCCAAAGATACCCATGTTAGGACACTTAACAATTCTAAATTAACCTTGGTGTTGAATGTACCCTGTGATGGACTTAAAACCCAGTGCTGCTGGGAGAGGTCCCTGTGTCTCTGAATTAGATGTGAAAATGTACACAGGGGGCTTACTTTGACAGCATGACATGTGTGTTAGTCTATTTATTCTGATATTGCTTTTTACTATTGTTTATACTCTCTATACAACTTTATTTCTTAATAAATCTTGATATTTCTTCATATATGGGCATTTCATCAAAATGGCTGCATTTTGTAAAGTTGGCATCTTGATACAGTAGCCAGCACAGCTAACGTGTCCATGCAAGAAATGGTGCTCTCTTCAGAGCCTGACCCTACCTTCCACCATGTGCAGCCTGAATAGGCTCCAGCTCCCCATGAATTTCAAGGGTTACATTAATAAATGGATGAATTCCTTACTGAAGATTTAGACTGTTCAGTCTGTAGCTTTTTAGTACCATAGGGAAACGTTAAGAAAAATAAATGGTCTCTCATCTACTAAACACCCATAATCCAGTTTTAGGGTCATGGGTTTCAGAGAGCCTGCCTTGGCACCACTGGGTGCAAGGAACTTATAATGCTGAAAAGAGTACCAGTGCATTACTGTGCATGCTCTCCCATGGTGAGTTAACCCAGCATGCATGCTTTTGAGATTGTGAGAAGGAAAATGCACACAGACCCAGTGGACTCTACAGCTGTGAGACAGAATCTGTTCTCTTTATGACAATATAAAGAGAAGTATTATCCATTTTATTCTCACAGATTATTGTACTTAGGTAATACTTGCTTTACATTGCATGCAGTGAAGTGCTGACCCTATCACCAGGTTTATTTTATGTTGGAAGGGTGTGCCAGGGTGTGGTGTCAAGGCAAAATGCCATGCTAACCTGCTCTCCTAGAAACACAGGCAAAAAAGAGCTCTTTGACCTACTAATATATTAAATAGTGAAATAAATACAACTGTCAATACTCCATTGCGGGTATAAGAAGGAATATCCCAGAAAGACACTACACAAATGCAGGTTATTCTACACATATAGTGCACATACCTTCTAGAGGGATTATTAATAAATGAGTGCTACGAACATAGAGCTTGAATTCATCTCCCAAAGTTACATATCTGTTTAGGGATGTTGAAAAGACAGTGCATGGTGCCACATAACTGGGATTCAAGGGCTGACCGTATTTTATAGTACATGCACTTTCACACACAACTCACCTTCTGGATCCAATTTCTTCAAACCTACAGTGGTGTGAAAAACTATTTGCCCCCTTCCTGATTTCTTATTCTTTTGCATGTTTGTCACACAAAATGTTTCTGATCATCAAACACATTTAACCATTAGTCAAATATAACACAAGTAAACACAAAATGCAGTTTTTAAATGATGGTTTTTATTATTTAGGGAGAAAAAATCCAAACCTACATGGCCCTGTGTGAAAAGTAATTGCCCCTTGTTAAAAATAACCTAACTGTGGTGTATCACACCTGAGTTCAATTTCCGTAGCCACCCCCAGGCCTGATTACTGCCACACCTGTCTCAATCAAGAAATCACTTAAATAGGAGCTGCCTGACACAGAGAAGTAGACCAAAAGCACCTTAAAAGCTAGACATTATGCCAAGATCCAAAGAAATTCAGGAACAAATGAGAACAGAAGTAATTGAGATCTATCAGTCTGGTAAAGGTTATAAAGCCATTTCTAAAGCTTTGGGACTCCAGCGAACCACAATGAGAGCCATTATCCACAAATGGCAAAAACATGGAACAGTGGTGAACCTTCCCAGGAGTGGCCGGCCGACCAAAATTACCCCAAGAGCGCAGAGACGACTCATCCGAGAGGTCACAAAGACCCCAGGACAACGTCTAAAGAACTGCAGGCCTCACTTGCCTCAATTAAGGTCAGTGTTCACGACTCCACCATAAAAAGAGACTGGGCAAAAACGGCCTGCATGGCAGATTTCCAAGACGCAAACCACTGTTAAGCAAAAAGAACATTAGGGCTCGTCTCAATTTTGCTAAGAAACATCTCAATGATTGCCAAGACTTTTGGGAAAATACCTTGTGGACTGATGAGACAAAAGTTGTCTTTTTGGAAGGCAAATGTCCCGTTACATCTGGAGTAAAAGGAACACAGCAATTCAGAAAAAGAACATCATACCAACAGTAAAATATGGTGGTGGTAGTGGGATGGTCTGGGGTGGTTTTGCTGCTTCAGGACCTGGAAGGTTTGCTGTGACAGATGGAACCATGAATTCTACTGTCTACCAAAAAATCCTGAAGGAGAATGTCCGGCCATCTGTTCGTCAACTCAAGCTGAAGCGATCTTGGGTGCTGCAACAGGACAATGACCCAAAACACACCAGCAAATCCACCTCTGAATGGCTGAAGAAAAACAAAATGAAGACTTTGGAGTGGCCAAGTCAAAGTCCTGACCTGAATCCAACTGAGATGCTATGGCATGACCTTAAAAAGGCGGTTCATGCTAGAAAACCCTCAAATAAAGCTGAATTACAACAATTCTGCAAAAATGAGTGGGCCAAAATTCCTCCAGAGTGCTGTAGAAGACTCATTGCAAGTTATCGCAAACGCTTGATTGCAGTTATTGCTGCTAAAGGTGGCCCAACCAGTTATTAGGTTCAGGGGGCAATTACTTTTTCACACAGGGTCATGTAGGTTTGGATTTTTTTCTCCCTAAATAATAAAAACCATCATTTAAAAACTGCATTTTGTATTTACTTGTGTTATATTTGACTAATGGTTAAATGTGTTTGATGATCAGAAACATTTTGTGTGACAAACATGCAAAAGAATAAGAAATCAGGAAGGGGGCAAATAGTTTTTCACACCACTGTATATGCAAACCATTTGAGTCACAGTACTTCAATGACCACCTCATAAGACCCACAGTAAATAATAAGGACTGTTTTACTTTAACAGTGGCTCCTAATCAGAGAGCCCATGCTGATGCAACAAGATTCTGTTTTTGGCGTAAACTGATCTGCTAAAGTGATTAGCAATGGGAAATATGCAGCCTGCCTAATGTGATACTGGCGTGTGCTGCAATGTGGGTCTCATGAAACGAGAACGATGGCACACATTATAGGTCTAGCTCTTCATACAAGTGTGAGAATCACATTTTCAAAGATATTTTATTTGAACTGCAATTTGCTTTGGCAGTTACAATCCAATGTCCTTCCTTTCCAGGCTATCAAGACATCAGAAGGTCCACATCAGCATGTAAGGAAAAAAATTGAAGAACTACATGTATATACTTCAGAAAAATGTACCAAAAAAAATGCAAACTTACTTGTAAAGATAGATATAGTCATCGGATTTCTTTTATGAAAGAACAATTATTGTGGAAACACCTCTCAGTAAGGGGTAATTATGCACCATCTATAGCATCCAACAACTAAACTGGGCATCTAATGGCTGCAGGTGAAATCATGCAACGTGAAGAATATTATTGACAATGTGACAGAACTGATCTTGCAGCCAGCAAAACAAATCACCAATGCATCTCTCACATCTGCTTAATGAATGTGTGCCCATAAAAATTCAAGTCTGTGCAGCACACATTGGGGACATCTAGTGGTCCTCCCAAAAAAAAAAATTTTTTTTTTTTTTTTAAATTTTAGTTGCACTTAGTCAATTATATTTTTTATAAATTCTAAGCCACCATTGTTTCACAGAGTACAATGTGCTTCTGCCTTACAATTCCCTAGGTTTGAATTCATGGGACACTGGAGATTAATTGACATGTTCAACCCACTCTCAGTAAACATTTTTTAATCGCACTTCAAAGATGAGTGCTAGGTCGATCTGATATTCTAAATTAGCCACACGCTGCTACTTGGACAAGTTGGTACCCTCTGAAGGGGTGGCAGGATCAGATTAAGCGGGTTTAGTTTATGTAAACATCCCATCACTAAAAGCAACACAAGTAAAGATCCTAACATAACATTCCCCAATGAGGCAGAAGTTTGCATATTTGGTTTTGTGTCAAAACTTAAAGATGGAAGCGGTTAAAGACAATATTAAAATAGTCATTTTGGGAGAAATTATTATATATTTTTTTTTAAATAATGAACCTGTGCTTAACCCAATATTCAAAACACACATCAGCATAGGCTGGCCCTTTGATGCCTAAGGTGCTCAAAACCTTTTCTTAAACTCGCTTTACTTTCCACAGATGTATTATGCCCGCTTCCATTACACATTTTATATTGCAGCTATACTTTGTGTTCAATCTGGAACTTACTTAACCCGCTCAAACCACAGGCAAAGCCTACCTTGGCAGAATCAAATACCAGACAAGAAAATTTACTAGACATGTTATGTTAGTCTTTGGCTTGTCACTCATCCAAGCACAAGTCCACCATCTCTCGCACACACACACGGTGCTGACTAACCTACAAACTTATTGTATTTTTAGGAAGGACACCCAGCGAACAAGGAATCATCTGTGTTGCATTTGTACGGCCATGATCCGAGCATGGGATTCTGCACTCTCAGGGGTGATGGAGAAAAAAATAAAATAAAATGAAGTTTAGGCAGGTTTTGTAAATGGATGGCAAACATTACAATTTACATATATGGAGAACTGAGCAGAACTGCACAGGTTAAAAAACTATGCACACAAAAGTTTTATTTAATGAAGTCAAAATTTATACTCACTCTAGTTAGTGTGAAGTGCAATTTTGAAATGCAAGGTTTATCTTTACAGTACCAGCTTATACAGTTTATGAAAAAAGTTTCAGAATGGGAAAAAAAAGAAAAAAACAAACCCTTACCATGAACTCACTTAAGAATAAACAAATGAAGATTGATAGAAGCTAGACAGTCAGGCAAGACTGGAAAGAAACTAGTTTGGTAATATAAAATATGCATTAGTGATTACTCTCCTAAATAAGCTACAAGATAAATTTGTCATTTCATAACAAAATAAAATTCAAAATACTTTTATAAAAAATTAATAAATTACAGGCAATACAAACCAAAAAGACATGAATAAAATATAAAAAACTGTCTTTTAGACAGTATCTTTATTTAAAAATACAATACAGCGAGATAGCAGCATTATTTAAAAAGGTTCAATTTGGTAAACGGGCACTCTGAACAAAGTGAACACTATTTCATTTCTGTCATTTTTCAGGTGTCTTCTGCATGCACATTTAATACGAATGCATGAAAGCTCCCAAAGAAAAAAAGGGGAAGATGAAAGTAAAACCCTTACATTTTCAGTTACTTAAGCCCAGTTCTCAAATTTATTACATCAGGTACCGCCACTTTAGCAGCATTCAGAGGTGGACAGTTTGTTCTCTAAATAGGTGGTCGGTGTAGTACTTGGTTGCACACAATTATAAATTGAACATCCAAGATGAAATGTCTCCATTATTCACCTTATGATATCCTGTTGAATTTTCATTATTCCTTTTGTAAAGCTTATGTAGTCTGTAGGATTTTAATCCTCATCGGCACTTAGGAAAACAGAAAAATGAGTGTTTTGATCTAAAACCACACCTCCATCCATCTTGCTTCAGGATTTGAGCAGTTCTGACTTTTCGCTGCTCTGAGGTGGTGTAAGGACACCAGATGGAACTGGTGAAATCCTGTTGTCATCCAAATGAGATTCCCGATACTCATAAACCTTATCCTAAAACAAAAGAATACATAGTGAAGGCCATGTGCAATTCTAAGAACAATTTAAAACACCACCATGGCATTTAACCACAACTGTCAGTGCTAAGGTTGAGTCCTTCAGTGAAGTTTCATCTAGGGCTGTTTCCTATCTCAAATTCAGTGGTTGCTATAAATTTCAAACTCCACATGATGTATTTGTGGCACAAAGGATGCATTACAAGAGATTATGAAAATACAAAATGGTGGGGTGTGGACATAAAGATAGCACTAAATGTTGTACTGTCTCACAATACTAGAAAAGAGCTGAGTAAGCAAATTATCGTTTGCTTCTAAAATTGGAATTTTTCCATAAACACCAGATCACTAACCACTAAAGAATTCAGACCAAGTACATAGCTAAATGACCTCATTACCAAAGAGGTCCATTATAGGCATTAAAAAAAAAAAAACATTTAAAATACATTTAAGTGTGTTTGGAAAATTTTGAAGTATCACTTACCAGCCAACCTAGGAGTGTTGAATGTGTCTGAATGTTATGAGAATCTTCCACAGGAATCCCTTTAAAACATTTCAGCTTAGTGTTGCCCATTTCCTTAACCGACATTGCAAAAGGAACCATCCACTTTACTGAATCTTCAATTTCTTTCCAACTAAGACCTTAAAAATAAAATGGAGAAGCCTCCTATTTATTTCGACTCAACTTGCATGAAGTCACCACCAAAATAAGGCCTGAAACAGGTCAGCCTTAAAAGATTTGCCTTTATCCCAACACGCCATTACTTTAGTGAAATCAACATACCTGAAACCTTCTGTACAAGTTCCAAAGAGGAAAAATGAAACAAGGCTGAGGCTGCAAGAACACCATAGGAAAAATCTAGACTTCCAACATCCAGTATGCAGAGATCAATGAGCTATGGAAACAATCCCAAAGTATTAACACCAACAAATGTCTTCTCATCCTTTTCAATTTGTTGACTTATTCGTGCTTATGCCACTCCATTTCATATTAGACCCACTGCCTTTGACCAGACTACAAATGAAACTAGTGCAACTTCTAGAAATCACATTTTTAAAAAAACTGCTACAATACATTAAAAATTAAGAGCATCTAACTGTGGCCTGTAGCCGAGGATAAGTTCTTCCTGGGAATGTATATATTTTTAAAAGAGACGCTTCACTTACTTTGGATATCTGTACAAATGTTGTTTGGGGGAACTGAGGAATTAACACTTCATCACTTGGAGTTTCATCCTTTAAATATGCCACTTGCATGTAAATATTTAACCAAGACATTACAGTCAATGGATTTAAACTCCATTTAAGCTCCTAAAAACAAAAATACAGAACATTAGGGACAAATCAGGTACAAAGAACAAATAATTGGGGTGGGAAACGAGGAAGTGCTTACTTTCATCATAATAAGTTCCATCTCAAGAATTTCATCTTCTGTACAAGCACCATCAGTAACATAGGCAAATTGGTTTAGTTTTGGAGGATAGATTTCCTATTAAAATAAGCATTAAAATGAATCATAAGACTGATTAACAGACACATTTAAACACATTGGATGCATTACTTAAAATGAGAAATAAAATGCAACATTATTGCTTCAGGTTGTAGCTTAAAAACAAACAAAGACAAAAAAAGTCAGTAATGTCCATTCCTACATTTTTCTAAACCACTTGCTCAGTTTAGAGTTGTGGGAGGCCATCACCAATTTAGGCAGCATCAGGTGCAAGGAATTAACCAACTCCTGATGTGACGAAACTACATTTAAAAATCACAATCTCTGTCTCACACGCTCTCATATGGAGCAAAATTTGAGTCACCAATTAGCCTAACATGCATCTTTCACATGTGTAAAGAAAACTGGTTTATCTATTGAAAAACCCCATATGGACATGGTGAGATCATACAAACTCCACACAGGTCGTACCTAGACCTTCTAAACTGTAAGTCAGCAGGACTACTTCCTGTGCCACTATTTGCTGATATGCCCATGGAATTCAGAAAGTTTTCATGCCCTTTCAGTATTTTCACATTATGCTATGTGCTAAAGTCATTTAAGGCAAGTTTTTTCCCTTCACATCAAGTAACACTCCACACTGCAATATGACAAAGGCGAAAACTAGATTTCTGAAATTTTTGCACGTTATAAAAAAAAAAAAAAAATTACATTGACACAGGTATTCAGAACCCTTACACAGTACTTTGTTGAAGCACCTTTGGATCTAATTAGAGCCTGGAATCTACTTGGGTATGATGAGACAAGCTTGACACACTGATCTGAGGATTTTCTGCCATTCTTCACCGCAGACCCTCTCAAGCTCTGTCAGATTGGATGGAAACAGTTGGTAAACCGCTATTTTCAGGTCTCCCCAATGGTCCATCCATCCATTATTCAACCTGCCACACCATAACTACAGGGTCACGGGGGGTTTGCTGGAGGCAAGAAACAAACCCTGGGCAGGGTGCCAGCCCACCTCAGCTCCCCAAAGATGGTGAACTGAATTCAAGTCTGGGCTTTGGCCGGGCAATTCAAGGGCATTTACAGAGTTATGCATAAGCCACACCTGTTGTCTTTGCTTTGTGCTTGGGTTCATCGTCTTGCTGGAAGATGAACCTTTAGCCTAAAGTATTCTGGAGCATGCTATTACAGATGTCTCTGTACTTTAGACAGGCTTGAGAGAAACCTGAACATAGCATTCACATAGCCCTTGCCACTAAAACAACCCACAGTATAATGCTACCATCACAATGTTTCACCACTAGAATGGCACTACACTAATCTTGGTTTCATCAGACCAAAGAATCCCCCAAAGTGTTCTTTAGGTGCCCTTTAGCAAACACGAAGCGAGCTTCCAGATGTCTTTTTCGGACAGTGGAGTGAAGTAATGGTTGCACTTCTGAATGTTTCACCCATCTCCACAAAAGGTTCTCTGAAGCTCAGCCAAATTGACCATCAGGTTCTTGGCCACATCTCTTAACATGTTCCTTCTCCCATTACTGCTTAGAGCTTTGGAGGTGTTGCCAGGTTTAGGAAGATACATGGTTATTTCAAACTTCTTCCATTTAAGGAATATTAAGGCAATGGTTTTCCATTCAGAACCTTCAACACTGTGGGAATCTTGTAGCCGGTCCCACATCTGTGTCTCAACACAACCCTGTCTCTAAGCACTACAGGCTTGATTTTTACTCTGAAAGATGATATCACAGTTGACTGTGGGACCCACTGACAAGTGTGCTTTTCCTAATCATATCAAATCAATTGAAGTGGCCACAAACAGACTCCAAACAAAGATGTAAAAACATCTCACTTATGATCAATAGAATGGGATGCACCAGACCCAATTTTATTTTTTAATAAACCTGCAAAAAGAAAAAAGTAAAATTGCGTTTTTGATTGGTCATTATTGGTTATGAAAGTGTTGCTTGATGTGGTGAAAAATGAGTTTAAAATGATTTTAGCACAATGCTACAACATAGCAAAATGTGAAAAAGTGGTCTGAATATTTTCTGAATCCACTGCATATGGTAAATTTTCAATCAAAGGTAACTGGAAATACAGGATAGAATGTTTGTTTTGGTACTTTGAATTTATAATTGTAAAAGCTTCTAAGGCTTCCACTCAGATAATGAAAAGAATTCCCTGTCAGTATTCCAAAAGTATAGTTTCAGGATTTCTGAAAGCAATCTTTCCCCAAGTTATGATGTACCAACATTTCCTCCCATGCTTTTCACTGACTAAAGTTGCTTTGTAACTTTACATAACTCACATATCCAGACTTGCAAATCTCAAGATTATTAAAACAAACTGGATACGCACATACCCTTTCAGAAGTTTTGCTCTAAGATGTTATATTTTTGCTACATGGTGATTAGCAAATGCAAGAATTTCACTGTAAACCTATTAGGTCAATAACAGGCACAGCCATTAAGGACATGCTATCCCATAATGCAGCAACTTAAAATTCAAAACGACCCACAAACATTTGCCTGGACGGTGATGTAAGACCAGAGCCATCAGGTAAAACCAACAGAGCTGTGATGAACCTGTAAACACTACAGTTAGCAACATAACTAGGATCCAGTCACTGAGGTTCACATTCCACCAGAGCCCACACCGAAATTATAAAATACATTCAAGAAAAATGCTCAATGAAGTAAACTATTCATGCACCCTACCTAGTACCTTTGTGATATATTGCAGATGACAGTTGTGAGTTTGAATCAAATATATATTAAAAAAAAAAAAAAAAAAAACCACACACCACACACAACCCAACAACTAATGAAGCTGTATGTAAGGGACCATTTATTATTACCTCTAACTTAGCAGCAACAAACAAAGCCGTGATTCCAATAAGTTGTAACCGTGTCTTAACCACATTCTTCTGTGTTGCCATAAACCGGTCAAAGTAGTCTTGCGCCAAGTAGAATGTTTCTCTGTGCAGCCGGTAGACCTCACAAACCTAAAATTTAATTAAAATTAACTGTAACTCTTAAATATCAGACTAGGTAATCGTTAGCTTGCCATTTTAGTGAACAACTTAAAAAAAGTATCTATGTTTTAAGATAATTGAGTGCAACATCTATTGTATAATCAGTTTATACAACATATTTCAAAGCATGCAAATGCAATATAACACTGAGTGATACAGTTTACAGGCTTGAAATGTTTGCTTGTCACACAAATAACTCATTGCTTTCTTTAAGGAGTTAATGCAGGCTGCTTCTGCTCGAATTTGAGTTGGACACTCACTTCCATTAACCAGTCCAGCAGAATAGCCCTCATTTTTGGTTGAAGAAGTGGGTGTCTTTCAAGGAAATGCCTGTCTCGTAAATAAGTCTTCTCCTTTTTCATTAGGTTATTCCATACATCATCTTTGTCAGCCCAGCTGAAAGGACAAAATAAACATTATGAAGTTAAATTTAAAAGGGACACCAAGCACTATAGAATTGTAAATACAATGTTCGCAATTGACATTATACACCTACCCTAAAACTGGCAGCGGAGAAGACCTTGTTGGAGTGACAAAAATATTTTTAAATGTATATTGCACAAAATGTTCTTTATTCACTGAAACAGGTTCATGCAACTCTTTGTCTGGCGTGGGAATCAACCTACAAGGACTTGTACAACCAAGTGAAGAATTCCAACAGTTCTGCAAGACAAAATGATGTGCATACTTACTCTAGGCATGTTTATGTACACATTTCAAGATGAACACCACACCAAATCTCTGTAGAGGGCAACTTAATAGTGATAACTCCACTCTTACAGAATGAATTTAACCAAAGTGAATTGCTCACAGTCGTGCAATGAGGGAATGAGATGTGAACCTGTTCACTGTGGCCAAAAGAGGACACAAAAACACACATTTCCAAGAGTGCTTTAGCATTCCGTATCTTTTTAGACACTGTGCATATACAGCATAAAATCATATGAATCATTCTTCAGCTTTCTGGCAATGAACTTAACCTGGACCTAACTAAAATCAAATGCCTTCAAGCGATTGCAAATGTGTGTATACTGTCCCACTTTGGTGTAATTCTGGTCTAGACACCGTGATATGGTTTGTGGTTAAGGGGGACAGATCCTATGACCATTAAATCCCTGAACTACAGAGGATAATCTTTTTTCTCCATCCTTTTATAACTAAGCCTTGCCAAACTGAAAATAGTTTTACTAGAAGGAGTACACCTTGTGACCAGTCTATCATAAAATGACACCAGTAATGCTTAAGAAAAATGTAATACACAAGAGTAGTACAATTTTCCTCTTGGTAAGAATATCAATTCTGCCAGCCCTAGACAAATATTCCCATCACTCAAAGCTTGAAAATCCTTCATATGTAAATGTGAGATTTGGAAGTCCTACAGATCTGCAGGTTGGAGTGGCTAATGATTCTAAACTGATCTTATGAATGAAAAGGAGTATGTGCGCAGGTGTGCCCTACGATAGACTGGCACCCCAACCAGTTTAGTGAATGTTTGGCATTTGATATAGCCATACCCATGTTAAAAAAAAAAATATGACTGCAACTAACTGGAAAGCATAAGAAGTCAAGACAGTTGTGCAGTAGCTAACACTGTCACCGAATGGCTTTGGGAGACAGTTTGAATCCTGCCATGGTTAGCGCGCACATGATGCTTAAACATTTTCCACCACAAAACCATGCCTCTAAACTGGCCAGGACCAGCATGTATAGGGGGGTTGCCGAACATTCAGTGTTGCTGGTATAAGGTCTAGGTTCTACACAATTTCATGATTGGATTAAGAGATTGAAAATGGATGGAGAACAAATGAATGAAAAGCAAACCATATGTCCCCAATAGCATCACATTAGAAGCAAGATATGAATGGGTAAATATTTCTTCCCACAAAGTTACATTTCAAAAAGTTTATGGGAGGTGCTTTATTTATGGTATGCTAGATTTCTGATGTCCACCATTAAATGGATTTGAGGGACACTTATTGGTATTACATAACCTGTACTGACCACATTAGTGCTTACCAGAATTTCATACTGTTTTTTCTTTGTCATCTCTGCTACTTCTTCATCTGGATCTTGCAAATACTGTCAGGAATTTAAAAATTCAAGAGTTACTTATCAATATATACAGTTAACATGTCGCCACACACAAAGTAATTTCAAAAAAAGACTTACAATAGCAACATCAGCTTTTCTTTTCCTTGACCGTGATGCACACTCTTTGCTGGTTTCACATTCTGCCGTCGTCTTATTTTCTTTGATAATACTAAAAAAAAACAGAATAGGAAAACGTGCATTGATATGATTCGTAAGGTTCGAACTATAAAGTTTGGAAAAAAAAAAAAAAAAAGTATAACACACACCATGCAGACAATGCTTAAACCTAACAAAAGTTTCAATAGATAATAGAACTTACCACTTTCTTGGCATTCTATGCTTGGTACAACTTTCCACGAGGGTCAAAGGCCTGAAAGGGATGTCGAAGGGTATAATATTAATATAAAAACGCGCGACCCCAACCCCCCACTTAACCCCCCTTTTACCCACAATAGACTTCTGAAGAGCCAGACGCCGGCGCGTCTTTAGCGCGGGGAACGGAAGAGGGGGCACCACGTTTGATTTCCAAAACAGAAACGAAATAAAAACTATCCGATTGCAAATACGTACCATTCAAATGTACAGAAATCGTATTTTCACCTCCGAGAGATCGGATGGTTTACGACATATGGAAAATATAAAAAAGCGCCAGGAACTTGGCGGGTCACCCTCTCCACCAAGGCAAGAAAATGGCCGAAGTTTGGCGGATCTGATGCGGCCCCGCATACTATTAGCGCGCCCTATACCCAGCTCGCGACCATGTTCGAGCATCTACGACGAGTGACCCCTCTTCTCAACAACCCCACGCTCTAAAAAGTTAGTATCCAATAAGACTTTATAGGATTGTACAGATTAATAGGGCGTTAATGATGAAAGAGGCGCATTGCCGGTATACATACCTCGGTCGCCTAATTTCTTCAAAATGAATGAATCCAAATATGCTTATTTATATTGTTTGTTCCTTGGTTTCTTTTAAAACTTGCTGGGTGAAGCTGGCAGCACGTTAACCCTGATATAATACTATGTCTCGTGCTACCAGCAGCAACCCGTCTTCCTCCTCCGGCAGCGGCTAGTGAGCTGGCGCGTTACGTTTTGCGCCTTCGCTTTATAAACTTTCCAGTGAGGTGGAGATCTGAAGCGGGTCATTTAAAAACCTGGCGCGCTAACTCGCCTTTAAACCCAAAGTTACCCTTGATATTTATGCTCTAGTTGTTCCCTTTTTGCGGTCCGGTTTCATCACGTAGTCCCTCTTTTAAAATACGTTTTCATCTTTTCAAAAAATGACGTTTTATTAGCGTTGTGTCAGTTTAATTTTTTAGTGGGGCGTGGTGAATGCTGAAGAGGCGTGGTTGAGGATGCGGAACTGAAAGTTCTCCTCCGTAAAAGCATGGCTCTGAAAGATAACATGTAAACATAGGCGGCAGAGTTGTGTAAAAGCATAGCGTAGAAGAAAAAATAAGTATAGAATTGTATGATAGTGTCACTTTTCGAATCAGGATCGCGTCATATTGTTAGAAAATATATACTTATTGAGTTGTCATTCCCTGGGAAATAGAATATTGCCGGTGTCTTTTTTTTTTCAAGGCGGGGAAGCTGGCCGCGATATGCCGCGTAATATGCAGATTCCGCGCAGAGGTTACAAAGAGGCAGCGTGACCCTGGCTTAAAACCCCAGCTTGACAAGGACAAAGTCAGTTAAATACTCAAAGGACGTTTGCAAAATTTTATATTAGTCTGTACAGCTATGTACTTTGAGGTTAAGAAAGTTATATCAGTAACGTTACATTTCATTTGTGGGGGTTGACCAGCACAGTTCACGCTTTGTTAAACTTTGACCTGTCACGTGATTTCCCTTTAGATCCAAAGCAAAAAGAAAATTAAAAAAAAAAAACAACAACAACAAAATGACGTTTTTGAAACTTTTCGGTCGGATTAAACCTGTAGTTATTGGTATGGTACATGTGAAGGCTTTACCAGGTGAATTTCGAGTTCATAACTGTGACACTTTATAAAGGCGACTCGTTGAGCAATCTTAACTGTCTTTTTATTCTGGTCTGTTTTGCCAGGTACTCCTCTGAATAAACTTTCGGCTTCTGAAATCATAGAAGAGGCTTGTCGAGAAGCAAAAATATACAGTAATGCCGGAGTTGTAAGTTTAAACTAATCTGCTGCTGAATGTAGATTATACATTTTAATTTGGTGTAAAGTGGGAAATGGAGCAACGCATCTTATATTACGGCAATGTAAAGTAAATCCAACCGTTTTCCCACTTGCTTAGACATGTCAGTTTCTCCGAGGAAGAAGGACCTATCTTGGTAGCTACAGGCTTATATGGACAGAAACACTCTCTGGATGGGATGTCCATGCAACATAGAGATTATTCATACATTTAGAACATTAGAACAATTTTTGGTGTGAACAGCAGTTCACTCCTACTAGCTTATCAGTCATATTCAACTTCATCTTCTTTAGGCTGTTTCCATTATGGGGTCCCCACAGTATGTCATTTGTCACCATCTATTCCTGTTTTTTACAGGAATATCTGCCACACTGACTACCTTCATGTCCTCACCTCATCCATCAACCTCCCTTTTGGCCTTTGTCTTTTCCTCTTGACTGGCAGCTCAACCATCAACATTTTTTCCTGATGTACCCCTCATCTCTCCTCTGCACATGCCCAAACCATCTCAATGTAGGCTCTCTCATTTGGTTACCAAACTGTCATAGCCGTGTTGTCCTTCCAATATACTCATTTCTGGTTTTGTCTACCGTCGTTACTCAGTCTTATTCAACTAATTTTGTCCAAAATTATATCAAGTCGATTGTGTCTGGTGCTTCCAGCTTTGTGAAAGAAATTAGGAATTAAGATAGATTGCAGTAGCTAAAGCTAATTTTAAAATGCAAACCCACACTTGGCCAGTTTTGAGACAGATTGAGCTTTATTTGTGCTTGGGGTAAATTTAACCTTTTACAGAAGTTCAATAAATGTGTATACACCAGAATGACTAAAAAGAAAGAAAATTTCTGACTTGGCAGACATAGTCCCAGTGAGAAATTATGCAGGATTATTGATTGCCATTGGTATTAAGGAGCCCCAGTAGCATTTTTTAACACATTTCTGCTCAACAATTCATTGGCTGAAAGTCTTAAGTGTTAGTGCGTCAGAGAGAGGATTTGCAGCATTGTTAATATTATCAATCAGATTTGTTTTCATTCTCTCCATTGCTGTGACCGCCAGGGGTTCCAGAGTGCATCCCATAACTGAGCTTGCCTCTTTAATTAGCTTGTTGATTTGCTGAGCTTCTCTTGAAGTTATGTTACCAGCCTAGCACACCACAACACAGAAAATCACATTGCCCATCTCAAGAGTTGTAGAATATGTGAAGGATGTCACCACAAATGCTCAAGAAGCACTGTCTCCAAAAAGAAAAAAACAGTCTTCTCTTCCCTTTTTATATAGATCTGCTGTGATATGAGTCCCGTTCATCCTGTCAGTGATGTGGACCCCCCAAATACTTGTAACAATGCCCCACCTCTACATCCACTCATTAAATAGTGAACGGACATAGAGGCTGTCTGATGCAGTAAAAATCAATTTCCAGTTCCTTGTTGTGCAGATGTTAAGTTGCAGATCATTCTTTTTGCAGCAAGAAACAAAGTTTTCCACCTGACTCATTTCCCTTATGCAGAAGTGCAGGATCATCAGAAATCTGACATTAACCTGGTGTTATATTTATGGTCCAGGGTGTGTAAAGTGAAGAGAAGAGACATAACTGTTCCTTGTGGTACTCCAGTGTTGCTCACATCCATGTCAGAGACACATTCATTGAGTCTCACTAACTGTGGTCTGTCCAACAGTTTATCCAGGACCCCATATGCTTGTTCACCTGCATATCACTGAGCTTACCCAGTTATAGGGATGGGGCCATCTGTATTGAAGGCATTGGGGAAAACAAACAAAAAAAAACCTAATCCTCACAGTGCTGCTGGCTTTAACCAGGTGACAGTAAGCACTGTGGAACAGATGGACAATTGCATTTTGCACTCCAATTTTTGTCCGATAAGCAAACTGAGTTGGATCCAGGTAGTCTTACACAAGAAGACTCATATAATTCGAGACCAGCCTCTCAAAGACTTAATTAGCAAGGAAGAAGTAACTGCCACTGTTCTATAGTCCTTAGGTGAAGAGGCATTTGGCTTATTTGAAACAGGAATAGGATACTTAATGGTATGCCTTTAGACTATAAGTGACAGGCCATGGAAGCACGCGGAGAATATGTTAACACAAATAAAGCCTGAGTACAAGTATTATGATGCAAAACACTCATAACCTGACCATTTTGAAGAGTGATCTTAATGTAATATTCAGAAAACCTACACAAACTCAGAAGAAAATTAGACAAATATATGGCTGCCCAGTTGCAAATTAGAACAAGAATGCAGTGTAGCAAGACAGCAGACTTATCCCATTTCTACAGTGTCTTCTAATGGAACACTGAAATAATCTCAATATTTTACTGCATCAGTCACTTCTATATAGCACCTTTCACAGAATATGGTAATACAGGGTACAAAAGAATACAATCTAAATCAATAAGATACAAAAGTATGATGATAGACATTTAAATCAATATCTAAACATATTTTAGCTGGTAATGAGGAGAATCATCTTTCCAGACTCTTATCAACTTATTTCTTGGTGCGCTTTCCTCAACAGTCTTAAGTGGCAATTCATTTTTCATATAGAGGTGGAATTCCCTTATTCATAACACAAACTACTTGGCAGTCAGTGCAAAACATTGTGTGATTTATCTTAAAATTGTATATTACATACATCGCAGCTGCCTTACGGATCCAGGATCCCAAGTTTGAATCCTGTGCCCAACTACACTGAGTTTGTCCATTCTTCTGGTTTCTGTGTGGCCTTCTCTCCAGGTACTTAGATCTTCCTCCCACTTCCCAAAGATACAGAACTTAGATTAAATGGCAATTCTAAATTGACCCCGCATGGGTGGGGTTATGATGAAATGGTGTCTTATTGATGATTAGTACCTTCTTGGTGTTTGATGCTGCTAGAATGGTCTTTTGATACTTGTTACCCTGATTTCAATTAAATGGATATGAGAACACTATGTAAAATAAAATGAGCCTAAACAGATATAAATAGCACATGCTCATGAATAGTGCATAGTAGTAGTTACATGTGGCTCTGGGGATAGAATAAGTGTAGATATTGCCAATCTAAAATGCAAGAGGAAAAAAGTGGATCATAAGAGTGCAACATTAATATTGTGCTGTCACATGGATAAATGAATGGAGAGAATTCCAGACAGTCGATGCCAAAAATTTGAAATGACTATATGGCTAAGGGCTTTACTCCAAGGTTTGCAATTGTGAAAAGACTGACATCAAAAATGCTGGGTGTCTTTATATATTGATCAAAGCTAAACAATGAAGGCAGGACGTCTGATGACATAGAATCAACAGCTTTCCTTGTCAGTAGCTTCCTTTCCAAGACAATTCCATATTAAACAGAAATACCCTGTTCAAACTAGTCATGGAGATAACACGTTCATTACTTTTGGACCTAGTGGGGTCTCTGGCAGTAACATTTTGGATATTTTGTGATCTGCATTATGTTAAAATTCTATTGAGAAGAGAACTGAAGGAGTAAGACTGTGAGGTCCAGCAAAGTAGTTATCGAACACAAGAAAAGAGCTGAGGTAGGAATCTGGTAGTCGTCATTAGTAGTTGTAAAGTACTTTTGACTGCAGATGTGATGTGATATTTAAAGCTCAGAGTGCAGTAGATTATGATGTTATTGCTGGTGGCACTACATGACAAAATTCCTTTGCAGGAGAGAGAAGTAATCAAGCTTCTTAAGTTGAGCTGGCAATCCCACAAGTGCTTGTTTCTTTTTGTTTATAGTCAGCGTTAGGATTTTAAAAGATATCCACTTATTAATACTATTGAGGTAGGCATTCAGCTTCGCTATGGCAGATGTGTATACAGGAATGAAATGGGTTTCTTCAACGTAGGTGTAAAAAATGAGACCATGCTTGCAAATAAAGAATCCTTGTGATCACATGTGGATATTAAGCAGGACCAAGTAAATCTTCAGAAGGGAGAGCCTATAGTTTGCTAGATTTGCAGCCACTGAAAGTTGTGAGCTGCCTCAGGTATGGTAATGAATAAATGGGCCATGCCTATTATTTTTTATTTAGCAGATATGTTTGCTCTGGCAACCCACAAACCAATATATATATATTGATTACCAAGAAAGTATAAACTTCACAGGCAATACATAAAAAGATTTTCTGCACAGCTTATAAGAAGTTTAGCACTGTAGTCAATCCCAAGGCTAAGTGGACACTGACTGTTGAGCAGAAGCACAGTTATTTGATGAACAAACAGGAAGACTAAGCAGTTGCATATGCTTTGGAAAAGGCACATCTTTAAGAGGAGGCTAAACATTTGTACACTAGGAGCTGTTCAGATTGGAAGCTTGTTCTACAGCTTGTAGCCAAGAACGTAGAAATAACATGTATTTGTTCCTCACCAAGATGAAATACTATTACTAAGGAATCATGGAGAGGTCAGGACTAAAGATAGTGAGGAGACAGTACTGTGTAAGAATACTGTATGTACTGTATATAAAGGCAAGAGTTCTTATCTAAAAATCTATCAGTTACTGGAAATCAATAGACAAAGCAAAGTAGAGGAGTAGTGTGTGGAGTGAAGTGAGGTTCAACTGAATGAGTGCAGGAGCCCAAACTCAGACTCAACTTGCATAGGTAGCAATGAAAGGTTGATCCTCTTGAGTAATACATTTTTTTTCATTTTAGAAAGGTGCTCCATGTTATGCATGACGTTAGCCATAAATTACTGAATTCTCATCAGATGACCAAAACCTTGTAAACCCTTAGGGTAAATCCAAAATATGGGGACACAATAGTTGTTTTGGTAAGTGGAATTCTGAGGTCAAGTCCAGGTAACTGCAATCCAGTCGACAATTGAGTTGACCAAGAATATGTGCCTGATAGCGTCTGTGAATAAGCAGATTTGAAAATTGTACACAGACCACCTACAGTGCATTTTCAAACAAACATTTATTCTTTTCACAAACTTGGTTTAGGTTGTGGAGCATATCCAAGGCATACCAGAATTAAAGCAGGAACCAGTGTTGAACGTAATGCTAACACTACCTTGGGGCACTCATTAACACAGAACCAAACATCAACTATTTAGAGCTAGAAATCATTGTGATAGGTATGCCCCGAGTAGGAAATTGGATGATCCAAATAAAATCCATATATCCATCCACACACACGCACACACACACACACACACACACACACACACACACACACACACACACACACACACACACACACACACAAAGAATTTAGAGACTTAACACTGATAGTTTGATCCTTAGACCTATGAGGAAGCAAAGTAAACTACTGTGCTTCAGTTCCCCCAGACCTGCTCAGTTTAATGCAGAAAAGTAAGCAACTACCACTGCCACACTGATAAAATAGAATTACTTGCAAGATATTTGTTCAGTTAGAGGTTTTATCAGCCATATTAATAAAACGTGATTTTATTCAGGTACTGAATATCTTGACAATGCTAGTTTGCTGTGAATTGGTCGACCTTTTGCATATGCGATATAGGTACTATATGGGTACTAGCTTTTTTAATTTGATTGTAAAGTCACATGGAGCTGGAGCACAGCAGGTCAGTATTGAGCACAAAGCATAATAATATTAATAATATTAATAATAATATGAAGAAGAAAATTTTATTCATATAGCCCTTGCATGGGTGTCACTTCATGTGCAAACCGGTCTAACATGCATGTTTTCTGGATTTGAGAAGGTATGGGTGTGTTACTTGGTAAAACATATATTCTGACATAGTAAGAGGGTGCAAACTGTATTCAGTATGTGACTAAGCCAAGTCAAGTCTCCCAGAGCTGTGATAAAATAGCAGTGCTAAGCATTACCATAAAAAAGTGTAATTAAAAAAAAATATATATGAATAGTTGCCGATATAAGATGAGTGAAACAGTGCCTTGATGGTAGGAGGATAGGTAATTAGTAACCTTGGAGTGAACAAAAAGGAAAGCTGTAGAATAAATAGTGACATTTTTTAAATTTTTTTTAAAGGGTTAGGGAAGAAGTAGACATTCACATGGGGTTTAGTATTAGAATAGAAAGCCCTCATAATAGAAGAACACCTACAGTGTCTCTCCACTCTTGGAATAATATATGGGGATCCAAAGGTATATCAAAATTTGTCTGCTTTATTTTTAGAAAACACAATGGACAAATAGTATAAACAAAGGGAGAATGCAGCATATGAAATCTATCCATCCAATTCCAAATCTGCTTATCCTGAGCACAGTCATGGGAATACTGGACCCATCCCTGCAAGCATTGGGTGCAAGGCAGGAACAATCTCAGGACATGGCTCCTGTCCATTTCAGGGTAAATACCCACACACACTAGGTACAGTTTAGCAACAAATTTACATAACCCGCATATCTTTGGACTGAGGTTGGAAACCTGATCACATAGAGGAAACCCACACAGACACATGCAAACTCAATGCAGTGAGCAACCAGGATGTGAACCCTGGTTTCCTTACTGTGAGACAGGTGCACTGTCACTGTGCCACCTCAAAGTATGATATGACAAATTAAAATCTTGAAACTTGACTAAGTTTTAGAATAAAGAAATGGCCTTCATAATGAGTGCCCTGTTGGCTAATTTTCTTGTGGTATTGATGGGTTAAGATCTTGCTCCTCTTGACCACAAATTGAAATGTTTGAGATAGGCAGTGGAATCATAGCGTAAAACTCAATATATGCCACATATCTCAAAATTGTCAGACCACTTCCTTACCTTTCCTTTCTGTACTTAAATGCTAGTGCATACAAATATGAGTTGCTATTGTGGAAGTCTAATAGTGGATGCAAAATTGAAAGATGGGTGTTTTCAAAACACAGGAAACAACGGGTAAGTGATCAGTACACTAAAAGAGCAAGCAAGATGTGATGAGAGATATGAAAAAGTTGAAGCACAAAAACAGTGAAACAATGGTAAAATCAGAAGAAAAAAAAGACAGAGCCACAAGGGATTGCATAGTTTTAAAGCAGAAGAGGAAAATAAGATATTAAAAGATAACCTGAGACTATGAGAAGCTTTTTTGTAGTAAATATGAATGCAAGAACCTTTCTTATGAAGGATAACAACCAGGATTGAATTTGTACTTCATTAACAGTAGAGTGGTCATTGCATGGGGTACATAAAGTATTTTTAAATAATTAGGTGTATGGTCGTAATGTAAGTTGTGAGACATGCCTGGACACCATCAGACAGACACCGCATCTTTATAAAAAGGTCTTTTATTTTGTCCTCCATCATAAATACACACAACTCAGTCCCGCACAGTCTTCACACAGCCTTCTTGCCCCAATCACCTTAATACTGGGCCTTTCTCACTCTGTCTCTTGGACCGCCTTTCCTCTTTCCACGGGAGCCTCGTCCTGCTCCCACTCCCGACTCTAGCTCCCAGACTGTAGGAAGGTGAGCCCTTTTATTTTCACCCGGATGTGCTCCAGGTGCTCCCTCTGACGTCACTTCCTGGTGTGGCGGAAGAGCACTTGGAAGCACTCTGGGCGTCCCTGGAGGGATTCTCCTCCATCTTCCCGGGTGTGGCGGAAGTAAATCAATCCCGGGCCCTATGAGACTCGGGGCGCCCCCTGGCGGTGGCCACAGGTTCCAATAGGCATAAGCCTCCTTATTCCTCTCCTGTGGTCCTCCTCTGTTCCAGGGCGGTTGCCCCCTCGTGGCCTGGAGGACGTACATGCCACCTTCCGGTCCTTCCAGTTGTCCCGGCCGTGTCGTAGCCCCAGCAATTTGCCACAAAGTCTAATCTTCATACACTTAGTGTGGAAAGCTGTTTTTAACTGAGTTAACTGTAATTTTATTTACTCAAAATATATATCTATGTGTGTATGAAGCAAACCTTACTAGTTTTACAGTATATATATATATATACTGTTTTATATATATATAAATGACAATGAGCCTGATGCTGTACAAAATTTTCTTTATGTGGTATATGAGGAGCAAACATAAGTGGTATTGATTATTTATTTGATATCCCAAACAGGATGGCGTAATTGTTGAAAATATGCATGATCTTCCATATACAACATCACCTGGTCCTGAAGTCACAGCCACTATGACAGCAGTGTGTGCTGCAGTGAGACAGACGTGTTCATCCTTCCCCATTGGAGTCCAGATTCTGTCTGCCGCTAATCAGCCATGTTTAGCTGTTGCACTTGCGTCTGGTAATTTTATTCTTAATGGTTCAAATTTATTTATTTTTTTATGTCCAGCACCTCAAGGCCTGCTTCATATGGGTCAGCTGGCCAAATAAAGCATTTTAAATAATTGATCTTCATTTATATGTTGTATTACATGCTGTATTTACTATAAATTTGTTTATACTCTAGATGATGACTTCTTCAAGTGTTTTTGTTAAAACTTTCATAATGCACAAATATGTTGCAGAATAATCACAATATAAATGTAACCTATGCAAGTAAATATAGAATGAACCATAAAATAGAAGTTTGTTTTCCACATTTGGATAATTTATAAAACACAGAGGGGCCTGTGTTAAAACCCCAGCTGCTTTATATCTGTTGCTTGAATATTTATAATTTGTATTTTTTCACTACAGTGCTCATTTTTTGAGTACCTACTTTAAAATACACTAAAATATTTATTTACAGTGCTATTGGCACAATACTGACTCTCTACATTACATTTCCAGAAATGTCTTCAAGATGGAAAACAGTTTTAGAGTACTGACATGGGCCCTGGTCCATATGTCACAAAGGATAATCTTCCAAATTATGAGGATGATTTTGTGGGTTCTTATTTCTGCATTAACTTAATTTATTCATTCTCTGATAAGATTGTTTGATTCAGGGTGGCAAGTGTCAGAAAAGTTCTCTCCGAACAAATCTCTACCCATCCAAGCCATTTCTTTTACATGGTGCTTTACCTTTGGACCCTTCCATCGGAATCTAATACTTTGTAACATTAGTGTTAGGAGAATCAAGACAAATACAAAGTTTTCAGTGTTGTATAACAGTGCCTTTCAGTGGTTTTGTGAAACAAACTTAAATTTTGCTGTACTGTTTTACTTCCAGTTGGACATCAACATCATACGTAAAATACAATGTGGGAGGAGCTCTGGCATTTTCAACAGACACACCCCTTGTTTGCCCAAATTCCAGGCAGCATATCATCCTATTTTTGTCTCTGTCGTACTGCAGTTCTCCTTCTTCAAAGGTTATATTCTGCCATGACTTGTAACAAATGATACTCTGCATAAAAGTGTGCAGAATGTTAGATGTAGGGGCAAACATGTCAGTGTGCCCTGAAATATTCTGATTTGAGTGTTTATCTGTTGTGATTCACAACATGTGCCATAGCTGCTAGCAGATGTGTACCCAAATCATATTTTGTTTTATGTACTGGCAATGCAGGCTCAAATACTGAATCAAATAAAGACATAGTGGTTTAACAACTGATAAACAATATTGCTTACTTAAATTGCATGGGATTTTGTTCCCAAATGGCACCTACTCCCCCCGCCCCCCAGCTCGGGATAAAGTGGATTTAGGAAATGGGTGGATGGATTGATGGTACTTATTTTTTGCAAATTGCATTCTGTGTTGTTATATTTCACACAGCATGTCAAGCAAGATTCATGCTAAGTGGCAGCATGATGTGTGTGTGTGTGATGAGTACACATAAACATTTTAATTGTACTTTGTACACACACAATAAATATGAACTGGACTGATTACACTGCATTGCATTTTTTAAAGAATTAGATTTTTGAAAGTGCAGAGGCCATGTGCACTTTGATGCTGAGTTTAAACACCTGGCATTAAATACTTTCAGTGGCATGTCATATGCACGTATGTGTAAGTGCCACACTGGATGGTTGGGTATCCCAACCAGGGGAGGGGATGGTTCCTTTCTTGTACGGGAGGTTCCAAGAGGACAGCCAGGCATCCTGGTCAAGGAAGAGAAAAGTACCATACCTGAATGAGACTTCTCAGGTGGATGGATGGACATCCCACCCAGGAAAGAAGAAAATTCCTTACCCAGATAGGAAGCCCCAGGCAGATGGATAGGCATCCTAACTGGATATATGTGTAGTACCTTCAATGTCCAGGATGAAAGAGAATGACAGGGATAGACAGTCCTTGGGGATGTTTGTTCCCCCAGGACTCTAGATGGCAGTTGCCCTACATGTCGCTGCCTAGTCGGAAACCATCAGGGAATTCTGAGAATTGTAGTCCAGAAGTGCAGTCCTGCTGGAGTCCCTGGGTACCCCAAGAAGGCGCTGCAGAGAGATGCATACCCTGCTATTTGGGATTTCCGTATGACCTGGAAGTACTTCCAATGGACAAAAGCCATGACACCAGTACTACCAGGTCCTCAATAAAAAGGACCTTACTTCCTTGTCTGGGGCAAGTCAGAGTTGGGAGGAAGGCAAGCAACACTAATTCGGATGAGAGCAGTGCAGTAGAGAGAGAAAAGGAGGAGAAGAGACAACTTGTTTTTGGCTTTGTACAAGGTACTTTGTGTAATAAGCACCCTTTATTTGAGCTTGGGACTGTCTTATGTGTTTGTGTTTGGGGTTTGGAGCTCACTAGCACCCTAGCTCCTAGCCTTTACATGTGATTAAAAATAATAAAACAAAGAAAATGAAAAGGGCAGATTATGCAATAGAGCCAAACCCCAATTAAACAAATCTATTTTAAGAACAGACTCATTTTTTAATTAATTTATATAAAATTGCTATACTTTAAACAGAGTTTCATATGGCAATTTAATATATACAATGATTGTGAAGAAATAACTTTGACTTGACAAATACCAAACTTATCCTTAAGGACAATTTGTAGTTATAGGTTGAACTGTCTTTAATTAATTTGATTAAGGTCATTAACTGGTTAAAACTGAACATTTCACTTAAGAGCTTTAACCTGTACATTTTTGATTTAGTCCTTATATATCCTGTAACTGACTAATTAAAAGCAAAAATATAAATATTGAACGTGATATGCAGATTTTTGCCAAGTTAGTATAGTTGTAAGGACATTTATGCAGTGTGCTTAAGATGTTCCCATATTATGTTATAAAATTGCTGTAGATAAGAAAATATAACACATATGTACTTTCTTTTACTGTTTGTAACGGAATTAATTAAACTGTCAAACACTTACAATTATTGAAAAATGACTACAGGGTCTGTTTTAATTATGCCAAATATTAATATATTGAAAACAATGGAAACATATTGCTAATATCGCATCAACTACATGCAATCGGTTCAACCTATACTTTTGTCGACCATATTGCACTCTGTGAACGCTGGCCCCGGCACAGACAGACGGACAACATTGTTTCACCCAACACACTTTATTTACACTATTTACAACACTACAAACAGTCACGTGCACTCACAAAACCCCAGTGCCTTCTGCACTGATTCCCCCAAGTCCAGGGCCCACAGTTCTGTGCCTTGCTTCCTGGCCGCCTCCTGTCCTCGCTCTCCAGCTCAGTCCTTCTGCCTCCCGACTTCCACCAATGACTGGAGGGAGGCGGCCCTTAAATAATGCCCCGGATGAGCCCCAGGTGCTTCCGCCATCTGTTCCTTGGCCACGCCCCAGCGTGGCGGAAGTGTCGGCTGCCTTCCTGGCAGCTCTCCGGGCGCCACACAAAGTCTTCCCCCCGGCACTTCCTGGTGTGGCGGAAGTGCCGGGCTCCCGGGATAATTAGGCACCGGGGCGCCGCCTGGCGGTGGCCACGGGTCCCTACAGGGCTGGGCTTCAAAGCCCTGTACCGAGGCCCCTGCCTAACCAGGACGGACGCCCCACTCCGTCTGGAGGAGGCACTCGCCTCCTCCGGTCCTCCAAGGCGTCCCGGCCGGGCTCCAGCCCCAACCGGCAACCGCACGGGATAAACCGGCATCGGGGCGCCGCCTGGCGGTGACCACGGCCCCTACAGGGAAGGGCTTCCATGCCCTCAACCCGTGGCCCGGGGGCCACAGTGCTCCACCGCTAGCGAGGACACGTGGGTCCGAACGGCACAACCCGAAAGGGCAGCACGCCCCCAGCGAGGGTCCTACTATGTCCCCAGGGTCCAACACGGCACCCTGGGACATCTGTCTTCGGCACCCTCGCCAGCGCAAACGTCCCCCTGTGGTCTGTGCCGCTCTCGCCCCCGCTGTTCCCCCCAGCGGGGTCACTGTAGGCCTCCCGGCGTGGAGCACTCCAGCGCGAGCTGCCGCTCCAGGCGGGCAGGTCCCGTCGGCGTCGGCCTCAGCGCCGCCGGGGCTTCGGCCTGTAAAATAAAGGAAAAGAGGGCCAGAAGCACAGCCAGGACACTCATCCCGCGCCCGTCGGTCTCCGATCGACCGTGCTCCTGCCCCCCTCCGACAGCCCCCAACTTGCCTGCTGAAGTCCTCCGCCGCAGGTTCCATGCCCGTCCGCTCGTCGGCCTCGGCACCGCTCTCGCAGGCAGCTCGCCCATCCGCCCAGGGGATCTCCTCTGCCCACACAGAGGACGGCCCTTCTCCGGACGCGCGCACCCAGCGCCGCGTCCTCTCCTATCGGAGGAACCGGCATTCACCCTTCGGTTCCTCCTTCTTTTCTTGGACGCTGACGGTCTGGGTCTGAGCACAGCGAAAGCTCAAATCCAGCCCCGTCTGCGTCCAGGCAGAGCGACAGTAGACAGCTGCAGGCTTGGGCGCAGGGCGCTAGGGACCCAGGGCACTCAGCAGCCCCGATCCTACCAGCCCCTGCATATTCGAGCTCCTCGCCGCGCTAGCCGTCTGCACCGCGGCGTCTGCTGTCGGGAGGTTGCTTACTTGGAGCTGATCGTCCCGTGAACGGTCACAGCCATGTTCGGCAAACCTCCCCACTTGCTCTACGGGAACGGCAACACTCACCACTCCCGCCGTGTTCTGCCTGCCTCCGGTTCCAGCGCCGCGCCGATCCTCCGTCTCACTCGGTGTCTTTCTCGACGCGACCGCCATCTCCATCAGCTGCTCACACTGAGCGGCGAGAACACGCAGCAGCTCTCTAAGGACGGCTTGGCGGGCGAAGGACTCCTCCGACGCACGCCGAGCCGCTGGTGGAGAGAGAGAGACAAACGTCGGTGGGCTTACCTGTCCATCAGCTCCACGCGACGCCTGCCTCCTCTGGGCCACTCCCTCTGGCCCAATCGGGTCTCGGTTTGGCACGAGACTGGCATTCCTTGGGCCCGCCTCTATCCAATCATCGGCGGGCACGCAAGACACACCGCCAATCCTGCGCCTGTCAGCGGGCGGGACATCCGCCCCGCCATCTTGCCTTCCCAGCTCCGAGTGCGGAGGCGTGCCTCTTCGCCGCGTTGTGGTTGCGGCGATTCCTCGAGCCGCAGCGCTCCGTTTCCGCAGCCTTCTTCGCTGCCGCCGCCGCGCTGCCGACAGCCCGGTGGCCCGGCGTGCTCCTGCCACGGACGCGGATCCGGTTCGTCCCTCCCTGTAAGGATAGAGGTAAGACCGACCCCGAAGGGCCGATGATTGCAGGGCAGGGCACTTACCTCCCGGATCCCGTCATGCGAGGCCCTCGCCTCGGTGTGGCCTTCGGTGCTGCCACGCCGGCCTGGCTGTCCGTCCCGACAGCGCGACTGGAGCCCGCTGCGCTCCGGCGATGTCGGGTTCTCCTCCGCACTCGGGGAAAGCCATTCCGCTGTCCGGAGGCGGTTTCTGGGCGAAACGCTCCCGCGGGGTCGTGCACGGGCCGCTCCCGCGGCCAGTGTGTGGGGTCCGCTGCTGCGCCGGGCCGTTCACAGAAATTGATTGTTTGAACCCAGGTCCCCGCCTTGAACCAGGCGGAGTATCCTGCCGGCTACGCCACTGTGAACGCTGGCCCCGGCACAGACAGACGGACAACATTGTTTCACCCAACACACTTTATTTACACTATTTACAACACTACAAACAGTCACGTGCACTCACAAAACCCCAGTGCCTTCTGCACTGATTCCCCCAAGTCCAGGGCCCACAGTTCTGTGCCTTGCTTCCTGGCCGCCTCCTGTCCTCGCTCTCCAGCTCAGTCCTTCTGCCTCCCGACTTCCACCAATGACTGGAGGGAGGCGGCCCCTTAAATAATGCCCCGGATGAGCCCCAGGTGCTTCCGCCATCTGTTCCTTGGCCACGCCCCAGCGTGGCGGAAGTGTCGGCTGCCTTCCTGGCAGCTCTCCGGGCGCCACACAAAGTCTTCCCCCCGGCACTTCCTGGTGTGGCGGAAGTGCCGGGCTCCCGGGATAATTAGGCACCGGGGCGCCGCCTGGCGGTGGCCACGGGTCCCTACAGGGCTGGGCTTCAAAGCCCTGTACCCGAGGCCCCCTGCCTAACCAGGACGGACGCCCCACTCCGTCTGGAGGAGGCACTCGCCCTCCTCCGGTCCTCCAAGGCGTCCCGGCCGGGCTCCAGCCCCAACCGGCAACCGCACGGGATAAACCGGCATCGGGGCGCCGCCTGGCGGTGACCACGGCCCCTACAGGGAAGGGCTTCCATGCCCTCAACCCGTGGCCCCCAACAGAACCAGGACGGGCGACACCTCGCGGTCTGGAGGAGGCACAAGCCCTCCTCACGTCCTCCTGGGCGTCCCGGCCGGGCTCCCGCCCCGGCCGGGGCCACAACTCTCAGGCCAGTCTCAGTACTAAAAACAATACTCATGTTTAGACACCTGTTAAAAAATATTTTTTCATACATTTTTTACAAGTGAAACTTTTTGTTTTTAATCTTTCTCAAGGATTAGACTTTATACGAGCTGAAGGTTTTGTATTCTCCCATGTTGCTGATGAAGGACTTTTAAATGCCTGTGCTGGTGAACTTTTAAGATACCGCAAGCAAATAGGAGCTGAGCACATTCAGATATTTACTGACATTAAAAAAAAGCACAGGTAGGACTCCTTACTTGTTTCAACAGTGTTTTATCAATAGTAAAATAACATTGCATTGTTATTTGTTTCAGAAAGAAGATCTATAAAATGCATGCAAAAATATAAAATATACGGTATATTCCTTTTAATTGCTTACATTATTAAGATACTTTTCTAAAGCTGTATATTAATAAATAGTGAAATATTTCTATCTTTTAAGCTAATTACTTTTCCATGTTAACCTTATGCATTTCCACAATTCTGCCTAATATATTACTACTCCTGAACTAAGGAAACTATGCCTTTAGTCTTACATACTGTTTAACTGTACATTTTTACTCTGCTATTGTATGGTAACATCTTTTACACTCTGTTGTTGGATAATATTTGAAGATGTGCCTCCTCTAAGCAGCACCTCACAGTGGGGCAATGTAAACATTTAGAAAGGATGAACAAGGTGTCTGCTTTTACAGACTGTTGGTCATACATAGACTCCAGCATGGACGACCTCCTGCTGTTCATCTGAATGCTTAAATACTCTCTATGATAGTCGTATAACCAAATACCTAAATGCTATATATGCAATACTTGCATACATGCAATAACCTATTGTAGATTATTGTCAGGGTTCAGTATTCTGTGTGTGACACGGAAGAAACTTTTGTCATACGTCTGACATTTCTATGAATGTCAAGTTATCTCTGTTTAGGGATCCTATAAAATATTAAGTGGTTTGAAAAAAATGTTTTGATGGAACACATTGTACGCTTAAAAACAGGGACATATTTTACAATGTAACAATTCTCTTCTTTCATATTAGTTCCCATGCAGTGACTTCTGATATTGGGGTGTCTGATACAGCAAAGGCTGCAGAGTTTTTCCTCTCTGATGGAATTATTCTCACAGGAACTGCTACTGGCATGCCAGCCAATCCAAAAGAGTTGAAAGGTTGGATACTAACTTTTACTTAAATATTGTGTTAATTTGAAATATTTGAACAAATATTCTGTGATTTCAGGAAGTAGTCAGACCTCTTCACTTTCAGCACACTTTATAATGTTAGATTTAATTTTAAATGATACATTTGCCACATTTACCAATCATTTTACACTCAGTAACTAGTAATGACAAAGGTTTGCAATTTTTTAAAAATTAAAAACTAAAATCTTTCATTCATGTAAGTATTCAGAATCCTAAATTCAATACTTTATAGACGCCCCAGCTGGATTTGGGCAGTTTTTCCTGGCAGATACTCTAAAGCTTTGTTAGACTGGACAGGGAGTGTTAAACTGCCATCTTCAGGTCTCTCCACACGTTATGTACGGTTTACGTCATAATTATGGTTGGGCCACTCATGGACAGTCAGAACCTTTTCCCAAAGGCACTCTGCCATATTCTTGATTGTATGCTTCACATCATTGTCGTGGTAAAAGGTGACATGCAGTGTGAATTGTGGGACCTTATATCCACAGGTCTGGGCCTTTCTAAACTGTCCAATCAATTCAATTTTCCTCAAGTGGACCCCAGTCAATTCTAGACATACCTCAAGGATGTTAAAGCAAACAGGATGCACCTGACCACAATTCTGAGTTCCATAGCAAAGAGTCTGAATAATCATACAAACGAGAGATTTCAGTTTTTGATTTATAATAAATTTGGAAACCTTTCTGAAATTATGTTTTCACTTTGACATTATGCATGATTAAGTGTAGACTGAGGGACAAAAATGGCAAATGTATCATTTTAAAATTAAATCTACAACACATTAAAGTGTGTAGAAAGTGAAGAGGTCTGAATACTTTCTGAATGCATTGTATTTAGGTTTAAATGTAATGCAGAATACAATTTGGTAACAAGTATAACTTGTGCTAACAGATTGGTATTAGAGCATCGATTCAGCTTTCTAATCCACATTAACTTGTATGAGAATTTTCCAATTATTTCTATTTATCCTACCATACATTTCCTAAAGTCACTAGTTTAAGTAGGTTTAAGTTAACCACTGAAGCTACATTTTCCAAAAACAAAAACAAGAAGTGAGATACCAGAACTGGTTGTTAGACTGTATTTTTATTGGCAAAAATTATTCAGTGAAAATAAATAATCATCAATGAGTTTATGCCATGATTAGAAAAAGAAGTAAGGTTTGGTCTAAACTTTGAAGTTGAGGGAAAGAGAGAGTCAGACATTTTTTCCCTAAATATTTTAATATGATATGAAATGAAAACATCAGGTGCTCACTCAGCATCCAGTTTGATGTAATATTTAGGATTCAGAAGAGAAGGTTGATGTACTTTGGACATGTAGTACGTATGACGGGGTGTCCAACTCCGATCCTGAAGGGGCTGCAAGTTTTCATTCTAACCGTTTTCTTAATTAGTGACCAGTCTCTGCCGCTAATTAATTTCTTTTGCGTTATTTGTAATTGATTTGCTATTTAAGAACCAGGCCCCTTGATTGTTTGTTTTTCTTAATTAGCAGTCAAACAATAATGAGACACAAAGTGACCCAACACATGACCAGTTAACCTGTGTCCATCATACAATATCTGATAATAAAGAAAGGTGAAGGTCTCAGCAATGTTGATCTGTTCAGGTAGAAAAAATAAAAAATAAACTGCTTTGGAAATGTCTACTGTGGCAGAATGAGAGCAGCAGCAAGCCATGGAGTGAAATGACAGGTTTAATTAACAACAAGAATCACCTTCTAATTAGGAAACTGGTTGGAGAGAAATAGGTTGCACTTACCTGGTCATCTGTTGGCTCACTTCACATCTCTTTTTTTGGCTGCCATTTAATGAAAAAAAAATCAGTTCAGAGGAAGGAGTCTTTATAAATAATGCAATTAAAGTGAAGGGAATAGAAGTCAATTAGCAGAAGAAATTGGTCCCTGATGAAGAAAGTGACAGGAAGGAAAACCAGTAGGTGCTGCAGCTGTCCAGGATTGAAGTTGGACACCCCTGAGGTATGACAACAGACAGAATTCCTCATATTCTGCAGTATGGTCATATTCATGGCAGAAGACCTGAAGAAAGATCAGAGAAGCATTGACTGGATAACACCAGAGAAGACTATAAAGTAATGGGTTTGTCTGTAGTGGAAGCTGAGTGACTGCTACAGGATAGACAACAATAGAGCGTAGTCGTGGATAAGCTGCCAGAGCGTGTTCCTGCATTGTATTAGTGATCTAACTATTAAGTGATGCTTTTTGTGTTTTAGGAACTTCAGTCCATTAGTACATACAGAGGCACCCACTCATTCATGCTAGACCAACTTAGTGTCGTCAGTTAGACTATCAGCACATATTAGAGTGTGAGAACAAACCCTCATGGACACACACGCAGATAGCAACCAGGACCCAAGAACTGCAAGTCAACAATATGTAGCTTTTTAAACAGTTTTAGTTTTATGAATGGAAAATGAATATTACAAGAAAGGTTTTATACAGTATGTATCTTTTGAGTTTGTTTAGGTTGATTGTTTTAATTTGGCAAAGCGTTTTTGCAACATATTTTCCTGGTTCACAGCAACCTTATTCACTGAATTATTTCCTGATAATCCGCCATACAGCTAGCTTAGTTGAATTCTTTTCATAAGTGCCCCATGGTGCTTTGCAAGGTCAGCATGATATCACAGAGCTGTAGCAGCCATGATGAACAGGGATGCCTGTACCCAATCACGCAAGTGTAATGTAAGCCCACCCACCCCTCATAATTTACAGTGCTACCTGAACTCTTTCACACATAAGTGAATAGTTTGCGGTGTATACACACATGTGATGCCACAACTCCAGCCGGATTTGCACCCCACATGTGTCAAAAATGTAGCATTTTCATTTGAGGAGGAATTGTATTTGACCACAATGCGAATACCGGTATTATGAAAATTCTTTGTTCTGCATAGTTTCATTGTAGGTTGTGTCTCCACTGCTGCATTAAATATGCTATGCTTCTTACTGTTTATGCAGGGTGATCATAGGCACTGTAGGTGTGTTGGTGCACACTGGTACGCATACATTTACTACTGCTACTACAGAGTTCAAATAGGGAAGTGCTGGTGTAGAGTACCAGTACAGATAAAACACTGCCTCTGAGTGTACAGTGTAACGCTGATCCCTGTACGTTCACTTGCACACTACTGTACGGTGTAATTTTCTGCACATGCTGGCTGAATGCACACACAGTTCTTAAAAGGAGTTTCCACATTACACTACACTACATTAATCAATAATTTTTTTTGTAGTACTGACCAATTGTTTATTTCCATTACCTCACTAATTACGCTCTTTTTAAAATTAACCTTTTGCTTGTTTACTCTTTAGGTGTCACTTGGGCACAGTAGTGATTAGCACTGCAATTTCACATTTCTAGAATACTGGTTTTGAATCCCAGCCCATGTTCTGCCATTGTGAAGCTGGCAGATTCTCTGTCCGTGCCTGTATGGATTTTCAATTCATATTACAGAAATATATTACATCAACTAGCAACTCAGATCTGGCCCAGAGTACTTGTCTGTGGCATGCTGTATGTATTCTACAGTCAGGTGGTGCCTAGGCCAGGGCTGAGTCTCTCATTATGTCCAGTTTGGTTGGGATGGACAGTAGCTCCCTATAACCCTGAAAGGGATAACAGAGTTTGAAAATGGATAGAAGGGATCTTTTGATAAGAATTTTACACAAGGAATGAAATTCAGTAGTTCATAAAATACATTCTTCTTTAATCTATGCCTAACAGGTTATAATTCAGTTACAAGTTGTATACTGCACTAAAATGTATTCAAAAAAAAGATCCACAAAAGAACTGCATTGATAGGGTATATGTTTTGGGAATGTTCTACACATAGATAGACCATTTTGGGATTTTTCCATATTTCTCAGACAAACCTGATCAAATATTACCCCAGTCCTTTAGCAGCACTTGGAGTAACACTCAATGGGATAACCTTATACAATGAAAAATCTATTTTGATATCTTTAGCCAAAACAAAATGATGAGGCCTAGCCTTGCCATGCAACTGCAATTGCTCTCTGCCCTTTCAACTTATACCAGTTTCAAAACATCAATTATAATAAAGATTTAATTTTTTGTAAAGCTATTTTTTACTTAAAATCATTCATCTATTTTCGGGACCCACTATTTTCAGTACTGAGGAAACATGACCAGTCATTTCTGCTGCAGGTGCAAGAAAGATTTCATGTTTAGATGAAGTGCCAGTCTTTTTAAATTTATTTATCTTCATACTTTTTATGGAAGGTACTACATAAAATACTAATTGCCTTTTTGATGGTAATCATGCCTTTCTTGAATAGTTAATTTTAAATTAATGCTTATATTTCAAATGATTAATAATTAAAGCATCCTTTATTTTTTGTAATGTTAAAGACTCCATTTCGAAAGCAAATATCTGTTAGGCCAAAGGTTATTTTTTTAAAAGAGCCATAGCAGTTTCTCTTTGTTTAATTTTGCTTGCTGTATTTTACATAAAACAGCAATTTCTGGACATACATGTATTTGACCCAAACACAGAGGTTAAATACCAATGATGCTGCCAGAATGTGTCACTAGGGAATTGACTGTGCTGTCTGATACCTCAGATGGAGGGCAGGCTTTTTGCTTGACACGGGTTTGCTTTACTAATATAGCCACCAAGGTTTTCTATTTTTAAATGAGGTTCCAGATGGCCAACTTGTACTGAAAGTAGTAAACACAACATGACAGGCCTTGACTGCAACATTATCCTCAATATTGTTTTGGCATACTTCCTACCAACAGGAAGCTGTACTGTTCAGTTTGGAACAGCTGACATTACTGTACCAAGCAAGTGCTGTAGAAATAAATACTACTGTTTTTCCACTATTTTATAAAGATAAATAGTGAAAATCACTCTTAGACTTACAAATAGTGCCTAATGTATTCTCATTTGGGAAGTCAGATGATACAGTTTTATAAAATAATAGCAACTGAGACTTCTGTCAAACTTAGAATGCATAATGTATCAATTTAAAGCTAATTCCTTTTATCTAACTTAAGGTAAATAGTTCTTGGGTGGCATGGTTGCGCAGTGGTAGTGCTGCTGCCTCGCAGTAAGGAGACCTTGGTTTGCTTCCTGGGTCCTCCCTGTGTGGAGTTTGCATGTTCCTCCCACAGTCCAAAGACATTCAGGTTAGGTGCATTGGCGATCCTAAATTGCCTAGTGTGTGCTGGGTGTATGGTTGTGTATGCCCTGCGGTGGGTTGGTGTCCTGCCCAGGATTTGTTCCTGCCTTGTGCCCTCTGTTGGCTGGGATTGGCTCCAGCAGACCCAGTGACCCTGTGTTAGGATATAGTGAGTTGGAAAATGACTGACTTACTGACTAAATAGTTCTCTGGAATTCTTCATAATAGAAAACCTACATTGGACTTGATATTTTATATTTTTCCCCTTTTAACATAATCTTGTCATACTGTTTTCTGAAATCACCTTTAAACTTGCAAGTTAGTTAATGTGGTTGTTAAATATTTAAATCCTAAAAAATGATCTCAACTATTGATGTTCTTTATATTCCTATTTGAGGGTTTATTTTTATTTTTCTGAATTGAAGTGCCTTTTCCTTGGCAAAACACTGTTACAGGTATCACCATGACACTCCACTAGGTGGTGCTACAAAGAACCCTACTTTGTTTTGCAAACAGTTATGTATGATCTGAGTACTTTTAACAGCTTTTTTACTGCTTAACATGCAAGTGATTAAACTGACTGTCTGTTTACTTAAGTTATACTTCTGGTTGCCAGAGCTTCCCATCTTTTTTGGCTATTTTGAACCATTGTGGAAAATATTGGATAACAATTTTGGGAGACTTTTTGTGTTTTTGAGCAATTTTCATATAAGTTAAATATAAATTATATTTGAATTAAGAAATGGTCTTTTTAATGGTAGGTTGAGAGAGAACCCCTCCATTTACCACACAGTGAGTTTAATGTACCTATATTGAACAAAATTCTTAAACACTAGCTGTGCTACCTGTCTAAGATGGTTTGAAATATAAGTAATCAACATAGATCTCAGTGTATTCAGAGTTATTGTTTGCATTGAGCCATATATTGGAATGTATTTTGTAAATTCATGTAGTAATAAAAAGCTTTGCATTTCTCATCCCAACACATGGCATATCACTAATTTTTGAATTGGTTTTACAAATTCCTTATCAAATTGTTGTAATGCATGCAGAAATAAAATTCATTGTTTTTTTCATTCCAACAGATGGCACATCACTAACATTAGAACTGCTTTTACAAATTCCCTACCAAATTATTGTAATGCATGTAGTAATAAAATGCATTGAATTTTCATTCCAACAGCTGGTGCATCACAAACATTAACACTGCTTTTATGAATCCCATACCAAATAGCATATAACAGATACATAGCAGAAAATGGACACACAGATACAATGACACACACACACACAGACACTTGTACTTTTATTAGAGTGAGAAGAGATATTAAAAACAAACTGCAAGTTAAATATGTTATTGACTGTTACTTTTTTGTTAGATCTGAATGCTTTTTGATTTTGGCAATTTTACCACCCTAATGAGTTTCTAGCTTAAAGACACAAAATGCACCAAGCCAAAAAAAAGAGAAGGTGGTTTAGTCACAATGTGGTTACTTTACATGCAGCATACTGCTAAGCCAGTGCAGTCCACTTCTGGCCACCCAGCCTGCTTCAGTGGGGAAATCATGCAGTCACTTTCATTTTTTAAAAGTAATGGAACTGCTTATTAATATTGAGGCTTTATATATATATATATATATGGAGGTGTACAAAAAAGTGAAAGAACAAGTATAGCTACTTACCAGCTGTTGTTCATAAAGGATCCAGAAAGTGATTGAAAAGACATGCGATAAGCTGCAGGTTCTCTCTCAAGTCACTGATTTTCTCTGCACAGTAAGCTGAAGGAGCACCAACAGCATGCATATTGTTCAACCACCAGCTTGTTCTCTGTAATAGAATTTCATTCTGCCCCTGACAAGTGATTGTGCTCTGTGGCGCAGGACATTGAAAACTGTTAAAAGAATAGAATTAAATATTGAAATCCCTTGCCAGTGTGGTTATAAATGTAAGCAAGCTTTGTTCTGTATTTGAAAAGGTATACTAGAGCTGTATTTTGAGTACCATTATTTGTTTATATTAAAAGTATTCCTGGTCAGAAGCATAAATAGACAAATTCTGACTGCTTTTAAAGGGCTTTCTAATACAGTAGCTGTGTAGTAACAGAGGCATATTAAATAATGATGTAACAGCAATCTTATGTGTGATTTTGTTGAACAGTAGGTCCTGTGAAACGTACATGTAAAATATTGATTGAAATACTACCCTGATTGCATGTGTAAAAAGCACTGTATGAAACACTTGACTATGCTGCTTATCTTTATTTTTGTACAACACTTTTTTGATAGTGTTCATTATGGAAAAAATCCAAATGAAAAATATTAAGGATATTACTCTTGAATTCTTAGTCCAAAGCCTTATCATAGTGCCTTTTGTATAACGCATAATGATGTACATTGATGTTACTGTTAATGGCACAGCAATCTAACAACTCGAGCATTTTGGGTTTGAAATCATAGGCTTGTCACTGTCTTTGTTCAGTTTACTCAATCCCGCCATTTCTGTGTGAATTTTACTCTTGCACATTCAAAATGTGTGGAAGATTGATGAGCTGATGTGTGTGTGTGTGTGTGAGTGCAGAAGGAGGTAAGGCTTGTGCCTGCCTTTTACTTGCTGCTTCTGTAGTAGGGCTGTGACCCAAAGGCAGCCTGATTTGGATTTGGGTAATTTATGGATAGATGGAATATTACTATTGATTCTATGCAATGTGCTATTTGTGACCTACTAAAATAACTTCACTTTAGAATGGCCTGAGGTGTCTTAAATGAAACATATTTATCTTGGTAATGAATACATCAGCTTAAGACATGGTGAAACTTTCATATTCATTCAAGTCATTTTACCAGTGTATCAAAGGATCCTAATTATGTCACACAGCACAAAGATAAATAACCACTTTATTGATGCTTTGTAAGTGTCATTAAGAAAAAGAATTTGCACTGGACCTCAGATAGGCACATGAACAGTTAATGCATGGCCACCTGTTTTACTACTTTATAAATTTAAATTGCTTTATGTGTTGTTTCTCGTTCATCATATTCTAATTACTGAGGTTTTGACATCTTATGAAAATGCAGTCACATCTGCTTTTATTAAAAAATTAATTTATGACAAAGGAATTGGAACAATAATAATTAACAATGAATATAATAGTCTCTATATATAAAAAAAATCCTGGAATGTAAAAGCAAGAAGATGAGACGTGATCTTCTCAGAAGTTCTCGAAAGACATTTTAAAGACCCGCGAGACAACAATGACGGGCCACGGAGCGTCTCACGGGGACCGTAAACATGAGACTTGGTGCCAAGAGATTGTCCCAGGGCAGTCTCGCTGGGATGTCGGACATAAGAGTCTTGCAAGACACGCCGTTCTTATCAATTAAGAGCTCGGACAGCCAGCAAAACATTCAGTCATGTAAAGTCACGCTCTCAGCAAAGAAGAAAGAGCAGTGCGGAGAAAAGAGATATATATGCAGAGAAAGGTACAGAATATGAAAGCAGTTACAGTCGAACGTATTTTAGCGTCCCAGCCAAGCTGAAGTCTTTTTTGTTTTAAGTGACTATTAGGTTCGTTCGAGGGAGGGCAGAGTACACCACGGCAGACTGATAGCTGGGTGCTGATTGATGCGGTAAAGGGGAGGGGAGACCCGTGGAAGTAAAGGTTGGAGAGGGTGCTAGAAAGTTGTGTTTGGGGTTACGCAGTCGGCGATTTGCTAAAGTAGAATTTTGTGGCACTTTATTGCGTCAGTTGCTACAGTACCAAAAAAAAAAATAGCACAGATCGCATTGAAGCAAACAAAAGGAAATTAGTTTAAGTCAGAGAATTTCAAAAACGGGGTTTAACTCACATGCATTTATTGGTTACTTTGCAAAAGCAATTATTAACTGCTAATGATGTGGATCGTTTTGTCTGTGCTGAAATTCCAAACAGAGAAACATTTCCTACATTATGGTACAAAAGTTATTAAACACAAGTCTCACAGACCACAATTAAAAGATTCAGCATATTGGGACACGAAAGATTCCAAATATTGTTTTTACAAAAGTTCTGAAATGAAAGTGAAACTAATGAAATAACAACAATTCAAAGAAAAAAAAATCTTACAAGTGTGTATCCGGAAAACCAAACACGGGGGTTGTAAAGCGAAGCGAGCAGGGGGCGAAGCCCCCTAGTATAGATAAACTAACAGGATTCATATCACTTTTCATGTGTCTCCAGTTCTATAATAAATAACTAGTTAAACTGAGGAAGAGTATATCTTTAAATCATATACGGTAATGTGTGCTAGGTGTGAAATAATGTCTGCCATTTATTACATTAATGGAGGCCATTTTACAACAGAAAAGTTTTACCACAGTCCCATTTTGAAATGTTTTTGGTTACATGAATTATGATATGTAAATAATTTCAGAATAGCAAACAACAACAAGCACAATACCAGGTTTCCATTATTATAGCTGTAATTTCAATTCTATTGATACATTTTAGTCTAATGACTATTTGGCTGATGTGTGTTTTTCTCTACTTAGACTTCCAAGATGACTTTGACTTTTTCCCAATTACCAGATGCACAATAGATAGATAGAAAGAAAGAAAGAAAGATTTATTAGTCCCCAGGAGAAAATTTGGGTTTCTACAGAATCTTTTACACACTATGGTCTGAACACACACCAGAATGACTGAAAAGTAAGAAAACTTTAAAAAGAAAAGAAAACTTCTCACTTGTCAGTCCCAGTCCCAGTCCCAGTGAGGCATTATGCAGGCATATTGCTTTTGGTATAAAGGGACCTCAGTAGTGTTTCTTGACACACTGAATAATTTGTTGGCTGAAATTCCTCAGTGTGTCAGAGAGAGGATGTGCAGCATTGTTCATAATAATGCTCAGTTTTGTTTTAATTTCCTACTTTGCTACTTTGTCTAGGGGGTTCAGAATACGTCCTATAATTGAGCTTGCCCTTTAATTAGCGTGTTGATTCGGTGGGCCTCTTTTGTAGTGATTTTACCAGCTCAGTACACCAAAGTGTAGAAAATTGCCCTGTCCATCACGGAGTTGGAGAAGATGTGAATGATGTCACTTCCCATGGAGTACAGTCTCCTAAGAAAAGAGTCTACTGTGCCCTTTCTTATATAGCTCCTGTGTGTTCCATGACCAGTCCAACCTGCATTGATGTGGACTGTGGAGGACTGCTGGCTTCCCATGCCGGTCCTCACCCCCAGGCTGCCAGGAGGAGCTCTCCCGACAGCAGGATCGTGCCCCGAGGTCCAGCAGGGCCTTATGGACTTTATAGTACTTATACATAGCCCTGTTGGATACCTTGGCGACCACCAGGAGTCGCTGTGGGGGGGCTTATGGGCTCTGTGATGCCTTATGACCCGGGAGTACGTCACGGTCACGTGACGGGAAGGAATGTCGTGCTCCCGGGTTAAAGTAATGGATTGATTGCCCTGACCCGGAAGGAGTAAGGAACTGTGGACTGTTGGGACAGGAACACCTCCGGGTCAGGGGCTATAAAAGGACGAAGGCTCAGTCCAGACGCTGAGCTGTGCTGGGAGGGAGAGGAGCAAAGTGTCTGGGCGAGGAGGAGTGATTAGTGTACTGTGTTGGAATTAGTGATTTTCTATGAGTAGTGTGGAAGGTGCTTGGTGCACTGAGAAGAATAATAAAAGTCTTGGACTTTTACCTGGTGTCTAGAGTTGTACCTAAGGGTTCAAGGGAGTGCTAGCGCCCCCTACTGCCACAGGACACTCAAATACTTGTAGGAGTGGACCTTCTCTGCATCCACTACCTGAATAATGACCAAACATAGAACCTTTTTGGAGCGGTGTTACAACCATCCTATTACCACTGCCTTTGAGTAAGGCAACTTTAATGCTACTGTTCCTTCATTAGAAGTCTCAATTTATTTTGTAATTTAAGATATGATTTTATATTGCATCCATAAACATTTAGATGACAGATACCTGTTTAATTTCTGACCTGACTTTAAAAGTTGTTTCACCTAATGCTTATGCCACTCCAGTCTATCAGAAGCGAGCATTCTTCAGTTCCTGAATGGAATGCCGAATTTGCTGAGGAATTTCTTCATTTGATCTTTGAATCTTCATTTCGGAGCACCAGTGCTTCATGTTACACTTGCCAGCTCTCCATAGAGTATGTGCTTCTGGATGCGGGTGTCAAGGAGCCAAGTGATTTGGCCAAATCAGTGCAGTTGATGAGAGGAGACTCTGTGCTGGCACAGGGGCTCTCTCCAGGACCCAGTTGGTTATTCATTCCTGCCATCAAATACCAAGGATCATTTGAAGTTCTGTTGTTGGAAACGCTCAAGCAATCTGATGTCTTTCTGGTATAAGATTCATGTCTCACACCCATACAATAGCGTGCTCACAACAGCAGTATTAGAACATTAGAACACTCTAGACGAGAACAGGCCATTCAGCCCAACAAAGCTCACCAGTCCTATCCACTTATTTCTTCCAAAAAAATATCAAGTCGAGTTTTGAAAGTCCCTAACGTCTTACTGTTTACCACACTACTTGGTAGCTTGTTCCAAGTGTCTATCATTCTTTGTGTAAAGAAAAACTTTCTAATGTTTGTGCGAAATTTACCCTTAACAAGTTTCCAACTGTGTCCCCGTGTTCTTGATGAACTCATTTTAAAATAACAGTCTCGATCCACTGTTTTAATCAGCTCTTTTAATCTTTCCTCATAATTCAACCCCTGTAGCCCTGAAATCAGCCTAGTCACTCTTCTCTGGACCTTTTCTAGCACTGCTATGTCCTTTTTTAGCCTGAAGACCAAAACTGCACACAGTACTCAAGATGAGGCCTCACCAGAACATTATAAAGGTTGAGGATAACCTCCTTGGACTTGTAATCCACACACCGTGCTATTTATAACCTAACATTCTGTTAGCCTTCTTAATGGCTTCTGAGCACTTTTGGGAAGTCCACTGTGACTCCTAAATCCTTCTCATAAGGTGTACTCTCGATTTTTCCGACCGCCCATTGTGTATTCAAATCTAACATTTTTACTTCCTATGTGTAATACTTTACATTTACTGACATTAAATTTCATCTGCCACAAATCTGTCCAAGGCTGTATGCTATCCAAGTCCTTCTGTAATGATATAAAGGATTCCAAATTATCTGCTAATCCACCTAACTTGGTATCATCTGAAAACTTAACCAGCTTGTTACTTATATTCCTATCTAAATCATTTATATATATTAAAAATAGCAACAGCCCTAGCACTGACCCCTGTGGAATACCACTCTTAACATCGGCCAGTTCTGAAGAGGTTCCTCGCACCATCACCCTCTGCTTCCTGTGTCTGAGCCAATTCTGCACCCATCTAAAAACATCACCCTGAACTCCCACTTCTTTTAATTTGATGCCCAACCTCTCATGTGACACCTTATCAAATGCTTTCTGTAAGTCAAGATAAATAATATCATAAGCTCCATTTTGATCATATCCTTTTGTTGCCTCCTTATAGAATTCCAAAATGTTTGTAAAACATGATCTCCGTCTTCTGAACCGATGCTGACTGTTCAGAATAACTCCTGTCCTTGCCAGGTGTTGCTCAATCTTATCCTTAATAATTCCTTCCATTAATTTTCCTGTGATGCATGTTACGCTTACTGGCCTATAGTTGCTTGGATCACCCCTGTCACCCTTTTTATATAATGGGATGATATTTTCCATTTTCCAGTCCTTCGGAATCTCTCCAGTGCGCAATGACTTCCTAAAAATATGTGTCAAGGGTTTATATATGTACTCACTAGCCTACGTAAGAACTCGAGGATAAATATTATCTGGTCCTGGTGATTTGTTTGATTTCAGCTTATTTAATCTAAGCAGCACTTCTCCCTCTACAATTTCCAAATCCCTCAGTACCTCCTTAGTAGTCGCATTTACCTCTGGGAGGTTATCCACTTGCTCAGTTGTGAGCACCTCAGAAAAATGTAAGTTTAGGGCATCTGCTATTTCAATGTCTGTATCTTTTAATTCCCCTTTACTATTTCTGATGCATTTCACCTCCTCCTTGACTGTTCTTTTACTACTAAAATACTGAAAGAATCTCATAGGGTCTTCTCTCGCCTTATCTGCTATATTCCTCTCCAACTGTCTTTTAGCCCCCCCTGATATCCTTCTTAAAGGTTGCCCTCATGTTCTCATACACTCTACGATTCACTTTGCAGTCATTAGTCTTATATGCTTTATAAAGAGGCACAGGCCCCTTGTGGACCCCGTGATCATCAGAGGAGACTGTGTGTAGAGGGTACAGACCTATAAATACATGGGAGTGCAGCTGGATGACAAATTGGACTGGACTGCCAATACTGATGCTCTGTGTAAGAAAGGTCAGAGCCGACTATACTTTCTTAGAAGGTTGGCGTCCTTCAACATCTGCAATAAGATGCTGCAGATGTTCTACGAGACAGTTGTGGCGAGTGCCCTCTTCTATACGGTGGTGTGCTGGAGAGGCGGCATAAAGAAGAAGGATGTCTCACGCCTGGACAAACTTGTTAAGAAGGCAGGCTCTATTGTAGGAATAAAGCTGGACTGTTTAACATCTGTGGCAGAGCACCAGGCACTAAGCAAACTCCTGTCAATCATGAAGAATCCACTGCATCCACTGAACAGTGTCATCTCCAGGCAGAGGAGTAGCTTCAGTGACAGACTTTTGTCACTGTCTTGCTCCACTGATAGACTGAGGAGATCTTTCCTCCCCCACACTATGCGACTCTTTAATTCCACCCGGGGGAGTAAATGCTAACATTATTCAAAGTTATTGTCTGTTTTTAAATGCATTTTTATTACTCTTTAATTTAATATTGGTTTTTTTTTGTATTTGTATCAGTATACTGCCGCTGGATTATTTGAATTTGCCCTTGGGATTAATAAAGTATCTATCTATCTATCTATCTATCTATCTATCTATCTATCTATCTATCTATCTATCTATCTATCTATCTATCTAAAATAAGTCCTCTTTCCCTAATATTTTCCAGGTGAAGCCACATGTCCTCACTAAGAAGGGGCTCATCATCCAATTGAAGAGGACTTACATTTAAATTCTGTTTGGCATAAACAGCAACCCCATCTCCTTTTCTGTTCTGTTTATCCTTCCTAAAAATGTGTATCCCTCTATGTTACACTAATCTCCATCTTTATTATTTATCCAGGTTGTCGTTATTGCTATAATATCATAATTATGCTCCGCTACATAAAACTCCAACTTACTTACATTATTTTTGATATTTCTAGCATTAAGGCAAGCTATTTTTAATGTGTTACTCCTTCTACATTTAAATGTTTGCTTAGAATTTACATTACTACGCATTTTTATTTCTACACCATTGTTTGTTCCACCATGTAGAGATCTAAACCTGGCCTGTCCTAAACTCCCTGCCTTCCATTCCCTAGTTTAAACAATCCTCGACTAGCCTACACATACGCTTCCCCAATACATTGGTTCCCCTCCAGTTCAGATGTAACCCGTCATGGCAGAACAGGTCCCATCTGTTCCAAAAGGAGTCCCAATGCCCCATATACCTACAGTATACCCTTCTACCCTGCACCAAGATTTGAGTCACGCATTAAGTCTTCTAATCTCCTCAGTCTTACCTAGACTGGCGCGTGGCACATGCAGAACTTCAGAGAAGACTACCTAGTCAGTTCTGCTCCTCGGCTTGGCACCTAACTCTTTGAATTTGTATCGCAGAACTGACAGACTACCCTTATGTAAGTCATTTGTTCCAACATGGACAATGACAACTGTATCCACCTCCGCTCTGGCCAAGAGCCTATCCACCCTTCCAGGTGTTTAAAGAGACTGCTTTTAAGACGATAGTGTATTGTGACTCCTGGACATGGGTCAGAGATGGTGGAGATCATGGCAGTGAGATAGATGTTAAAGAGAGTCAGTGCAAGGACACAGCCCTGTTTAACTCCCACACTGATCGGAAATTAGGGGGAAAGGCTGCCCAATGTAAGAACTTGAACCGTTTTGTCTTCTTGGAGGGCTGCTACCATCTGAACGGGGTGCAGAGAGCAGCCAAAGTGTTGGAGAACCTTCCACAGTTCTTTTTGAGGAACTCAATCAAATGCATTTACAATGTCATAAAAGAGCATTCTGAAAGTCTGGTGTTGTTCATGAAACATTTCATAGATCTGACGAGTGGTGAATATCAGATCAATTGTGCCTCTATTGGCCCAGCATCTGCATTGAGACTCAGGTAAAATTGATTCAGCTATAGGTATCAATCAATTAAGTAGAATTCAAGTGAGAATTTTCCCACAGTGGAGAAGAGGGTAATTTCCCTGATAGTTCGAACACTCAGAGTGGTCGTCTTTCTTGAAAATTCTGACAAGGAGAGAGGGTTTTTGAAGTCTTCAGGAACACCACCTTGTTCCCATGCTCCCAGCAGAAGATGGTAGATGAGAGACTTTACTGCCGGCCTTCCATGCTTATGGAGTTCTGCAGGAATGCCGCCTGGACCCGGGGACTTGTTGTTTTTCAGCTGTCGAAGTGCCAGGTCTAGTTCCCACACAAGTACCGTAAACTGAATGGACAGCCATGAAGAATTTGTTATCCAAATACATTCTTTGAAAGAATTCTATCATGCTTTTGTATTACAATATTATCATCATCACAATAGCTGCTTATTATCTAAGGAGATGCTGAGAACATGCATAGCAACATTTTGATTAAGTTCTCTAATTTTACACTTTTAAATCTTTGCCATATTAGCCTTTCATTTTTAATTTTCTGGCATAATTTCAAAATGTTAATGAAACTCTTAATTCTTAATTCATTAGTGGTGGTTGAAGTGCCTCCCCACTCACTGTGTAAAGCGCTTTGAGTAGTAAAGAAAAAAAGCTCAATGTAAATGTAAGAAATGACTAATATCATTATTATTGTAAATATTCTACACCCCACAGCTAGGTTCAGTAGAGGAAGGTTTAAATATTCTGCAAAAATTTGTGATTTGTAAGTCTGTACGGTATCTGTATTTTGGGTTTATCCCAACATACAATAAAGTCTCGCTTATCCGACATAAACGGGCCGGCCGAACGTCGGATAAGCGAAAATGTTGGATAATGGCAGGTGTTAAGAAAAAACCTATTAAATGTCAAACTATGTTATAATTTTACACATTACGAAACTAATAATCATGTTTTACAACATAACAACTGAATAAATTAACTGAAAAAATGAACTTACAGTTACAGAATTGTCTGACGTTAAATACAGTATGTACTGTATTTAAAAAGTTCAGTCCTGTGATGATTTAGAGACATTTTTGATCACAGTCTGCTTTCCTGACGAGTGCCGTTTCTTCACTGTGAAGTCTCGCCATCTTTGCAGCATCATTATGTCGATTCCTGTAGCTTCTTCTTGTTGCTTCTTCTTGTTGCTCAATGTAAATAATTGCAGTTTCTAGCCTTAACTCTGTCACTGATATAGTCAACATCCGTTCGAGCGTATACTGTTTACTACAGCATTGTGACTGCGTGTGTGTGTTTGTGCTGTGACGTGCGAGTCCCCGTCTTGCACCCGAAAACTCGAAGCTGAGTCTCAGTACTTTTAGCAACACCAACTTTATTAAGCTTGAAACAGTAACAGCGAGGTTATTTAATGTTGCGGGATCTTTCATTCTCCTATATACAGACACAGCAGTCATGCAGGGTCGGGGTTAAGTAATACTGAGCCCAGCGCATTTATAATGTCCCTTGTTCCTTGTATCACCCATCAACGGTAGGCGCTTATATCATGTCCTCGATCTTTTCGGATTGGCTTTTACATCGAACTGCTACAGCGCTGGGAGACTGCGATTGCTTTGGGACGCTCTTCCGCGTGTCGTCCCGTTGGGTGGAATCACACAAGAGTTTAGAAACTCACTCACACCAGCCATGATTCTTTTCAAAGGTAAAGTGCAGGTTAATTTGCTTTATGTATTTTTACTTCATATTTTGTATTAATCATTTTTATATGAATAGTTTTGGGTTGTGGAACGAATCTTGAGTTTCCATTATTTCTTATGGGGAAATTCGCATTGATATACTGTACGAGTGCTTTGGACTGCAAGCACATTTCCAGAACGAATTATGCTCACAAACCGAGGTTCCACTGTAATTAGCTGCGGCGGAGTCGGGAGCAACAAAAAATAGACTATGCTCACTCTCGCAACTTGCAGTTCTCGTTGCCGATTGATGCGTATTTTTTGTTTTTTTTTGCGGTGGGACGTCGAATAATACGGAATGTTGGATAAGCGAAGGTAGGATAAGCGAGACTCTACTGTAATCCATTTTGTTAGTGAACACTATCCCAAGGCACCTACAAGTACAGAGCAAGAGTGTGATTTTTTAACCGCAAACACAATAGAGAATCTATTTCCAGTATATTAAGTGACTTGAGGCAGAGAGGGTGATTGACCTAGTAGTTTAGTGGTTTACAGTCCACTGGTGTAAACCAATGTCACATTACGTGGATTAGTTGGAGTGAGTTGCGGCTTCATAGGAGCACACCACTGGCTGCCTTCGCCTTGCTAAGATTATATAAATTTAAGCTATGACTGAAAATCACTGGAAAAGTCATGTAATGTGACATGCCCTGTGACTCACTCCATCTAGTCCTCGACTCACTCTGACAAAAACAAACCTGTATGATGTAAGGGCAGAGATTGCGGATGAACTTGCTGTATTTATTAACCCTTTGTACAGCATGGGCTCTGTCAGGCAGCATGCTATTGGCTGTCAGAAAAATGGGCAATCACAACTGTGCTGGAAGGTCGGCACACAGTCACTAAATGATTGTGGTCCAGCGGCAAGATCAGCAACTGTGGGCGACAAATATGACATACCCCATGACTAGAAGTCACATAATGTGACATTAGCTTTAGACACCAGTCACACAGCCTGCTCAAGTGTAGCCTAGATTAGGTCAGGTCTGATTTAGACCTTCCACACAGTATTTATTTTTGCCTAATTGCTGGTGCCTTTGTCACCAGTATTTATTGTCTCAAGACTACTTTAAATTATTCAGCAACTACAGTAACTGTCCCCCGTGGCGCTGCCTACATAGTAGTGAAACAGGACAAAGTTTAAAATCAGTTAAAAAAATTTAATAATTTGTATTGAGAAGAATTTATATTGATAGCTTTCGTATCCGATGGCCTCTTGATATACAATATTTTTGGATTTGCTATCAGGGGCGAGGATGTAGCTGTGATCTCTTTGCTAAAAATATAAAAAGTTGGTAAGGTATCTCTGGCCAAGTGGAAGGTAGGTACGCTCCAACATCAAACGTTGCCACTGTATCTGATCATGTTCAGCTTTGACGGGAGAGCATCCCCTGCATGGGGACAAAAGCATTTGGCCATGATATCACCACCAATGAGCAGATACCCTCTAAAACACATGTAACTGTGATCTCCCTCTTAAAAACGTCAAATGTTACTCTTAAACAATCTATATGGGATAATATCTGCTGAACAAACAGGTATTGCTAGCTAAGCAGAGGCAAGGTACACTCCAACACGTGGTGAGAGGTAGAGCGACTCGAAAGGAGGCTGGCGTGTGAGTGAGGAGGGCCTCGCCCGGCTCCCTACTCCTGAGGTCCCACCTCCCCCACCCCTTGGCCCGCAGCCTGTCTCTTGGATTCGCGCAAATGAATCGGTGCCCCAACCAAACTATAATACTTGAAAGAAGTCGCAAAATCAACAGTAATGTTCAAGCAAATTATAGAAAAAAAAAAAACAATCTAAATACGTTAAGTACCGTATATACTTGTGGATAAGTTCTCTCGCGGATAAGTCGGGAGTTGATTTTACCGTATAATTTCTGGTATTTCGTAATGCCGGTTGTATTTCGAATGTAAAAAACTCACGCTATTGGTACAAGGGATTATGATATGCTAATGCCCACCTGAGGGAGTAACCATGGAGCACACTGCCTTTTTTTCTATGTGGGTGCGGCAATGTGCTGTATCAGCGCGTGCTTCTAACCTGTCTCTCTCTCTCTCGCTCGTGCTGTCACTTTCTGTTGTGCCTACATGACCACACGGTAATACCCAAACTATTCCAAAGCCATGTTTGCTCTGATTTGTGTTTTTTGTATCTGACACCCTCATATACCTTTATCGTAAAAGCATCCCTTATCTACGATGGAGCATTTGACCATAAGAAAATATGAAGCTGGTTTTAAATTAAATGTCGTTGAAATAGCGAAAGAAATTGGTAACTGTGCTGCTGCAACAAAATTCGATGCGTCAGAGAAACTGATGCAAAATTGGAGGAGGCAATAAGAAGTGTCGCATTTTTGAGCAGGCGTATAAGTTGGGGTCTGATTTTATGATCGATTTTTCAGGTTTCAAGACCCAACTTATTTTTGAGCATATATGGTAGTTCTCTTGTGAAAAGAAGACAGACGTATTTTATATATAGTCAGATTTACAAATAGTAAAAAGCGTTATTTGAAAAGTATTTTAAACACACTTCCCCTGCTTTTTCAAAAAACAGTTGTTTCTTAAGAAATTATTAAGCAGTTGAACAGTGGCATTGGAATCTGCAGTAAGTGCATTAAATGGTAGAAACATAAAAAGAAGTGGTTTGAAAGAATTAAAATTAAATTAACTGTAATTTACACAGAGTTGTATAACAGTGCTATAGTTGGTATATTACCTTCATATCTATTACATAAACAGGCAATTAGTTCATAGTTTGGTTTGAGATAGAATTACATATTTGTTATAAATTAATAGAGAAAAGTCTTTAATGGCTGTCCTCCAGAAATGGTAATGCAGACTACAGTAAACAGTTTCAGAAGTCTTTACTGTGTTTCTTTTTTCCAGATGTCAGACAAGCTGTACAGATTCCTGTTCTGATTGGTTCAGGAGTGACCTATGAGAATGTGGAAAACTTCATGGATTCAAGTGGAGTAATAGTTGGCTCGCATTTCAAGGAAGGGGGTCACTGGGAAAACAGTGTTGATCCACAACGTGTTGAGAAGTTTATGGAAAAGATGATTAAACTGAGAGAAGTAAACTTCTTGCAAAATTGCAATCATAAATATTAGTATGTTAGTAATGAAAGAAGTATTATTTTCAGGCATATTAATTCAGTACAGTTTTTAATGAGAAAAAAATATACAGATAGTTTCATGATAATCTGCCTGTTGTCTGTAATTTCATGTAACTGTAATTCTTTTTATTTGTAATAGAGTCCAAGAAGAGTAGAGCACAATAGGAACACAAATGTTTGAACTTCTTCCTCAAATGTGGCATTAAAGGTGTTTGAAGTCTATTTTGTTTTGCGTAATTTTCATAACCAAGATGTAAAAGTGGCACTGGTAGAATCATGAAAAACCTTGAATGTAGGATGGTGTTGTTTCTGTTCCTTTTTGTTCTGCATGACTAATACTGTTGTAGGTACATGAATGCAACAAAATCTTGGTGTTGGTTTATTTTAAAACAATACATTTAAGTTGTGAGCATGTGCAAGTGAAAAATGTTCAAATCTTTGAGGCTGATGATATGACAGGCCATTGATTACTTGTAACAAAGGCATAAAAGAGAGAGGGTGCATGCACAGCACTTAACAGTATGAGCTCTGAGCCTGTAACTCAGTGAAGAGCACTAGAGAAAAAAAAACAATAAAACTGAGCTCAATTGTTGTGCTGCTGGAACAATTTATTTTTATAAAACATTTATAATAATATTAATTTATAATGATATTTAAAAAATCAATTAGGATAAAGCAAAGAAGTGCAGTGGTTATGTATCTATTTTTACAGCATTCTTTCATTACATTGTACAGTACTGGATTATAGATGCTTTTGGTGTTGTTCTTATAAATCTCAAGTCTAGATTAGCATAGATTTTACAAATATACTTACAGTCATTTATATACAGTACATAATGTATGTTACATGGAGCATCATTTAAGGTATAATTATTACAAAGCTGTTTCATGAAATGGGAAAAGAACTGCAGTAAAATACAGCTGTACCAAAGTAATTGCACACGTTTAAGCAGTACAGTTTCATTGTCATGCGTCTCTGTTACACACAGAAGGTATTTTGGTTTTCAGTTGACTTTGTTAACCTTTTCAAGTCATCTCTGGAAAACATATCATTAAAAGAAATGTTGTGACAGGATGAATACTTTATCAATCCATTAACCCAGAAGAACAGAAACATTTTACACAAAAACATTTAATTGCGTGAGTTTCTATAAACATTTTTTAATATTTACATATTCTGTGCTTACCTTTGGTGTTTGAGAAACATTTAAAATATACCCTTAAGGACTAATTAACCCAGAAAAAAATATGTAATAGCAACAGTATTCAATGACAAAACTGTGAGCACTAGCTGTACAGTGACTTTACAGATGGTATAAAAGTGTATTTTGGATGTTTTAGATGCTGATATGAATTATTTTATTTCACCTCACCAAGCTTGAATGTGTCTACTGTATTAAAATAAAATCTCATCTCTAAGCTCCCATAGAATGCACAATAAGAAAAAGACGCACTTTTTTTGTAGGAAATCATTTTTTTTATAATTTTTTACATCATATCTGAACACTCAAATTAAAAAAAGAAAATACAAATAAAAAGCAAACATGTAAACCTTCAACAAAGTATGTAATAACTGGCACCCATAGTTTAGCTGTTAACAAAGAAAAGTTATATCACCTAAAACTGAAATAACAAATATACAACGTTACATTTTTTGCACCAATTGCTGTGCTATGCGGATCGTTTCATTCAGGAAATAACCCTATTGTTAAAAACTATACAGTGTCATAAAGTAGATGTTTAAATGGTTATGTGTTTGCACTAAGGAAACAGTAAAGCACCTGTTAATTATTTCCTTAAATCACAAAATGCCCAGTTACTGACCTGTTTTTGTTTCTTATAGTCTTGTAAATATTGCCAACATCTTCAATATATTTATAATGTTACTGTGATTAAAAACAAAATTATTAAAAACCATGAAGTTAAAGTCCAATGAGTCTTGAAACATGTAGGTCTTCATTTTTCCTTCACATAAATGTAACTAGTGGACACCCATTTAAAATGCACATTTTTAAACTCTGAGCTAGTGTAACAAACTGAAGTTTTACAACAAATGTGGAGAATGACATTGGCCATGTAAAGCAAAAATGTACTTTTATGCTGAAGCTGTAGGCCAAGAGGATTAGCAGTGTGTGTGTGTGCAATGTTTGTGTTTCTAGTTGGCCCTTCGTGTGCATATTGCTAATTTGATAAGAAAGCATGCTGATGACCCAACAGATAAAAGCTTAAAAATGGGAGTTGCTTTGCATTTATTTAGCAAAAATATCTGCCAATGGGATAAGCAAAATTTACTTGACAAGATTACTTAAATTAAGCTAACAATCATAAATACAATTTTTTTCATAAGTCAGTAAGTCTTACAGTAAGGAAAATAAGAATTAATGTCATGATATAAATACTTTTCACTCGCTTAGAATTCATTTTTTTGCAGTGCAGCTCAGGATCAGAGGGAGACAATACTTTTATCCAGATACTTTGGGTGCAAAGAAAGAGCCGACCATAGCAGGGACGTTAGTGTATCCCAAGGGGACACAACTACAGATTTTAGTCATCAGCAGTTAAGCTAATAGGCAGTTTTTGTGATATGGGAGGAAGCCTTAGCACAACAGAAAAACTCACATGTCCAAAAACAGGCAAAATACACTCGGGCAGACCAGAAGTGACTACCCACTGCTGCACCACGTATTAAAGATATTGTGTGTGTATGTTTTTAAATCATTACTAAAAAATAAAAGAAAAGAGAAAAGCACATTCATATTTTAAGTTGTACTTATCATTTGTTCATTTTACTGCGAAAATGTTCAGCAGTACATGTACCTCAGATATTTTATGTGAAGGTGATGGGCAACACACAAAGTTCTGTTTGCACTATGTACAAATATGCACACGTTACTTTTATTATACTTTTCAGCTAGCAGAATTTCTGATTTTTTTGAACACTTTTCAAAAAAAAAAAGAAAGAAAAAAGAAATGTAGGGATGATAGTAATTTACAATAAATGAGGTCTGCTGAAACTATAAACCATTTCAAAGCTTTGAGTTTGTACTCCTATTAGTGTTACAACTATTAGAGACAAACTGTGTGTTAAGAGCAGATCAGATGCTACAGGACCTGATGCTTTTTGAGACTATGAAGGTTGCAGTTTTGCACTCACTGTGAGCTTTGTACTCCATATGTAAGGTCACACACTTACTAGAATACTCTGCTCTTCATAGCCGGTGTAGCAGATAGAGGCGTGGTCCACCTCTAACACCCTCAGGTACCACTCTGAACACCAGGTGAAAGTATAATAACTATTATTTTTATTATTACCCAGTGCACAAAACCCCCTCCACTCTACACTCATAAATCACAAATAAATCTCCAACCAATACTCTTTCCTCCTCACCCAGGCACTTCGCCCTCCTACCTCCCAGCTCAGCTCTCTGTCTGGGCTTTCCCACAATCCTTTTATACACCCTGACCAGGAGGTGTTCCTGCCCAATCAGTCCACAGTTCCTTATTCCTTCCGGGTCAGGGCAAACAGTCCTTTTCTTCACCCCAGGAGCACGTCGTTTCTTCCTGTCACTTGACAATGATGTATTCCCGGGTTATAGGGCACATGCGAGCCTACGAGCCCCCCTACAGCGACGCCTGGTGGCCCCCAAGGTATCCAGCAGGGCTGTGTATAAACACTACATAGTCCATGATGCCCTGCTGGAACTCAGGGCATGATCATGCTGTCGGGAGAGCTCCTCCTGGCAGCCTGGGGGTGAGGGCCGGAGTAAAATGCCGGCAATCCACCACACCGGTTACACCAAGGCCTACTCAAATTATTACTTGATTCAGCTCAAACATAATATCTAATACCTCATCTAATGCAAATGAACCACACAACAGCCCACTGGCATTAACTTGTGGATTGATTATAAATGTTAGTCACTTTTGCAACTAGCCTTCTAGTAGCGTATTTACACATGTATATGTAATAAGAGCGTTTTGCACAATCACTGCTTTTGAATGTCCTTTCCCTGAAGTGTGAAAGTCCACTTGTCTCCTAGTGAAGAAAAGGAGCTTTGGTAATATTGACAGGTTTTTGATTTCAAGGGCTCACTTATAACAATCTTACAGGAAACATGAAGTGAAAGGGAAGCAGGGATACATGCAGACTGAATCATAATCTGTGGTGACAGATCCAGAGGTAAGTTAATAATTAATATAAAAATTGATATTTACTACCTTGATTCTCAATTAATACCATACCCTCCAACACCAATTAGAATATGTTATTTGTTAATAGATTATGTAATGCAGCATGTTGCATGGATATACACATGAAGATATATATTAGTGACTGGAAAGATAAATTTATCTACATCCTTGGAGCTGTAAAATGTTCCATTATTGAGGTCTGCCCTCTCACAATTATCAGGCATTGATTCCCAGACTTCACTCACTGGGCTTGGTATGCACGTTTGTTTGGATTTTTCCTCATATCCCAAAGACAAGCTTTTTAGGTTAATTACTACAGATACATGTGCATGTGTACCTTAAGACAGGATGGTGCTCTGTTTAGTGGTGGTCCCTTGCCTCCTGCTTAATGATGTCAAATTATGCTCCATCTCCCCATGAAGCCGAAAATCAATTAATTTTACCTCCATGTAAGACTACAACAATTTTAAAATATAAACAATTCTTAGCATTTCATTCAATTATAATTCTGTAGAGTAAATGCTATTAATAAATTCATCATCAAAACTTCCAGGAAGTAAACATAAAATACCTTTACTGGATTAAGTGATATTTTCCATTCCATCAAGATGTATTCATTAGCATTCTGATAATGGATTATATACAGTTGCAATATCTGTTATAATGCTGACCTGTTCTTGTAAAAGGCATAACAGGTGCAGAACTAACATCTTGCCAGAATGTACAAAATAACATTCAGTTGTTGTTTTTTCTCTCATTTGTTAATGTCTTTAATCATTCTCTGAGGTAAAATCAGAGGTCATATGTTATAGACAAACACAGAGAACACTGTACATGCATCACTACTACAATTTGGTATTACTACCAGACAATGTGCAGTAGTTGTGATAAAAAGTACATTCTTTCTTTTTTTGCAGAAGTTCTAATGAAGTTTTACGACCTTGGGATATCCACTGCACAAATGCTTATTTCAGATTACTCGGTACTCCATTATTATAGTTCAATAGTTGGAGGCATACTGTTAGCTTCCTCATTTTTCATTGCTCTAGAAAATTCTCCATGTTTTAGACTTACAGAGTTCCATTTTTTATAACCTAATAAGCAAAATAAGGTTTACTGGCATGCATTAAACAAATTTAGGCAAAGTGCAAATAACATATGAGAACTTAAAGGTCCTTATCCCTAGATTAGATGGCTGCTTAGATGCTGCCTTTTACTGAATGCTCTGTGAAGCAGTCAATGACAAACACAACATTCCTTTTCAGGTAATTACCGAGTGTACTATGATTGTATTTTCCATTCTCTCAGAGTGAGTAAAGTGGATAACTAGATAACAATCTACACTCGGCATCCAAACATAGCACCAAAATGCCTGAGTAATTAGAATACTGTAATCACCAAAGTAGCAACAGGAAAGGAGTGAAAAATTATTGGAAGACAAGTCACAATAGTGGCTAAGTGACCTGCTGGCTTCCGAGTTTATATGAATTAGTGTGAAATAAAAAGGAGCTGCCTGTCATTCGTTATTCAAACTTTCATGGGTTGCAACTGAATATATACAGTAAGGGCAGTACAGTAATAACAAATAGGTGTTTAGAAATTAATAAGTAACAAAAGAGCCAAAGCACACTTGTAAATCAAAGAGAATCCGAGGTAACCCATCTTTTAAAATAGAATAAAAACAGATCCTAACATGATAACAACACTACCAGATGTGTACAGTTCAAAAAATGACTTTGGCAGAGTATACACTATTTGTTCATCTAATTCAGAGTTATTAGGATCACTGTTTAAAGATAACATGCACTTAATCCACCTTTTTTAAAACGTCCATGCATTTTGAACTAAATACAGACCTGTAACTTGCAGTGAATTACATATTTTTTATAAACACTTTTATCAAATTCATTTCAGAAGTTAAAGAAATGCTGGCGAGGTTGCTTGAAGTTGCCATAGTGCTTTTCTTTGGGTGGGTATCGCTTTTTACATTGGTTCTGCCGGAGAAGGTAATTACGACTCAGCTTCTGGCGGTCAATATATGCCTTAGCCTTCTGCATGCAGTGTAAGTGGCTGGCAGGAAGGATGTTCTCGTGAAGTATAAGGTGATGTGAAATATAATGCACCACTTCTGGGGATCTGCAGGGACAAGAGAAAAAGACAAAAGGACACCTTTTGAACTGCATCTTAAGCTCCTAAGCAAGGTATAACAGCATTTCTTGGTTTATATAGTATGTCCATCCATCCATCCATCCATTATCCAACACGCTATATCCTAACTATGGGGCCACGGGGGCCTGCTGGAGCCAATCCCAGCCAACAGAGGGCGCAAGGCAGGAAACAAACCCCGGGCAGGGCGCCAGCCCACTGCAGTATATAGTATGTACAGTACATAATAATGCTGGAACCAATCAACTAAATTCATGCTTTTAAACTTGTAGAAGAAAGTGTCTAGATTGGTCCATTTATTTATCTTTAAATAGAATTAATACAAAGGTGTCAGCTTGCAATTAAGTGGGCATTAGCTAAGAAAGACAAGATAGCAATAAAAACACTAAAATATGAGGAAATTGTGGAAATTAGTAAGTAATTCAAATGTTTAACTCTGTAGTTAATTGGGTGATTGTTAAGAAAGACATGATAGTAGTAAAAACACTAAAATGTGAAGACGTGGAAAATTAGTAAACGTTTTAATAAAAAATATATTACAGACGAGAAGTGTAGGTCACACTTTCTGGTTGTACCAGCTGCCTATAGTACTTTTCCCCACCACCTACATGTGAGGTAATGTTAAGGTAAGCTGCATTTATGTAAATTGCTAGTATTCCTGATATTGTTAGTGTAATTGATGACATGCTCATCAAGATCATTGCCCCAAGTGTGAATAAGCACGTATATGTGGCTCACAAAGTGATAGATATCACATTATCAACACATACGTGGTCATGGATGTAAATTGTATTTTAGTAGCCAGAATGTTACACAGGTATGCTGAGCTTTGCATTCCACGAACCCCTGGAATTTTCATGTTACATTTTACAAAATCCAGCGAAGGTTCAAAAAGGCAGATGGGAGCTTCCAGGACATTTGCCTTGAAGAGGATAATAGGGGATCATGGAGAGAGGCATTGCTTGTGACTCTGAAAGACAATTGGGAACGGTGAAATTGACTTGAAAAACAGTAAAGAATAGCTGCGGCTAGTTTCTAGAACTGTTATTTTACGAAGTGTTTCCTGTGGCCACAACAGTGGGAAGGTGATTCTTCTGGAAGTATGGCAGTGAATCAATCATTGTTAAATAAATGTGCACCTCATCAGGCTTTACTCTCAGCTGGTGTGTATCTTGATTGGTGCTCGTCACAATATTATTTTTTTGATGTTGTTGTGAAGGGTCCCAGTTTAACAAAAATCTAGTGTAGCATTAATCTTCTATTTAAATGTAACCGCACCCCTTTGAATATTTTTATTATTCATTATTTTTGTGGTGAAGCCTTAGCGTTACTATCAAAAAACTACAAAATGTCACCATGATTTTCAAAGAAACTACAAAACGCCCGCATGAGTGCCATATTGCAGCTTAGAGTGCTGTAAAATCGTGACGTCTTTCATTCTCAAACGTAAACTCCTACTCTTTGATCGGAGTAAGTGGAGGATGTTTCATAACTACTTCTCGTCCTACTCTGGGATATGACAAATTCTTATTCTATACTAATTCTGAAACACTTAATAAATATGGGCACTGAACTTGGATTTTTATGCAAACTTATTTTTTTCCTTTACTGGAACTGTGGCTCTCAAGTTTAGTCCTAATCTTCCACTATGTCTGTAGGATTTTGCTCCGAGGACATTTCACAATCAGTGAGTTACTTTCGCTTCAGTTGATCTCATTATTTAATTATCTAGTCTTTGTTATTTCTTTTGTTCTGCATTACGAAAAGCACAGTAGTGCGTTATTTATATTTATATTCGTAATTTGTATTTTTGCCATTACTTTAAGTGTATAACTCTCTTTTGTTATTATCCTGTTCATCATTTACTGTGTCACTTGCAAAGTAGTGAAAAAGGCACTATATAAATGTAAGGAACTATTGACAAATAATGACAAGCAGAGTAAGCGAGAGGGCAACAGACTTTGAATGCTGAAAGGCTGCAGTTATTTCAAGGTCATACCCAACTGTATGCTCATTAATAACTAAAAGACTAAATAACCAGTACAGTTGGAAAGTGGAATGAAAATTATGAGAGTGATCATAATTAAAAATCTTAAAAAACAAGAAAAAACACTAAATATATCTCATGAAACAGGAATAATATACAAGTACTTCTTACACTTCAATAAAAAAATAGTAAACCTATTTTTCTAATTTCTGGATTGACACCAAAACAAAGAAACTGTGAAAGAACAGTTTTATAATTAAGAAAGGAGTACAATTAAAAGCAGGGATTGGTTAGCATAAAAACTTGCAGTCACAGGGCTGAACTTGAGAACCACTGCATTACTGGATAACCAGTTTGTCAGCAGCAGGCAACCGACTTTGCTTTCACAAGCAGCCACCCTTTTCAATGTGACCTCTTGATATCCTCTTCCCCCCTACAACAGGAGAGGGTGGAGTGTTGACATATTCTGCTAAAAGGCAAATTGTGCGAGAGTGGCACTGCAGATCTAGACTAGCAGGTAGGAGAGGAGCCATAACAAACAAGTAAGGAAGAGGAAGAATGTTACAGATTCAGATGCAATCTGAAACAGTGGTTTCAAAAACAGGCAGGTGGTCAAAACACAAGTCAGTGAAGAATCTGAGGCCAAACTGTTCAAGAACAAGGAACAAAAACAGAATCAATTTCTATGACGGTGATGCACAATACCTGGGTGTAAAACATTAGTTAGCCAGACTTCCTCTTTTATTACACTTGCCACTATCATATGATTACTGCTAAACTGGCAGTGCCCATCAACATATAGAGTGTGGAGAATGGCAAACATCACCAGGACAGGCCTGATACCAATGAAGTGTAAACTCAGCACAGAAATTACTGATTGGTAAATATTATTGTAAGATTTGTTCATTTTTGTTTTTAAATACTGTGGCAAGCGGCTGGGGGTGGCACCCAGCTGGGATGCCCGGAAGGACCTGAGGGGGGATTATGCCTCCTCCAGACCGCGAGTGGGCGACCGCCCTGGTGGCTTTGGGGACCATGGGAACTGAGCTTGGAAGCTCAACCCTAAAGGGGTCTGTGGTCACCGCCAGGGGGCGCCCTGATGCCTGGAAAGCCCTGGTCCTCAGCATTTCCACCACACCCGGAAGTGCTGGTGGGAAGACGACCAGGGACACCTGGAGTGCTTCCAGGGGCGCCAGCGGAAGATTATCGGAAGGCACCTGGAGCACATCCGGGTGATTATAAAAGGGGCTACCTCCCTCTGTTCAGGGGCTTGAGGTGGGAGGAATATAGACGGAGCTCGGGAGAAGAGGAGTGGAGGCGGCCTGAAAAAACAGAGGCATTGGAAGGGCCTGGAATTTGGGAGAGTTTGGGGTTGTGTGTGAGCACTAATTGTAAATAGAAAATATGAATAAACGTGTGTTGGGTGAACCATCGCTGACTGCCTGTCTGTGTCCAGGCCGGCTTCCACAATGCCTATAATCTGTAAATTGGTCTGGATTATATGTAAAATTAAATAACGTTTGTTAAATGAGTAATTACAGAAGAATGCTGGAAGAATCTGAAATATATAGTTACAAAGGCCAAATGTTTCTCTCCATCAAATGCTTTCAAATGCAAACACAGAGTGGGTGAATTTTCACATTTTTTTTAACAAAGTGGTGGTGTATGGCATATAAGATAGAAAAAAAATAATGACCTATAGAGGCTGTCTTTCATCGTTAAAAATCATCAGTCTTCCTGTGCCATCACGTAGAGCAAGAAAGAGCAGTCACATTTGGACAACTCAACAGAAAAATAACATACCTGGAAGCATGACCATTGTAGTTTTCCTGTTCAGAAAGCAGATTGTCACTGTTGAAATTCTGGAAATTCTTTTGATACACAGACATACTGGGATGTTCAATCAGCAGGTTCTCTAGAGGGCTTACTTCTAAATTTACTAACGGATTCTCTGCAAAAAAGAGAAGCAAAATACAGTAATGAAGTTTACTGACACAAAGTAAACTGAAGAAAGCCAACTGATAATACTGTCTCTTTTTATTACAAGGGTGTGTGACAAATTTGAAAAATAAACTCAATAACCTCATTGACATTAACAACAATATCATTAATGGTTTCAGGCCGTAAATTTAATATGAACATACTATAGACATAATGACACATGGAGAGATCTGAATGCATTTGTGAGAGGAGGTGCCTAATTCTGAACTACAAAAGCCAGGATCTTAGCCAAGGACATTTTTGCATACCCTTTATTCTCACTCTTGAAACATTTTAGATGTGATATTTACACACAACAATAAAAATACCCAACATACAGTAATTCCTTTAGCCTGGTAAGGAAAATCATACCCAGTTGTTACTTTGAAATATTATTAAATATTTCACACTTAGGGTGGCACAAGGATCCTTTGGTTGTTGTCCTGCCTCACAACTCTAAGGACCTGAGTTACTGGCAGGGTCTACATCTATGTAAAGTTGGCATGTTCTCCTTGAGTTTTCCATCTGTACTCTGTTTTTCACTCATAAGATGTGCACATCAAGTTGGCCAGAGTTAATTCTTGCCTTATGCCTGGTGTCATACATGTGCGCATGGGAGGCAGCTAAAGGGCTTGAATGAGGGTAATTCCGAGCCAGACTGGGATGTGGCGGAGTGCACGGACTCTTTTTCTTGCTTTTCTGAAGATTGTTCATGGGAAATTCCACCTGGCCCTGATGACGTCAATTTTAGTTCCGACTCCTTTGACGACACTTCCGGGCCCATGCCTATGGAAGAAGACCCTTTCAGCTCCAGCCCTTCTGATGTCATTTCCTTGCCTGAGCCTATGGATGAAGACCTTCTGGTTCCGGCCCCTTTGAAGTTCACTTCCTATAGTGGCTTTTAAAAACCGCCACCATTCCCCTATCCCCTCAGTTCTGTTTTGGACTCCGATTTGTGCACATCATTCCTATCACTTTAATCAATTTTGCAGCCAGAAAATAATATACGGTTGGCTGCCCCAAACCTTTCTATGGATCTTTGTCGAGTTTGTGACACTGGATAGACTTCTGCTTACCACAACACAGTAATGCTGAAAATGGGTAAGACACCCACTTGCTTATTCAGTTTAGTTCAGCAGTATTAACTGGGCAAGGTGCTGTACCAACTAACTTAAGAATGGCTGCACATTTCAGTATCAAGTAAGAGTTCTCATTTTGCTAGTCAGTTAAGGTTACAGTGTCGAGAATGCCCAGTAAGACTGAGTTTATTATGTACCTGTATGTCTCCAAGTGTCTCCTGGGACAGATGCCTGTTCAGTCTGGGGTTATACATTGTCATGTTGTTGATGATGTTAGAATGGGCTTCAATTCCTTATGTCCCTTATGGATAGTGACGGTGCCAGTGTACTGCATTTTGACACACTTTTTTTATAATAACAAAATGCTTTATAAAGACTTTACATTATTTATTGCTTGCAAGGTTCTAAAAACCTAAGAAAAGGTTAGCCTCTCAACAGCCTGGCATAGTTCATCAATTTCTATTCACCTGGTGTGTACCAAATAATAATGAGATTTCAATATTCCCAGGCTGCTACTCTCCACAAGATTGTTCGGTAACTGGGCTGTTGTATCTGTAATTACCTACAACTCCCTGAAGAAATGTTTAATAATTTTTGTGGAAATTTTGCTCTCAACCAGTTACTAACTGTGCCCTCACATTTTACTGAAATTACTTATTTGAATATCAGCTGGCAGGAATGTGTGATTGTTTTGTTTGCTCTTATCTTGATGTTTCTTTAATAAAATTTCTGAATTGTGGACAAGATTCAACAGTAATTTAACTAATAAATTAATTTAGAGAAGATTTAAAAAAACACAGCTTTAAATAAGTCTGAAAAGAACTTCACCTATTCTGATATACAAGCTGTTTATAATGTCTACCAAGGCCAATATCCCTACCCCAATTCATTTTTAATATTCATTATATGTACAAAAACACATTAAAGTGAAGTTCTTCCACCAATTCATGCTGACCCATTCAACATCAAACCCCACTTTATATACCTTATAAATATACCTCTTTTCCCCATAGCTCAATAGTCTTTGTAAATCGTGTGGAGGTACAATTTACTTCTCATAAATTAGACTGGTCTGCAAAACAAAAGTTCACTCTTGTTAAATATTGTGTGTAGATTTGAGTGTGCTGAACGCATATCTGACAACAAAATTGCTCTATCAATCTGTTATTCAGGTCAAGTCTTTTTTATTTATGGAGCACATTTAAGAACAACATAAGTTGACCAAAGTGCTGCACAGCTTCCATGAGTACACCAATACATATATGTACAGTAAATAAACACACCAAAAATAAATGCACACATAAAAGTTTAAAAAGCTAAGGCAGAAAGAGATAGGCTTTCAAACAGGATTTAAAAGTGACCAAAGCTGGTGCTGACCTCATGAAAAAAGGTTGACTATTCCAAAGCTTTGGGGCAGCCACTGCAAAAACACGATCCCCTCTAAGCTTAAGTCTAGATCTTGGCACAACCAATAACTGCTGGTCAGAGGACCTCTGTGATTGTGAGGGAGAGTAAGGATGTGATAGGTTAGGAAAATAAAAGGGGTCTAAGTCATTCAGGGACTTAAAAGCAAGCAGTAAGATGTTAAACTCAATCCTGTAGTGAACAGGAAGCAAGTGAGAAGAAGCTAAAACTGGCGTGATGTGACTCTGTTTTTATGTGCCTGTTAGAAGCCTGGCAGCAGTGTTCTGGACTAGCTGAGGACAAACAAGGAATTACTGATTAATTCCAATAAATATATAATTATTTGCAACATTCAAACCGAGATGAGACAAACATTTGAATTAGTGCTTCAAAATCATGTACAGAAAGAAAGCGCTTGACCTTAGCCATACGCTAAGCTGATAGAAACAGGCTTTAACAATGGAGTTAATTTGTTTATCAAATTTGAGGGCATTATCAAAAATCACAGCAAGATTTTTTGCCAATAGTTTACAGTAGGTTGTCAAAGTCCCGAGATTAATTTCTGGAGCACAAGTAAAATCAGAAGGTTCAAAACAAACAGTCTCTGTTTTTTGTCATTTAGATTAAGAAAAATGAGTGACATCCATGTTTTAATGTCTTCCAGATGTTACAATGAAGGTTTAAGAGAATTTGTTTTGATCTGCTTCAGTGGAAAATATTTATCTGTATCATCTACTTAGCAATGTTAATAAATGTGTTTTTTTTAATGGATCCTAAGGGCAACATGTACAGTGAAAAAAAGACCCAACAGGTGTTATGAGCCAAAAATGAGGACAAGTTTCAAAGAGAGACTGAAAAGCTTCTGCCTGTGAGGTATGACCTGAACCATTTGAAAGCATTTCCTTATATACCCTGATATACTGTATCAAATGCAGTTACATCTAAAAACAAGACAGCATTTTTCCCAGAGTCACTTATTAATGACAGATCATATGAACCCTTTGTCACGCACATGTGAGTAGGAAGACATTGTATTAACCAAGCTAAGGTAATTCCATGCCAGGCTAGGGGTTGCTGTGGTGCACTAAACCTTCTACTGTTATCTCTGCAGACCAGCCATGGGAAAATATCTCTGACTCATCTTCGGTTGCAGGTTGGAGTAATGTGTCGAGTTGTGTTTTAGGTTCAACTTCTGGTCAATCCAGGAGGTCATCATCCTATCGGCTATGCCACTGTGAAAGGATCAGACTCGACATACTTAAAAAGGTTTGGGGCAGCCGCCCGTATATTGTCTGTGGCTGCAATGGGTTTGTTTAATGTAGAAAAAAGTGTCTCTGATGGAGTCCAGACATGAACTGCTTGATGTTTGATAAGATGGCAGTTTAAATTGACAAGACTGGATATGACATATTGGAACTGGAAGTGACCTTCGTCTGACGTCATCGTAGGCACCAGAACCGGAAGTGGCGTTAGCCTTGGCACCAGAATTGAAAGTGATGTCAGTCTAGGCACTGGAACCAGAAGCAACGTCAGCCTAGGTGCAGGAACCAGAATTGACGTCTTCAGCGATGAGTCAGACAAGTTTTCGCATGACTGGTCTGCAGAGATAACAGGAGAAAGTTTAGTACACACCGCCACCACCTGGCCTGGCGTGGAATTACCTTCGCTTGGTCCATACAATGTCCTCCTACTCACATGTGCGTAACACCTTAAAAGTGCAGACTCTGTGCTGTGGTGTGTCTTAAAACCAGACTGAAATACTTCATAAATGCCACTTTCATTTTTTAAAGTTTGCAGCTGTAGAAAGACTTTATTTTACAAAGAAATTGGAACTTGGAGATAGGTCTGAAGATTGACAATTCAGTAAAGTCTGCATTTGTTTTGTTTTTTTTTTCATTAAAGGCTGCATCATAGAATGTTTACAAAAGGCTTGGACTAAACCAGTCTCAAAACATCTATTTATAACGTCTAGAACGCTAGGCCCAACCAATTCAAAAAATCTCTAAGAAGACGAGAGGGCGATGATGTGGGTTTAAGGTGACTAATCACTCCTTCCAAAAAAGGGAGAGATACAGGCTCAAACTGATGAAGAACAGCTCTAAATGTAGGATGGACAGACTGGTCATCAACAGAGGGTGTAATGTGGGATCTAACGTTAGCAATTTTATGAAAAGAAAATTGGAGAAAATCCTTGCAGTCTGTTGGCGTAATGTCAGGCCATTTAGGAAAAGATGGGTGAAGAATGATGCTAATTGTATTAAATAGCACTCTAGGCCTATGACAATTATCTGAAATAATATCTGAAAAATACTCCTAGCAGATTTTACAGCTTTCTGATAATTAGACAAAAGTCCTTTAAAATATCAAAGGACACCTGAAGCTTGTCTTTTTTCCACTGTGAATGATGGCCCGGACACAGACAGGCGGACATCGTAGGTTGACCCATAACACGTTTATTATACATAATATATTACAATAAATGCACTCAAAAACCCCAAAAATCCCCAAAGTCCTGGCCAACACAATAATGCCTCACTTTCTCTTCAGGCCGCCTCCTTGCCTCATCCAGAGACCTCGTCCGTCTTCCACCTGACTCGTCATTGTATGAAGGGAGGCAGCCCCTTTTATACTCCCCCGGATGTGCTCCAGGTGTGTCCCGGCAATCTTCCACCGACACACCCCAGTGTGGCGGAAGTGCCGGCTGCATCCCCAGAAGCACTCCGGGTGTCCCTGCTCCTCTTCCTCCCAGCACTTCTGGGTGTGGCGGAAGTGCTGAGGTCCAGGGCTCCAAAGGTATAAGGGCGCCCCCTGGCGGTGACCACAGGCCCCTACAGGGTTTGAGCTTCAAAGCTCTGTACCTGTGGCCCCCAGAGGTACCAGGGCGTTCGCCCCCACATGGTCTGGGGAAGGCGTAAGACCTCCTCCAGTCCTCCTGGGCTTCCCGGCCTGGTCACTCCCCCCAGCCATCACCGACACCACTTACACTCTCCTCACCTGCAAGCCTGCCTCAGTGGCATCATTTAACCATGGCTCAGGTTTAGGTTTTGAGTGCTTGACTTTAAATGGAACAACATTAGTGATAGAACAAGCATCACTAAACAAATTGAGTAGACTGTCAGTGGTCAGCTGAGATAGGGAAACGCACAGTATCCAAAAAAGGTGTGGAGAACTTGTTGGTAGTAATGGAGTTTATTATGCAAGTGCTTGGCAAGGTAAGGAAGCCTCATTTATAAGGCATGTGATCAGAAAAGCAAGCATCACCAATTTCACTGCTACACACAGATAAACTATATGATAAATCGAGGTCCAATCTATGTCCATTGCTCATGTGCCAGGCCTTTCACAGACTAAGCAAGATTAACAGAATCAATGAGGTTTATTAAATGTTCAACCAGAGGTTTACTCTGGTAGCTCACATGAATATTAAAATCCCCATGAATTAAAAGTCCGTCATAATTCAGTGTAATTCCTGACAGAAATTCAGAGAACTCACGTATAAAATCCTTGTTAAATTTTGAAGGCTGATACACCACTGCACATAACACAGGATAAGAATGGTCCATTTTAAACAGCTGTAGTTTCCAATTGGTCATCGTAATAACAGCTTTCAAATATTCTTGGGGGAAGAAGTCCAAATGAAAGCATAGAAAATGTTTTTTTAAAGACATGTTGCACTAAAATGCTAGGTAGAAAGAGAGAAGCTATTGCTTTCATTAGCTTTTACCAGGACAAAATAATACATGGATCAACCTGACCTTGCATGTGTCTGCAAAAACCATTTGAACAACAACTTTCTATCTTCTGGACAAAAAAGAACATCTTTCTAAATATAAATTCTTGGGTATTTTGAAAGAGTAATAAAAAAAAATTGTCACAAATTCTTTATTTTGGGTTGTTTCACCTCAGTTAACTTTAAGAATGAAGAAGACTGCCATTTATTCCACTCAAACTATACTTCTAGTAACATTCTGAGAATGAAAAATACAAAAACAAATGTAAACTTTTTAATAAAAGCAACATTTTTTTTCAAAATGGTGTTTTTCACTGAATCCAATGTCTCATGGAAAAAGTTTGTGGTAAAGAAATTCCAGTTTCATAAATGGATTCAGCACATCTAAAAATAAATAGTACACTGATATTTTTGTGTGGGAGGATTTTGGTGCAGACCAGTATTATTTCTGAACTTTAACATTAAGTATTTTTTTGTGATTTGCAATTAGAAATGTTGGAAGCATTCAAATGTCAACACACAACTTCCAAAATGGACATTTTGTATGGCAGAGAAGTATATGGATTGTTAGCAGCTGTATTCACAAACATTAATAATCTCTATTCGAGAGACTAAACAGTTTCTACCTTTGTAAGAAAACCACCATTATTCTCTTACCAAAGTAGGTTACTGTACTGTGTCACACACGTGCAATTGGGAGACAGCTAAAGGGCCTATTGGGGTGGCAGGATGCGCTGACTGTCTATCTCAATCCCTTGCAGACCATCCATGGAAAATGGCGCAGGATACCGGAGCCATTGATGACGCCACTTCTGTTTCCGGTCGGGGTTGGGATTGGTGGGTGGGGCAAGGATAGTGTCACTTCTGGTTCTAGGGACTGTTGATGATGTCACTTCCGATCCAGATGACATCACTTCTGGTTCCACCCCCCCAATAATGTCATTCCTTTTACTGGCCTTTAAAGCTGCTATCTTACCTCAATATCATCAGTTCTGTTTTAGACTCGAATCTGTGAACATCTCTGTTCAAATTAACTCATTTTGCCACCGTAGAAAAATATATGGGTGGCTGCTCCAAACCTTCATGAAGTCAGTGACTCAAATGATTATCACTCAGTAGCAGTTACTCTCATTGTATCAAAGTGCTTTGAGAGACTGGTGTTATGGCACATTAAGAATGCAATTCCTGACAGTTTGTACCCACTGCTAAATTGCCTACTGCCACATTTGGTCTACAGATGAAGCCATAACCTTTGTATTCCATACCTCTCTGTGCCACCTAGAAAATAAAACTGTTACATCAGGCTACTATTTGTGGATTACAACTCAGTAGTTTACACTAAAATTACAAAAGCCTACGAAAAAACTTGTAAATCCGGCCAACCTTAAATCCCTTTGCACTTCTCAGTCAGCGTCTTTTGTCTTGTAAATATGCCGATCAAGACAAGGAGCAAGCAGCCTACTATTCCATCCCTACACCACCACAGATAGGCCACAAAGTTTTCCCTGTTCCAGCCTTCATTATCGGGGAGTGAAGTGCTGGAGTTTTAGAATGTAAATAATAGATCGTTATTTGGAACACATGCATTTCATGTGTGTTCTGTTTCTACAATAATCTGTGTAAACCCATGTTTAAAAAGAAATGTTTTTGATATTTTAGTAATAAATGACAAAATGTAGACATAAACTATATAATGTATAAAGCCTGAAGTGCCTGAAGATCAAATAAACACTTTCACAAAAGGTTCAAGGATGATACAACAGCTTCCGTGGCGCAGTGGGAAGAATTGCTGGCTTGTAGTCAAGAGTCCCCCTTTTCGATCCTGACTGCCTCGTATAATTACTGTTTTGAGTAGTGAGCTGCTCTTATTGTTAATATTATACAATAAACACATACATTTGATTTTCACCTATAACAGTCGCTGTAAATGTATAGTACTTGTAAAAGTTAGCTTTTTTTCACTTTTATTCTCCCAGTCATGATCACGATACATGCTATCGCCCAAAACCCCAGGGATCTGACGTTGTTACTTTTTATCTGAAACTGGGAATAACTGTAGATGTGAGTGGTGTTATGAGACAATCAAACAGGAAATTCTCCGATCTGGATGGATAAAAGTTGACACACAAACGCTGGCGAATTTGCCTTATTCATATCTCATTGTCACTTGATTTTTTTTTATTCAGTTTCATTGAGTGTTCCTGCTTACGCTGAATTAGTATGCGCCTTATGGTCCATGATGTCAAAGTCGCACTGACAAAGAAACAGAGACATAGGTATATATGATATTTGGAATTATTCATTTTATGACCTGTATAGTACATTTCGGAAAACATTACGGCTCAGATTTACCATTATTCATAGTACTGTATTCATATTCATTTGAGTACCTTCTTGCACTTGTAATCAGTGACAGAGTTTTTTTTCCCGATCTTGCCCAGTCTGCAAAGGACTCCAGGACATGCAGAGGAAATAATATTCCTCTGCAAGGTGAGCCATGAACACTCTTCTTTTCTCAGTGGACCCTGTACATGCCTTGCACAGTACATATGCGTTGATCGATGCCAGGTCAAGCTTGTTACAGCACAAGTAACTGGCCACCTGCGTGTTCCTGCTCGCACTGAATAAGCTCACGCCTTCTAATGCATGCTGTCAGTGCAGCACCAGGGAAAAAAAAAAAAGAGACAAATATGTCTGAAATTTTGAAAAAATCATTTTATGACCTGAATAGTACCAGTCAGAAAACATCATCGCACTAATGCAATATTATTTGAAAACGAACACCATCAGATCGGGTGTAAATTTATGCTGGCACTGTTAGTTAGGGTCAGATCAGAAGGGGAGGGAGAGCGTGAACGTGACTGACAGAATAAAAGTGAAAAAAGCTAACTTTTACTAGTAACATAAATTTACACCCGATCTCTTCATTTTCAAATAATATTGCATTAGTGCGATGATGTTTTCTGATTGTTTTTTTTTGTCAGTGCGGCTTTGACATAATGGACCATAAGGCGCATACTAATTCAGCGTAAGCAGGAACACTCAATAAAATTGAATAAAAAAAATCAAGTGACAATGAGATACGAATAAGGCAGATTCGCCAGTGTTTGTGTGTCAGCTTTTATCCATCCATATCAGAGAATTTCCATTGTCTCGATTGTCGCAAAACACTACTCACATCTAGTTATTCCGTTTCAGATAAAAATTAACAGTGTCAGATCTCAAGGGGCGGTAGTATGTATAGTGATCATGACTGAGAGAATACAAGTGAAAAAAAGGTAACTTTTACAAGTACAGAGGTACCTTGAGATACGAGTTTAATTCATACCGTGACCGAGCTCGTAAGTCAAAATGCTCGTAGCTCAAATCAGTTTTTCACACTGAAATTAATTGAAATGAGATTAATTCGTGCCAGCCCCGAAAAAAAATCCTCCAAGCCGGTGTGCAGAAATTATCAAAAGTTACAGGAAACGTTTAGTTGCAGTTATTGCTGCAAAGGGGTGTCACACCAGATACTGAAAGCAAAGGCTCACATACTTTTGCCACTCACAAATATGTAATATTCAATCATTTTCCTTAATAAATAAATGACCAAGTATAATATTTTTGTCTCATTTGTTTAGCTGGTTTCTCTTTATCTACTTTTAGGACTTGAGTGAAAATCTGATGATGCTTTAGGTCATATTTATGAAGAAATATAGAAAATTCTAAAGGGTTCACAAACTTTCAAGCACAACTGTATGTACAGGCAAAAATATCACACACTTTGATGTTTAACACTGGCAATCCACAAAGCAGTGCTGTTAGTCTCCTGCTGTATTCACTGTTCCCTCATGACTGTAGTCAAACAGAGCTCTAATTCTATCATCAAGTATGATGACACTACCATTGTATACCTAATCACTAATAATAATGAGAAGGCATACCGAGCAGAGGTTAAACTCCTAACAGAGTGGTGTCAAGATCAGAATAATAACCTCTCTCAATGCCAGTAAAACTAAGGAAATGTGACACAGAGTGAACCATTTAATTAATCCCACTTACTTTTTAGCAAAATTCATTCATGGTTGTTACCAGATACAGTATACTGTATACTATAGTTCCAGCTCAGCAAGACTAGGGTGGGGGTTGTTCAAAATGCCTGGCGGCTTGCTAGAAAAACTGAGTGTGATTTCTTGCCACACAGGGACAAACTGGCTGATTAACCTTTACTTGGGATAATCTTAGAAAAAAAACATCTAGTGAGCTGGATGTTTCATACTGATTGCAAGAAGTGATGATTTTTCAAAGACAGGGAAACACAAGGTCTCCACATTACTTGTAGTAATTCTGTGCAAGGGCGACATGGTGGCACAGTGGCAGCGCTGCTGCATCTCAGTTAAGAGACCTGGGTTCGCTTCCCGGGTCCTCCCCGTGTCTGCGTGGGTTTGCTCCGGGTTTCCTCCCACAGTCCAAAGACATGCAAGTTAGGTGCATTGGAACATGAAATGACTCATTAATGTGACCGAAAATAGTTCTCTGCAAACTGGTCTAAATTATTCCGCCGTAATAAAAGGATGTGTCTGTGTCCGTCTGGTTGCTATGTCTCTGTCATTCCAAAAGATGGCGCATCACAAACACTTTTAATAATAAACTGCTTTACATTTGTCATTCCAATAAATGGCACATCACAGACATTAACGCTGCTTTTACAAATCACACACCAAATGGCATTTAACAGTCATTGCATGGTGCACTGCAAATTTTAATGGTGAAGTCTTGGATGGGTAGCACAGCTAGTTACAAAAATAAAAAAACTTTACAAATTGCCCTATAAACGGAGTAAGGTGGGCAAAGAAAACTTTACTGGTAGAATATTACACACTAGATATCAAAAAATGTGCTTTAATATAGTTCCATTTATAAAGTCTCTGAAAAACTAACACCCATCTTGAAATATTTGAAATTCATTTTATCTGGATAGCAGCATTTTTTTCTTTATCTTTATTGGAGGCAGTGTGGCTTTGAACTGTAATCTACACAGATAGTCATTGAGGAACATACAGTAAATCTCACAAGGTGGTCCAGAACAAGTCACTTAATCTGCCTGTGCGCACACAGTAGAGCTACCGAAACAAAAGAAATATCTATTAGTGATTAAAGTCACTTTACAGAAAGTTACAAAATGAAAAGAAAGCGGCTCATAACACGTGAAAGGAGGCAAAAAGAACAGAAAATGCTCGAAAAATTTAATTCTTGAATTTGCTGCCTGACGGCCATCTATTTCGTGGAGGTCTTACAAAGCATCGTGTTACCTGGACGTTTTATTTATCCAAATGCTGCCGGATCTCTCTAAACACTATCTTAGTGCGCGCTGAAACGTGCCGTTATTTTGCCGGTTAATCGGTACGAATTAATTCAGCGGCAGAATACATCCTACAGCAAGTTTGAAGCAAAGTTTGAATTGGTAGCTTTTTAAGAAGTTCCCTCCTCCTTTTCGAGCCCTCTACCCTCCCACCACCCCTACTTATACCACCTCCAAAAGCGTCCTGTTAAACGATTTGAAGAAAAAAAAAAAAAATAGAAATCCCAGAAACGAAAGGAAGGGGGGAAAACAGTTGCTAGTGGAGCAGAAGAGCACTTCACAATTTTAACCTGATGACTACAGGCACTGAGAGCTCTAAACACCTATTTGATGAACACTGGCTATTTATAAATCAGGACTAACTTATTTTTTTAATTTACTATACCTTAAACTTGACCAAAAGTGAATAAAAAGATTTTTGACTATTTAGTTTGAAGAAAACGTGGAACTGTTCAGCGTCTTGGCGTTTAATGAAGCTCTTTTTGTGGGATTTCTGTGTGCTGGGAAAGAATAAAAGGTCCATTGAAAGGTTTCTGCCAACTTTACCCCTGACTTGAAAGAAGACATCTTCGCCAGGCTGCAAGAAGGACCACACAGATCAGCCTAAATTACCTTCAGTTTCCAGCTTTGCAAGGTAATACTTGCGTTACCTTTATTTAAAATAAATACATAATAATAAAATGCATTTCACTTCTTAAAAACCGTTGATTGACGCTTAATGCCATACCTTTCAGTGAATAGCATAACTTGATGTGTAAATTGTGAAAACCTGTACTTGCGTCTCACTGTAAACCATCATTTCAAGGCATTGTTAACTATTTTAAGTTTCATTTGCCTTACATCTAACAATAGGTATAGATGAGTATGAAATTCTCAAGTTTCCTTTTCTTATAAGCGCCGGGATCCCTTAAGGTGCTTCCTACGAAATGAATAAACTGATAAAAATAATAGATTATTAAAAAAAGAAATAAAATAGCCATCATATCTTTCTGCATTAAACTGAAAATATAAAAGTCAACTTAACCTTGTCAATATTTTTGAATTTCCTGCACTTGTAATCACTACTTAACTGATTTTGTTAAATTTAGTCACACCACATTATAAAATGGACTCACCATGAATGCTGACTATGACCCACTCGCCCTCTTCATATTCTACCACCTCCTCATGATTGTCGATTTCTTCAGTGTCATCGCTGGTTTTGTTTCCAAGCAGAAAATTAGTAATTTTGAGAATCATTGTTAAATAGCTGAACTGAATAGTAGGCTGTCACTTTAAACTCTTCTTTTCCCTGAAAAAAAGAAAAATATTGATAAATATTCTCAATTTTCTGAATAATTTAACAAAGACATGATGGTACAGCAGTGTTGACTCATAGCTCTAAAATCCTGGGTTTGAATTCCGGCCTGGTCACTGCCTGTATGGAGCTTGCATGTTTTCCCCAGACATAGTTTAAAGCGAATAAGTGTGTGTACCCTTGTAAGAGACATCACAATGTCCAGGGTTAGTTCTTGTGTTGTACCCAGTGCTGCCTGGGCAGACTTTGGCCACTGTGACCATGAACTGAATTGAGAGAGTTTGGTAAGGAATTGATGAATCATTTGATTAAATCCATGCATACTTTATCTGAGTGAATGAATTCATACAACACTTTTAAGTAAATGAACCAATTTAAGTGTACTTGTGGCTTTAATATCACAACAGTAAACGTATTGACCAGAAACAATGACAATGAAAATTTCTACTGAAATCCTATTGTGACAGTAGAAACTGAATATTCACACTTATCAAGAATGGTGACTTCAGAACTCATCACAGTCACACATCTGCATAAATAGCGTCTTCGATTTTGCTAGAAGAAAGAAGCTACAACTAAGAAAAATACTTTAAAGTTTTGCCATTATGCAATGTCCCAATCTACAAGATGCACATTATTTTAGCTTACTTTATCAATCAATTTGTAATGTAATGTAAGGCTTTGGACTTCGAATCCTGAGGTTGTGCTTCAAATCCTGCTACTGACACCGAATGACCCTGAGCAAGTCACTTCACTTGCTGGTGCTCCAATTTGAAAAACAAAACAAATGTAACCAATTGTATCTCAAATATTGTAAGTTGCCTGAGATAAAGGTGCCAGTCATAATAAGCAATAAAACATATTGTGATGGTATTTACTGTATATCTCTTTATTCTAAAAAAAAATCTTGCAACGAGACTTTTTTTCTGGTGACGAGACATGATCTTTTGAAGAAAGATCTTTTGAAGAGAGACAGAGAGACACTTTCACGTCCCGCGAGACGGACAAGTCACGTCATACTTACAACCTTTGGAAGCAAGTCCTGTGATACACATGCAGATCAGGTTAGAGATAATGGAAGTAGGAAAATTCTCAAAACAACAAGAGTAAAGATTGCATTAGCACAAAAAAAATATTACTCGGTGAAATAATGGAACAGCAAAAAGAGATCGCAGAGTGCTTCAGGGTAAATGGGGGACAAGAGAGACAAGGCAGTGAGACAAAAGGACAGGTGCTGTACAGGCTTTTAAACGTTTGAAACGCAGCACAAAATGCAGATCAAACCAGCAGCTGATCGAGCAAAGAGGAGGTAAAAAAACAACTGTTATTTGTTTCCCATTGTATCACTGTTTAAGAGGGATTTCTGAGGAGTGACTGCGTCTCCTTGGGGTGTGTTTAGCCCCCCTCTTCACAACGATGCGTTGCACTTGTGGGGGGGGGGGGGGGGGTATGGGAAGGGGTTAGCGAGCAAAGCGAGCAGGGCCCTAGTAACATAATAAAAAATAAAGACTACTTGAAAATTTGAAGCAAATAGTGTATGTTTTCTAACTACACTGGAACCTCTAGATACGAGTTTAATTCGTTCCAGCACTGAGCTTGTATAGCAAATTTCTTGTATCTAGAACAATACTTCCCCATTGAAAATAATGGAAATCCAGTTAATCCGTTCCGCACCCCCAAAAATATCAACATAAAAATCAATTTTCCTAACAAATAACACTGATAAATAAGTGTGAATAAGCATCATGTGATCATAACTGAGCTGATGGTTCTTCTCTCTCGTGCGCGCCTCTCTCTCTCTCTCTCCTTATCTCTCTTGCTCGCTCGCCTCTCTCTCTCTCTCCTTATCTCCCTTGCTCGCTCGCTTGCGCGCCTCTCTCTCTCTCCTCTTGAGGGTAGAGAAAAGCCAAGCAAAATGACACCTTTTATTGGCTAACTAAAAAGATTACAATATGCAAGCTTTTGAGGCAACTCAAGCCCCTTCTTCAGGCAAGATGTAATCAAAGCTTGCATATTGTAATCTTTTTAGTTAGCCAATAAAAGGTGTCATTTTGCTTGGCTTTTCTCTACATTCATAATGGCTAACACGGTACAACACCCTAGTACTCCTCTTGAGGGCAATCGTTTCCTATTCTCCGTCTGCATGTCCGCAATATTTTTGGATACGCTTATACAGCGAACTGCTACAGTGAAACAATGAAATCACAAGCGCACAAACGCGTAGATCCTCACGCTACTGAGTGAGCTGACGGGCTGGCAGCGTCAGCTTGGGTGAATCCCCGAGTCGAGGCGGATCGGGAAACGCGTCATGCATAACCACAGCCTGGCTCGTGTCTGCGCGAGCCAATGCTTGTATTTAGATTCTAATTTTTCGCTCATACTTTCCTCTTATCTTGAATTTCTTGTATACAGAGGTGATCATATCTAGAGGTTCCACTGTATATTTAATAGCTTGTGACAGATAGAGGGCGCTATTGTCCTCTTGAACCCTCGGACAATATGTCAGACACCAGGTAAAAGTCCAATAGTTGACTTTATTAAAGCAAATACATGCACAAAGGGCCCTCCTCTCCACAATACTCATAACTAAACAATACACAATAATCAATAATTAATCCTCCTCTCCCAGACGCGTTGCCACCCTTCCACCCAGCTCAGCTCAACGCTCTGGTGTTTTTCCCAGTCTTTTATAATTCCTGACCCGTGTTTCCCATCCTTCAGTCCATGTGACTCCTTATCACTTCCGGGTCAGATAAAGCTCCTTTTTCTTCAACCTGGAAGCACGTCATTCCTCTTGTCCATGTGACTCGGCCGTACTTCCGGGGCATAGGGCAAAGAGTCACTGCTCCTTCCTGCAGCGCCTTCTAGCGGCCCCTGTGGTATCCAGCCGGGCTGTAAAGGAAAACTCCAACGTCCATAATTCCCTGCTGGCATTTGGGGCACCTCCATGCTGCAGGGAGGGCTCCATCTGGCTGCCTGGGGGTTTTGGCCGGAATGAACGGCTGGCCATATATCAAAAGCTGTATTTAGTGATGTATTTGTTTATATAATGTGCCAATGATGTAGTACTCTTAACCCAAGAAGCACCTGAGCTCAATCTGACAAATCATCCATTAGGTTTCTGCACCCAGACCCTGTTTCAACCAAAATATGCCCAATACAGAATACCAGTTTTCCAGCAAGGCACACACTCACACACATCCACAGGAACACATTGAAAAAAATGCAAATCCCTATTGACAGCGCAAAAACTCTACAAGCAACCCCTGTGCTGGGTGTCCATGGCCCACTGCACCAGAACATACGTACAAATCAAACCCAAACACTATCATCAGAACACCTAGAATACAATGAGCTAACTGTAGACATGCTATTGCTTCTTTATTGTTTTCCTGAAATAACACAAATTGTCTTATCCAATCCACTGCTTACCATATACTATGCAAATAAATTATCTATCATTTATGTCAATGTCAATTTATTTATACTGTATAGCACATTTAAAACAACATAGTAATGCTGTGGCCAAAGTGCTTTACAATAATAGAATAAAATAAAAACAAAACAATTAACATAAAAACATAAATAGAAATAAAATGTATGAAAATAAAATAAGATACATAATAAATAGAAATAATGTTATATAATCATAAAGAGGGTAAACCATTAGTATTACTGAAGGTCACGGAATGCAAGTGAGTAGAAATTAGTTATGGGATGGTTTGCTCAAGGGCTGTCCCAATGACAAAACTGATCTTGATAAATCTGATGCCTGGCAAATGGCAATTTTAAGTAATAATTTTTTTCACAAATAACAAATTAAGTAAGTAGTTGTTTATTTTGCACAGGATTAAACTTCTTTGCTTTTTTCTTTAAAGTGCTGATTGCTTTTCCCCTCACCTTGGTTAGTTCAACTTTTAGATGGCACCACAGAACTTGTGGACGCTCACGAGCGAATTCTTTATTACACAGTCGGTTTTTGGCGACCCCTTGTGACAGAGAACCATAACGACGGCCTTGTAACATCAATCAACACGGCGATAAAGTTGGTGAAGTAACCTAATAAGGCGAAACGAAGATATTTTCACGTTTTGCCACACAGTATAGCCACAAAGCAACACTTGTTATTTTGTTTAATATGTTTATGTTCATCATTAAACCTTACACTTATTTTACACGTAATCACTGGCTCTGCACATAGAACATTTTTTGTAATACAATGGTTAAAAAGAATATCTTTTTCTGCTCCAGTATGCACTGCTACGGACTGGTGTTCCTTCCACACTAAACGCCCTACCGGAGGGAAAACCTGTGACACGTAATATGAAGTGCATGTGAATGTATTTGTGATCATTCATAAAATATGTATTTTTGATATTATCATTGATCACTGTTATTAATCTTCCTCTTTCTTAGTCATTCCCATTTTTATATACACTCCTAAACAAAGACTGAGTGATATGAGTTTGTACAACATGTAGAAGGTAGTATCTGAAATTACTCCTTAATACAGAATACCCCCGAAAAGAGTATCTGTACGAAGAAGTAAGTGAATTCCTTAAACTATTATAGATATTCCTTCAACATCCCTTTGCATTTATTTAAAAGGTTTAAAATAATAAGTGCTATGCGAATGCACGATTTGTTTAGACAGATTATAACAACTGCCTTTATTTTATTATTTGTTTCAACCTCATTTTTGCAATCTGATCGGTTTCCGGAGAGAGGTGGGTGCCCGTGACTGCCCGTGGACGCCAAACACCTCGAACTTTCTCCTTGAAGTTATGAATTCGTTTACCTCAAAGTTTTGCAAGTTCTGAGCATTAAAGTGTCAGCGATTAGCTAGCTGTAAATGAACGTTAACCGCGTTGAACTAAACTGACCAGCGGTAAACTTCCAGTTAAAGGCGAACAAGTCCAAACAGATCCGATTGTGCAGAGACAAATAGTACATCTTATCGTAAAACACAAATACTTAGTTTATGAGAATAATTATTACCATTTTGCAGTTTGCAAATCAAATGTTTGAAAGTCAACAGAGGAGTGTTATACATAGGTTTTTCTGCGCAGCAAAGTGAGTAGAAGAAATTTAAAGCGAGAAGGACAACGCCTGTGTCAGTTTATTATAAACCTGCAAATTCCCCACGGTAGTCGTTGCAACAGTCAGATCTTATAAGCTTCTAACATAAGACGTGATGGTTACCTGTAATGAAAGAAATCAGATTTTTGTAATGCTCGTCAGGTTTCTCTTACTGGCATCTTATTCCTGTAAACACTCTGCCGCTTTGTCTTGTTTATGAACATTGTGTTCCAATTCTCGCAATCCAGCCTTTTAATGACGTAATCAAATCCCCGCCCCTAGGGGCGGTATACTAACTTATCCAAATTGTTTACGCGGTGGAGGAGCTGCAGTATAAATAAATAAGCGTGATAAGGAGTTAGAATAACATTTAATCTGATCCCCGCTTCATTAAAACGCGAAGAATGCCAAATAAATTCGTGAAGTTTTCGCCATCTTCTTGTACTTAGAAAAGTATGTGTGGGCAGAATACTGTAAAGTCTAAGCCTGTTAAAAAAAAAAAAGTTTCGTTTTTACAGGCGTTAAATTGCGCGCTTAAAAGGAGGGCGCCGGCACTTGTCCTTGTGTGGAAAGCAACTGCTTGCGAAGCCGCTGAAACAAATTTTAACGTACAATTTTTCAATAAAATTACGAAAAATCACTAAGTATTAGCTATTCATTAATTGAAAAATACATTTTTAGCATTTCTTCTAAATTATCCGTTGTCAGTGTGGTTTTTATTTTTAGATTGTACAGTCGGCCTAGACCATCTCTTGTATTTTAAGTAACATAAAAAAGTGAGGGGTTTATTAAATCTTGATTCTCAGAATGTCTGTTCTGCACATGCTATCATTGCTTCAAGCCTTCAAGACAATGCAGTATCATTGAAATCACCTTTTAGCTTTTTTTTTTTTTTTAATAATTATTGTGGTAGGTGCAGCAATGTACTATGTCAGTGCATAATCCCCAAGATGACCTTGACCTGATTAATAATTATTCCTTTCACGGCACATATCCCCAACAATTGTAATTTCAATGCAAAGTTTTAGATATTATGAGACAAATTATAACATTAATTAAAATAGTGCAACGTCAGTAGGCTATCAGAAGGGTTGTAGCCACATGAGAAAGCAGACCATAAAATGATCATAAATCAAGGATGAGTACTGCTGACGGACAAAACGTTGCTCCAATTGTCAAACAAAAAGAATGGACTTATGTACAATCAAGAAACCAATGGCAAGCCGTCCATTCCTGCCTTTAAAACACCCTAGCACACCCTAAATTATTGCTTCCTCTATCAAGTTCTTTGCTTGGCCTGGCTGCCACTTCAGCTTGAGAGTAGAGACTATAAGGTGTAGCCATAACAAAGGTTAGAACAATCTCTTCTATTCCAAAGGGAAACTGGGGCTGGATTGGAAAAATTGAGGACCGTCCACAACAGAAGGGAGATAAGGGGTGTCATTAGACCAAACCTTGGTAAAGATATAGCGCGAGCCTTGACAGAGGAAAAATGTATATGTAAAACCCACATGTTTGTCTTTCTCAAAACTGATCACCAGTTGCCCAGAAAAGGTGATTTTGCTAGCAACAACAGATTCAACACAGTGCTTTTGAACCTCAAAATTGTAATACTGTCCACAACCAGAAGGTGCAATCAAGGCGAAGAAGAAAATAAGCTCAAAAATCGACCAGAAAAGGAACAAAACATTGCTTACACTAGAATTATTAAGTACACCTACTTTGATTTTGAGAAGCTATTAAATGTAACTTAGCAGTTAAGACAAATCTAGCTAATTTATTGTAGTAGTGGTGTAACTGTAACTAAAAGTAGTATGTTTTATTTAATTTTTCACTTAAGCTGGCAATTAAGTCTTCAATCTGCCTCAAGAATGATTTAAGATATGAAGATGTAAGGGAAGTGACAGTGAATGTGGCTGCTGCCGAGAGTTGATTCTATAATAAAATAAAATAAAAAATAAAAAGAGGAATTACCTTGGAAGTCAACCATCACCCCGAAAACGGATAATAGACGTCACAAAATATATGTGTACCAAATTTCAGGTCAATAAGTCACACGTTTTGCAAGCTACAGGTGCTTTAAAATCCTGGACAGACAAACGAACAGCCACGATAGCGTATTATATATAAACATATATTTATATACATAAAGTGTATTATTGAATCATTATTGTATTATTATATAAATTCTCTCTCTATATAAAATCTAATGCTTGTATGTCTGTCTGTATGTCCACTTTTCATGAGAGAACAACTTGACGGATTTAGATAGGGTTCTTTTCTATAATTTGCTTGAACATTCTGGTTGATTTTGTGACTTCTCTCATCACGCTAAGTATCATAGTTCAGTTGCAGCACCGATTTATTCACATGAATCCGAGAGAGAAGCTGCAGGCTGAGGAGAGGGGGAGGTGGGACCTCAGGAGTGGGGAGCCTCCTCACTCAAGTCCTAGCCTCCATTTGAGTCACAGTACTTCCCGCCATGTGTTGGAATGTACCTTGCTTCCTATTAGCTAGAGATACCTGTTTGTTCAGCAGACATTATCATCTAGAGACTGTTAAAGAGTAATGTTTGACATTTTTGAGAGAGAGATCACAGCTGCATGTGTTTTACAGGGTACCTGCTTATTGGCAGAGATATCACGGCCATATGCTCTTCTCCCCATGTGGGAGATGCTCTCCCATCAGAGCTGACCACTATCAGATACAGTGGCAACATTTGATGTTGGAGTGTTCCTACATTCCGCTTGGCCAGAGATATTTTGCCAAATTTTAACAGTTTTGGCAAAGAGATCACAGCTACAATCTCACTGCTGATAGCAAAACCAAGAATTTTGTATATCAAGAGGCCCTCGGATATGAAAGCTATCAATATAAATTCTTCTCAATACAAATTATAATTTTTTTTTTGATTTTTTAAAGCTTGTCCTGTTTCACTACCACAGCGTTTCTCAACCTTTAAGTATTTGCGACCCGAGTTTTCATAACAGTTTTAATCGCATCCCCCCTAACATTTTTTTTGGAAATGTAGATGCATATTTTATTATACCTACTTAACTTTTATCAACATTTATCTAACTCTATATTTATTGTTCTATTATCAGAATGTAGTTTAAGTTAATTTGTTTTGGTTTCAACAGATTTTGTTTCATATTTTTAATTCTTGTTTTCTTTTTTTCACATCTTTGCGCCCCCCCCCTTCTTGTTACTTTGCGCCCCCCTAGTGGGGCCCGCCCCACAGGTTGAGAACCACTGCACTACTATATGGGTGGAGCTGCGGGGACAGCTAGTATTATATAATTATATGCATGCGCAACTGATGCTCGTCTTCTGGGCTCATCTGAGGTAAGTACTACCACCCCGCGACATTAACACTAGAATTACCAGAGCCTACGAAAAAACTCGTAATTCCGTCCCACCTTAAATCGCATCTTAAAATCATTCACAGCTCTCCACCAGCGTCTTTTGTCATCTAAATGTGCTGATAAAAATCAGGCTGCAAGCAGCCGGCTATTCCATCCCCCCACCGACTTAGAACGTGCACAAACTTCTCCCAGCTCATGCCTTGATTGATTATCTGGGAGTGAAGTTGAGTTTTAGAGTGGAAATAATAGATCATTGGGCACTGTCACTGACTGTATTATCTCTTCTTTCTCCCACAGTCCTGAGAAATCACCCAATGAGGGCAGCTGTCTCCACACCTTCAGCTCTAGCCATTATTAAGCTGAACATATGGCTGCACTACAGAGATTTGAAATATAAGTCAAGGAATCGTTAAGTGTAAAAAATCTTATTCAAAACCCTGATTCATCAAAGTAGCCACCTTTGTCTGATATAACAGCCAAACTTTGGTAAATACAGTATTTTGATTCAGAATGTCAGACACCCTTTGCAAGTGACCAACTCTGCCTCTTCCATGTTTGACAGTTGGTGTCACACACATCATCCTTTCGCCAACTCAACAGCATACAAACACCCTGTGTGATGAACCAAAGATTTCAAATTTTGATTCATCGGTCCTTAAGACTTTCTTAAAGTCTGAAGTAGTCCACAGCTGGTATTTCAAGGTGCTATTTTGTCCTTTTCAGATTAGAAACTGAGACTTGCTTTCTTCAACCCTAGTTAAGCTGTGCTTGAAGCTGTTGTGCTGTGAGGTGCCTATTACACCAACTGGTGAGCCTCAGAAACTTGTCTGCTGATTGGGGTCTGACCTTGGGTCTGAAAGATATCTTCCTATTAGAGTTTCTTTCAGTTTCCAATTGTCTTTGGATTGTGTAAGGCACCGTACTCACTGACTCTTTGATGTTTTTTGCAACTTCTCTAAATTAAAGGCCTACACTTCTAAGGGTAATAATGCTCTGTCTCATTTTATTTGTTAATTTACATTTTTATGCTATTATCACTGGAATTTACAACTATGTAACAGTCTGTTGCATCTGTGCTTTAAGACAGACAAAGAGTTTGTAAGTAATCAACAGAAGTTGGGACACCTGTACAAATTGTTTGCGTCAACTTGCAAGGCTTAATTTACTTTAATTGCTGCAGAACATATGTAGGTTGTAACTTATTAGTTGTTCCCTGAATAAGGCTCATTGTAGTATTCTGATATTTCATTTTTTTCAGTTTTTGGTAAGCTAAACATTAAATTTAAACTCTGGTAGTTTACTGCTTACCTTTTCACCATATTAGGCCATTCATTGTATTGCAACTGATTAAATTTTGAAAAACTGGAACCACTGAGGTGTTCTAAAACCTTTAACTGGTAATGTATGTATGTCACATGTGGATAGTTTAATATATTTTATCATGTTTTTTGTAAGATTTTCATTGATGCTGTGGTTTTTATTAAGCATTTCCAGGTTTTCATGTTATTTAATCTATTATTTACTAATATTGGGTCTGATGCTAAAGAAGTAGAAGGCTTTCAGCATTCAGTGTTGTTTGCTTAACTTGTTAATTCACTATATTAGGATACAATTAAGGGGGCAAACAGCACAAAAAAAGGCTGATTAACTGATTAAAGGTTGAGTTTTTGTGCACACTATTGTTGGCTAGCTAGTTACTTTTTCATGTTCTTTGATTTAATTGTAGATCACACCTAGCTTGAAGGTGCATTACTTCCACCTACTGTACAGGAGTGTCACTCCGTACAGGAAGTTTCATATTCTTCCCTTTAACTTCATGCTAATTAAAAACTCTACTAGTGGTATACATGATTTCACTCTTCTCTCCTTTGCTGTAGATTAATATCCCTAATATCAAAATCTCCTGGGACCTCATGCATAACTCTGTGCGTAGAATTCACACTAAAACATGGCATATGGACATAAGCGGAAATGTGTGTATGCACAAAAAATCCAGATGCATAAATCTGCACATACGCTAACTTCCACGTTCTTCCACTACATAAAACCCGGTCAGCGTGAAAAGTACCGCACATGCACTCGCCTGCCGCCACTCCCAAACTCCTCCTAGAATTATGCGTCTTTGAAAGTGCAAATCAATATAAATAGCCCTTAAGCCCAGCGTTCTATGAAAAGGCAATGGCAAAAGCACGTGGGAATACAGAAGAATTTCAGCAAATACCAAGTGGATGCAAGGGAAAACGTACTATTTGTTGGTTTAACAGTGGTATAAACAACAAAAGGAAGTTGATCGAGTGACATAGAGTGTCGGAGAAACTCGAAAGCTCAAGTTCACAAAGTCGCACAGTGCCCGAGATAAAAAAGAAACTGTCACATATCAAAGTCGCTGTGAAAAGGTGAGTCATAGCCCATTGTCTAAGTGTCATATGAAAGCTTATTAGGGTACAGAGAAAAGAAAAAAAAATAGGCACACAGTGGGAAAAAAGCTTGAAATGTCAACTTTAATTTCAAAATTTGGTTCTCCAAGTAACCAATTGCCACACAATCCGCTCTTTAATAGATGTTAAGCCTTCAGTAAGCTTAGAATACCGATTCTTCAAAACTTTTAAGGAACATTGAAATATCTTCGTACTACATGTTTAATTATTCCATTCATCTCTTGATCCAGGTTCAGGCCAGTCCCAGCAAGCATACAGTGCGAGGCAGGAACAATCTCTGAACGGGGCACCAGATCGTCACTAGCGCTGCAACACAGTGTCCTCACATGTTTAATTATTAACACTATTATTTAAATGATATTAACATTTTATCTGTATAATATAATAAACTTATTTTGCTGCATTTCATCTTAAAAATTATATCGTCATCATATGTAAATACATGCTTTATAAAGTGGCTCAGGTTGTGCAATATTATAACTGTATCGCAAGTTTACAGTGAGGTAATTATATTAATAAGTACAAACAGTTCTACAAGGAGCACTTGATGGACTGATTGAGTGCATTTATAGTTCTTGGGATGAAACTGTGTCTGAACCACGAGGTCCGTACAGAAAGGCTCTGAAGCGTTTGCTGTTTGAAAGCAGTTCAGTAGACAGTGCATATGGCTAAGGCAGCATGTGCTTGATGCAGTATACTGATAATTCTCTTTCCGATCAGCTGCTGTAGAGCTGTGATTCCAGACTCAGATACAGTGGGATAAATACTTGAGAGTAACAACACTAAAGCAGCTATGTATTTGGAATTGTTTGGCCATTCCGTGGGCCATTATATTGTTACAGGTTAATTACAATCAGATGCCTTAAACTAATAAACAATATGCAGTTAATTTCAGTGTATTTGATAAAGCTGCATCAGGGATGTGGATCTAAAAAAGAAAGGGAAACCACACTGGAACAAAAGCATTGCTTTGACACTGGGTGCTGCCAGTTTGCAAAATCGAGTGGAGAACTTGAGTATGCCAAGCATTCAGCTGGCGTGAAAATGTGCGTGGCTTTACACCAAGTTTAGGTTTTATACATCGCGATGTGAGCATGGAAACTGGCTTACGCAACATTTTTGTACATACGCACCCTTTATACATGAGGCCCCTGGTCTTCCTGTTATTCTGCTAAACACACTCCTTAGAAAGTTGATTGCATTCCACTTTCACATGTTCTGCAGTTTCTGAAACCATACACTGCTCTCACAAACTACCCATGCTTCCCAATGATTTTCAAAGTAGAATTTAAACCAGTGTGATGTGCAGTCCACAATTATTTTCTGGATCTTCCTGTAACGTATCTAAACTGAAGAGACTCACATAACTCCTATTATTACATTACCTAATTCCTTCCTTATTAATTATGGATTTTTACTCAAGTGCTATATCCACCTCTAAATTTTTAAGTGTTTCTTTTGTAACTGTATCAGCTTTTTCATTTCCATATACCCTCACGTTAGATAGGACCCCGCAAGATTGAATCTCTATTCCAAAACTTAAAAACTCATACAAAATAGATTATATAGTACTTCCATTGGAAAATTCTGCCTGCAAGATAAAAATTATTTCATAAAAACGATTTCATACTTTTTAAATACAGATACAGAATCTAAACATACAATAATTAGCATTCTTGGATTTACTTCTTTAACCCACTGGGATTGCAATTATTATAGCTGCAAATTCAGCCCAATAAAGAGACAAATAATTTGACAGTCTCTTTTCAAGTTTCACAAGACAAGAAGGAACACGATTAGGACCATCTGTACTGTATATATCAGTGTTAATAGCTGTTTTCCAAAATGGGATCCCTGACTAGACCACAGTTGAGCTAATGTGAATATTATCAGTTCCATATTAATTTCCATACTTCTTTACTATCCACCCAAAATTGTTCCCATCATTATATGCATATTCCCAACAATCCTCCAACCAGCATGTTTGGTTCAGAGCATGCGCTAAATTAAGATGGGCGGGCATTGGAGGATGCAAGACAAACATACATTCTATACATATACTAAATTAAACAAGTTAGTAAAAAAAGGGGCCTAAAATCTTAGAGGAAACAATCTCAGCTAAACATTTTGCACTCCTTTCCACAGGTGGGTCTATGCCAGCTGCTTGCCAAATGAACCCTGGATGGATTAAATTGCCTGCAATGTATTTAAAACTTTTGTAGAGAGTAGTTCCATAGCACTTTCTCATCATTTCTGCTCCTTGTCATGTTATAATAGAGAGGGATTTGTTTTCACAGTCAGGGATATGCAAGTTTCTCTTTTATATTATATGCATAGTTAAAACTGACTAAATAAACTGATGAATTTAAAAAGCTTTCAGGCAGTGTTCTGCTGTGCATCTTACCTGTGCTCCTCATCATTTCATAATGGTAGGAAAATCAGTTTCCAGAGTAGGGTCTGTGCTGTGGAAATTTGTTTCTCGGTATCATATATGTAGAGCTAGATGTGTAAAACTACTTTTGTAGTGTTGCAGGCATTTAATGTGATGGGGTGACACTGAAGCAGAATAATTATCACTGGTGCTTCCTGAATCCAGCATCCTAAGTTCAAATTCTACGCTGAATTTGCATATTTTCCTGATGTGTGTTTAATTTTTCTCTTGCATTACCAAAGACATATACATGTAAGCATAACTGGCAATTCAAAATTGTATGTGGTGCTTTGTGCATGGAACCTTCTTATAGTCAGGCAACTGTGCTAAAAAACATGGTCAGTAGACCAGAAATAAAAACATATTGCTCAGCCATTACAAAGACACAAAATTTGTATTATCTGTGATGCAAATAGTCAGTCATCCCAATAAAGCACACAATCTATCCTGCAAGTACGATGAACACAACAGTGAGCAATTAAAAAACATAAACATGTTGCAGCTCCCAATATGCAAGTAAATGCTTTCATGGATTGCTGCATTCATCTTTGTTGTGGCTTTCATATGTTTTGAAATTGAACTAAGAACATCATAAAAGCATATGGGCAATTTTCGGCATTTTGAGCTGTACATTTTTGTATAAATAGGCATATGTGTTAATAATACCAAGGGAAAAAATCAAATAGGCTGTCCCCTTAGCATAAAGTAGTGTCATTGCCAGGTCAGAAAAAATACATTAAATAAACAACAAAACATTTCAGTTTTAACCTGATAAATCCATTTCAGGTTTGCAGGAGGCTGGAGATATCGTAGTAGCCCCGGCCATAAGGCAGGTACCAGCTCTGTGCAAGGCACCATTCCATTACCAGTATTTAAAATAAGAACACTGAGTCTGTGAAGCAGCAACGATAACCACTTTCCTCCTATGTCACCCCCATGACATTATACGTCCCACAAAAAATAAAAAAGTAAAAAATTTCCTCAGCAAAACGCTTACTGTAGAAACTTATTTACTGTTTTCCCCTCCAGGATAGATAGATAGATAGATAGATAGATAGATAGATAGATAGATAGATAGATAGATAGATAGATAGATAGAACTTTATTTGTCCCAAGGTGAAATTATTTGGCTTTTAGAGAAGTTCAAGAAATACAGAAAAATTGTAACAAACAACTCCCTTCATACATGAATTACAAAAATAAAGCATCTAACTTCGCTAATGATGAGATCAGTCACAATAATGTTTTATAATGGTAAACACTTTTTTAAAAAGAGGAACTTTTAACACTGCTTTAACGAAGTTTGTTTTCAGCTTTCAAAGGCAGACAGTCCCACAAAAAAACATGATCTGTGCAGTCTCAGCATTAAAGGCAAGTGAGGTGCTGGCGTACCTTCTCTCAACAGATGGCGCCATTATTCGAAAAATGAAATAGATACTGTTACAGGGTTCATGTTCAATTTTTTCCAGTATTCCGTGATATGCCCAATTCAGTTTCGTATCTAGATTATTTTTTGTTTTGTTTTGTAGCGTATGAAATTTTCAGTGCGCCTGGTGCTGCTAGATCGATTTCGTATTGCTTGGGCTGAAGTGTGTGCTCTGCTGTCTCAACTTTCCATTTCTGCCCTGGGACTTCAAGGTTAAAACACAATTACGTGACCCTTTTTTGCGATGCCATTTAAAGGGTACTTGAGATTGCACGTCTCATTATTTTGGAGTTCACGCACGTAATACACCTGTAACGTCTGAATATAGGCTTACAGATCGGGGCTGAGCTTGAGCAAAAGAAAAAAAACAGAGCAAGAGACTGTGCCTGCACACCACTGAGAGTAATGACGATGTTTGGCGAGATGAATGCATAAAACCAAAGCTAGAAACGGCGGGCAAAGGTGAGCGAGCATGAAGAAGTATAAATGTATGTAGTATTAAGTATAAAGTATTAATGCGCCTGCGCAAAATGAGAACATACGCTACATATCACGAGACTCCGATATAAACACCCCCTCTTGTGCACTGTTTTTTCCGTTATTTTTATGTTTAGGAGTAATTTTGCCCAGCACTTCAGTTATTTATTGTAGAAGGCACAAGTGGTCACGTGGCGTTTCTAATTATGAACCAAACAAGTGGTAAGAAATGTTTCCAGGAGTTATTTTTTAAGTAGCAATCAAATCAATATACGAACAAGCGAAGCGATCTCTTTAGAACTTCACGCGTCTTAAAGGTGGCTCAGGGGAAAAACGTCACAGAATTCTATTCAATCAGAGGCGACCTATGATGGAAGGTTTCACCCAATAGCCGGGCTGGCGATTTTATACCGGAGTCTTTCCGGAAGTACACTCTTTTTTTCGGTCTTTGTGCTACTCTGCTGCGTTGTTTTCTGGCAAGCCGGTGCTTCAGTGCTAAATGGAGACGTAACACCTTTGAAAAGTAGGGCGTATATGACAGTATTTTAAAGCCACACTGGGAAGAATATGCCGGCGAAACAAGGCTGACGTAGTGGTTCTTATTGCTGAAACATAAGCATCGCATGAAGAGGTTTTGTGTCCCTTTGGTACGTCACTAGGAGAAGCTGTCCTTCGATCGTAAGTAATTGTTCGCTGGTTTTATTCATTATAGGCGATAGATGTCACTGATTCACGAAAGGTCTGTTAGCAATGTAAAAGCAAAGTAAAGCAGTGTGAAACCCCAAGTGTCCAGGTTAGTGTCATTTAACCAGAACTGTTGACCTATGAATGTATATTTGGTTATTCATATTAAAATGGCTACTGGAGTCCGTGTCTTGACAATAAAGTTTGAGTTGAATAGACACATGAAAAATGCGACTGTGCAGTAGACTTGTCTGTGAACCTACAAAGTGAAAAGTTAAAGTTACTTGTGTAAACCGAACGGGATGCTATCTTGTAGTTATTGTAGATCAATGAGGTTCCGTCTTTGAGCTCGCATTGAATCGATTTTGACATTACGTAGTTTGGATGAGGACGCGATCATCTTCGAAATCTGGAACTACTTAAAAGAAAACCAACGTACACAGAGTACACTTTGTTTTCCTATATTTTACTAAGGCACGTATAGAGCAATGTGGAGGCGAAGTACAAAGTAAAATCGAGATACAATTTTAAAAGTTGTACCCATTTCTTTTCATGTAGGAACTACAAAAATACTCGTTTACACCAATGCTTTTTAGTTTCTGCTTGTAACATTTCCATCAGAAATGCTCTAAAGCACGCTGTAGTACATATTAACCACAAAAATGTATCGTTTTATTAAAAATAATTTATATTCGCAATTTTATCCCACACAATAATTCAATATGCAATAATAGGCTTATGTTGGTTTAAAACAAATTACTGTTCAATAGTAAGTACAGTGTGATGAGAATGTGGTAGAAAGATAAAACGGGGGTTTTAAGGATTCTTGCGTAGCATTATGCTCTTCGTTTTACTTAGAAATAATTAAATTTTATTGTTTAAAGCTATGTCTTATTTGTAATTGTTGCATGTATCATTTGAAGAGCTTATAAAAAGCCTCTTCCTATGCCTGCTTTACATTTTTGTAGAGATCTTTTTCCAGCTTGTCGATGTATAGTCCTAATATTTTTGAGATGTAAAATGGTCACATTTAGATAATGAAACGCATACATTTATTAAGTTATTTCTAAAATTGTTTAGCACTATATGGTAAGCACTGTTGGATCCAATACCCCTGGGTTTCAGACTAGTGCCAGGTTGTTGCCAGTGGAGCTGGCATATTCTCCCAGTTCTTGCTTGAGTTTTCCTCTGGGTATTCTTGTTTTCCTTCCATCTCCCCAAAGACTGACAAATTAGGTTAACTGATGCCACTGAATTGGCTCAGCTTGAATGCGAGTTTGGTTATGTGATGACGGTTAACCAATCCAGGAGGACTATTTCCTACCTCTTGTTGCTGGGATGGACTCGGACATCCCACAACTTAGAACCCAGTTGCACAGCTCTGGGAATGTTCTGTAAATCCAAGTTACTCAAAAAGGAACTTTTCAGCAAATTTATCCAGGAGTAATGCATTTCAATGAGTGTTGAATGTCCAATATTTAAAATTCCTTATACAGTACAGTAGTCTTCAAAGAAGTGATTAAGATAGCAATTTGTTTATGATTTTAAGTATTGTGGTTTTTGTTTTGACATTGAAACAAATTGTTTTTCTTTTGCATCTTCTCTAAAGCTCTGTAGACTGAACAAATTAGTTGCTTATAACATTTTTTTACAATATTAAAATTGGGATCATAAAACAACCAGATTTTCTTAAAAATGCTGGGATCTAGGCAAAAATTAAATTTCTAAATGTGACCATTTTAACTTAACTGCAGTACTTTATTTTTTTTGAGACTGAACTTTTAGATATTATCTAGCCATCTTAGATGTATTTGTTTTCCATGTTCTTTACTCTTGCACTATTTTTTCTTTGTTAATAATGTGTGTGTGTGTATATAGATGTGTATATTTTAAGAAATATTAAAAGATGGTGGGGAGAGTCAAATCTGTGAAATGTGAAAAGATCACATTTAACTTTATTTTAAAGAATATTTTTGGGGATTTTGTTTTCTGTACCATATTTCATTTGTAGTCTTTATGTAAGTGAGGAGTGTTGTTAGGTTTTTCTGCCATATCTATGAATAGACTGCAAGAACCAAGATGTAATTCAATGCAAATTGAATGTAGATATAAGTGGAATTTGAAAATGCCCACATCATGTAGAAGAATGGTGGCATCTGTCATTTAGATCATCAGGCTTAACCTTTAGAGCATTTCAGAACAAGAGGAGACCAATCTGTGTTCTAAAAGTAAAGTAATGCATGGGTAAGGTTCGCAGAATTGTGGTGTAAGCTACTGTGAATTAAGGTGCCGTGAGTTGTGATGTTTGGGAAATAGCTGCACGAGCAGACCTCTATTGTTGTATAATAGGAGAGAGGTGAAACAGAAACTTAATTAAGGAAAATATAGCTACTTGTGATGATAATTTTGAACTTAAGTTTTAAATTGACAATTATAAGAACCTATGTTCACTTCTTGAGCCTGCTAATACATTCACTTTTGAGTCTCCCATGTAAAAGAATATCATTAGTTTTTCACAACGATTCACTAGCCAAAATATTTTAAAGTTATCCTTACTACATTACTAGTCCCTTTTGCATAATTTTGACAGATTACCCCTTGCATCACAAACCAGTGGAAGCACTTTATTGTGAAACCACAGTGTTGTTGTGTATTGGCTTTGCATACCTAACTCGCTATGCTACCCGGAGCCAACAAGTCATTTAATACTTTTTTTTTTTTTTTTTTTGTGAAAGCAATTGTATAGGGTGGTCCAGATCTAATTATGCAATTTTCATTACACTATAACTTATTAAGTTTATTACATAGAAAATCACCCAAAAAATCCCGGACCTTCGAGAAGTGTGCGAACTGATGACATGAATCGTCCCTGCATAAATTAAAGTCATCCAGACGATCTGGATCTGCATAATTAGATCTAGATGACCCTGTACTATAGCTGTATACTTGTTAAAAGCCTTTTGGACAATTCAGTATAGAAAATCTACCTAAAAAAAAAACAAAAAAATGGGTTGTTTGCTATGAGGGAGCTTGTGATTGCACATTTTGATTATCATGAAGTCTTTCGGTCAAAACGTTCCTGGCACAAAATCTGTTTCGCAACCTCTGAAATATTGTTGCTCCCTTTAACAGGGCACATATTGGAGGCTTTTCACCTGATTGCACTACTTAACCTTGACTTGCCAAAACTTCTCAAAATGGAATTGCAAACACAAAATTATTTTTAAAAAATGGCACTGTTTTTTTTTTTTTTTTTATCACTCAAAGAGTAAAGCAGAAGCCAAATGTTCTATATTTACCTCTTTCATTTGGGTTCATTTTGGTTATAGTGGTTGTTTTAATGGAACCTTGCAAGCATTTCCATGTTGAAGATTTTATTACTGTGATACAGTATAAACTAGTTCTGTTTCTTCAACAATTGCTGACAGGAGCACTTGAAGTTGTACTAGACTTAGAATTTACAGACTCATATAATCAGAGACAATGTATAGAAGCTGTAAACCTCAAGATGAAATTGCCTGTCACGTGCCATCTCCTGTAGGTACTTTGCTTTCTTCTGGTTAAAGGTCACATATATGAAGGCTCAACAAGCCAAAAAATACTGAGCTAATGTCTTAAGTAGTTTTAAAAGCATCACAGAAAACAATGTTTTAAATATGAAATATTCTAATGTCAGCAGTTCATTAACACTAAAAACACTAAACCACTAAAGTAAGTCCTCCTCTCACAAAGACTCTTTCTGTGTAAAGGTCAGATTATCTACTCTAATTGAATGTTTTCTGTCTTGCTCTGGACGATGTTAAGATGCTTTAAATTCATTTACAGCATTAAAAAAAAGATAAAATAGTGGGATGGATTGAGTAAAGGGTATATCTGATTAGGTAGAGGAGATTTTCATTTTTACCTGTATTGGTACTTAGTTCATTTAAGTAAAAAGGGAATGAATTCATATACAGTATATTGTAGAGTTAAATTATAATACCAAAGAATATTGCAGTAATTCTTTTATATTGTGATCCATGCATAGGGATAATATACTGTATTGTATTTTGCAGTCCCTGGCAGTACTCAGTTCTATTAAACCGGTGTTTTAGGGCAAACAAAACTTTTGTTAAAAATAATGGATCTAAGTAGGATATTTGACTACATATGTTTTGAGTTAGTGGGCTCTAGAATGATTTAGCAAACAACACTTTATTTTCTTGATTTAAAATTAAGAGACTTATTTGCCCAGTGCAGTGATATTGTGGGACCAGTAAGAGAGCCAATAACAAATGGAAAAGAATCGCCACATTGAATGGTGTACTCTTGATATGCAGAATGAAACAACATCACTTTTTCAGTTATTGATGGCTTTAGATGTTGGCTCGATGATCCAGAAACCATTGCTGGGATCCAGGGTTTTTTCAGTTCTTTATATTACAACTTGAGATGGGCCTCTCCAGAAGTTTTTTTTTTTGTGTAGCATGCACTGCAGAACTTGTATTTGTGACTTTGTAGATTTTGGAATGTATACTGTCTTGCCTAGTGCATTCCTAACAAGCCCATCTAGAGTATGAGGAAGTATTCTACATTACGTATTAAAGTAAAGTTTGATTGTCATTTGAACTTGTTCTTTCTGTTTATTAGGTACATGTTAGTCGCATTTAACAAAAGATATCCTAGTTTACATTGCTGTGAAATAGTACTTGCCTCCTTCCTGATATACTCTCTTTATGTATTTGTCTCATTGAATGGCTTCAGATATTTAGTTAAAATGTAATATTGGATAAGTTGAACCAGAGGAAACATAACACCATTTCTGAATCGCTACTTAATATTTTTAAGTAATAAAATTATCCAAAGCCCGTATTGCCCATGTGAAAAGTTTATTTCACTTAGTTAACTCACTCAGACACCTGACCAAAGCTAATTGATAATTAAACTGAACTGACTGAACACAGCCAAGCCTAACTGTAGCCAGCCTTATTGAATCTAAATCACACCATATATACAAGTGAAGTATTCGCTACAAGATTACTAGAAGAACACTATGCCTCAATAAAAATAAGTTCCAGCAGAGTTGAAGGAACTTAACCAATTAGGGAAAGTTTACAAAACTATTTGTAAGGCTCTGAGACTCCACCACACCATAGTGAGAGCCATTAAGACTAGAATCCCTGAAGCCTACAAAAAAAGTTGTGATTCCGGGCCTCCTTAAATTCCTTTGCACCTCTCCATCAGCATCTTTGTTTTGCAAATATGTCAATCAACACAGGCAGCAAGAGCATAGTGACAGCTCATTCAAGAAGTCACAGAGAGTGCCAGAAGAACATACATTCACATTCAACATCAGATTTCTTAATTACTGAAAGTGATCAAAATTAATGCTACTTTGTAGAGAGTCTATGAAATGCCTTTTGTTTCTGATTAGGTGACAGTTGCTAGTTCCTCAATAATACTTAGCTAAAATATAAATACTTTCCTTTTTCAGTTAAAGAAACAATTGCAAATTTCTTAATATGTACGTAACTGCTTGTGCACTACTCTGCTGTTTACTTAATAAGCTCATTGTAGCATTAACAGTGGAGAGTGACAAAGATCACTGTTTATTTGGATCTTTGGTTGCAAGATAGAGAGGTGCATTTTCTAAATGTTCAAATTCTTCAGAAGATTGGATATCTAGTAAAATATTTCTTTCCAGTGTTTATGCAGCATAATGGAAAATTTTTCTACTTCCTTATGGTCTGACTGGCAGTTAACTTTCATAGATTAGGCTACAGAGCAACAGAGACACTAAGCTGTATTTTGCCTGTTTGTCTGTTGACCTTCCTAAATTATTTTTTGTCATCTACACCTATTTTATTTATATTTGTTATTCATTACTAGTGAGTGTTGCTGCATTGTTCTTCAAATCACACTGCCACTCCATCCTGGATTTCATCCCATCATTTTTACTGTATTAAACTAACTGGGTGCTCACCTTTAGATTTAATTTTTAAGAAAGTAGATTACATCTGTAGATAAAACTCATTAAGAATCCAATCTGTGCCATCATACGCTTAACTAACAGAACAATATGTGTGTGATGCACTTATGTGTCAAATTTAAAATAAAACACAATGTGACAATTGTCCGTGCTTTTCCATAGGCCTCTATAGGCTGGTCCAGATCTAATTATGCAATTTTAATCCATCCATCCATTTTCTAACCCGCTGAATCCAAATACAGGGTCACGGGGGTCTGCTGGAGCCAATCCCAGCCAACACAGGGCACAAGGCAGGAACCAATCCTGGGCAGGGTGCCAACCCACCGCAGGCAATTTTCATTACACTATAATTTATTATGTTTATTACATAGAAGATCACCTGAAAAATCCTGGACCATTGAGAAGTGTACGAACTGACGACATGAAGAATCATCTTTGCGCCGAACAGGAATCGTCCCTGCATAAATCAAAGTCATCCAGATGATGTGGATCTGCATAATTTAGATCTGGACCACCCTGTCGAGTGGAGAATGGCTACTTGTGATGTTTGATATAGTTGTTTTGGATGTTGAAAATTAGGTAAAGTCTATAGTGATAATCGCTTTTCCTTTGTAGCACTATGTGTTTTAAGTGCGTGTGCCTTACTGTGTGTGTGTGTGTGTATATATGTGTTTGTGTGTGTGTATATATATATATATATATATGTGTGTTTGTGTGTGTGTGTATATATATATATATATATATATATATGTGTGTGTGTGTATATATATATATATATATATATATATATATATATATATATATATATATATATATATATATATACACACACACTAATCAAAGGCAAAGCCCTCACTAATTATCAAACTTCCTGTGTAGGTAGAAGGCTGAAATTTGGCAGGCTTGTTCCTCACAGGTTACTTACAAAAGTTAAGCGGGTTTCATTTCAAAATTCTACGCGTAACGGTCATAACTGAATTCTTCTTACATACATATATACGTCCAAAGCCTGTAGCTCGGTCACCGTGTGAGGCGGCGTTGCGTCCCCTATCCCCACACCTCCCATGTAGTTGGCTGGCTGCCTATATTGCGTCCCTCATCCCCATGCCTCCCACGTAATTGGCTGCCTGCCCATATAGGGCCGTCCATCGCTCTGGTCTCTTCATTCTCTTCCTTGCTTCGCCACAGTATTCATGTCCACCTGCTGATAACTGCAGCCTTTTTATCTAATCCACGGCTTCTCCGCTGTTTTATTGTTCATTTATTACGATTATAGTTCTTGTGTAGGTATTTTAAACTTAGTTTACTGCTCAGGTACCCATTTCCTTTACCGTTCCAACCGTACCCCCATTAACATGTCTATTGAGGTGATCACCATCGATCAACTGTCGCTTACCGAGTGGTTTTCATGCCTGGAGATGCCGCCCGCCTTTTCCATTCTCTGTGTTACATATTGCACGGCCATATCAGGCTCACTCTTGATATCGGGAGGAACATTGTGTCTTATGTATTGAATGATTGGGACAGGTTCAAGGTGTGGACTGATGATGGTACAGGAGGTAATTATACTACACAGGAGCACTAGAAGAGTGAAATGCTTAAGCCCTTCACCTATGGTTCTGCATGTGAGTTGATGGGTGCCGCTGAATTGTTCGGTTGTCGCTTTCAAGTGTACTGAAATGGCCAAATATTTTACACCTTTGGAGAACCGCCAATGCCTTTTAAACATCTTAGATTCACAGTTGACGATTTGAGTAGTAGACACTTTAATGTTTATGAATGTTTAAACTCTCAAAAGCTGGATGTGAAGTTATCGATGAAACCGGTTGTATGCTTACAACGCTTGACAGATGCCGAATTTCACTTCAACACAAGTCCTGCAAATACTAACACAATTGAAACAAACCATGAAACTCAAACCGATTATGACAGCAGCAATCCAAGCTGTGAGAAAACAGTAAAAAGGAGGGGTGTCAGACGTCGTGGTACATTTTCTGATGCAGCTAGACGGAAACAACTTTGTGCTGCTGCCGCCAAATAAGAGTTCATAGAGACGGTGTCGCTAAATACTCGCAGGCAGGATCCACAAGTTAATAGAGACGCTGCTGCTAAATACTCGCAGGCAATTCCACAAGTTCATAGACACGCTGCCGCTAAATATTCGCAGGCAAATCCACAAGTTAATACCGGGAATGCCTGTTAAACATCTTAGATTCACAAGTACCGATTTGGGTAGTGAACACTTCGATGAATGAAACCTGTTATCTTTACAACGGTTGACAAACACGGAATGTAACTGAAACACAACATGTCCTCCAGATACGAACCTGTTTGAAAGAAATAATGATAATCAAATCCTTGATGACAGCAACACTCATAACAGTGATAAAACAATTACATTGACAATCATGTTACGTTGTTTTTAAAATGTTTCCTTTTTCATAACTTTTTTAACACACTACTTCTCCGCTACGAAGTGCGGGTATTTTGCTAGTATTATATATTATATATTACTATGTACTGTACAAGAAGAGAGCTGCTATACGCTCAGCCACACTATACAGACTGCACTGATGCCGAGACCAGAGATATCACTTCCTGACGCCCTTTTTTACTGATATCTGACAGGCTGGTTCAACTAGACTTTTTTATTTTATCAGACCTCCTCTTGCTCGCCCACCTCCACATCCTCTTTGCTTGTGAACTGCCGCTCTGGTTACACTATTAGCATGTACAGCCCCCTCTCGCCTGCCCACCTCTCCATACTCCTTGCTACTGTATTAAGCTGCTACACCCCCGATATTACCATGTACAGCCCGCTGTTGAAACCCTACCTCCCCATACTCTTTGCTTGTGAACTCTGCTCTGCCTCGTCCACGCTATTAGCTTTAGCAATATTTGCCCACCCGCCCGCTTGTCCCTTGCCATCTCTGCAGATCATTAAATCTGTCTGTGCTTGCAGATCTGTGGTTGTCATCTCACAATGTCATGCGAGATGACAGCTGGGCGCTCAACTAAATTAGCCGGGCGATACGCTAGGGAGAACACTGTGTGTAAAAAAAAAAAATAAATAAAAAAAAAAAATAAAATATAAATATATATATATAGTGATGTTATATTTAAATGATTTCCTCATTCTCAATGTTATGCAGACAACCCCAGAGAACGAGAATGTGCAGCAATGGATAACCACACATGAATAATAGCCCTAGGTGCAAAGCACTGAATTAGCTATTTAGCCTAAACTAACTGTCTCTTAGTTGACTGATAGTTAGCTTTCTCTAGACACATTCTATTTTTTTTAACTCAATTATTTATTTCCCAGCAGCCCTGAAGTGCAACATAGGTCTTTAGGAGAACATCATCATGAACATCAGCTTGCGGCTTGGGATGCTTTTTCCATAAATCCCTAATAACCAAAAATAGAGCATTGTGTTTGTTGAACACAGCCATGTTCAAGAAACTACTGCACGTGTTCATGTCTAATTCACATGTGTATATTATAAATGTTAATTTTGCACAGAATTCCATCCATTATCCAACCCGCATTGACAATCCAACACAATGGGCAGCACATTGAACACATTTTATAAGTGGTCAGAAACTTGTAAATAACTCATTAAAAAATAAAGTTATGTTAAAACCAAGCACACCATTGTTTTTCTTGTGAAATTTCCAATAAGTTTGATGTGTCACATGACCCTCTTCCTATTGAAAAAACAAAAGTTGGATCCAAAATGGCCGACTTCCAAATGGCCACCATGGTCACCACCCATCTTGAAAAGTTTCCCCCCTCACATATACTAATGTGCCACAGACAGGAAGTTAATATCACCAACCATTCCCATTTTATTAAGGTGTATCCATATAAATGGCCCACCCTGTATAATATAATGTGCATAATTTACCAAAACACCAATAATTTTTCAAATGTACTAACTAAAAAGTTATAAATAGTGCCTAGCCTACTTCGATTAAGCTAGGAGCATGGCGGCGCGCATGGTCGCAGCGGCTCAGGGCTCTCCTTTTCAGTGCACTTTTTTGTTGTTTTTGTACTTTTTTTTGTCCTTGTTTGTGCACGATCGGTTCGGCAAACATCTGCTACACCATTCAGAACCTTATAGACATTGGTGTCCAGAGCCAGACATCTGTTTCGAGTGTTTTTCATCACACGCACAACATAGCGAGACCAGCGGGCTCTCCGTGGATTGTTGTCGGGTCTAGGAGACGACATAGACGGAGGAGAGAAAGAAAGCAGAAGCGGCGCCGCAGATCCCCTTTAGCGCTTTAGCGTTATGCTAAAGCTAAAAAACAACCATACAAGCCCTATACAGAACTTTATTCTGCACTGAAGGAGCTGCTTTTAATCTCATTGTAGATGCGTATAGTGACAATAAAAGGAATTCTATTCTAGAAATACTGTACTCACCATTTAATTTGACATCTTTGGGCTGCAGGAAGGGAGGAGATATTTCCACACAATGTCCATCTTCGTTTCGATTGCGATCGCTTTCTTTTACCTTCTCTTCCTTCCTTAGCAATTATGTGTCTTGCTTGCATGGTCTTAATGAATTATATATATATATAGGTAAATCACTGCAATGACGGAAATTACATCCACAAACACATGTATCTGGGCTCCGACTGACGCTACTAACGCTCTTGGTTGTTTGTTTACAATCGCGGCAAGCGGATACACGTGACCGCATCCGTTTCGTAACGCAAGATGTTGGTCGTAAATCAAAATTAAAAATTTCATTTTAGACTTCACGATAATTTTATTATAAATTTTATTAATAAAATCAACAACTAAAACAATTTTTTGAATAAATTCTTTATTTAATTTAAAGTACCGGCATGAAAAGTTACTTCTTCATCTGAAAGATGGCTCTGTGTTTCATCATTATTTACTTCCGTATTCATCGGCAAAACCAGCATTGCGCTGGAAATCTTGAATCTGAAACGATACTCGTTGTATAAACCGACCCCCAAACTCCAAGCCAAAAATCTAGGACAAAATTCTCGGCTTATATAACAGGATCTATGGTAGCCAAGTATCTGCAGTGTGTCTGTCTTTTCTGTTGCTTTGCTCATTACAACATATAAATTAATCATTAAGCTTCCATTACCTTATACCACAGAACTCCTGAATTGAAAACCATAATTTTAGCTTTTTATTTTCTCTTGGTGCCGTGTCTCTTGTGCACTTTCTTTTGCTATGTCATTCTCCTTTCATAGTTACTTTATTTATTTGTCTAATACATGAGGAGAATTTTTTGAGACACTGCAGCCCTGGCCATTTAAGGTACACAGACTAGAGGAAACCTGGGTGGGTGGATGGATTTCACTGTTGTTCACTACAGACTTTTTAGTGAGGTGTACCCAGTTATGTATTTTGATTTGAGAATCGCATATGGCCCCTCAAGACTACCTCAACCCATGTATCTATAAAGGCAGTGGCTTTTCAATTTTAAATCCAGATTTGCTATGCGGATGTGAATCCAAGATGGTCTTCCAAGTGGTATCACCTTTTACCAATGTGAAAGTACTGCATTAGATGGCAAAATAATAAATGATAAAGTGCTGTCTTTACCTCATTATTTGCCGTGCCCATCATTATTCATTATTATCTATAGGGTGGTCCAGATCTAATTATTGTCTCTTTTCTCCACCTGCTTTTGGCAGATGTCCTATCCATTACATGGTGCAATGCCTTGGCTGGCATTCAACACCAGGACTGCAAACCTGAATGGCAGCAGTGCTGACCAATGGACTACCTCTCCTCTTTAAAATAATAATGATCATATATTACCAAACTTTGCAATTAAAATTGTTCAACTATTACATTTCACAGCTACAGTTAGCTATTTGTAAAAGTATATGGACATCTCTAAATAGTGAAGAACAACAATGCATCTGAAAGGTAATGTGGGGAAAAACAAAATGCTGAGAGAGCAAATGTCGCTTTAAGGGTCCTGTGTTAGCCATTTGAAGTTTCAGGCTTTAGCATCTTGTCACATACATCTGCCATTTGTGGTTAGATGGCTTTTGTTTTTACTCTGTACTATTTTAGTTGGCTTCCCTTTTTTTTCAGTCCAGTAAACCTATAAAACAGAATTTTTTTTACCACAATAACGTGAGCAAGCATGGTAGCTTTTGCGCATTATCAACGTGTTGTGTTTGAGAATGCAGCTTGCCATGAAAAATAACTGTGCAGAGTTTATTATGATGCTTTGGTAGGAGTATTGGCTGTACCAACAAAAACACAAATTTTTTGAGTTTTGTTTCCATCCAAGATACCAGGGATGCTTTCAAGGATCAAATGGATTCAGGAAAACAATGTAAAAAACACATTCAAATCTAAATCTGCTTCATTTATCACAGATAAGATATCTTTTAAAGTTTTATGCAAAAATATATCATTTTTATTTTTTAAACCTGTTATCTAGCTTTCAGTGTAGAGAATCTTTTGACCAAAATAACCAGGAGTTCCTTTCTTCTTGATGTTTATAAGTTAACTTACTGTCTTTGTTTCTGTTCACTCCTTATAGTGATCCTTGTTTAAAGGTATACAGTGCCTGGAAATGGCCTCCCAAGGCTGAAACCTCAAGTTCCCTTCTGCTTTAAATGTGTCTTTCAGTACTGGAAGCCCACCCTTACTGATTCTGTTGCTTCTATGTGTACAGAAGCATTTAGAACCAATCTAACTCTAATTAAGAACTTCTCCACAAGGCCAGGTAGATCTAGTTGCTGTGTAATTCAGTGCTCTGTGGTCATGCTGAAAGATGCCCTTTTGTGGTTCCTCAGGGTTTCCTACCACCTCAGAGGAATCTGATGTGCTGTTCACATTTTTGAGCTGGTCAAAATGAGATGTAATGCCCCCTATACTTTGTTAATGCTTGACAATAGCACTGCATGTTTGTTGCTTTCAGAATTGGTGATTTAAAAGTCATTTGGGTGATTCTCAATTGCAAAACAATCTGGCTGCCTCAGCCTCTTTCACAGTGACTCTGTTATCACAGTTATTTGCTAAAAGGCATACTTATGTCTTCAAACTTACAGTTTGGATTTTTTAAAAATAATTTCTAAGTAGTTACTTGCTAAAACTTTCTTTGTGTCTGTATATAAAGTGTCACACATTATTGGCTCTGTCCCTCTGCTACCAAGTACTTTTTCAGCCACCGTTCTGTTTGCCTGCAGTGAATAATTAGTAATAATAATTATTAGATAGATAGATTATATGCTTTTTGTCCTTTTTACAGTAAAACTGACTGACTTAGCTGCAGTGCAGTTCAACTTCAGGTTCAAATTTATATGTGTATGTTATGTAAACTGATTAATAAAATGCCAGTGAAACTTGTATTTTACAAACTGTCTTACTTTTACATTTAAGTTCACTTTGTTTTTTTTTTTTTTAAACTCTTCTCATTTTTTATTTTTCAGGTGGAAACATTTTTCAGAGATGCCTGTGCGAACAGATGATGTCATGCGCCTTTGCTGTGATCTCTCTGAGCAGCAAAAAATGAAGGTGGCAATCAAACAATCTGGAAAAGGGGCATTTGTTGCTGGTGCATCAGCTTTTGTTGGAGGCCTTGTTGGGGGTCCTCCAGGAATTGCAGTTGGTAGGTTGCTACTCAGAACAATCATTAAGCTAACATAAGCGGATTCAGCCATAAAGAAAACCAGTGTAAATGGGACAACTGTCAGTTCAGCAACTCTAAATGAAAAGAGTTTCCTCTCTAACTAAACAGAAATATTTAACTATAAGGTGTCAAATCATAAAATCTGAATAATTATGACTGTTAACTTTGCCATCGTCACTGGAGTTCATCTATGGCTCTCGCAAAAGTTTGTTCAAGAGAAATGGTCAATAGTACCTTTTTAAGGTGCATAATAATAGGAAGAAGTCGAAAAAAGAATAAACTATTTACAAAATGTTAAAAAGTAGCTTGACTTAAAAAAAATATGAAGCAGTAAAGAAGTAGTAGTTTCACAAGAGAAATATTAAATAAATTATGTACTTATCCACTCATCCATCCATTTTTATACAGTGCATCCAGAAAGTATTCAGAGCGCATCACTTTTTCCACATTTTGTTATGTTACAGCCTTATTCCAAAGTGGATTAAATTCAGTTTTTTCCTTAGAATTCTACACACAACACCCCATAATGACAACGTGAAAAAAAGTTTACTTGAGTTTTTGCAAATTTATTAAAAATAAAATTGAGAAATCACATGTACATAAGTATTCACAGCCTTTGCTCAATACTTTGTCAGTGCACCTTTGGCTGCAATTACAGCCTCAGGTCTTTTTGAATATGATGCCACAAGTTTGGCACACCTATCCTTGGCCAGTTTCACCCATTCCTCTTTGCAGCACCTCTCAAGCTCCATCAGGTTGGATGGGAAGCCTCGGTGCACAGCCATTTTAAGATCTCTCCAGAGATGTTCAATCGGATTCAAGTCTGGGCTCTGGCTGGGCCACTCAAGGACATTCACAGAGTTGTCCTGAAGCCACTCCTTTGATATCTTGGCTGTGTGCTTAGGGTCGTTGTCCAGCTGAAAGATGAACCGTCGCCCCAGTCTGAGGTCAAGAGTGCTCTGGAGCAGGTTTTCATCCAGGATGTCTCTGTACATTGCTGCAGTCATCTTTCCCTTTATCCTGACTAGTCTCCCAGTTCCTGCCGCTGAAAAACATCCCCACAGCATAATGCTGCCACCACCATGCTTCACTGTAGGGATGGTATTGGCCTGGTGATGAGCGGTACCTGGTTTCCTCCAAACGTGACACCTGGCATTCACACCAAAGAGTTCAATGTTTGTCTCATCAGACCAGAGAATTTTGTTTCTCATTGTCTGAGAGTCCTTCAGGTGTCTTTTGGCAAACTATAAGGAGTGGCTTCTGTCTGGCCACTCTGCCATACAGGCCTGATTGGTGGATTGCTGCAGAGATGGTTGTCCTTCTGGGAGGTTCTCCTCTCTCCACAGAAGACCTCTGGAGCTCTGACAGAGTGACCATTGGGTTCTTGGTCACCTCCCTGACTAAGGCTCTTCTCCCCCGATCGCTCAGTTTAGATGACCGGCCAGCTCTAGGAAAAGTGCTGGTGGTTTCAATCTTCTTCCACTTACGGATGATGAAGGCCACTGTGCTCATTGGGACCTTCAAAGCAGCAAAAATATTTCTGTAACCTTCCCCAGATTTGTGCCTCGAGACAATCCTGTCTCAGAGGTCTACAGACAATTCCTTTAACTTCATGCTTGGTTTGTGCTCTGACATGAACTGTCAACTGTGGGACCTTATATAGACAGGTGTGTGCCTTTCCAAATCATGTCCAATCAACTGAATTTACCACAGGAGGACTCCAATTTAAGCTGCAGAAACATCTCAAGGATGATCAGGGGAAACAGGATGCACCTGAGCTCAATTTTGAGCTTCATGGCAAAGGCTGTGAATACTTGTGCGTTCTCAATTTTTTTTATTTTTAATAAATTTGCAAAAATCTCAAGTAAACTTTTTTCACATTGTCATTATGGGGTGTTGTATGTAGAATTCTGAGAAAAAAAACTGAATTTAATCCATTTTGGAATAAGGCTGTAACATAACAAAATGTGGAAAAAGTGATGCGCTGTGAATACTTTCCAGATGCACTGTATATGCACTTATTTAAGGTCTTAGCATTTCAAGGAGCTTGAGGTCAACCAACAGCTTTGGGGCCAAAGCAGAAACTCCCTGTGGATGAGGCACCAGGCAACAGCAGTGTTGGATTTACAAACAAAATGTGAAAAATGGCACTATTAAAATTTGTAGTGCTGTAAGAATATTAAAGATAATTTAGTAAAACACAGATATAAGAAGGACTGTTCAAAAAAAGCTAAATCTGAGTTTAATTTTTGAATTTATAGATAAGGCCTAGCTTTTTCTTTGACATGTTCAAGCAGCTGAATATTAGACCAATTTTTGCCATTCCCTGCCATACGTCTTTGCGATGTTGAGGAAAAGTGGATGCACCCAAGCAGTCACTGAGGGTGTTAGACTTCACACAAGTAGCAAATGGGTCAGGAATTAAACCCAGTTGCTTAGAGTTTTATGGAAGCATTGATCGCCACTGTCCTTCATTTCTTTGTCCTTAGAAAGATGGCTTGCATATTGTAAAATCAAAAAATTGCTCAAAATGTTTAAACATGTACTTCTGGAGTTTTCAGTGACAAGACATGTTTACATTCAGTTTGTCCAGCCATGTATCTGTTTTTACTATTCCATTCCACATATTTTTCTATGTAGAACAGTAAATCATTAAGTTTTGAGACTTCAAGTATGTTGTATACTGCATATAAAGTACATGATGAATTGTGGTGTTTTAAAATGTTTTTCTGTTTCTTTCACCTATACGTGTTGCATATTGTTCCTGGTCTAAAATGTCCTTGGGCGCTTTGAAACCACTTGGGGCATACAATTTCACCAGCTTGTCCTAAATCAATACCTGGGTTTTCTCACAGTGAGCATCCTTCTCTTCAGTGCATGCCAGAGATCACAGTCAAAGAAGATCATGAAGACTAAACATTTGCAAACTTTATACAACTCTGGCATTGGCTTCCTGTTGATATTTTGTCCATAGAAGTCACAGAGTGATTTCAGCCACACACTGATCTATGTTAGAGGTGTTGTAATGTTCCACAGCCTGAATAGAATCGTCATTGATTCTTCTAGAAGTGGGTTTTGATCATTTCTTTAGGCCATTATCCTAGCATCTTGTCATAAGCTTTCCTGGAAAAAGCTGAAGAATGAAATTTCTCTATAATTTGAACAGCACTTGCCAGCTCAGTTTTTAAAAATAGGAACCACAACCTCCAGTCTATTGATCTTGAGGTGCAGTTGCCTTAAACATAATGTTGAAGAATCATGGTAATTAAAATACTCCTTTTAATATTGTGTTCCACCTGTTCCTGCTGTGCCACATGAATCCTTTATCCTTGTTGAACTTCTCATTCTCATATATATATATATATATATATATATATATATATATATATATATATATATATATATATATATATATATATATATATATATATATATATATATACATACATACATACACACATTTCAGCCATAACAATGGCCCATATGCATTCAGATGCTTCTGAAGCAGTCTAATGTGCATGTCTCTACTGAGGAATTTGCTCAGGGTATCACTTTCCCACTTGACTGCTATCATTTCTGAGACTGCATTGCTAAGATGTGAACATGGTTTGCTAGAATTACAAGTGGGGAGTCCTTCTGCTGAGATCTCTGTTTAGCAACTAGCCAATGTGGCTGCTAGTTGTGGTGGGGATTCATGCACAAGAGCAAATTTTCAACAATGTGGCATGTGCTTTTCTAGTTACATTCTCTTCTCCCCCAATTTGCAAGCTTTCGAGGCAACTCAGGCCCCTTCTGACATCTTGCCTGAAGAAGGGGCCTGAGTTGCCTCGAAAGCTTGCATATTGTAATCTTTTTAGTTAGCCAATAAAAGGTGTAATTTTGCTTGGCTTTTCTCTACATTCATAATGGCTAACACGGTACAACAACCTAGTACTTCTCCCCCAATAAATTCTGGATCAAGGTGTCACTCACCCTCCTGACTACTGTTCTCTCTGAGACAGTAATGCTGGGATAGGAACAAGGGTTGCTGGAATTACAATTAGTGAGTCCTTCTGTTGAGCTACACGGAGATCTCTCTTCAGTCACCAGCCAATCTGGATTATAGCCGTCCCATGGCATTATGCACAGGAGCCACCTCTTGGCAATGTGGTGTGTGCTGCTCTAGTTTCACTTACACTTGAGTTAATCTACATTAATCTGTGTTACTGTGCCTTTTGTCTTTGGTGTGGATTTGTGTCTCTCTGTCCCGGCTGCCATTCTTCCTGAGAAAGCACTGCTGGGATGCAATCACAGGCCACCAAATTTACAAGCAGCAAGTTTTACCATTGAGGAGCACAGTATGTTTCTCAGCACAGATAATGGGAATAGTTTGCCTAACGGATTTATGAGCTCAACCTCCTGACATTATCCCCAGACAAGATAGTAGCATTCTCATCTTATCTCAGAATAGCTTAGAAAATTTCTTCCCTAAACATTTCAAATGATTTGAGGATGTCAAAAAGTCATTCTTCAATGGCCTCAATAAGACTACAGGCAAACACTCAGTGTCGGTTTGGAACATGACTGATAATTGAGTTATAGGAATTTCTTATTTGCAGTCATTGCAGCTAAATGTGGTGGAAGCTATTAAGTATAACAAGGTGATTATCAACAGTGTCATTTGGTGCTGGATATACACTTATTTTCATACTCGGTGAAAAAAATTGCAATAATGGAAGAAATTAGAAAGGAACAAATACTTTCTTGTGCATTATACATATTATTGTGTGACCAGCTCAATTAGCTTCAGGGTCTTGGGGACTAAACCTAATGCAAGATGGCCGTCTGTCACAGGACCCACTTCCTTACACATGGAGCTGCCAGTTAACCTACTCTAAATGTCTTTGTAAATTTGTGAGGAAGTCCACACCAACAAATAGAGAATGAACAAGTTCTACATGGACAACAACTGAGGATTCAAATCCTTAATACTGAACCTGTGAGGCAGCAGAGCGTGCCACTGTGCCACCATGCGGCTCCTTGTTTCATATAATTCTTGTCTTTCGTGCAGGAGTGGTCAATTACATTATCTTTGTATTCAATTTCAGCTCCTTAGCCACACAACCTACATGGAGTTTGGAAAAATGCAGTGGTCAGGTTGTAGTGTCGTACCACAGTATCATCAAGTATTAGTTTTAGCACATTAAAACTTATGTATGCTAACAAATAATTCATTACACATTATAGAATATTTTCAGTGTTTCACTTTCATAATGGCAGATTGGACACCTTTGTTGTGCATTCTTGTAACTGTGATGGCCTGCTATCCCCTGCAGGGCTGATTCCAGACTTGCACAAATGTTATTCTTAGGTGGAATTTGAAGAAATGAATTCAGAAATCTTGCTCTTACCTGCATGTTGATTTTTTTACAACGCTCAAAACATCAGATTAACCGCTGTAATGTATTTAGAGCACAGTATACTTCTTTATATTCTGCTTTCTGGCTGATGAGAAGTGATTTTTTTTTGCCTTCTTGATCATTATTTTCTTTCTTTTAATGCATGACCCTCCACCAGTACGACTTGAAATACAGCTCACATGCGGAAAATCTAAAGTGTTCATGTTTTCTTTAGTTTCAGTATTTATTTTCCATTTCTTTGTTTTCAGGTGGTGCAGTTGGAGGCCTTTTAGGATGCTGGATGACTAGTGGCCAGTTCAAGCCTTTGCCACAGATCCTAATGGAACTACCGCCTCAGCAGCAAAAGAAACTTTATGATGATATCATGGCAATCATTTCCCAGTTAGACTGGACGGACGCTGCCCAACTCACCGCCCTGGTTATGAGCAATGCAGCCATGCAGCAGAAAGTGGTGGCGGCCTTAGTGAATTATGTCACACAAGAGCTCAGAGCTGAAGTCCAGTATGGAGACTAACCACCTTTGACATTTATCATAAAGATCAAAATATCGGTCGCTAATAGTCTGGTTCCAATGGAAGTGTTTTTCTAGTGTGATAATTGAGGATTATTTTTGGGACAAAATGAGTGATGCCTTACAAGTTGTTTTTTTGATTTTTATTTTCAATTATGCACTTCATTGTGAAAGAAATTGACTGGAACAATGCTTTCTGAAGATTCATTTAATAAATATATTAAGGCCAACTGAGTGATGATTTATGTTGTAATTGTTGAGTATTATGAAGTGTCTCGGGTAACAGGATATTAAATTTAATGTAGATGCACCACATCTTTTTGTGCTTGCATGTATAGTTTGTATTACATACTGCTTTTGTCTTACATGTGGGGTTAGAGAAACTCATTTTGTCATCTGTCCTAAGAAAAATAATTGCCATTATAAAAAGGAAGGGGTGAATACATTGAGAATACAAAATCACAAGAAACCACAAAGTCTCCAGTAAGGTGTCGGTGGCCCATATCCCCATTTTAAAATATACCTTATTACCTCTCCTCACACTCTTGATGTATCTCTTGCCCCAGTTCCACTGGAACGGGAGTCTTTGCTCTTACGTATTTCCCTACTTCAAATATAACCATGGCCTTTAAAACTATATGTGGGGTGACCTTTTGGACACACCTCAGAATAACATCACTTGTACATGCATCTCTGAACCCTGTTCTTCTTCAAGGATCTCCGGACCTAGTAGGAAAATGATCCTAATTGGCTCAAACATTTCAGTGGTGCAAATTTGGTTCTATTCTTTGGAATAGAAGTAATAGCATTTTATCAATTTTCCTAACTTGAGAACTATTCCTATCTTCACCAGGATTTAGGAGAGCTTGTGAGCTGTCTGAATTTGCTAGGAGCTGCTAGAAGATAGAACTCAGACAGAGATTGACACACATAATCCAGGAAATGCAGAATATTTTGGAAATGCTGAAAAACAATGAACTCATGAAAAGATATCGATTCAACAGAGGTGTCTGAAATCAAAATGTTGGTAATGTTACATTCTTTGGCAATGGGGAAAATTTACAGTTTTGCAATAGCGATGATCCGGGGATGCTACAACCAACCATTTCTGGAATCTTGAATACTCTTACAACACATAAGGTAATATGCACATGAATACATTTCCCCACCATTCTGCATGAGGTAATTTACAGCAAGTTTCATTCCTGTAAATTGGTGGTTTTCCTGTAGCTGTTGGTTTGATTGATGGGACGCAGAGAAAGATTACTGGTCCAAGTGCACACAAGCATGTGTTTGTCAATTGCAAGCAATACTACCGTGTCAACCCACAGGTGATAGTGGATGTAAACTGTACTATTCTTGATATTGATTTATCTACCTACAGTCATGGCCGAAATTATCGGCACCCCTGAAAATTTCCCAGAAAATGCACCATTTCTCTCAGAAAATTGTTACAGTTACAAATGTTTTGGTATACACGTTTATTTCCTTTATGTGCATTGGAACAACACAAAAAAAGAGAAAAAAAGCCAAATCTGACATAATTTCACACAAAACTCAAAAACCGGGCTGGACAAAATTATTGGCACCCTCAAGTTAATATTTGGTTGCACGCCCTTTGGAAAAAATAACTGAAATCAAGTGCTTCCTATAACCATCAACAAGCTTGTTACACCTTTCAACTGGAATTTCGGACCATTCTTCTTTTGCAAACTGCTCAAGGTCTCTCAGATTTGAAGGGCGCCTTCTCCCAACAGCAATTCTGAGATCTCTCCATAAGTGTTTGATCGAATTTAGATCCAGATTCATTGCTGGCCACTTCAGACCTCTCCAGCGCTTTGTCTTCAACCATTTCTGGGTGCTTTATGTTGTGAGTAGGTTTGGGGTCATTGTCCTGTTGTAACACCCATGACCTCTGACGCAGACCCAGCTTTCTGACACTGGGCCCTACATTGCGCCCCAATATCTTTTGGTAGTCTTCAGATTTCATGATGCCTTGCATACAGTCAAGGCATCCAGTGCCAGAGGCAGCAAAACATCCCCAAAACATCTTAGAACCTCCATCATGTTTGACAGCAGGTACTGTGTTCTTTTCTTCGTAGGCCTCATTCCATTTTCTGTAAACAGTAGAATGATGAGCTTTACCAAAAAGCTCTACCTTGGTCTCATCTGTCCACAAGACGTTCGCCAAGAAGGATTTTGGCTTCCTCAAGTATATTTTGGCAAACTCCAGTCTGGCTTTTTTATGTTTCTGTGTCAGCAGTCGGGTCCTCCTGGCTCTCCTGCCATAGCGTTTCATTTCGTTTAGATGTCAACAGATAGTTCGAGCTGACATTGTTGCACCATGAGTCTGTAGAACAGCTTGAATATGTTTTGAAGTTGATTGGGGCTGTTTATCCACCATTCGGACTATCCTTCGTTGCAGTCTTTTATCAATTTTTCTCTTCCGTCCACGTCCAGGGAGATTAGCTACAGTGCCATGTGTTGTGAACTTCTTGATTATGTTGCGCACAGTGGACAAAGGAACATGAAGATCTCTGGAGATGGACTTGTAGTCTTGAGATTGTTGATATTTTTCCACAATTTTTGTTCTCAAGTCCTCAGACAATTCTCTGTTCTTCTTTCTGTTCTCCATGCTTAGTGTGACACACTCAGACACACAACAGAAAGGTTGAGTCAACTTCTCTTCACTTTAACTGGCTTCAGGTGTGATTGCTATATTGCCAGCACCTGTTTTGTGCCACAGGTGAGTTCAAACGAGTATCAGATGCTTGAAATAAAATGATTTACCCACAATTTTGAAAAGGTGCCAGTAATTTTGTCCGGCCCATTTTTTGAGTTCTGTGTGACATCTGATGTCAGATTTGGCTTTTTTTCTCTGTTTTTTGTGTTTTTCCAATGCACATAAAGGAAATAAACATGTATGCCAAAACATTTGTAATTTCAACAATTTTCTGGGAGAAATGGCGCATTTTCTGGGAAAATTCCAGGGGTGCCAATAATTTCAGCCGTGACTGAATTTATCATTTATTTCAAGAGCTTCTCAAAAAAGCCAAATGCCCCCCTGGATACAAATAAAGTTCTATCTACAGTATGTAGCTATGAAGTGGCAGGTAACAATTGCATGCAACTTCGCTCCCCTTCTACTATTTTAAATATTTTTATTTAGCTGTCAAAGCGAAATATTAAAGTAAACCTAAAAATATTTGATATATCTTGACCTACATGTACCTTCCGTGGCATTTCTCTGTATTCTCGAGTGTCTAAACTTCTGTTGTCTGTGTTCCCATAAACACTGCTTCTCAGACTCCTTCCTCACCTCTTGTCCACTTTTATACTTCCCACCTTTGACGGCTGTTCCCAGTGTGCCTCCTATGCCTTTACTACTCCTTCTGTGTCTCCAGCTCATACTTTCACTTTTGATAGCAAAGCCAAACTGACCAATCAGATTGCTCTAAGGAACCGGACACACACAAAGGCCTAAGTGTTTTATTTCATAGTTTATTACATTATTATTACTATTTATGTGGTGAGGCATTGGTATCAGAAACTACAAAAGAATCTCAAAACACCTTTATGATTGCCATTTTGTGGCTCAGGGTGCTGTAAACTCATGATGTCTTTAATTCTCAAACGCTAGCTCAAACTCCTCGCTGGGAGTGGCTGTGGGATGCTTCATAACTACATCTCATGTACTGCACTAGGATAGGACATAGTTTATTCCAGTCAGATGTTTAGTGCAATTGCAGAGGTGCTTGGCCTTTAAAAATTCAGGTCAAGTCCAGTTAAAAACTGTGTGCTATTCATCAGTGGTTTTGAGGTTTTGCCGGTCCCTAGGAACTCTTTGTGTCTCACCTTTTGCTTTCACAAGAATTATTTAAATATAACAAGTAGAATTACAGCTTGTAATAACTGTTACTGGTTTGGTGCTACTGGCATACAGGACTTAACTCTGACAGCAAGTGTGCATCGCTCTCTCTGCTTGGGCTTTACTGGCCGTTTCACTGCCACGTTATCTGTCTGTGCCATCTCTGAATCTAGTCTACCTTTGCTAGGCAGGGAACCCTGCAGCTCTTCTCCTTTACCATACTAATAATCTGATCAATAATATCATTTATTCATTCATTTTTAATCCAGTATATTCCAGTACAGGGGTGTGGAAAGCTACCATAAATTATGACAGGAGCCATCTTTAAAAAAGAGCGTCAGTCCATCCCAAGATTCTCTCACTCACATTGACCTGATTCCAGTTCTCAAGTCAACTGAACCTGCAACACTTTTGTATAAAAAATTACACAAGATACCAGTAAAGTGCAAGTTTATAATAAAAATGTGAGTCATTTTTAAAAATTCCCATTTTTATTAAGATTGTGAAATGCCTTTTTAGCATTTCGAGGACACCATTTTGTTAAGCCTACAGTTGATGATTAGACTTAAACTCCCATTTACTCTGAACATGTGTGGAAAAATATGATGCCATCAGAGCAAACACATTGTGGCAGTTTGGTCTACTTGAAATCTGAGAATCCCTGAAGGTGGTAGCTATAACAGAAACCATTGAAATGTTAAATATTAAGCGCTTATCACCTGGTTCTTCACTGTACAGATATAACTCAATGTGGAAACCCATCACTTATCTTTGCTGATAACAATAAACATTTCATTGAATACCTGGAATGTTCAGCTTTTCTCATGTTTGCTTTTCCCTCTCCCATTCTTTGGGCATCCTTGTGTCACCCACCTCCTCTCCTCTCCTCTGCTCTCCTCCACCATCAAAATGCACCCAGTTGCGCCATATATCCGAACTCATATAAGCTATTGCCTATTCACCAAACAACATGACTCCAAAGCGATCCTTACTGTCCAATCAATGCGTGCCTCCACAAATGGGTCTTTTCTAATTTGAATCTTGCTGTTACCAGCCAGTTTTTACTTAAAATGCCTCTTTAGAAGTCAGTTGTCAGCATTTCGTCTGGCCTCTGTCTCAATGCCTCTGTTTGCCTATGGTTTTCCTTTGGTGCTTCCCATTGATCACGCTTTAGTAATTAAAAGGGAGGGTTCAGGAGAGTAAAAAAACATCCCTCTTACAAAAGCCTTTTTTTTGAGTTTTGCATTTAATGCTTAGTGACTGGTGACGCAGTGGTAGTGCTGTTGCCTCGCAGTTAGGAGACCCGGGTTCGCTTCCCGGGACCTCCCTACGTGGAGTTTGCATGTTGTCTGTGTGGGTATCCTCCAGGAGCTCTGGTTTCCTCCCACAGTCCAAAGACATGCAGGTTAGGTGGATTTGTGATCCTAAATTGTCCCTAGTGTGTGTGTGTGCCCTGCGGTGGGCTGGAGCCCTGCCCGGGGTTTGTTTCCTTACTTGTGCCCTGTGTTGGCTGGGATTGGCTCTAGCAGATCCCTGTGACTCTGTAGTTAAGATATAGCGGGATGGATAATGGATGGATGAATGGATGCTTAATGATTTTTGTCATTTTGATTATATTTTGTGGCTCCTAGTGTTAACAACTGTGACCAGTAGGTGGTGCTCTGACTACTGGGAAAAGATATGATAACTGCATCCAAGATATGTTAGAATAAATGATATAAGAAGGATTATTTATTCCTTATAGCTCCTTGGCAGTTTTCACATTTGTCAAGAGTCCAGTTCTTTTAACAGAGGGAATAATTGTTTTAAGGCTTCTTTTTCACCTTTCTTCTTATAGGTTTGGTTCCAAACCTGGCAAATAAAACACCCTTTTTTAGATTGCAGTTTCTTTCTGGCCTGCAGACAGTTGCGAACTTATTCTCCTTTTTCTGATTCACTTATTAATTCTGTCATTCTGTGTGCTCTTTGAGACTTTACAAGGAAGATCTTAATGCAGGTGATCACCTTTGACCTGCCTTGGCAGTCTTTCAGTTTTCAAATGTGAAGAAAATAAAACACACCCTTCAGCATCTGGAGCCTTTCTATTTCAACTTTGAGATTTCCTGCAATTTGTGATGATCACCAATGGCTCTTTGCAATTTTGTTTTTTTGTTGGCTGTTTTGCAATAGCAACTTGTAATGAAATATTTCTACTTTACCAGTAATAAAATATTTCTTTCCTGTTTTACTAGTTCATCATGTCTCCATCCCTTCCCTTTCATCTGGATCTTCTATTTAAATCTGCTGCATGCTGCTTGTCTTGTCTGTCAGTACATTACTCCAGTCTTTGTTCTCCATATCATGGGTGGTGCTTTTGGGAGGTCACACAACGAAAGCAATCATTTCTGAAGGTGAGGTTACAAGCTGTGTGACTGAAAAGAATGAGGTTTAATGTACACTTCTTTTAGTTACCACTTGCATTGAAGATGCCACCTAAGTGCACTGAAAAAAATTGCATGTCAGATTAAAATAAAAAATATGTACATCGGTTGCACATAATAAAATTGTTTTTATCAAAAATAATTTAATTATGCTTAATGCGGTAAATTAATATATCCTGAAACAGCATGATATTTTTATATAAAACTAGCTGATTACCCAGTGGCTTTACTCACTGAGTGCAAGGGAAAAAAGTAAAATGTAATATATAAATTATTAAACAGTAAAACATTAACATGTAAGAAGTAAAGATACATTGAGCCTTACTGGAGTGCTTTCCGGTAAAGTACATTTTAAAGGCGCTGTAACACAACAAGGAGGTAGCACTAACAGCACTTAAATGTATTTGGATCATCTCTCGGTAGCAGATCCCTTGTGAGAGGCGCTACATGACCGCTGTGGTATAGAAATTACATTTTCTATGCGACCCTGCAAATTTCTGCCTGACAACCTTGCACTACGTGCCTGTGATTTAAGAGAAAAATTATTCTGAGAAATGTGGACGCTGCCCTTCCGTGCTTAATGGGCAGAAGGTCCAAACAATTCCCAAGTCCAAAACTTAACATGAAGAGGTAAGTATATCTTCTTAGATGTAAACCCCCCATCTTCTTAAAATAATTCATCACAAAAGCAACCTTGAATGTTGCGGGGTTTTAGTGACATTAAATCGATGGCGCTGATCACACTCATTCTCAAAGATTTCCACTCTCTCAGGAGCCGACAGGGCACTTGAAGTGTCACAAACAGTGCGAGAAGAGAGGTTGCCGCCCGAAACTGCGAAGCTCTCGACCCGGTGGAGCAGCCTGACTTTCTGCACCTCCGAGCGTCCACTTTGCTCTCATGACCCCTCGCCGCGGAAGGCGGTGTAGTCTTCACATTGTTTACAGCTTGGCGCAGTTAAAAAGTAGAAAGACTCAAAGCTGTTTTCCTCATCTCTTCTACTATCAAGTACTGCCAATTAAAAAAAAGTTATAATGTGGCAGTTTCCGCGACATTCATGCGGACGAATAAATAAAATCTCTCTGTCAGAATGCACCTAGCGGCGGACGGCTGAGTGCTGGAGTCCAGAGAGGAGGGCTGGGAGAGGGCGTCACAGGGCGCACTTCTATGGGATAGATCGGCGTGTTTGTGTTTACTTCTCTTCAATATCAGTAAAATAACTCACACAAATAATAGCAATTAGTAAAGATGACATAAAAATGGCATCCACAAACGAAGTGATTAGTTCCTGTATTATAATATGTTCTGTGGTCATACGTAATTTCCGTTTCGCGTGGTCATACATAATTTCCGTTTCCAACGTGAAAAGAATTTTATATATATAGATGAATGAAAATTATATTATGTTAAATGAACATGTCAATAAAGCATACTATTTAAACAATTTTTTTATAAACTTCTAGTTCAAAGTTATTAATAAGAAATAAACAGGTTTGCTTATACCAAAACTAGTTTTATTTGGTAAAAACAATACAAACCAACCAAAATACAAAAGATTAGTATTCAAAAGTTGAAATGTACAACAGTTGCACAAGAACACTGCTTCTTTGGCTGTGCCAGAATGACATGACCAATGTATAACTAAATATGAACACAAAATGCACCTTGGATAAACTTTTATATTGTAAAATACATGTATTTATATTTATGTAACTGTGTATATTATAGAAAAAATGTTAAATATTAGCAAAATATAAAGTGCAAAAATTGCTGCTTGGCACCTTCTTTCACAAAATATATATTTTTTTTATTTTCAAACAAGCAAATATGACAACTGCATTGTATTGTATTTGGGTGTATTTAATTTATTTGCCTGTATTAATAGTATTTATCTGGTTGAGCAATGTTATGATAATACTAATGAACAGCAATACTAAAAGTAGTTGACCCGTAACAAAAGTTTTTTTTTCCAAGTACGTAAACGTACCTGTACCTGTAAATCTAGACAACTTAATAGTATGTTTACTGACTTGTGATGGTAGTTAGTGAGCATAGTTTGATAAAACATTAAAAGAGAATACAAGGAAAAATGCAAAAAAGAGTAACGTTAGTCTGTGTGATTAAGTGTTTTAATTGAATATCTGAATATTTCTTGTGTGTGTGTGTTTTTGTTTTTTAAACTTTTATTTCACTAACCTTTTGCTCTTAACCGGCAACAATAACTCAAACCCCACAACCTGTTGCTGCTTCTTTGAAAGTCACATGACTTTACCGCCAAGTTATCCAACCTCCACTAACGATGGATCCACTTGGTGCGTATTCATTTATGGTGAGGACTAAATATGAATATTTCAACTTCTACCTAAATGACTGAAATTCGTACATTGTACATCCCACAAGATTCAGCAAATTATACATGATCAAAAGTGGAACATAAACAATACATGTTAATATAAATACATTTTTTGTAAATATACCAACCTGCCATTTCCCTTTTTTCAGTGTAGAATAGCTTGGCAGTTATTTCAAAATAATCTCCATTACCAATATCAGATTTTGTATTTGCTACATCAACATCTGACAACCTTCCTGCCCAACAACACGCAGTCTCTAATATACAATGAAGTCCACTTCCAGCACCCTGCACTCCAAAAAAAAAAAAACCTCCCACCCCTATAGGTGAAGAGGGGCTAATGTTGCTAACAGTATCAGCTCCTTCTTCCACAACAGTGCCAAGAAGGTGCACAGTGAGGGCTACTGTCCCAACCTCTTCCCCTCTGAGGCTTTATAAAGGCTGGATGTTCCTAGAAGGGTGACATCCTTTTTGGTTTCAAGCAGACCGCAGGACGGAGCTCCTCCCAAGAAGGACCTGCTCATCCAGTCTACATAAATGGAACCAGTATGGATATAACTACAATTTATTTTTTGTTTTCTGCAACATTGTGGGCTTGTTTTGTTTTACCAGTCAACTTCAATTAGCTGGATTGCCAACATTACTTAGACTCAGTTGTTACTCTTACTCGACCATACCTTGCAACCTCATCTTCTAAACCTCCCGACTCTTTACTGTCAGTGATCATTCTTGCATTGTTGATATTCACTTCCACACCACCATGATGGACTGATACCACATTAAAGATTGGTGTCCTTCGACACATTGTGATGGGTGTCTTCTTTAAATTCTTTGAACGCTTTTTTTGGTGTGGGAAGTATTTCACAATGTTTTTCACCTATGAGACATATTTCAGTGTGCATATTAAATTTTAGTAACACTTTCATAGTTCAAGAGCTCTGAGTAAGATTTTCAGCTCAGTCACTAAACTAGCCAGCATTTGTAAGTTTTCCCTGTCCCTTTGATAGAGTCGCCTCTCATGTACGGTTTGTTTCTTCCTTGCACTTGATATTTATATTTATTTATATAAAATTAATTTCAATTAATGAACACATCATGCTGGATAGTTATGGTGAATATAGTAGGAAGTGTAATATAACACAGAAACATCATGTAACAAAAACAAAGAGGTGCCTATACTGTACAGTATGCTATGTGAGGGGGTACCTCTGTGTGCCACCCTTACCTGGAAGTCAGGAATGATAGCAAAAAGAAAGGTTAATTCAGTTATACTAATTAATGAGAAGGAAGATTATATGTGGCTGAACACAAAATATAACTTTACACTGACACAAAATAGCCTCCATGTTTCAAAAGCATTCAGATCCTATGTGGGAAAGGCTTGCCCACAGTCCCATCATCCAAAGTCATAGTGCACAAAACCCCAAAGAAGTTGCATCACTCAAAAGCCTCTGCCATTTTCTCTCTCTCAGTAAATCACAAGCTGCACCGCTTTTCTTGCCACTGCCTGACCTCTTGACTCCAAGAGGTACTGAGATGACTTCATACCCCAGCCTGGTGTTTTTTTATATGCCATCCCCAGAATCACTCCTAGGGTCAGGAATGCCCCCAGATCAGTGGTGAATTTAATGACTTGGGGGCCTCATAAATCCAATTGGTCACACTTTTCTGTACTTATTAGTATACAGTGGAGGTGGGCAAACTTTTTTAGAAGAGGGAGAAATTGTTACAGTGGGTTGTATAAAATCTTTGTGTGTCTATAAACCCAGGCAAAGTAACATGTTTGCTAATCTCAAAAATTAACTTTAAAAATAGTTGTTTGAGTGGTTTGAATTATAAAGCTTTTTATTAAAAGCTATTAAGGGCAATGCTCAAACACTAATCATTAACAGTCATTTCATGCCATTGTTCTGGTCATGAACATGAAGCTGCTTGCTTCTGCACAAATGGTGTGACTAGCAAATGAAATGCTGGATGTTGCAACAATTTATTGCAAAGATGGGGATCTGTTAGTACACTTCAATGCATACTTTTAGTAATTTCATTTGTTACAAGACGTGCACACAATTGAAATTGATGCCTCATAATGATGCCATGCTAGTATGCTTGCAAAACCTTGGAAAAAAAATCAATGTGCAGTCTGTAGAAATCATGAAAAGAAACTTTGATACACTTATTTTGAATTTGCTCTGTTGCCCAGGAGTTCAATTACTTTCAGCTCCAAAATGTTTGCCATGCTGTCCACATTAGCAGCAAAAGGAGCTTGAAAAAATTGAAACATTTGTCTCATGGCCCTCAAAGTCCTGAAATCAAAATTCAAATTCATGGTAAAGGATGGCAGTCTGAGCTGCATGTCTGGCAAGTACAAGAATAATCAATTTCTATTGATCTGCTTTAAACCTGAACATATTTACATTTGTAAAACGGTGCTCTTTATGCTAATTTATGCAAAGAGCCACAGTAACACCTGAAGTTCCACATTCAGAATGTTGCTACCAACGAAATCCATCATTGATAAAATCACCCTGCACAAACTAATATCCTTAAAAAATTAGTATGCAAGACAACGGCAAACAACAAGCTAAAAACATCAACATTTATCCCTCTGCAAACTATCCCTGTTCCTGTGGTAAACGCTTGGTTTCGTTGGATGAAACTGCTTGGCAACTTACTACGTTTACACCAGCAAACTGCAACACCATTTTTAGAGTACTTCATGAGGTATGGAATATTAAGATCCTTCTACATGTAGCCCGTGGGTTTGTTTGCACTTTTGCCACAAGTCACAATTTGCCCACCCCTGATTGTACAAGACGGTGCCGTCGTCGTTACTATCAGGATTGTATGATGAGGTGGTGTGGTGGTTTTCCACCGTGACAGTGGAGACACATTATCTAGTTGCTTTCATTTCTCTTTGCCTATTGCATTTGTTGCAACGTTTTAAAAAAGCCCTTTAAAAATATCTAGTAATCAAGGTGCCTGTTATTTCAACAAAAAAGAAATTACCTTTGGGAGCTTTGCAACATTTTTTTTTTTGTTTTTGTTTTTCTTTCATCCTTATTTTCATTTTTCTGCTCTTCTTGGGTAACTTTGGTTCATTTTCTAGTCATTATCTTGTTTTTTGCAGTACATACTGGTATGTGATTGACCATGCAACACTACACGTTTCTTTTCTTAGCCATGTTGTAAGTTTATTCTTTCAGGCTTCACTTCCAACTGCGCAGTAGTGTGTAGTGATGTGCAATGAATGAACAAATTAGATCTTTTGTACCTGTATTGGTCTCTGAATGAACGTACTGGATCAATGACATTAAAGAATTCATCTTTTTGAGGCATGCGCAGTGCATGCTATGTTTTATATAGCATTCCGCAGCAGTCCAGAGCTATCATCTTAACTTCACTTAAATGGGTGCTGTGTTTGGGAAACAGCCTATCAGTGAACTGTTTCAGCAAAATGGTCATGACGACAATTAGCCAATGACTGACTTGATCATCTCACTCTGTGACTAGGACTGTGTCATTACATGGACTGATTGAATGAACCAGCATGTCCCCTACTCACCTGGAAAACCATTGCAAGTTCATTTATGAACTTCAGACAAGACGCTCACAGTACATACACTGAACTAGAGCTGGAACTACTCTGAACTACACTGCACTACACAGTAAAAGTCGAATCCTTGCCGGAATACACAAAAAGCAGTGAAGATAAAATGAAAAAACCTGCATAAACTCTGATAAATAATCCACACCAGGAGTACTGGGCATAATATGTCTAAAAGGTAATGCCGATCAGTCGCTGTGTTTAGGGATGAGCACCTGTTTCATCAAATTGATCAAAAAATTACTTTGAAATTTGCAGGAATGGGCAAAGCAGAAATGAAACAATTCATAAGAAAATAAATGAACTGTGCAATTACCAGTTAAGCAAAAGCTCAACTCACAAAGCCTGTTTCCATTGTTGAGAAAACAATAGAAATGACATCATTGACTTTCTTGACATAAGCGGCACTCTACAGACAAATGTGATTTGGATAGAAGATGTCTGTATACAGGCCCACCAAATATGAAGAATCAACCACTCCAAGGCAAGCCAGCTGACAACATAAACACAGAGAACGCAAAAAAAATACAAATCAAATATAACAATTTTAATGCAATATAAGAGAGCAATATGAAAGTACCTCTAACAAGAAAGTGTTATCCTAAACTAATTTACATTATTTTAATCAGAAATACATTATATCTGAGAGCGGCACGTATCTGTTAGTAGAATCTGTAGTAGAATTGTTAGGTGTACAAAGTATGGTGAAATTCTTACTTACATGTGTGACCAAAGTGCAATATGTTGACAATATCCATTGTCATGACAAATAAGAGTGCATTTAGATAGATAGATAGATAGATAGATAGATAGATAGATAGATAGATAGATAGATAGATAGATAGAATATTATTTGTCTTCAGGGGGACATTTTTCTATATAGGTCACCAAATTAGTTTATTTCTATAATAAACTAGCACTATGACTTAACTTACTGTACTATTATTCTTGTAATATACTTAATCCTCTTAATTTTGATAGTCCATTTGATGGTTAGAGATCAGACTAGGTTTGGTTCAGACTACTGAAAAGGTTACTATACAATGACCAAGCCAGGAATCAAACAGAGCACTGGCACTGGGAGCCAAAGCTACTGTACTACTACCCTTTTCACAAAGGTTTTTCTTTTAATTTATGTATTTCTGTAAAGCACATTTCAGTCCTTTTATAAACTCTTTAAGGCCCTCTGAGGTCTAGATTCCCATTTTAGTTCTAAATTTTCTTCTTGAAAGTTAAATTCTTATTAAAGCTCATTTTATATTCATATAGCAAGAAATGACACAAACTGGGCTACCAGGCTCACATAATATATATGTTTATTATGTTTTTTCCAGCAATTTCAACTTAATCAAATTGACTATAACTTGTTGTAGTTTTAACATTTTCACAAACCTATATATATATGATTTTAAAAAGTCTTCTAAAAAATAGTTAAATGTGATCTATGAAAGTTTACACTCATTGCTGGATTCACTCTACTGTCTTAACTGTAATGATAACCAACATCCACAAGATGTCAACCTTTTCCATTTTTACTTTGTACTTAGGTAAATATGTTTACAGTTTAATAATAGTGAAAGAATGGCTCAAAAGATTAGATAGATAGATAGATAGATAGATAGATAGATAGATAGACAGATAGATAGATAGTTGAGCTGGAAGACTCACCAGGCTCACCTAGAATCCTTTACCTACAAAGAGACATGCAGCAATGCACCAAGGGAGCAACCTGGGGCCTTGATGAACCCAAATGGACCCAGTTTGATAGCAAGGAATTCAAGTGGGATTAGTTTAAGAATGTTGTGTAATCTGCCAGATTAGGTTCAGGGCTGCCTTATAAAGGTTTACAGGAGATTCTCAATACATTGAGAAAAATTCTGATGGTAATTTGTTTAAAGTGCAAAGCATTTACATCAGCGGAGGTCCATGGAGGGTGTTTCGATTCCCAACTAGAATATCACATGCATGTTATAGCTTACAATCTTGCTACTCAAAGTCAAAGGTAAAATGTTCTTTAGCATTGATTCGCAATATTTGACAATTTACTTAATAAACCATTTCATATAATGGGATGGGTTTTAATCCTAACAGTCATGGAGAAATCTGTGAAAAACCTTGGGAAAGTCTTTGAGAGACCAACCATCCATTTTCTAACCCGCTGAATCCGAATACAGGGTCACGGGGGTCTGCTGGAGCCAATCCCAGCCAACACAGGGCACAAGGCAGGAACCAATCCTGGGCAGGGTGCCAACCCACCGCAGGACACACACAAACACACCCACACACCAAGCCCAATTCAGAATCGCCAATCCACCTAACCTGCATGTCTTTGGATAGTGGGAGGAAACCGGAGCGCCCGGAGGAAACCCACGCAGACACGGGGAGAACATGCAAACTCCACGCAGGGAGGACCCGGGAAGCGAACCCAGGTCTCCTAACTGCGAGGCAGCAGCGCTACCACTGCGCCACCGTGCCGCCCAAGACCAACCAAGAATGTCCAATCAGGAATCCAGCTATGAACTGAAGGTGCGGTTTGTAACAGTGAAGAAGACCAATGTTGACTAACATGATATTCTACAATGGCTCCTCTGGCCTATATTGGATTACACAATTCTATTGTTGATCCTGACAGTTTGGAAAGGAAGGTCAGCAGTATAGCTCTGTATAAGCAGAAAAGTAAGCTGACATTTATTATCAAATGTGCAAGAAAGGTAATGCAGTGCAGAAGTTCTAGTGACATTCAACAAGATTTTTAGGAAGAAATCTGGCTAAGGCCCAGGAGGAAGAGGACAGCATGTGAAGAAGGCAGAGCTTTGACTACACCATAGTGACTTAATGATATCAGATGTGTGTAGTCAAATTGGTTTGCATATAATTTCAACAAGTCAGTATAGTGCAGTACAAAGAACAGATTCAAAATGTTCCTAGAGGAGGTCAGATCAGCAGTGGAAGAAGAGTGTGTGTCTGCAAGATGTTGATGATGCAGCAGTATAGAAAATGGACGAGATGACAGTGCACAAGTTCTCTTAGTCAGGCCATTACAAAAATGTCAGGCTCATTGAATAAATCTTAAGATTCAGTCTGTCTATGTTGTCCTTCCCTGTTTGTCCAAAGTTTTCTGTTGAGATAAGGCTGTTGCACCACCATGTCATCAATGTACCAAAGTTTCCCTAAAGCTCTGGAAGTAGGGTGGTATTGTTGGCACCACAAATCAGGTACTGCAACTCATTTGAAGACACCACCATGTGGAGAGACATCTGAGACCTGTAACTTGGTCAATCAATGTCTGAGCTGGTAAAGCAGTTCAGGTTTCCAGACAGTACTGTACAACCCACACTTAGGCCACATATAATTCTGTTGTCTGAAACAGAATATAAAGTGTTGTCTCACTTGGGAAGACCACATGGAGGAAGCCAAGAAAGGGAAAGATGGAAAAGTATGAGGCTTAGTGTTTGAATGTAATAGGCAAGGCTACAGAGGATTCATAAACAGGTCTTTGTGTAAGGTATCTATCCTGCTGGCATTATAGGTGTGTATAATAATATAACTGTTAAAGTTATCCCAGAGCCTGTAGAGAGAGATGGATTAGGAGAAATGATCAATTGGTACCATGGGTAGCAGTAATCACAGAATGCTCATCCAAAGAGGTGAGCTACAGAAGAAATTTATAGTGGATTCAGAAGGTATTCAGACCCCTTCACTTTATGTACACTTTATTGTGTTGTAGATTGCCATTTGCCATTTTTGCTCATCTCTCCACATTCAATAAACCATAATGATAAAGTGAAAACATGTTTTCAGAAAGGCTTGCAAATTTATGAAAAATCAAAAACTGAAATCTTGTATTCATAAAAGTAATCAGACCCTTAATACAGTAGTTTGTTGAAGCTGCTTAGGCAGAAATTACAGCTTCGAATCTTCTTGGGTATGTCTCTACAAGCATTGCACACCTGGATTTGGGAAGTTTGTCCCATTCTTCCTGGCAGATCTTTTCAAGCTCTGTTAGACTGGATGGGTAGTTTCCATAAACTGCCATTTCCAGGTCTCTCCACAGATGTTCTATAAGGTTTTAGTCTGGGCTTTGCCTGGGATACTTAAGGACAGACAGTGATTTGTCTCAAAGCTTCTCCAGCGTTTTCTTTGCCGTATGCTTTGGGTCATTGTCATTTTGTAATGTGAACCATCACCTTAGTCTGCGGTTGCACATATGTACATTTCAGGCAGGTTTTCTTCAAGGACCTCTCTGTATTTAGCTCCCTGTTCCTACCACTGAGAAGCACCCCCATTGCATGATGTTGTCATCGCCATGCTTCACCTTTGGGTGGCATTAGGCAGGTCATGAGCAGTGCCTGGTCTTCATCAGACATGATCAGTTCAATTTGTGTCTTGTCAGGCAAGAAACCATGCTCTTAGAGTCCTTTACACTGTCATATGCCTTCTACTCAAGAGTGGCTTCCACCTAGCCACTCTACCACATAGTCTTCATTGATGGAGTGCTGCTGAGATTGTCATCCTTCCCACAGGAATTTCCATGTCAACAGAGGACTTCTGAAGCTCTGTTAGAGTGTTTATTTAGTTCTCTGTGACTTTCCTGAAAAAGGCTGTCCTTGCAAAGTTGCTCAGTTTGACCAGACATCTAACTCTATGTAGAGCCTTGCTTCTATAAATGATGAAAAATTTAGAGATGTTTTATACCCCTGTAACCACAATTTGACGGTGGGGGAGATCCTCAGATTTTATCACTTCTATTTTTTCCTGACAGGCAGTGTGGATTGTGGGGCCTTTGATACACAAGTGTGAACCTTTGTAAAAGATGTCCAATAAATTTAATGTGCCACAGAGAGAGTCCAATGAAGTTCTAGACACATCTCAAGGATAATTAAAGCAAACAGGATGCAACTGACCACAGTTTAGAGCGCCATAGCAAAGGGTCTGAATACTTACAGAAATGAGAGATCAGTTTTTGATTTAAAATAAATTTGCAAACCTTTCCAAAAACATGCTTTCACTTTGTCATTGGTTATTGAGTGTATCTATTTAAACTTGAATCAGCAACACAATAAAGTGAACTGAAAGTGAAGGGGTCTGAATAAATGTTGAATCCATTGTATAGTTAAGCAGAAAGAAGAGACTGGAGCTTGAGCAGCCCTGGTTGGCTTTCCTGGTTAAAAGAGTCTGATTTTGAATGACCCAGAACACCCAGTGACCCCAGGATACATCACAGATAATGTGTGCCAGCGTGCCATAAGATTTTATTATTAATTTGTACAGTAGCATATTTTAAACTGAGCACAATCAATGTTAAGCCCTTTTGCCACATGTGAACAATGCATTAGAATATTTATTCGTGTTTTTCATAGAAAATAATACAATAATGCAGGACATAAATAACATTCTAATTTTATAATAAGAAATGCATATATATGTGTATGCAGAACAGTGCAGTGATTAGCTCAGTTGCCCCATAGCTCAAGGATCAAGTTTTGAATTCTGGTCTGGTCAACAACACCTCTGTGGAGTTTGCATCTGTTGCTTTCCAAATAGGCTTACCTGCTGACTCTAAAATTGCCTGTTACTGTATATTTGAAAACATTTGTGTAAATGTGCTATTCAACAGATTGTTGTGCCTAGAATAGTTTATTCCTATCTTCTGTCTGAGACTGTGGAATAGTAAGTGCAGCGGAAAGTTAATCAAAGATTTTAGGTTGACTGCGTGGATGTACTGTATGTAAGTTTGCACTTAGCTAAATGATCATCCTTCCAGCATTTGAATTTTGCATTATACCTTATGTTGTTGATAAATTCTGCCTCCTGTGACCTTAAATTGGATTAAATGGGATTACTATATGGTTGTGTATATATATATAAACGTCTTTGCATTGAAGTGTGTGTGTCTGTCCAGCCCGGAAGTGAGAGGTGGAGTCAGGGTAAGGGCTCTACCTCCGAGGAAACAAAAAGCTAAACATCTACGCAGGAAAGTGCGTGTGTCTGTTTGTCTGGCCCGGAAGTGAAAGTGGGGCAAGGTTAACAAGTCGGAAGAAGAAAACAGCTATGTTGCTAAAGTAAAACCACAGAGAAAAGAGAGAAGCTCTTATGCAAGGGAGATGAGCACATCGGCAAAACAGTATCCGTTTTACTTTTCCTCCCGCCACTAATACACAAGTGAGGCAAGCATGTTGGCAAAACGAATCCTCCTAGGAGAGAGACGCACAGAGTATTTCCTTTCAATTACCTGTCACCTCTATATCTTTAGGACCCCGGGCTTTTTGCAGCACGGGATTACACAGCTAGTATATTACAACTAGTATATATATATATATATATATATATATATATATATATATATATATATATATATATATATTATATATATGTATATATATATGTATACAGTGGTATATCTGTTTATGTATACAGTGGAACATCAGATCACGAATGTCTCGGACCAAAAAGTTCACCAGACTTTTGCATCTGTTTACGACCACACACTCGGGTGACGAACAAGCCACTTTCCCTTCCGGTTTGTACGCACCGATGATTTCCGCATGTGTTCAGTCTCTCCCTGTGCATTCCCTGTGCAGTGAGTGAGTGAGCAAGAGAGAGAGAGAGCACGAGAGAGCGAGCGAAAGAGAGAGAAAGAGCACGAGAGAGAGAGTGCGAGAGAGCAAACGAGCGAGAGAGAGCGCGTGAGAGAGCGAGCGACCGAGCGAGAGAAGGCAGTTAAAGAATGCACCGGGCTTGTTTTTAAAGAGACTGTAAGGTTAGTTTTCTCTGTTCAAGGTTTTCTCAGTGTTATTTAATGTTTTTACAGTTAGTTTACTATTACACTGTGCATTCTATGGTATAATTAGCAATTTTTTTGCTTAAAAATCTTTAAAAAAAATATATTTACATACAGCTCGTATGGTCCGGAGCGGATTAGTTTTATTTACATACAATCCTATGGGGGAAATTACTTCAGGTCGCAACCAAATTGGGTTGCGACCAGAGTTTTGGAATGAATTACGATTGTGACCCGAGGTTCCACTGTATATACATATATATATATATATATATATATATATCCATCTATCCATTATCCAGCCCGCTACATCCTAACTACAGGGTCACGGGGTCTGCTGGAGCCAATCCCAGCCAACACAGGACGCAAGGCAGGAAACAAACCCCGGGCAGGGTGCCAGCCCACCGCAGACATATATATATATATATATATATATTAGCGCTCTCTGCTTAGAACAATTCTCTTGAATCGCTGTTCTTTGAGGAACACGCTTTCTCTCTCTGTCTTTTGTGCTCTCTACGACAGTTAGGTCTGAAATGAAGCATCACCTTCCAGGAGCATTTTCCACCAGAAAGGTCAGGCCCTAATCAGCTTTGTTGCCCTCAAGAGGCGGTTTCTCAAAGGTTGTGAGGGAAAAATTGAAACAAAAATGTTAGAGACAGTGCCTCCTCTTGGTTAAACTTGACAACCTCATTCCAAAATTCCTCACTGATAACCACCCCAACTCCATTTTGATTTGTCCGGTGGTTATTGTAGAAGATTTTGCAGCCTTCAAAGATGTCCCTGACCTTGGCACCCTTCCATGTGGTCTCCTGTACTCAGGTGATGTTGTGGCGTTGATTTTCAGGACGTCAGAAAGTTTGCGACTGCGCACAGTGAGTGTACCGATTGGTCGGCGATCTTAATTGTTGTCGTTCATGGTGATGGTGGTGGTGACAGGGGGGTAGTACTGGACTAGCTTCTTTGGCCCACCACATCTATGAACAAGTATCCCTTGCAAATTTCCCACGTTGTTCAGGCAAGGATGACGTGTGATTCATGGGAGATGCCCTAGCATTCTCAGTCAAGTTTTGAATGGGCATAGCATAATTGATGTAACAAAAACATGCAACAAACTGATGTGTCCACAACCTGTCATTGGAGACCCACACAACTTTACCTTTGCTGTGGGTTAGTGTTTCTACTTTACTGATTTTTCCAATTCTAAATACACTGCCTTTCTTAATGAACTGTTGCAAATGTGCAACTACACTAATTAATACTAGTGACGGAGAAAAACATCTGACGGTAACATACACACAGTAATCACTGGGTTCAAAATACTTGTTTTTAGTCATAGTCATGAAGAAATGTTACATTTGCCCACACAATGCTATAAAGACAAGGTAATCAGAACAAGACGATAAACCCACAAAGGAAGATTCTAGGACAGGATCAAGAGAAGACCTTTTAAATATCATCTGCCATCAGTGGTGTTAAGAAATGTCCTTTAGAATTAGGAATAGGGCAGATGAGTTCCAAGACTATATACAATATCTTTTGTCTATAACATCAGTGGTTTTGGATTTGTCTTTAAGAAGCCCACTAACATCCTGATTTGGTTGGATGGACCAGAACCTGGGGCCTCATGTATAACGCTGTGCGTAGAGTTCGCACTATAACATGATGTAAGCACAAAAAGCCGAAATGTGCTTACACACAGAAAAATCCAGATACAGGAATCATTGCATACTCCAACTTCCATGTTCTTCCCGCTCCATAAATCCCGGTCAGCGTGAAAAGTAACGCTCGTTCAGCGCCTTCTGTCCCGCCCCCAACTCCTCCCAAAATTACGCCTCTTTGAATATGTAAATCAATATAAATAACCCTTAAGCTCAGCCTTCTGTGAAAAGACAATGGGAAAAGCAAGATGGAAAATGAAAGAATTTCAGTGAATACCAAGTGGAGGCAAAGAAAAACGTACTATTTGTTGGATAAACAGTGGTATAAACAACAAAATGAAGTTGATCGCCAGACATAATCGTAAAGTGCCCAAAATAAACAAGAAGTTGTTACATATCAAAATTGCCATGAAAAGGCGAGTTGTAGCCCATCGTCTGAGTGTCATATGAAAGCTTATTAGGGTACAGAGAATAAAAAATAGGCACACAGTGGGAAAAAAGCACGAAATGTCAACTTTAATCTCGAAATTTCCACTTTAATTACGTAGTTTATTTTGTGACTAAAGTAGAACATCATAAACTTCATCTTAAAATCGCTTAATTAACCAGTTTCACCAATCACATCGTAATTAAAGTAGCACATTAAATGCTTTGTTTTGTATTTGATCTTTTGCTCTGTGTGTGAATCACTACGTGCTTCCGCTTTCTCTTTCTCCGACAAGACACAGAATGCATTACATTCATGATAATACAGCTCTCTGAATAATTAAAATACTGAGATGTATATGTGATATCTTTTTCATGATGATAGGAGTTAAAGCCGTTATTAAACAGGGGAATACGGTGCATGATTGTGCCGACCTTTGATGAAATTATTGTAGCAGTAGTGTCTCTTTCAAACGTACTAACCTCCAATTCCTGTGCTTACTTTTCTTTCTCCAAATACCCAATCGCCACACTATCAGCTCTGTAATAGATGTTAAGCCATCTGTAAGCTTACAACAATGATTCATGAAAACTTTTAAAGAACATTGAAATATCTTTGTGGTATGTGTTTAATTTATTCTCTCCATCTATCCTTCCAATATCGCGTCAGTCCTAGAAAGAATACAGCACAAGGAAGGATTAATCCGTGAACTTGCTAGCGCTGCGGAACCATGTCCTCATGTGTTTAATTATTAATAATGCAGATTATTTAAATGAAGTTAAAGTTTTATCTATATAATATAATCAACATATATTGCTGCATTTCATTTTAAAAATGATATTGTCATCATATGTAAATACGCGCTTTATAAAATGGCGCAGGTTGTGCAATATTATAACTGTAGTGCAAGTTTACAGTGGGGTAATTGTAGTTATAAGTACAAACAGTTCTGCAAGGAGCACTTGATGGACTGATTGACTGTTTAAAGTTCTTGGGATGAAACTTTCTGAACTGCAAGGTCCGTACAGGAAAGGCTTTCAAAAACGTTTTGCCGTGGCTGAGGCAGGGTGGGCTTGATGCTGTATACCGATAATTCTCTTTCCGATCAGCTACTGCTGTGAATCCCCACTCAGATACAGTGATATAAATACTCCAAGTGGTGGAGTGAAAGTAATATGGAAAAAGATGATCTGCTGTGGCAACTCCTTAACGGGAGCAGCTGAAAGAAGAAAAAAAAGGTGCAGTGAGAGTAACAATGCTAAAGCAGTTATGGTATTTGGAATACTTTGGCTATTCCCTGGACCATTATATTGTTACAAGTTAATTACAATCAGATGCATTACACTAATAAACAGTATGTGGTTAATTTCAGTGTATTTATAAAGCCGCGTCAGGAAAAGAAAGGATAACCACACAGGAACAGTAGCACTGTTTTGATGCTGGGTGCCGCCAGTCTGCAAAAGTGTACACGACAGGGTATGAGGTACCGTAGAAAAGTGTGTGGCTTTACGCCAAGTGTAAGTTTTATACATCGCAATTTGAATGTGGAAACAATCTTACGCAACATTTCTGTGCATATGCACCATTTATGCATGAGGCCCCAGATCCCTAAGTGGCAGAGTGTCATATACAAAAAAAAATTCCATATTACATAAAAGCACTGCACATAAAAGATTGAATTGTTAAATTTTAATCTAAGTATATCCTACTTACCATAAAATCATATTTTTCATTGTTTACGTAGTTTAATTTGATGACATTTTTAACCAAGACTTAATGAATCAGCCTGACCTGGAAGTTCCAGATACAAACAAATCACCTTTGGGAGACTTTAATCTCTTTATGCATTAGGTCAGGAGAGAGTTCAAAAGTAAAATAAAAACCATTGCCACATCTTTAGAGTCTGGATGATAATCCAATCCCTTTTTACAATTACCTATAAACAACATCTTAGACATCCATCCATCCATTTTTCAACCCGCTGAATCCAACCAAAGGGTCACAGGGGTCTGCTGGAGCCAATCCCAGCCAACACAGGGCACAAGGCAGGAACCAATCCTGGGGAGGGTGCCAACCCACCACAGGATGCACACAAACACCTAGTACATACTAGGGCCAATTTAGAATCGCAAATCCACCTAACTGGCATGTCTTTGGACTGTGGAAAGGAAACCAGAGCGCCTGGAGGAAACCCACGCAGACACAGGGAGAACATGCAAACTCCACGCAAGGAGGACCTGGGAAGCAAACATCTTAGACAGTTGAAGCTAAATGGTTGGAGGTTTGGAGATGAGCTACAATTCTACATTAATAGTACTGTAAAAAAATGAGATTACAAATTCTGGTTAAAGGCCTCAGTGACTTTTGAAATTGAACTTCTGTTTTTAAGTAATTTGTATTGAAAGTTTAATACCATGGTATTTTTTTCTAGTTCAACGAAAGACTCACAATAAAGAGAGGTATGTTGGAGAAGTTGCAGATAATGAGTAACTGTTGGTTCTTAAAAGCAGGCAAAGTTCATGGTGTAAATGATATCAATTGTAAAACTTCACTAATATTTGCTTAAAAAGTTATAACTCCCTTTTCACAAATTGTTTCAAAGGTCAATAGATAGTGGAAAGTTCCAAACTTTCAGAAAATGTTAGCAACTAATGCCCATGACCAAGAGACCAAAGTAAATACATACACAGTTCCTGTAATGTCAATACCAATGAAGTGTTTTCAGTAGATTGAATTAAAATGTCTCATCCAGGAGGTCACACTCCTTTTCAACTCAAACCATTAAGCCTATTAAATAGCAAGGGGCATTTGTTTAGTTATGGTAACCAATATCTTTGAACATGGAGCTGACATGTTCTCACAGACTCTGAAATTACTCTGTGTGTGTGCATTCCCAGGCACTTCAGGGGTTCTTACCTTGCATCCCATGTCTTTGATTTTGTGGGATAAGCTCTAAAATAAAATAAAAAAAAACTTTAATTTAATATTTTCCTTTAATTAAACTTTTATTTTACCATGCAGTCAGACAGGAAAGGAAAACCTGAGCACTTATACAGAATGAAAAAACAAACAAAAAAAAAACCCAAACAGGACAAATACAGCTTTGATATCATTATTCGTTAAAGACCAGAAGATAAACTGCTAACTAAAACTTAGGTGAACTATGTAATTTATCAGGAAAATTAAATTTGGAATTCCAGCCCATCCCACCCCCAAATGTTAGTCTAAACATAATGTTTTATCTCTGATGACATTCTGTAACCATTTCCTGGAGATGCTTGCTTTGATAACTAACAGAGTATATCTTTCCTCAGCAACAGTCTTCAGTTCCTCCTTGGGGCTTTCCAGGCACTGTTTCTAGACTGTTGTTCATTCTCACGTGTTCAGGGTTTGCCCATGGGTCTCCTCCATAAGGACTACCTCAATTAGGCCTTTTTGATCTTGCACTCATTTAGTGTTAATCTACTCACACTTTCACTAACAGATTCAACCCCCAAAAACTTGCATAGGCACCCCATTTTGGTCACTTTTACCTGGAATCATGTAAGATAAAGACAGACGTCCAACAGATTAGCTCTGTACTTACATCTGGAACTAGGCCAAAAGCACTGTGGTTGCTTTGCCAATCAATTGCTTAAACTTATTGCCAATTTATCTTCACTCTAGAAAAGAATGTTAGGGTGCGTATACTTCTCTGTAAGGAATAACTGTTGCTCTTCAGCTTCAGAGAACAAAGAGGTAAAAGAAATAACCTTGGCGCATCTCACACTTGGCTGAAATTCGGTCCAAAGCCCACTGAAGGTCATAGCCAGATCTGCTAAAAGCTGACATATTACCTTCTATGGCTACTGAACCATAAAACATTCATACCTGGTCTGCGTTTAATGTCTATTTTATGAAGATCTAAATCAAACAAGAAAGTTAATGAAATGCACTCAATTAGAGTTCTCCTCTCAGCTTAAAGAAATGTGGATTCCTCTGTAAGAAGGATTCAGTTCACACCTTGCAAGAAAAGCCTTAAACTGTAGTAGCTCCGGTACGACTTTCATCACCTTACACAAGGGTCACAAGCCTTCTCCAAGCCTTCACTCTGCCATGACTTCTAGGCAAGAGTTCTTCCGTTGTTTCGTAACTGGGGAGGAATCCAAATTACTTCTAAATGTGTAGTTGGACTATTAGCTAGAGTCTTTGTTTCAACATCCTGATAGGTTTTCCAATTGGTTGGTGGTGGTGGTGATAGGAGTTTGGTCAAGTAGTGTAAGTACCATTTAGTTGGAACACTCTTCTCATTTCGTCTTTTTGAAAACAAAATGACTCCACACTTAGCTTTGTCATTCCAGAGATACTATTCCCCACCTTCCGAACAATGCTTACAAGGAACATTAACCAAGACACTTCAGTTATACCAGGGGTAAGTGGCTGGAAACCCATGTGTGAACTTCTGATTGCAAACAGAAGAGTCAGAGCAAGGAACCCTTCGTATGAGGCATAAGACTGACTGATACATTTCAAGTATAACATGATACATACTAGATTGGGCTGATCTGAACATGTCCAAGAAGCATTCTTACAGTGTTTATGAATGCTTTAATGTATGTAACACAGCTGTAAGCATTAGCTTGTGAGAGAGTGTTTGGTGTTTAAGAAGGAAGTGTGGAAGAATAACTTTAGGGTAACAGAGCACTCATCTTAAAGAAATAGTATAAAGGGATAATAGATGTCGGAAATCAGAAAGGTTAAGTGAACAACAAAATAAAAGATGACTAAGAGATAACTAAGAAATCAGTAGGTGTCCTCTAAACAACCAGAATGGACAGTTGTTATATGCACAGAAATCTCAAGGGTGGTGGATCAACTCAAGGGTATAAAGAAGAACCAGAATCTTATATATAAACGTCTACGTGTGTAAGTGTGTCTGTCCAGAGGGGACTGGGCAGTCTAATGGTCTGGAATCCCTACAGATTTTATTTTTTTCTCCAGCCGTCTGGAGTTTTTTTTTGTTTTTTCTGTCTCCCCTGGTCATTGGACCTTACTCTTATTCTATGTTAATTAATGTTGGCTTATTTTCTTTTCTTATTGTGTCTTTTATTTTTGTATTCTTTATTATGAAAAGCACTTTGAGCTAGTGTTTGTATGAAAACGTGCTATATAAATAAATGTTGTTGTTGTTGTCCGGCTTGTAAGTGCAAGGCTACAGCAGCTCTTTCGCCAAAGTGAAACTGCCAAGAAAAAAGAAATTTGCTTAGCTGCTAATACACAAGCGAGGCGAGCACATAAGCAAAACGAAACCTCAGAGGAGACAAACTCACTTTTACTCATCACTAGTCAGGAATAAGAAGGGCAAATAGGTGTTTCCTGTGTAAAATGAAGGCGCTATATTGCACCCGACCTGGCACAGACTGACCCAGAGGCACGTGTAAAAGCACAAAGACTCTTTTATTTTTCTTCACCTGTGGGGCACGTCTTCCCCATGAACCTCACAGGCAATACACAGTCTCACAAGCACTTGACTCCACACAACATAATCCTCTGGCACGCTCCTCCCAGGCAACCTCGTCCTCTTCCTCCCGATTCTGGCTCCTGAGTAGTGGCTGCAGGCTCTTTTTGTAGCCCTCCTCCTGCACTTCCGGGTGTGGCTGCATTCCAGCCCACAGAGGCTTGTTAAGCCATGCAGCTCCTCCGGGTGGTGGCCATGGAGCCCAACAGGTCCGAGTCCCGAAGTGCCACACCTGTGGCCCCGATGTAACCCAGGAGGGCAGCCACCAAGTGTTCTGAGGGATGTAGAGTGCATCCCACGGCTGCTCCCCCGGATCCAGTGTTGAAGGGGCGTCCCGGCCGCCCGTCACACCTGCTTTGTTTTGCATTCCTGCTCTCCCTTGGTAAACCTTCCCTAATTATTTTCTTTGCTAAAAGTTCTTAATTAAACAACTTTCTTTGACCTTTTGTTTTCGACCAGATGTACACAAAATACTCCATTGTTTTACACAAGCTGATGTAAAGACCCAGCAGCCTTGCCCATATGGATATTCTTACTCATTACAGAAAGCTCAGAAATGGACTTTCACCTACCAGATGCCTGTAGCTCTGACTCTATGGAGGGTGTTTCTGCCAGGTTCAGGAATTCCTAATGCTCGATTCACTAATCAACAATATCAAGTTTTGGCTGTTACATCCTGCATGGTCAAATGGTTTGTCAGGATGACATTTTTGCTACATTCCTTGCTGCTCAGGGTGCTTGACTGTGGTGACATGTTACATTCTGGTCAAACACACAAGTTAAAAATTAACTGTAATCCGTCCATGTGAAGATAAACTTGGCCTGGTACTGAATCTAGGCTTTATTGTGACCACCTTCTCATATGCAGTCCCTTTGCTCTGTTACATAAGGTGACCCTCACATTAGCTCTAAATTGTAGATCCCCTAATTTAAACTACTGACTTTGCTCACCTCTAGTTTGAAGGATTCTGCCACAATACAGATGAATGGCCATAGAGACTGAAGCCACATTCACTATTCAGACTTCTTGTTCCTTGCATTTTTGATATGTGTGTGTCATTTGGTACCTGAAGTCAACCTAGATGTGGACCTACAATAGGAATTCCTAGAACAATCTCATTATCCACTTTGGTCTCTAAAGTTGGTTGTGATGATCCCAATGACTGTCAGCTGGTGATCTGTTTTAACTTGAGTGTTCAAAACACCAATCCATTATCAAATTTGAGCACGTTATTACAAGGTGCCAGAGAGATCTCAAATCAAGTGGCAAAACTTGAAATTTGATTATTGGTATGGAGCCTATAAACAAGTAAGCTGCCATGCATTCAAACCCCTGTTTTTGCAACGGACAATCTATTGCTATCATAGAACTTCAGTATCATTTCTGCATCCGCCCATCCCTTGCACTGTTCTGCGCTTCTGTGGTCAGGCTTGTAAAATTCATGTACACAGAAAAACAGGGCTAAAATGTGTGTAGGCAACTTTCAACAAAAAAGTTGGGTTTTATTAAAGAAAATTTGATGGCAGAGCTTGTGTATATTTAAAGCAACTCTTACACATGCAGCATGTCGGGGAAAGTGGAAAACAACAACACCCATGATCAGGAAGGGAAACCAGCTAAATGACAACTCAATTTGATAATGATTTATATCACTGAGCCATTATTATAATGTGATAAGCACTTTAAACCTTAAAAGTGATGAATATCAGATATACGTACACTGTATTGTACATGCCTTTTAAGAGAGACAATTCTGCATATGTACGCTGAAGAATTTTATAGGTTTCCTTAGTTTATATCGGCTACCTGTTGTCACTTTTCAGGATTAGAAACCAAAACAATCCCTTTCTGTTAATAATTGCATTAAGTAAAAACACAGGTATGATTCACTCTGCGTACAGAAAACTATACATATCATGCCCTATAGCTTAATTATAGTCTAATATTTGACACATGGCTTGTTTTGCACTTGAGGATGAGATGGTAATATACGAAGAGAACAAGCTTTTAAGTACTGGCAGGAATTTTTTGTCCATGGTTTATGAGTTGATTTAAGCTCTCAAGACCAATTCTCTTGGAATTATATGCTGAATTGGGCCATACATTAGAAAGACAGACTACCTGAAACTGAGCTACACTTGTTAATATCTAGGTTTAAATAAAGTTGGCTTTCTAGCAATAGGCACCTACCAGAGATAACTGGTTGACAAGTCAGGAAAATCTCAACCAGGCTTCATCTCCATCATGCTTGCTGTATTGGAAGTCATAAACCAACTGACGCTGTGCCACATTCAGTTTCTACATTGTTATAATTAGCAGTCTATTTTCAGTAGGCTTTCCTTGACAAATTTTCAGTAGGGATGCATGTAGCTTAGAGTTTTGAACATAAAGAATTCTAAATATTACATTGTTTTTTTCATTTCACGGTAAAGTGAAAAAGTTGAAAATATTTACCGCTTTGCTGTGGCACCATATTTGTTTTTTAAGAAAGGCATTAGTTCGGGAGCGACTGCATCGGCTGTTAACACAACAATCTATCCCAGAGCCCCCTGGGAATAAGTGATGTGTGTAGTTACTGGGAAGACTGCATAAAGAGTGACACTTGCATCAGTGTTGTATGTGCATTTTGATTCAGTGTTGCCAGGTCAGTAGTTTTCTGTCCCAATTGGGCCGTTTTTGATTGGTGTCTTCAGGGAAAAAGGGGCTTCACACGTTTGTGTTTTTTGGGCTTATTTTTTGAAAACACCTTGATAGTTTTGGCTATTTTTCAAACCTCTTCGCTTGTATTAGCACATTTTTCACCCACTGGGGAACCCCATTCCCCACTCTTCGACGATATATACCTATTCTATCAATCTCAGATCTCCAAATGGGATCCATTCACCTCTTCCTTGGTATAAACTGTAATTCTATTACTCTCATGATGGGGACACGCCTACCCCCACTTTTTGGTGATTCGGTTTTCACAAGTCGGGTATTGAGCTCTTTTCGTGTGCCGCTAATGTGATTTTGACCTGTCCTTGGGCTGGAAATTTTTTTAAGACCAAGCAAGCCTGTATTATTTAAAAATACTATTGGTGCACAACTTTCGTTCTTGTTAAAACACTTCACAGTATTCAGATTGCTTGTTTTCTTTTCACCTTTGATTTTGCTTTCTTTAAAGCTTAATGATTAGTCAGCTTGCATTCTGTGGTTATGATTCTGGTACAATCTACCGACTATGTTATGCTCTCCTTATCACCTTCATAAAAAAAAAATTCACTCTCTCATTTTGAATCAGTACATGTTGTGACCAAAATGGGGCACCACTGAACCCAAAACCATAGGTACAATGTCACCCAACACAATTCTGGGTTCAACAACAACATTTATTTGTATAGCACATTTTCATATAAACAATGTAGCTCAAAGTGTTTTACAAGATGTCAAAGAGAAACTTACAAGAAACGAAAAAACAAATAAGATAAGTAAATAGTATTAAAAAAGAAAGAAAAAAACAAATGAATCTAAACAATCTTAAAAACAGATAAATGTCAAGTAGAAGAGCAGCATCCTTATATTCTCATATGTATGAATTCAGTGACAAGGTCAGATGGCCAGGAGGACAGAAAAAACAAAAACAAAAAAAAAAATCTGCAGGGGTTCTAATGCCAAAAGGCCGCATAGCCCCCACTGGGCATTCTATCTACCATAAATGTTCATGATTCATTTATCTTTGTTTTCAGGCTTCATGAGGTAGGATTTGATGAAGCTGGTCTCAAGGACAGGTGGGACACCCGCCTTTATGCCATAATTACAGGCATGATGCCTTGATCAGGTGGTGGTGGCACAGGTGGCCATCACAGAAGAACTGGAAAAGACAGCAGAGAAGAACATAGATTAGTAAAGATTGCAGATCTCTGAAGAATATAATAGCTCTATGCCCATATAATCTTTTAGAGATACAACTAACGTAGCTATGAAAAAGCCAAATTAAAATGATAGGTTTTTGCACTTCTTTAAAGTGTTCCAAAGTACTAGCCTGGCGAATTTCAATCAGTAAATTATTCCAGATTTTAGGCGCATAACAGCCAAAGGTTGCCTCACCTCTTCTTTTAAGCTTGGCTCTTGAAATTATAAGCAAACTACCATTAGAAGATCTAAGGCTATGACTTAAAGTATAGGGGGACAGGTATTCCAGAATATAGGACGGAGCAAGATTATTTAAGGCTTCATACACACCATTAGTAATATTTTAAAGTCAATTCTGAATGACATACATAATCAATGTACTAACACTAAAACTGCTGAGATGTGCTCAGCAACACTCTTTAGTGAATACAGCCCGAAATACACAGGTATGATCAGCAGATTCCATTGTGCCTTTTGCACTCCTGAGGAGTGTCGCCCGCAGCCTCCCAACTCTGACTCAAGGAGTGAGGCTGTGGGTTTCTTTAAAACTGGACTCAGGAACGCATCCAGTGTTATGGCAAAGGTCATCCAAAGCACTGCTGTGTCGTGTGGAAACCAGGGTAGTCGTCATCTGGCAGCGCTCTCCAGAGGCACACAAAGACCTTGACAGGGCTGCATTTCTGGACTCCAATTCCCGTGCCAACCTGTGGGTGTCTGTGGAAGAAAAGAATATGAAACAGACACCTCCCTAATGGAATGCCCCGAATTAAGCAATAAAACGCAGGCAAGAGAAAGCGTCAATTCTTTATCTAAATCTCCGAAAAGGTAACAAGTGTATTACATGTTAGCCACATGCTACAAACAAAATAGTGTCCTCTGCGTTATATTTATACAATTCATTGATTAGGTCACTATTCTTTAAAAGGAATTCATTACATAATCAGAAAACTTTTAACATGATTGCTGCCTCGCAGTAAGGAGACCTGGGTTTGCTTCCTGGGTCCTCCCTGTGTGAAGTTTGCATGTTCTCCCCGTATCTGTGTAAAATTAAAGGTTCTTTGTGTGCCTCTACTTTAGAGATGAGAACTTCAATCTTACACTCTTCAAAGATTTTGCTTTTGGCCTTGCTTCTCTTGTCATCATTGTCCCACCTTGCAGGTAAATCTGTTCAATATAGATGTGTGAGTTTGATTAGCATGGTCCATACATAGGTTGTTTCAGGATGGTAACCTGGCAGGGATCGGGGTGCCTTCATGAATGCCCTTTTACAAGATAATTGCGATTAGTAGAGGGTAAATTGCATGCAAATATACATATGCTAAGTTTTACAAATCAGATTTTTTTTGGCGTACACATATTTTCACGCTTGAATTCACAAGAACTTTGATAAATGAGACCACTGGTCCCTCTGCTAAGTAGTATGATGATCAAGAAGGTGGACAGCTAGCTGTCAAGAAGTCTCTTTCCCAAATTCTCTCAACATACAAGTCAGTGAAATGACAGCTAACAAAAGCATGCATATGTCCTTGTTTTCTTTAAATGCAAACTACCATATGGAATTTTACTCCAGAAAAAGACCTACAGTGCAAACCCTGTCATTTTGCCTGCTATACAATTACACACCACAGGTGGTTGGTCATCCTGCCTAGCAATGACGAAAGAATCAAACCACAAAACATCCCTGAACAACGTCACAGGAGAATTTTTAACAAACTTAAAAACACATTGAAACAAAACATAAATATAACCCATTAGAACCCACATTCTTTAAAACTTCCCAAAACAATGTTTCACATATTTTTAGAGAACAAGGACTAGCTATAAATAATTTAAAACAAAAGTCCAATCATGACACTAACATCTTGGTCATGTGGCTATCTGTAAGTGTGGGAAGTGTTCTCAAAAAGCATCTTCATTTTGTTTTAAATAAAGAAAAGACTGATTGGTTAGAGAAAGGCAGTTTCTCAAGAAATTTAATTTCATTACTTTTTGGTTTTGGTTTTGCTTTTCTTGCTTGTTTCCTGATAATGAGTTGTTCTTTTGTCATGACTGCCAGTCATCTGCCTTTCTAATGTATCGAACTCCGCTATACCTAATTGCTTATCTTATTTTCCAATTAAAAATCTCCACCACTTGCTGCCTTAAAATGGATTTTATTTTTATTTTCTGACATACTGCCTTGTGTCTTCCATTTCTGCACAACCTCTAATGGCAAATGCAATGCTGAAAACCAATGGATTTGTAGATACCAGAATACTCCAAACACATATATTTTTTTAAATAATGGTGATCCAATCTGGCTCTGTATTAGAAAGCGCGAATGTGTGAGTGTACAGTCGTGGCCAGATGTTTTGAGAATGACACAAATATTAATTTTCACAAAGTTTGCTGCTTCAGTTTTTATGATGGCAATTTGCATATATTCACAGAATGTTATGAAGAATGATCAGATGAATTGCAAGTAATTGCAAAGTCCCTCTTGTGAAAAAGGCTTCTGGGTGCACAAGAAAATCCAGGAAGCACCAGGACCGTCTCCTAAAGTTGATTCAGTTGTGGGATCAGGGCACCACCAGTGCAGAGCTTGCTCAGGAATGGCAGCAGGCAGGTGTGAATGTGTCTGCACACTCAGTGAAGCAAAGACTTTTGGAGGATGGCCTTATGTCAAGAAGGGCAGCAAAGAAGCCACTACTCTCCAAGAAAAGCATCAGGGACAGACTGATGTTCTACAAAAGGTACAGGGATTGGACTGCTGACGACTGGGGTAAGGTCATTTTCTCTGATGAATCCCTTTTCCAATTATTTGGGGCATCTGAAAAAAAGATTATCTGGAGAAGAAAAGGTGAGTGCTACCATCAGTCCTGTGTCATGCCAACAGTAAAGGATCCTGAGACCATTCATGTGTGTGGTTGCTTCTCAGCCAAGGGAGTAGGCTCACTCACAGTTTTGCCTAAGAACACAGCCATGAATAAAGAATGGTACCAAAACATCACCCGAGAGCAACTACTCCCAACCATCCAAGAACAGTTTGGTGACGTACAATGCCTTTTTAAGTATGATGGCAAAAGTGATAGCTAAGTGGCTTAAGGAAAAAAACATTGAAATTTTGGGTCCATGGCCAGGAAACTCCCCAGACCTTAATCCCATTGAGAACTTGTGATTAATCCTCAAGAGGCGGGTGGACAAACAAAAATCCACAAATTATGACAAACTCCAAGCATTGATTATGCAAGAATGGGCTGCCGTCAGTCAGGATTTGGCCCAAAAGTTGACTGACAGCATGCCAGGGTGAATTGCAGAGATCTTGAATAAGAAGGGTCAATACTGGAAATATTGACTCTTTGCATAAACTTAATGTGTTTGTCGATAAAAGCCTTTGAAATTTAAGAAATGCTTGTAATCCTACTTCAGTGTACCATAGAAACATCTGATAAAAAGATCTAAAAATACTGAAGCAGCAAACTTTGTGTCACTCTCAAAACGTTTGGCCACGACTGTAGGGGAGTTGGCTTCCAACCTGTGTAAGTCGAAGTATGACATGTTTAAAGTGGTGCAGTGCCAGAGCAGTAATCCTGATTTTTCCTTGTAAGGAAGAAAAAATTGCAACAAAAGATCAAAGGACTGATGGTTCACTAGTGGCATGCTTGTTCCAGAAGGTGTCTTATAAAGAAGTTCTGTCCCTGATGGGAGCAGGATCCAAACTGAATGCTGACATCCAAATGATTTTCTTCCTAAACAGGGTCTGGAAAGGGTGTACAGAACCTCTGGGGATGGGACAGAAGTGACATCATTGCTCATCTGCATTTACTTCTTCCATTCTAGAACAAAAGAGGTATTGAAAGTGTTTCACCTTCCCTCTTCTTTTCTACCTGACCAAAGTCAGTGAAGGGCTCCTGTGGCTTGCATGTGTGACAACTGTCAAGATCTGATTCCTCCATTGTGGTCAGTGCTCCTGAGATACGTACTGCCCCATTAAATTTGGATTGATAATGAATGGATAGATAGTAGCTTGATTATTAAATAAGTCTGCTTTTTGCCACCAATTTTTGTACATAAGTCAAGTTCAGGCTAAAGTTCAATAATGTCAAGATGACCCACCTCTTTGAAAAAGCATGCTGCTTCAGTCATATGCTTACACAACCTTATATGGAAAATAACAGGGCAGCAAAGTCTTACTTGATCACAGAAGGGGTAGGCCGGGGCCCACTGAGAAAACCATCCTGCAAATAATATAGCGACCACATGAAAAGCTAATGACTTTAAGTTGCACATTTTTAGCCACAAACCACACATGCAGAAATGAAGGTAATAAATGATGGGTCAGATAAAGTCTTACTGGCAATGAAGAACATGCAAACTGTTCACCGGCAACCCATGAGTCATGGACACTTCTAGTTGTGGCAAACTTTCTCACAATGTGGCAGGACCTAAAATGTGCTTATAGCTGTACTGTTCTCCATTCATTTATTTGTGTTTTAACCAATTAAAATGAATTACAAATAAAACTGACAACTTTGATTTAAATAATCCAAGCATGCTGCATCAGTTATGTAGCACTTGGTGACAGTGAAAGGCAGGAGACTGAATCGAGAATTATCTTTGGATATTTCAAAGAAGTTAAATGCATCCAGCAGGGCTTCTATTTATGTATTCCTTGGATGACGTAATCTAAAACAAGTAACTAATCGCTAGTGTAAGGTGCAACCATCTACACATTTTTACAACAGCAAATATGGGCTTGCTCATTGTCAGACCTGAGCCAGCAACCTTTACCTTTAGGGAGAGCTACTCTTTTTAAAATTTAAAGTATTTTAAGAACTGCATCCAGTTGTACCTTCAAGGAAGGGGAAGGTTGTCCCAAATTCCTAAAAGGCCCGTCATGGCTAGTAAGTCATGGTGCCACTAAATGTTTAATCTGCTGTCATTATGAATGCATTCTCATTTTTGCTTTTTCATTTAGTTAATTTTCTTTAGTGATGTTATTCATACTCATGTTTTTCAAGAGAAAATGAAGGCAAGTAACTACGTAATGTCAAGTGGTCAAGTATAGTGCAACATTCATTTCCTGGCTGAGTGAAATGTGAATGTACAGGATATGAGCTGTTTGCGTTATGTGTACCAGCTAGTCACAAATAACAAAGACTAAATACATGTTTTATGCTCTATCTTTGGATGTCTGCATTTTTTAGATGGTTATCGTGTAATTTTAATAATAATGTAATACCATGTTATACAACATTGAATCACAGTGAATATTATTTAGCTTTCTTGGCAGAGATCAACAGACAATGATGCTTTAATGTCAAAGTGAAAACAGATTTCTGCAAAGTGATGTAAATTAATTAAAAATTTAAAACACACCAAACAAGATCAAATAAGTAGTCACCCACTTTATTACGACACATTTGAATTTCACTGTTGTCGCCAATTGGTTTTAGTGGTAATATAATTAGTTCAAAGAAGATCACCAGTCCGGGGTTTCACTTGATTGTAGTATAAATTCAGAGTAACAAAAGGATCCAACTTGTGGTGAACCAGTATGGTGGCCTAACCTGTAAAAAGAAGACAAAAGAACACTCCAAGCAACTCTCTGAAAAAGTGATTGAAAAGCATAAGTCAGGGAAAGGGGACAAAAAATATGCCAGTACCTTGGCCTGCAGTTACAGTAAATCAATCATTAAGAAATGGTAAGAGTGTGGCACATCTGTAAATCTGAATAGAGTAGGCTATCTACAAAAACTGAATGATTGTGCAAGAAGAAGACAACCGAGGGAGCCCACCAAGACACCTATGAGAAGTCTAAAAAGTTACAAACATAGTTGAAGAAACAATGCCTACGCCATTTCCTAAATGCTTCACCAGTTGCAGCTTTATGGTGAGTGGCAAAGAGAAAAGCACTGTTAGAAATGCACATAGAGTTTGCCAAAAAGCACATGGGAGACCCTGAAGTCAGCTAGGAGACGGTTCAAAGATCTGATGAGGCCAAAATTGAGCTTTGTGGCCAACAGGCTAAATGCCATGTTACACTACACATTATCAAAAACATGACATCCCCACCTGGTGGTGGCAGCATCATGATGCTGGAAAATCGTAGAGAAAACTCTGTTGCATTCTGCAAAAAACTCTGCACCTTGGGAGAAAATTTCTTTACCAGTAAGATGACAACCCTACACATAAAGCCAAAGCTATGCAGGATTGGCTTAAAAAACAAGTTAAGATGGCAGAATCATAGTCTAGATCTCAATCTGACAGAGAACTTGTGGCTGGACTTGAAAGAGGCTGTTTACTCCTGATCATCATGCAACCTGAGAGAGCTTGAGAAGTTTTTATAAAGAAGAGTGGCTTTGTCCAGATGTGCAAAGTTGATAGACAGGGGCCTGTCCACAAAAACTCAAGGCTGTCATGGCTGCCAAAGGTGTATCTACTAAATAATGGCTTGAATGGGCAGTGTATACTTATACCACTTTTCAGAAGTCTGTTTTAACTTTGACATTAAAGAGACTTTTTCTGTTGACGAGTGTCAAAAAGTCAAATTAAATCTATTATGATTCTATGTTGCATAACAACAAAATGCAAAAACTTCCTAGAATGTAACTGGCCTTGCCGTTTCACTTGACACTACATTCTTATAGATGCTGAGAATACTTAACAGAGACATCCAGTAATATACTTCAGAAGGTTAAGCTGAAAAACCAGAGTGAACGCAGAAAAAATGGACAATAAAACCTAATTAACAGCTACACCTTGGGCAGCTTCAGTGGTAGAAGAGTACTGATGAAAAAGATGGACTTTCTAAGAATTTATGGACATTTTCATATGTATAAACCAATCAGAATATTGATTTACATATTGACATACTTTGAAGCCTGTTGCATTTCATGAAAACAAGTACATTTAGTACAACTCAATATATTTTAAGGGATAAGAGCAGACACACATTTTACAAAGACAGCAGATGAGCAGAGAGAAGCAGCTTCAACCTGATAATAGCCATCAGCCTAACAGCAAGCCACAAGCCAAGAACTAAGGTGAAAAGAGTGAAAAAAGTCACAATGCCTCCTTCTGCATATAGACATCAATGTCCTCTTTGGCTTCTGTGCATTATTTTGGGTAGTATGTTTAAACATTTAACTGCTCTTGTTGATTAAGTGTAAAATTTTGCTTGAGTTTGTAAGAATTATAATATTTGATTCTATTGATCAAGTTTAACAAGACCATAGTTTGATAAGAGAAGATGAGCCCTTGTCTGTCATTACTTGTTCATCTTGGCTCTTGTGAGCGCTGCGCTCCTTATAAGTATATTGTCATTCAAGGTGAAAGGACCTGAGACTGTTTGTATGCTTACAGAGTAAAGGTGAGACCACTTTCGTGTACAGAGAAGGGATTTGCCCCGATAAGTAGGCCAGCAGTTCTTAGGGGAGATAGATACTCAAAAGCCACTGCTATAACTCATACCAAGCACCAAATAAAAAGGAACAAATTTCAGAGTACCATACCATAGGAGATGCCTTTGCTTTTAAAGAACCGGCTCCATTAGTTGATTCTTAAGTGCTTGGTTTAAAAGAAGCATTTATAACCTATTAATGGCAGCACAGTGGTTGGAGCTTCAGCATTCTCACAATCACCTAATCATTGTCTGTGTGGAGGTTATGGGTGCCGCCAACACCTGTGTACATTTAATTCTATTACAATTTTCCACCTTCATCCTCAAAGATAAAGTTAATTGGAGATTCTAAATTGCCCTGTGTAGGTATACGAGGTGTGGCAGAAAAGTAATGAAACTGGCAACACTGCAAGCGATCTGGAAACGCTGCGCTGTTGTCCTTGATAGAGCACGTGTATCAGTACCCTCCCATAGCTCAGTGCGAGTTTCAACTCCTTCCATTAACTACGTGATTTTTGTGACTGCTATTAGCGAAGTTGTGTTTTTGGTTGTGCGTCACGCAAAATGGAACAGCGGAATTTGGAGCAACGTTGTGCCATTAAACGGCAAGTGTGGCATTTGAAAAGTTAAAACAGGCCTATGGGGAACATTCTTTATCCCGAGCTCAAGTTTTTCACTGGCACAAATCATTTTTGGAAGGCAGAAAACACGTTGAAGATGAACACCGTTCAGGGAGGACTTCAACTTCGAAAACCAATGAAAACATCGAACGTGTGAACACTCTTGTGAGATCAGACCGTTGTTTAACATTAAGAATGTTGAGTGAACAATTAAATTTGAACAGATTTACCGTTCATCAAATTTGGACTGAACATTTGCACATGCGAAAGGTCTGTGCCAAAATGGTGCCGAAAAACTGCCCTCTCCATAACAGAATTTTTGACCTCAAAAGGCATTCCTGTGGTTCCCCAGCCCCCTTATTCACCTGACCTCAGTCCGTGTGACTTTTTCCTTTTTCCTAAACTGAAAAATGTCCTCAAAGGACGTCATTTCGGGACTTTAGAAAACATCCAAAAAAGTGTAACGGACATGCTGAAGACCATACCGGTTGAAGACTTCCAGCGCTGCTACCAACAGTGGGAACAACGTCTCCATCGGTGTGTAGCTGCCCAAGGGAACTACTTTGAAGGGGATAACATTGATGTTTGAAAAAAATAAAAACTTTGGTAAATAAAAAATCAGTCTCATTACTTTTCTGCCACACCTCGTATGCATGATTGGACCATACAAATGATTGGTGTCTTGCCCAAAGATAGTTTTTACCTTGGGCCTGAAGCTGATAGGATAGGTTTTGACTAGGCCATGGCCCTTAATTTGACTAAACAGGTTTCAGAATATCAAGTTATGTTAATTACAACATAAAATACAATAATACATGCTTTAGAACATTAGAACAGTCTAGACGAGAACTGGCCATTCAGCCCAACAAAGCCTCCCCAGTCCTATCCACTTACTTCTTCCAAAAAAACATTGAGTCCAGTTTTACTGGTTCCTAAAGTCCTACTGCCTACCACACCACTTGTTAAATTACTGCATGTATCTATGATTCTCTGTGTGAAGAAAAACATCCTAATGTGTCTGCGAAATTTCCCTCTAACAAGTTTCCAACTGTGTCCCCATGTCCTTGCTGAACTCATTTTAAATGTAACAGTCTTGATCCACTGTACTAATTAATGTGTTAACTAATTTAATGTTGACTCCAAACAGTACTTTGCACCTCTGAAATGTGGACGCTTCTGGGACAACATACAGTAAACATAAACATCCAGCATAAAAATGCAGAGTATGATGTGGTTATGTCTCCCATTGTAGTCTTTATTCGTGACTCCAAAATCCTACATTAATGTTAGGTTAACTCGTAATTCTAGATTCATTTCATGTGAGTGTGTCCAGAGATAAACTACAGTCAATACACTGATGATTCCTCTGATGAAATCCCCTGAAAAATGTACTAGATTTTTAGGACGTTATGTCAGGGTGGCAGAGCCCAGCTGCACTGTGAGTAAATCAAGACTGTTATGTATCCATTAACATACAGTATATACTGTAAAAATATTATATATTATATTTTGTGAACGCCCGTGTCTGCGTGAGTTTCCTCCAGGTACTCGATTTCCTCCCACAGTCCAAAGACATGCAGGTTAGATGCATTGGCGATCCTAAATTGTCCCTAGTGTGTGCTTGGTGGGTGGATGGGTGTTTGTGTGAGCGCGCCCTGCAGTGGGTTGGCACCCTGCCCAGGGTTTGTTTCCTGCCTTGCACCCTGTGTTGGCTGGGATTGGCTCCAGCAGACCCCCGTGACCCTGTAGTTATGATATAGCAGGATGGATAATGGATAGATTTTGTGAACTGTTATGAGAGGTTTCTTGACTTAAGAAACAGATTGACAAATGCTGAATTAACATTACAAGACAGACCAATAGTAGTCTCATTTTTAAAAGTCCTACATCTTTGAAATGATTACTTTGAAGTATTAAAAAGCTGCTACAGTAGATGACACCATACATAAAGGAAACCTTTTTGAAAAACTAATTCCTGCCAGGATATGGAGGGCTGAATGACACTCCCTATCCTCCCTTCTGAATACTGCTGAAGGATATGTGAGTGCCTTTGTATTTTAGGCAAAATTAATTTGATCTTTCATAATTATTCATTTTTTTCTAAATGTATCATATGTATAAATATTTAAACAAGCAAAAACAAATATTATTAAATATTTTATTCAATAAATAAATAAATTGATGAGAGGTAAGCAATCCATTCCATGTAAACTATAATTCTACAAGTCAGACATCATCATTTAATGTTATTATTTTGAAACATTTTGCAGAGGTTACAAAATATTACTGTAGTTATAAAACAATTATCAGATAGCAGCTATATGTGAATCCATTTAAACATTTTCTAATAAATAAATGACAAACAATGAGACATTTAGTGTAAACATTAAAGTTTTCTTCACAGTGTCCTTCACATTGACTTTCACATTTAAAGGTGCACCCTGGAGGCTTGAGATGGCTTCACTTTTTGTGCTTCTTCAGTCCCACAGGTAATGCTGGGCCTTGTGATCCAGCCCACTTGCTTTCAACTCTTTCCACAGTCTCATCTTCACTTGCGACTTCATATGTAGGCCTGGCACAGTCAAAGTCATCGGACCACCTGTTCCTGCCTTTGTCTTTCCTGTCCTTCTCTTCTTGTAAGTTGTTGAAGCACAAAATGCAGACCCTCACAGGTGACGATGAAATTGTTGGAATAAGAAACCTGCATTTGGAGCAGGCATTGCACACAATAAAGCCACACTGCCGGCAGTGGTGCCTTCGCTGTGTCACCGTAAACTTGTCTGTGCAGCGCATGCAGATTTCGGAAGCTCTGTCTGGGATCCAGATTGCAGCCAGATTACCAGATGGCCCTCGATCTGATTTTGTTAGCTGATGAGCTCGATACTTTTCCAAATGGATTATCCATTCCTGTTTCTCCCTCAAAGAGGCAGCAGACACATAGAATGACTTTCGAGGTGTTCTGATGAGCCAATGGTTTTGCAGTTCTGGACAGTCCTCTTGATTCTCTATGACAATGTCTTCCAAGGGTATGATATGCTGGTGGCTATACCAGCAACTGTGCATCACAATGCTGCCATAAACCAGAATGTCATTGAAGAGGAAAAACATCTTGGGCTTGTGGGTGCGGCGGCACATCTTCATCAGGCGACCCTCCGCAATAAGAACTCGTCCAGGTTTCATCAGGGGCTGCCCAAAGGCGCCAAAGGAGTTTTCAACAGCAGTTATACGCTCATAGTTTGCTCGGGTGTAAGCCAGATGGTATTCCATTGAACTTTGTTTAACTTGCAGATCCTAAGGACAGAAATGTAAACATCAGAACATAAATATACATCCTCTCATCATCTAAATGATCTTTATTTAGCTATGCTGAGTACACAGATTCTTCCTTAATCTGCATGGATATTTTCTAAGTACTGTAATTTTCCTTATAAAGTCATTCATTTCATAAACATGGCTGTCGGGAAAACAGAGAGACTTCACAGCTAGCATTACTTCGTGCAATGTGTCTGATGTTACCAGGACAGACTTTAGCCCTAACGCAGCCTTGAATTGGATTAGCCGGGTATAAAACTGTAATAATCATCACTAACTGTGATTTCCAGGCAAACATGGTGAGAGAAGAAGCAATACATTCTTTGTTGATTATTAAATGAAATGACACTTGAAATAAAGGCATGAGATAGAACCTTAGCTTTAGTAAACTGAAGTTTCTCCCCACAGTAGTCAGATGAATGCCATTCAGAAAAATGTGACCAGAGTCACGCCATGAAGTTACTTATTACTTTAGTATATCAGTTAAAGGCAATGATTACATCAATAAAACATATAAAGGACTAATATATCACACCAATACCAATGTATGAGTAGCAAATATAATGAACCCAAAAGAACATCTTGCCTTTTACCAGCTACACACATATTAGGAAGTTATTATTCTCAGGCTGGCCTTAGCTTAAGACCTGTGTGTTTTAACATTTTTTTATATTTTTTATAGTTTTGGCAGCACAATTTAAAATCAATCAATCTTCCAACCATTTTCAAACCAGATAGATGACCAGTATGTAAATCTACAGTATACAGTATATAAGCATTAATGTATATATGAATATTGTTAAATACTTTTACTGATTATTGTTTTAAACTTCAACTTTTTATGTGAATGAATAAAACTCAGATCTCTAATCTTCTTAGTGGAAAGTGTTACAAATGTAAATATAATGAATCTACATCGAAAAACAGTTACTTTAACACTAAAATGTAACTCAACACTAGCGATCTTGCTGTGTAATTCTATCTATCTCAGTTTCAGCTTACTTTTGTTCAGTACAATTTTACATATTAATAATTACATAATGCATATACATAAAGATACAGATCTGTTTACATACTCAGTAAAACAAAACAGTTCCAACGAATTAACATATATTTAAACTAATAATACAATTAACACTACCGTTAAACTCTTCAAGCAGATTTGAATGTGTTATGTGTTTTTTATTTAATATATTGTGACAAATACACACATACTCAAGTTATAAAGAAAGCACTCTCTTTCAATACTGGTAGAGTTGTACATTCAAGTAACGCGATGGCTACAAAACGGCAATATTTAAATGAAACCTTCCTCTTTAGTTCCGATACCTAGTCTAATACGCCTGCAGCATCGGTTAGTGTTGGTAGGCAAACCCCAAAACCAACTTTAAACTTTAATAAACCATTCCCATTGCCAAAAGCTAAAATCCAACATTAAACACACTTGATTGAAATCCAACATGAAATAAATCATAATTAACAGTTCTAATTTAGGTGCAGCGCCGCAGAGCCTTCTGGGACGTCTGTTCCCTCCGTCGCTACAATATTTATGTGCGTTTTTTGCCTACAACACATTGAATTCATATCCCATACTCGTTTGGCTCAGTGGTTAAGGCTCTGGACTTCAAATGCTGAGGTGTGGGTTCAAATCCCAGTGAGCAAGTCACTTCAGCTGCCTATGCTCCAACTGGATAAAGAAACGAAATGTAACTAATTGTATAGTAGATGCTGCAAGTCGCTTTGGATAAAGCAAACATGTACATATCCGTCAATGCAGCACTTGGCGACCTCAGGCTTTAGTTTTCCATAACCCTACAATGGTCTAAATGAATGGATACGTGAGAAGAAGGAAGCCACCGTTTGTGTAAAAGCTGCACATTTTCTTAATTTCTACATTTTCACATCGATGTAGCCTATATTTCGTTTTTGCTCCCCAACATGTGACCACTAAGTTAATCAATGACTGCAGATTCCTCCGTACTGAGCCAATGTGCAGGGCAATGGATGAGGGCGCGCCCTGTGTTCGAACCTCCCGGCATTGACTTTAGCATTCGGCAATGCTGAACTGGATTAAACAGGTATATTATATTATATTATATTATATTATATTATATTATATTATATTATATTATGCCTTCCGTAATTGTGAACTTCATCTCAAAGCGTTTCACAGGTTATTATTATTAATATGCAGGCTCACTTCGCGTCCTTGTGTTTTTCTAGTTAAGTATTTTAGTCACGCACTCCGAGTTCAATCAGATGGTTGCGAGTCCGTATGTCTGAAAAAATAAAGTTCTTTCAAAAGAGCGAAGACAACAAATAAATGGCAAGTGGCGCACGACTTAATAACTGTAAATCATGTAATGAAGTGAGACTGGACATGGACTGTTTCATTATAATTTCACCAGTGCACACCAACAACGTTTTGAACAGTTTGTTAGAAAACCTCAATTCCATCAATTTTCGACTTAGAACGTTTAAATAACTGGATATCCAAATACCAGAAGTGATCCTTCTTTTTTCAGGGCTTACCTTCAGTGAGAAGTACGTGAATGTGCTCGATCAATGAACAGCTGGAGTCTCCGCGTTTTACATCTGCGTCTGAAAGTCCTGTTCTTGTCATTAATGGTTCACCAGAAAGGAAGTGGACATTTATATTTCAGTACTTCCTTGTGTTGTAATTTCGTACTCAGGGCCCACCCACTTTCAAAAATAACCTGACAGATTTCCTGTAACTGTTTGTTTGTTCCAAATTCTTGGGAATAAAACTCAATGATGTTAAAGGTTACGTGCAGCAAGTTAGAAAACCTGTAAGACTGGCAGGAAAATATTTTTTTTTCGCAGATGAATACATATGGAAGATAACATAACTTTTGAATGCCCAGTAATATTTCTAAGGGGTAACCTGAGCTGACAAGTGTCACATGCAAGCCAGAGGTCAGCTCCTGACAACAAGTGTGCCTAGAGGCTTTTATTGTGTGTTTTTGTGTTATCACTTTAGATTTGGTGTCCTTCATTACATTGTACTTACCATGTAAGCACCTGTATAATTACAGAGTAACAAAGTGTTATTAACTTGTATTTACTATGTAATATACAGTGTAATGTTAAAATTAAGTACACGATTGTAGCTGTTATTGCACAGTTTTTATAAGTATGCACAGTATGTATATAAATTGTGGAATAGCAATTATAAAATTAAGTACACAATTGTAATTGCTATTCCGCAATTTTTTATAAGTTTGTATGTCTATAAATTGCGGAATAACAATTACAATTTTAGCGTTAGATTGTGTTCCACAGCAGGTAATGACATCTAGTTACTCTGAGTATACAGATAATTACATGGTAAGTACGGTGTAATTAGAGACAACTAACCTAAAGTGACACTTGTGACTTTAGGTTTGCCTTATGAATTTAGTCACTGCGTTTATTTGACCTTCCTCTGATCGGTTTCTTTCCTTCGCCTTATGTAGTGTCACAGATTAACAGTGAGGGTCACTAAAAGAATTGACATATTTTTAACTAGAAATGTGTTCTGCTTGTGTTTATTGGCTCAGCAAATGTGCTCTCCTTGGACTAGAAGATGATTTGTCTCAGGTTTAATCACCATCACTGATGACAATCAAGTTACTATATTTTACCTGAGCAGATCGCAGATCCCGATTGCTAATTCACTGCACCACAGAGGACATGCAAAACACTGAAGTAACCGCACGAGAGTCATACATGAGTATATCAGGTGATAAGATGATTATTCAAAAACCTGAGGTGGCATGGGATTTAGAGAGCCTGGCTCAGTAATTTAAAAATTAATCAAAGGCACATCAAATGTTTGCTTTTTACAAAGAAGGTCAAATTTCAGGAGCATGAAAATACTGTACTTATTGAGAAGAATGAAAAAGTAAGAGGCAAACACATTAAGAAACAAACAGAGTGAAAGTCAATTCCGCTACTGTAAAAAATGAAATAACAATGTTGTTCACTTATGTATCTAATTTAATATCTCTCTATTATATAAAAAAATCCTGGGATGAGATGAATCTTTTTAGCCTGGGACGAGACATGACTTTTTCATAGAGATACTTTCACGCTCTGCGAGATGAGACTTTGTGCCAAGAGGTTTAGCCACACTCTGGGCCAGAAATAAAAGACATTGAGTAAGATGACAAAGTAGAACGTCGTAAAGAGGTTCAAAAACATTGGCGCAATACACATGCGGAGCAGGTTAGAGATAATGAATGTACTAAAATTTGAAAGTGTCAAAAAATGATAGTAAAGAACGCATTAGCACAAAAAAACGGAAATTATTACTCGGTGAAATAATGGAACAGCGAAAAGAGATCAAATATATTGTTCGGATTTAAACTTTAAGTTGGAGACTTGTAGATCGTCTAATTTGTGTTGCTATCATGGAAAAGTAGTGTTTCTTCCTAATGAAGAGGCGTATCTGCGAGAATTAAAAGATTTGCTGTTTAGTTAAAATGAAATCCGCATATGGAAGCAGCAGAGACGCAAAGTGGCTGGCATGTAGCACAGGCCAGGGGGTTGGTGAGCGAAGCGAGCAGGGGAAAAGCCCCCTAGTAACTTAAAATAATTATGTTTGTTGATATTGTATAGCTTTTTTCTAGTTATGGTGACATACTTCTTTTAGATGTCACATTAACAAAATTAAATTATGTTGAAACAAAGCCATTAAATAATTTTCTTTTAACAGAAGCGAGGTCATTACTCACTTATTTTATGTTAATCTTACTTAAATGTAATATTTTTTCTTTGCGCTTTTCACCACCATTACCTATTGTCTCTGGGGGTGGGAGTGAAAGCTTTAGATTCATTAAAAATTTTCATCTCCGGTTTTCAATGGATCTCGACATTTTAGGGTCTTCTGATACCAAAAACATTAATATCTTCATGATGGGTATGTGTCTGTCTGTGTGTGTCTGTGTGTCACAGTTTTGTAAGGAGGGTCCAGACCTAAAACGGCTGGATAGAAAAGTACCATATTCAAAACTTAGGTGTTATTCAATAAAAAAATAATAGTTAAAATTAAAATTAAAAGGTTAGTAAAGTATCAAAAATATAGAACTAGTGATGTGTAAAACGATTCTTTTTAGTGAGTCAAATCATTTTGTTCATTTCTCAAATCTTTGAATTGATGCACTTCTAAAGCAACAACAAGCTTGGATTCCAGTATAAAATCTAGAAGAGTATCATAAAAGTGTAACACCTTTAACCACCAAACAATATAAACAATATTAAAAGCAAGCAATAAAATGAATAATTCACACATAATCGAATAAGCAAACATTTCTCTAGCCTAGATATAAAAAGAAATGCAACAAGCGAGTTCTTACATCTTTTATGTCTAAATAATAACCTACATAAATAGAATGGGATAAGATGTGTATGACAAAGTTCTATGTGTCTGTAGTATGTTGTTAGCATATGCTGCTGTTAAAACATAGGCTAGAAATGTTGTATTGTTCATAGTATAATTGTACGTTTATAAATGTAGCTTTGTAAAAGTATTAGTCATTTCCAGTAGATGGCCACCCTCTAATGTGTCCTCCAGTCAGTCAGTGAACTGAGATTCAATGTACTGCGTTAAATGTGTCTGCAGTTTCTTCCTCCATTCAGTACACAAACTTATTCTTTCGGTGTACCGTACTGGAGTGAGCATGAGTCTCTTGTGTGCAGTTCGTGAACAAACTTGCAATGGTACTCCAGATCAATAGGGTTATACTGGTTCATTCAGTGTAATCAGTATACTGATAAGGTCACTGGCACTCAGTTAGAGTAAACCAAATAATGGGAGGTGCTTGGTGTCGTCTACCAAGTCAGTCATTGGCGAGTTGTCGTCATGACCGTTTTGCTGAAACAGGCTATTTCCTGAAGACAGAAGCCTTCAGTGAAGTGAAGTTAAGATGATATCTCCGGACTGTCACAAAATGTAATATAAAATGTAGCACACACCGCACATGCCTTGAAAAGATTTGCTCTTTAATGTCCTTGTACCACTAAGACAAATGCAAAAGAACTAGTTTGTTCATTCATCACTACTGCAAATGGGCCCCCATAACAGTTCAAGCTTTAGGGCCCCAAAAGTAGAGGTCCACACTGCATAAACATCAAAACCCTTTTGATGAATTATGGTCCAAGGGATCCCCAAACCTTTATAGAGCTGGAAAGACAATGAGACTTAGCAAATTCATTTTTTTCTGAATGCCGTTTGCTTTCTGTGGTTCTAAAAGCTGATTTTGCTACTTTTTTCATACACTTTTAAATCTGCTGCGGTGGGTTGGCACCCTGCCCTGGATTGGTTCCTGCCTTGTGCCCTGTGTTGGCTGGGATTGGCTCCGGCAGACCCCCGTGACCCTATTCGGATTCAGCGGGTTAGAAAATGGATGGATGGATGGATGGACTTTTAAATCTGTTGTCTTCGTCAGAAAATCATTGTTTTTGTTACCTCCTGTATAACAGAATTATTACGCAAAAAGAGCAATCACCCCCAAAAAATGAAAAAACGCTGTTCTTAACTATTTGTGTTATCATAGTGTAAATTGTTATTTGAATGATTATTATGCTTGCATAGATTACTTTAATTTTTTTTTAAATTAAACCTAGAAAAACCTGACACAGAAAATGAATTAAGTTAAAAGATTTTTTTTGAGTATATTAACATGAGACAAATATGTTAGACCAACAAGTTTGTTTTAAATTATGGCTTCATTTAATTAAAAAAATGTCATAATTTAATTAAGTAAATCCATGAAGTTACTTTTTTCAGTGTAATTTTTAACTGATTTCAAATGAGTAAATTTTACATACCAATTATAAACTGACATTAATTAAATATATAAGTAGTTGAACTTACTCAGTAGTATCACTTGCAATATGTTGTGTGGCGGACAGCCACTTTTAAATGGCTCATATGTATAAATATTTAAACAAACAAAAACATATTATTAAATATTTTATTTAATAAATAAATAAATTGATGAGAGGTAAGCAATCCATTCCATGTAAACTATAATTCTACAAGTCAGACATCATCATTTAATGTTATTATTTTGAAACATTTTGCAGAGGTTACAAAATATTACTGTAGTTATAAAACAATTATCAGATAGCAGCTATATGTGAATCCATTTAAACATTTTCTAATAAATAAATGACAAACAATGAGACATTTAGTGTAAACATTAAAGTTTTCTTCACAGTGTCCTTCACATTGACTTTCACATTTAAAGGTGCACCCTGGAGGCTTGAGATGGCTTCACTTTTTGTGCTTCTTCAGTCCCACAGGTAATGCTGGGCCTTGTGATCCAGCCCACTTGCTTTCAACTCTTTCCACAGTCTCATCTTCACTTGCGACTTCATATGTAGGCCTGGCACAGTCAAAGTCATCGGACCACCTGTTCCTGCCTTTGTCTTTCCTGTCCTTCTCTTCTTGTAAGTTGTTGAAGCACAAAATGCAGACCCTCACAGGTGACGATGAAATAGTTGGAATAAGAAACCTGCATTTGGAGCAGGCATTGCACACAATAAAGCCACATTGCCGGCAGTGGTGCCTTCGCTGTGTCACCGTAAACTTGTCTGTGCAGCGCATGCAGATTTCGGAAGCTCTGTCTGGGATCCAGATTGCAGCCAGATTACCAGATGGCCCTCGATCTGATTTTGTTAGCTGATGAGCTCGATACTTTTCCAAATGGATTATCCATTCCTGTTTCTCCCTCAAAGAGGCAGCAGACACATAGAATGACTTTCGAGGTGTTCTGATGAGCCAATGGTTTTGCAGTTCTGGACAGTCCTCTTGATTCTCTATGACGATGTCTTCCAAGGGTATGATATGCTGGTGGCTATACCAGCAACTGTGCATCACAATGCCGCCATAAACCAGAATGTCATTGAAGAGGAAAAACATCTTGGGCTTGTGGGTGCGGCGGCACATCTTCATCAGGCGACCCTCTGCAATAAGAACTCGTCCAGGTTTCATCAGGGGCTGCCCAAAGGCGCCAAAGGAGTTTTCAACAGCAGTTATACGCTCATAGTTTGCTCGGGTGTAAGCCAGATGGTATTCCATTGAATTTTGTTTAACTTGCAGATCCTAAGGACAGAAATGTAAACATCAGAACATAAATATACATCCTCTCATCATCTAAATGATCTTTATTTAGCTATGCTGAGTACACAGATTCTTCCTTAATCTGCATGGATATTTTCTAAGTACTGTAATTTTCCTTATAAAGTCATTCATTTCATAAACATGGCTGTCGGGAAAACAGAGAGACTTCACAGCTAGCATTACTTCGTGCAATGTGTCTGATGTTACCAGGACAGACTTTAGCCCTAACGCAGCCTTGAATTGGATTAGCCGGGTATAAAACTGTAATAATCATCACTAACTGTGATTTCCAGGCAAACATGGTGAGAGAAGAAGCAATACATTCTTTGTTGATTATTAAATGAAATGACACTTGAAATAAAGGCATGAGATAGAACCTTAGCTTTAGTAAACTGAAGTTTCTCCCCACAGTAGTCAGATGTATGCCATTCAGAAAAATGTGACCAGAGTCACGCCATGAAGTTACTTATTACTTTAGTATATCAGTTAAAGGCAATGATTACATCAATAAAATATCTAAAGGACTAATATATCACACCAATACCAATGTATGAGTAGCAAATATAATGAACCCAAAAGAACATCTTGCCTTTTACCAACTACACACATATTAGGAAGTTATTATTCTCAGGCTGGCCTTAGCTTAAGACCTGTGTGTTTTAACATTTTTTTATATTTTTTATAGTTTTGGCAGCACAATTTAAAATCAATCAATCTTCCAACCATTTTCAAACCAGATAGATGACCAGTATGTATATCTACAGTATACAGTATATAAGCATTAATGTATATATGAATATTGTTAAATACTTTTACTGATTATTGTTTTAAACTTCAATTTTTTATGTGAATGAGTAAAACTCTGATCTTATCTCTAATCTTCTTAGTGGAAAGTGTTACAAATGTAAATATAATATATCTACATCGAAAAACAGTTACTTTAACACTAAAATGTAACTCAACACTAGCGATCTTGCTGTGTAATTCTATCTATCTCAGTTTCAGCTTACTTTTGTTCAGTACAATTTTACATATTAATAATTACATAATGCATATACATAAAGATACAGATCTGATTAAATACTCAGTAAAACAAAACAGTTCCAACGAATTAACATATATTTAAACTAATAATACAATTAACACTACCGTTAAACTCTTCAAGCAGATTTCAATGTGTTATGTGTTTTTTATTTAATATATTGTGACAAATACACACATACTCAAGTTATAAAGAAAGCACTCTCTTTCAATACTGGTAGAGTTGTACATTCAAGTAACGCGATGGCTACAAAACGGCAATATTTAAATGAAACCTTCCTCTTTAGTTCCGATACCTAGTCTAATACGCCTGCAGCATCGGTTAGTGTTGGTAGGCAAACCCCAAAACCAACTTTAAAACTTTAATAAACCATTCCCATTGCCAAAAGCTAAAATCCAACATTAAACACACTTGATTGAAATCCAACATGAAATAAATCATAATTAACAGTTCTAATTTAGGTGCAGCGCCGCAGAGCCTTCTGGGACGTCTGTGCCCTCCGTCGCTACAATATTTATGTGCGTTTTTGCCTACAACACATTGAATTCATATCCCATACTCGTTTGGCTCAGTGGTTAAGGCTCTGGACTTCAAATGCTGAGGTGTGGGTTCAAATCCCAGTGAGCAAGTCACTTCAGCTGCCTATGCTCCAACTGGATAAAGAAACGAAATGTAACTAATTGTATACTAGATGCTGCAAGTCGCTTTGGATAAAGTAAATATCCCTCAATTCAGCACTTGGCGACCTCAGGCTTTAGTTTTCCATAACCCTACAATGGTCTAAATGAATGGATACGTGAGAAGAAGGAAGCCACCGTTTGTGTAAAAGCTGCACATTTTCTTAATTTCTACATTTTCACATCGATGTAGCCTATATTTCGTTTTTGCTCCCCAACATGTGACCACTAAGTTAATCAATGACTGCAGATTCCTCCGTACTGAGCCAATGTGCAGGGCAATGGATGAGGGCGCGCCCTGTGTTCGAACCTGCCAGCATTGACTTTAGCATTCGCAATGCTGAACTGGATTAAACAGGTATATTATATTATATTATATTATATTATATTATATTATATTATATTATATTATATTATATTATGCCTCCCGTAATTGTGAACTTCATCTCTAAGCGTTTCACAGGTTATTATTATTAATATGCAGGCTCACTTGGCGTCCTTGTGTTTTTCTAGTTAAGTATTTTAGTCACGCACTCCGAATTCAATCAGATGGTTGCGAGTCCGTGTGTCTGAAAAAATAAAGTTCCTTCAAAAGAGCGAAGACAACAGATAAATGGCAAATGGCGCACGACTTGATAACTGTAAATCATGTAATGAAGTGAGACTGGACATGGACTGTTTCATTATAATTTCACCTGTGCACACCAACAAAGTTTTGAACAGTTTGTTAGAAAACCTCAATTCCATCAATTTTCGACTTAGAACGTTTAAATAACTGGATATCCAAATACCAGAAGTGATCCTTCTTTTTTCAGGGCTTACCTTCCGTGAGAAGTACGTGAATGTGCTCGATCAATGAACAGCTGGAGTCTCCGCGTTTTACATCTGCGTCTGAAAGTCCTGTTCTTGTCATTAATGGTTCACCAGAAAGGAAGTGGACATTTATATTTCAGTACTTCCTTGTGTTGTAATTTCGTACTCAGGGCCCACCCACTTTCAAAAATAACCTGACAGATTTCCTGTAACTGTTTGTTTGTTCCAAATTCTTGGGAATAAAACTCAATGATGTTAAAGGTTACGTGCAGCAAGTTAGAAAACCTGTAAGACTGGCAGGAAAATATTTTTTTTTCGCAGATGAATACATATGGAAGATAACATAACTTTTGAATGCCCAGTAATATTTCTAAGGGGTAACCTGAGCTGACAAGTGTCACATGCAAGCCAGAGGTCAGCTCCTGACAACAAGTGTGCCTAGAGGCTTTTATTGTGTGTTTTTGTGTTATCACTTTAGATTTGGTGTCCTTCATTACATTGTACTTACCATGTAAGCACCTGTATAATTACAGAGTAACAAAGTGTTATTAACTTGTATTTACTATGTAATATACAGTGTAATGTTAAAATTAAGTACACAATTGTAGCTGTTATTGCACAGTTTTTATAAGTATGCACAGTATGTATATAAATTGTGGAATAGCAATTATAAAATTAAGTACACAATTGTAATTGCTATTCCGCAATTTTTATAAGTTTGTATGTCTATAAATTGTGGAATAACAATTACAATTTTAGCGTTAGATTGTGTTCCACAGCAGGTAATGACATCTAGTTACTCTGTGAGTATACAGCTAATTACATGGTAAGTACGGTGTAATTAGAGACAACTAACCTAAAGTGGCACTTGTGACTTTAGGTTTGCCTTATGAATTTATTTACTACGTTTATTTGACCTTCCTCTGATCGGTTTCTTTCCTTCGCCTCTGTCTTCACAAATGTGCCTTATGTAGTGTCACAGATTAACAGTGAGGGTCACTAAAAGAATTGACATATTTTTAACTAGAAATGTGTTCTGCTTGTGTTTATTGGCTCAGCAAATGTGTTCTCCTTGGACTAGAAGATGATTTGTCTCAGGTTTAATCACCATCACTGATGACAATCAAGCTACTATATTTTACCTGAGCAGATCGCAGATCCCGATTGCTAATTCACTGCACCACAGAGGACATGCAAAACACTGAAGTAACCGCACGAGAGTCATACATGAGTATATCAGGTGATAATATGATTATTCAAAAACCTGAGGTGGCATGGGATTTAGAGAGCCTGGCTCAGTAATTTAAAAATTAATCAAAGGCACATCAAATGTTTGCTTTTTACAAAGAAGGTCAAATTTCAGGAGCATGAAAATACTGTACTTATTGAGAAGAATGAAAAAGTAAGAGGCAAACACATTAAGAAACAAACAGAGTGAAAGTCAATTTCCACTACTGTAAAAAATGAAATAACAATGTTGTTCACTTATGTATCTAATTTAATATCTCTCTATTATATAAAAAAATCCTGGGATGAGATGAATCTTTTTAGCCTGGGACGAGACATGACTTTTTCATAGAGATACTTTCACGCTCTGCGAGATGAGACTTTGTGCCAAGAGGTTTAGCCACACTCTGGGCCAGAAATAAAAGACATTGAGTAAGATGACAAAGTAGAACGTCGTAAAGAGGTTCAAAAACATTGGTGCAATACACATGCAGAGCAGGTTAGAGATAATGAATGTACTAAAATTTGAAAGTGTCAAAAAAATGATAGTAAAGAACGCATTAGCACAAAAAAACGGAAATTATTACTCGGTGAAATAACGTAACAGCGAAAAGAGATCAAATATATTGTTCGGATTTAAACTTTAAGTTGGAGACTTGTAGATCGTCTAATTTGTGTTGCTATCATGGAAAAGTAGTGTTTCTTCCTAATGAAGAGGCGTATCTGCGAGAATTAAAAGATTTGCTGTTTAGTTAAAATGAAATCCGCATATGGAAGCAGCAGAGACGCAAAGTGGCTGGCATGTAGCACAGGCCAGGGGGTTGGCGAGCGAAGCGAGCAGGTGAAAGCCCCCTAGTAACTTAAAATAATTATGCTTGTTGATATTGTATAGCTTTTTTCTAGTTATGGTGACATACTTCTTTTAGATGTCACATTAACAAAATTAAATTATATTGAAACAAAGCCATTAAATAATTTTCTTTTAACAGAAGCGAGGTCGTTACTCACTTATTTTATGTTAATCTTACTTAAATGTAATATTTTTTCTTTGCGCTTTTCACCACCATTACCTATTGTCTCTGGGGGTGGGAGTGAAAGCTTTAGATTCATTAAAAATTTTCATCTCTGGTTTTCGACGGATCTCGACATTTTAGGGTCTTCTGATACCAAAAACATTAATATCTTCATGATGGGTGTGTGTGTGTCTGTGTGTCACAGTTTTCTAAGGAGGGTCCAGTGCTAAAACGGCTGGATAGAAAAGTACCATATTCGAAACTTAGGTGTTATTCAATAAAAAATAATAGTTAAATTAAAATTAAAAGGTTAGTAAAGTATCAAAAATATAGAACTAGTTATGTGTAAAACGATTCTTTTTAGTGATTCAAATCATTTTGTTCATTTCTCAGATCTTTGAATTGATGCACTTCTAAAGCAACAACAAGCTTGGATTCCAGTATAAAATCTAGAATAGTATCATAAAAGTGTAACACCTTTAACCACCAAACAATATAAACAATATTAAAAGCAAGCAATAAAATGAATAATTCACACATAATCGAATAAGCAAACATTTCTCTAGCCTAGATATAAAAAGAAATGCAACAAGCGAGTTCTTACATCTTTTATGTCTAAATAATAACCTACATAAATAGAATGGGATAAGATGTGTATGACAAAGTTCTATGTGTCTGTAATATGTTGTTAGCATATGCTGCTGTTAAAACATAGGCTAGAAATGTTGTATTGTTCATAGTATAATTGTACGTTTATAAATGTAGCTTTGTAAAAGTATTAGTCATTTCCAGTAGATGGCCACCCTCTAATGTGTCCTCCAGTCAGTCAGTGAACTGAGATTCAATGTACTGCGTTACATATGTCTGCAGTTTCTTCCTCCATTCAGTACACAAACTTATTCTTTCGGTGTACCGTACTGGAGTGAGCATGAGTCTCTTGTGTGCAGTTCGTGAACAAACTTGCAACGGTACTCCAGATCAGTAGGGTTATACTGGTTCATTCAGTGCAATCAGTATACTGATAAGGTCACTGGCACTCAGTTAGAGTAAACCAAATAATGGGAGGTGCTTGGTGTCATCAACCAAGTCAGTCATTGGCGAGTTGTCGTCATGACCGTTTTGCTGAAACAGGCTATTTCCTGAAGACAGAAGCCTTCAGTGAAGTGAAGTTAAGATGATATCTCCGGACTGTCACAAAATGTAATATAAAATGTAGCACACACCGCACATGCCTTGAAAAGATTTGCTCTTTAATGTCCTCATACCACTAAGACAAATGCAAAAGAACTAGTTTGTTCATTCATCACTACTGCAAATGGGCCCCCATAACAGTTCAAGCTTTAGGGCCCCAAAAGTGGAGGTCCACACTGCATAAACATCAAAACCCTTTTGATGAATTATGGTCCAAGGGATCCTCAAACCTTCATAGAGCTGGAAAGACAATGAGACTTAGCAAATTCATTTTTTTCTGAATGCCGTTTGCTTTCTGTGGTTATAGAAGCTGATTTTTGCTACTTTTTTGATACACTTTTAAATCTGTTGTCTTCATCAGAAAATCATTGTTTTTGTTACCTCCTGTATAACAGAATTATTACGCAAAAAGAGCAATCACCCCCAAAAAATGAAAAAACGCTGTTCTTAACTATTTGTGTTATCATAGTGTAAATTGTTATTTGAATGATTATTATGCTTGCATAGATTACTTTAATTTTTTTGAAAATTAAACCTAGAAAAACCTGACACAGAAAATGAATTAAGTCAAAAGATTTTTTTTAAGTATATTAACATGAGACAAATATGTTAGACCAACATGTTTGTTTTATATTATGGCTTCATTTAATTAAAAAAATGTCATAATTTAATTAAGTAAATCCATGAAGTTACTTTTTTCAGTGTAATTTTTAACTGATTTCAAATGAGTAAATTTTACATACCGATTATAAACTGACATTACTTAAATATATAAGTAGTTGAACTTACTCAGTAGTATCACTTGCAATATATTGTGTGGCGGACAGCCAGGACGCATGCCCAGCCGGGATGCCCCTTTGACACTGGATCTGGGGGAGCAGCCATGGGATGCACATTATGTCCCCCGGAACACTTGGCAGTAGCCCCCCTGGGTCACAATTGTGTTACACCGGATCCCATCCCTGTTGGGCTCTTTGGCCACTGCCAGGGGGAGCTGCGCGGCTTCCTGAGCCCGTGTGGGCGGTTCTTCCGCCACATCCAGAAGTGCAGCCGGAAATCTGGCATCAAACACCTGGAGCACTTCTGAGTGGACTATAAAGGGAACCAGCAGCCACCACTCAGGGAGCCAGAGTTGGGAGGAGGGAGACAAGGCTTGCCGGAGAGGAGTGGAGAAGACAAAGAAGGAAAAGAGTTGTGTTTTTGTGCTGTGTTTGTGGGACTGTGTTGTGCCTTTGGGAACAGGGAAGAAAAAGTAATAAAACATGTATTTGTTTTATCAGTGTGCCTCCCGTGTCTGTCTGTGTCAGGTCAGGCACCCATATAGCGCCTTTTGTTACAGTTGCCATAATTTTTTTGAGTAAATGCAACAAATCATTTTTTTACAGCGAGCAATGGGACATCCTGAAAGTAAGAAATAAAGCAAACATTTTACCAAGCACATTATCAGCGTGTCCATCCATTTTTGATAGTAGCTACCTCTAAACAATTCTCCATGGATGCCTGAAATAAACAAACAAACTAAAAAAAACTTATTCAGGAAGCTTAAAGTAAGTAATATCAACTTCTTCACACTCAAGTTCAAATTTATTATTAAGTTTACATAGTAAAAATTCTTATATAGTATGAGGGACATTCAAAAAGTTTCTGCACTTTTTTTATCTCTGTTTATTTAGAATTTCAAAACCAAATGACATCACTTTTCTACATAGTCACCTTCATTTACGTTACAATTTTCCCAGCGTCATACCGACTTTTTATTGCCCAATTACTACTCCTGCCTTCACCGTTTCCAACAAAAGTATAAAAGTGCAGAAACTTTTTGAATATCCCTTGTACATAGTACAGTGAAAGTGTTACCTGCATTTCTAATCAGAATAGTGACAGTAATACAATACCGAAAACAGACAAAAAATATATATCAAAAATAAAAACTTTAAGTTATGGAAGAACAGGCCAAACACTTCCTGTGAACGTGTTTGCAGGCCAACTGAGCTCCAACTGGCAAAAATTGATAATCTGTTACATCCATATAATGAACCTACTATACTTATCAGTTTTGGGATCAAGGAAAGCTACAGCCTATCCTGGCAGCATTAAGTTCAAGGTAGGAACAAAGTTTGAATGGGATGCCAATCTATGAAAAGGCACACCCCCATGTTGACTCACATCAGGACAAGTTACGTTCATCTGGAAATCATGTGTTTGTAATGTGTGAAAAAAACTGGAGTACCCTGAGAGAAAACCCACACACACATTGCAGGAGACACAAATGCACACAGCCATGTTGAGCCACTTGGAACATTAGTGTGACATATAATGAAATCTGAAATACTTGGAGAAAACACCCATGCAAACTCCAGTTCATAGCAGGCTACATGAACGCATGCCCAAACTCACTCATACCAGGTCAGAATAGAGTCCTCAGTTAATCTAACTTGCACTTCTGTGCAATATGAAAGCAAACCAGAGTATTCAGATAAACCCTTATTCCTACAGGGAGAATTTGCAGACTCAGCATAGACAGAATTTGAGCTGAGAGATGAACACCCATGCTAACCGCTGTGTCCTCATTCTGTCCATCACTGAACTCTTATCACTGCATTCAGTTGTTTTTGTGAAGTGCTTAATAAATTGGGATAATTACACAAGGTAAATGGTAAATGGTAATGGTAAATGGCCTGTATTTGATATAGCGCCTAACTAGAGTTCAAGAACCCCCCTAGGCGCTTTACAACACAACAGTCATTCACCCATTCACACACACATTCATACGCTGGTGATGATAAGCTACTATGTAGCCACAGCTGCCCTGGGGCACACTGACAGAAGTGAGGCTGCCGAACACTGGCGCCACCAATCCTTCCGACCACCACCAGCGATGGTGATGAGGTGATAAGATAAAGATATTTGTCTTTAGACTGTGGGAGGAAACTGGAGCATCCAGAGGAAACCCACACGGAAACAGGGAGAACATACAAACTCCACTCAAGGAAGCACTCAGAACACAAACCCCAGTCTGAGTGTGTTTGCTCCATGATGAACTGGCACACTGTCTAGGGATTGTTCCTCGCCTGTGCCCAATGCTTGCTAGAATAAGGCTTAGCTTCCTCATGACCCTGCTCAACAACAACAACAACATTTATTTATATAGCACATTTTCATACAACAAAAATGTAACTCAAAGTGCTTTACAAAATGATGAATAGAAAAATAGAAGACACAATAAAAATAAAAAATAAACATAAGTCAACATTAATTAACATAGAATAAGTAAGCTCCGATGGCCAGGGTGGACAGAAAAAACAAAAAAAACTCCAGAGGCTGGAGAAAAAAAATAAAATCTGTAGGGATTCCAGACCAAGAGACCGCCCAGTCCCCTCTGGGCAATCTACCTAACATAAATCAAACAGTCCTCTTTGTATTTAGGGTTTTCATGGAAGGACTTTATGATGATGGTCACGGAGACTTCTGGGTTTCAGTCCATCAATGTTGGAGCATCATGATGCTTTGAGTAGGTGGTGGTGGTGCAGGCCGCCACCACAAAGAAACCGGAAAAAGAAACAGAAGAGACAGTAGGGGTCAGTACGGACTTTAGAGCCACTATGAATAGTTATTATGAAGAATTGAACATACAGAGTATCAGTATTAAGTTAAAGTGAAGTTATAAAAAGGCCATGTTAAAGTAATGTGTTTTCACCAGTGTTTTAAAGTGCTCTACTGTATTAGCCTGGCAAATTCCTATTGGCAGGCTATTCCAGATTTTAGGTGCATAACAGCAGAAGGCCGCCTCACCACTTCTTTTAAGTTTAGCTTTCAGAATAAATAGGTTTGGCAGATGGATGGATGTTTTAGGACACTCTTCCTTAAGTTTCAAGGAGTATATTGCAGAATTAATGGTCTTAGAGAAGATATGCTTGGTCGCTTCTACTAAGAACTAATTCTCATTCATTCATTTTTGAACCAAACTGTATGTATCTATGGTCTTGATGCACTGTAATATGTTGGGTACAAAAAGAGACTAAATCTTGGATGGCATGCCAGCCTGTCACAAGGCACACCCATACACATACAGAAATGCCAATTCCTTATACATCTGAGAGAATACTGAAGTACCAAGAGAAAAACTCCTAATCTGGGAATTGACCTCAGTGCTTATTGACTCATTTACATATATCAATGTACTATTTCATGTGATTATTCATTTCCTAGCTGCTTATCTTATTTGCTTCATATCAAAATCAGAATCAGAATTCACTTTATTGGCCAGGTATGCTGACGTGTACTAGGAATTTGCCTTGGTAGCATGGATGCAACATACAGTACAAGGTCAACACAAAATATAAAAAGACACAATAGAATAAACTATGATAAAATATGAAGGAAATTAAAGGCCCAAAGTGTGCAGGTATACATAGATACTGAGTTGAAGCTCAGATCTGTAGTCACAATAATTTTACGTGGCAAAAAAAAAAAACTATTTAAATGACATGTTGTTTTAGATTTCTCCGCTCAAAGATGTTGGAGTAGGTGGTGCCCTTGGTGAGTCAGTTCAGCAATGATCCTTGTGGCATGCTTTCCTACCCTGGACTCATAAAGGACTTGAAGTTAGAGCCTACAATGTTATCCCAGGCTCTAATGGTGCACTGCAGATTGGCCCCAGCCACAGTATCGGCAACACCATTCCAGACAGTTACAGATGAGGACAAAATTGACACAATAATGGCTGTGTAGAACTGGAATAATAATTTTTTCAGCTGCTGCCAAAAATACATTATCTGATGGTCTTTCTTGATTATTTATGTGATGTCTTTTTCCCACTTAAGGTTTTTTGCATTAGCACAGTGCCCAGAAACGTAATATGACTGAACCATTTATAGCAAGGGATAAGTGAGCAGGTGGCTGTTTTCTCAAATCTATGCTCATCTCCTGAGTTTTTTTGAATGTTAAGTTCCAAGTTATTATGGTTACACCAAACTGTCAAGATGTTCTGCCTCTGGACTAGAGGTCTTCTAGTGCGTTGACAACTGCAAATTTAAGACGTCTGGATAGGTGAATCACCAGAGTCATCTGTATATAGTGAATAGAGTAGTGGTAAAAGGACGCAGTCCTGCGATGCACCAGTATTAAGGGTTAGAAGGTCAGGCATGCGTATGCTCAACTGCATATACTATTTTCATCTCTGTGAGAAAGCCAGTAACCCAATGGCAGATTGAACCAGGTGCTATTTCATACCAGTTTGCTCAGATTTGACAACTCTTATCTTGAGGACCTCAGACCCACACTGAAAAATGATAGGAAGCCCACTGTTCTTTTCCATCATTTATCCAACCCACTATATCCTAACTACTGGGTCAAGGGCGTCTGCTGGAGCCAATCCCAGCCAACACAGGGCGCAAGGCAGGAAACAAACCTCGGGCAGGGCACCAGCCCACCGCAGCACAGTTCTTTAAGATGTTGAAAATTTCAGGCAGATATGGGGACATTGAGCTGACTTCACACAAACAGCAACGTAGCCTGATTCGTAGGAGTCTGGCGCAGTAGTTCTGCTTTTGTGTCTTCCTCATTTTTTTTTAAATATGGAATGACTGACTCACTGTAAACATTATGTTTGTATGCTTGATTTCTATTAATCCTTTAAAGAAATGAAAGTGACTTATTTTTGGATCAGAGACATTTAGTTATTTCCACGACTATATAGCACGCAATGTCTTAAAATTAAAAAAAATAATAATAAAGATATTAAAATACTCATTCAGAAATTAGTCAAGAAACCTTACATAATGTTCCAAAACTTCAGGAAAATTATTTTTCTCGTGCTTTCTTCAAAGATTCTAAGCACATGAATAGGTTGGAAGGGCTCCTTTGTCCATTTAGTCACATTTTATCCATCCATCCATCACAATCCCTGTTTAGTGTACTTTAATGATGTGTGAGCCAGAGCCTATTCTGGCAGTATTAGGTTCAAAGTAGGAACCAGATTTGGAATGGGGACCCATCCATCATTAGACACACATCCAAATTTTCACTCACATGGTGCTGAGTGAGCAGATGATGTAACGTGGTTGTCTTTGGGATGGATGAGGAAGCACAAAGCACTTGAAAAAAAAAACACACACAGCATGGGAAGATATACAAGTTTAACACAGACAGCATCCAGGCTGGCATTCAAACCATGTGCCACTGTGCCTTGCACCTTAAAACCTTCCCAGTTCAATTGATGGTCAGTAGCTAACTATCCCAGACTGGACGTTAATCCACACACATACATTAATGGCCAGTACATCTGTAGAATTTGAGAGTCAACACTGAGAACATGTAGATTGCAAAGAGTGGGCATCCTAGCTGGAAACCTAAACCTGAGCCACTGTTTTATTGAAACATTAATGAAATGTATTCACCTTAGTTGTCACTTAGTGTGCCACCTCACATTCCTGGCCATGATTTGTGTCCACCCTGAGCTGTAGGTAAAATCACATTTGTATGTCATGTTCAGTCCATACATTTCCTTTAGTGTTCAAACCAGTGAATGTTTTTGTAATTATGGAAATTAAAACACGGTGATAGCTTGCCGAAATCCTACTCTGCATGCAAGCTCTCCAAAGCACACCTCAAATGGCTTACATTGAACTCTTCTGTTTGCCATCTTTAATTGGTAAGAAGTGTGCAAAAAATATTTCACTATCAGAAAGCACCAGAAGTGAAGCTTCTATTATGTTGTATGTTGATTAAGAAATGCCAGTTAGAATTTTTACTGTACATGATACAATAAAGTCGCTATAACCCTTTAAGTATTGCCTGTATCACTTCATGCTAAAAAATAACAACACATTCACATATTAAAAACAGCTGCCAGAAAGACATTCCTACCCAGCTCTGGAGTCCTGGGATCAAATCCAAGACTAATCATGGCCTGTGTTGAGTTTGCATAGCATTCTAATGCCTGTCTGAATTTTCTCTAGAAGTTGTGGTTTATTTTCACACCCCAGTGATGTACATGTTAGCCTAACTGTTGACATAGGCTAGTATGAGGATCTGAGAGTAGTATGTTCTGTGATGGAAAAGTTCATCTGCCTCTTGGTGGCAGGACAGTCTCTGGTGTGGAATAGACAGGTTCAAAAAAGGCATTTGGATTTTCTCATGTCAAACTCAGACTCTGATTACAAAAGTCTTGTACTTATTATAGAACCTAGCCAACATGACACTGTCCACATGAAGGACTGACCCTGGATGTGAAGGCTAGTCTATTCTCAAGTGTATCCATCAATTAAACTAACATTTAAATAGGATAAGATAAACAAGTGTAGGGCATTTGTACTTGAGGGTCCTCATGTAATAAGAATCAGACTGCAATATGTAATTATGAGTAAGTCACTTCACCTGCCTGTGCTCCAATTGTATTTCAGGTGTTTGAAGTCACTTTGGATAAAGGTGTCCACCAAATAGGGAAATGTAAAATATCTTTCAGTTTTGTTTTACACCAAGTCTCACCATGATAGGAAGCTTGAAAAAAGAGGTAGTCTAACAGTTTATGCAATCCCATTTCTCCTTACTTTACACATAAGTATTGCAGTTCTTCCTCTTTGTTCTGACCATGGGACTTTCTCATTTTGGGCCAAGTTTCTTCTTCATTTTCATTCTGCAGAATTATCTGAAAGATTTGATGAATGCGGTGACTTCTACTGGTAAAACTGAATGTGCTCTGTGATGGATTGAATCTTTTCTTGGGCTTGAGGAAACTGGGGAGGTTCTGCCTTTTGACTACCCAGTGATCGAACAAGAGGGTACTGAAAAATGTTGCTATTTGAATTCTTCTTAAATGGCGAATCCATTAAGTACCTACTCTCTGGAAGGCCAATGGAGTTTTCACTGGTTTCCATTCCGTATTCATCTATTTTCCATATTCACTTTTGACATTATCGATTGGCATGGAGCCAAAGATAATTACAGTTAAATCAGGTTCCTCAGTATAAAGAGTTAGACAAATGTGTTTGGCTCTGTGAGGAAACCCAGAGAAGCACTGGCAGAACATGCAGGAATCACACTCAGGTGTCCTCATTCAATCTTGACGTTTCAAGGTATGGTAGTCACAGTAGAATAAGAAAGAATTCAAACCCCTTCACTTTCTGCTCACTTTATTGGATTGTAAATTTAATTTTAAATGGATAAATATGCAATTTTGATCTACACTCAATAAGCAATAATGATAAAAGTGAAAACATGTTTTCAGAAAGGTTTCCAGATCTACTAAAAATAAAAACTGTTATTTGTCATTCATATAAGTATGAGATACTCATAAAAGTTTGCTTAAGTAACCTTGAGATGTGTCTAGCACTTCACTGAAGTCCATATGTGGCAAACCGAATTGATCAGACAATTTCTAAAGACACATACACTTCTATAGAAGGTCCCACAATTTTCACTTTAATAATAATAATAATAATATATTTTATTTATATAGCGCCTTTCCCATGCTCAAGACACTTACAGAATATAAGAAAGAACGGCAGGGTATACAGTATATAGAATTGTACAAACCAAATAAATAAATAAATAAAGAAGATTAAGACAGAAAATTCAGAGAAAAGCCTAACAGACAACATAATTGATGGTCAAGCACACACTTATAGGTTACATGAGCATCTTGTAAACTGAGAGAAGGGTAATAAAGTCAAGTAGAGCTAAAAGCCTTCCTGAACAGATGAGTTTTGAGTTGTTTTTTAAAAGAATTCATGGAGTCAGCTGACCTGATTAATTTTGGTAGGTCATTCAAGAGTTTGGGCGCTATACAGCTGAAGGTCTTGTCACCCTAGGAGTTTAGATTAGTGTGGTGCACAACAAGATTGCCAGAATCAGAAGACCTTAGTGGGCGGGCAGGCACATAGTGATGGAGATAACTGATGGTTATTTAAGGCTTTGTAGTTATTAGTAGGATTTTATATTCGATTCTGTAAGACACAGGGAGCCAGTGAAGACGGAGCAGGATAGGTGTGATGTGCTCGCTGCTGCTGGTTCGAGTAAGGACTCTTGCAGTCGAGTTTTGAATAAGCTGGAGCTGTGATATAAGATTAGAAGGGCCACCTGCCAGTAGGGAATTACAATAATCGATGCGGGATGTGATAAAAGCATGGACAAGTTTCTCAGCATTAGAAAAGGAGAGGAAGGAGCGAACACAGGATATGTTAAGGAGGTGAAAGTAAGAAAGTTTCTTAATGTGATTTATGTCGGCGGAATAAGAGAGGGAGGAATCAAAAATGACACCAAGTTTTTTTGCAGTAGAGGCAGGTCTGATGAGATCACCGCCAAGATGGGCTAGGAAGGAGCTCATTTTATTAAGTTGCATTTTAGTCCCAATTTGCAGGAGTTCAGTTTTGTTGCAGTTTAATTTTAAAGAGTTCTGCTCCATCCAGGTTTTAATTTCACTAAGGCAGGTTGTGAGCTGAGAAAGCTCTGATGAAGTTCCACTTTTAGCATTGAAGCAGAGTTGAGTATCATCTGCATAAAAATGATAACCCAGTCCATAGCTACGAATAATATGGCCAAGGGGAAACATATAAATACAGAAGAGAAGAGGGCCGAGGACAGAGCCCTGAGGAACTCCTTGTGTGACTGGCCGAGCTGGATCTGCTGTTGCCAAGACTAACAAACTCTTGCCTATCAGTCAGATAGGACTTGAACCACTGGAGGGCAGTGCCAGAGATACCCAGCATGCTCTCCATTCTGGACAGTAGAATGTCATGTCTGACAGTGTCAAATGCTGCAGTGAGGTCTAACAGAATTAATATGCTGGTTTGTCCAGAGTCTGCTGCCATAAGCAAATCATTGGTTACCCGTAGCAGAGCAGTTTCACAGCTGTGCTGCACCCTGAAACCAGATTGAAAGGGTTCCATCAAGGTATTAGTGGTTAAGTAATTGGTGAGCTGGGAGGCTACAATACGCTCAAGAGCTTTTGACAGGAAAGGTAAGTGGGAAATAGGCCGGAAATTGTTAAGATTGTCAGCATCAAGACCAGACTTTTTTAACATTGGGGTTACAGAAGCGATTTTAAAAGTCAGCGGCACAGAGCCAGTGTCAAGGGATGAGTTTATTATTGTTGTAACAGTCGGGATTATGGCATGAAGGCAGGATTTAAGTAGTGTGCTGGGGATGGGGTCCAGTACACAAATAGTGAGAACTTAGAGAAGGAGCTGGATGGAGTGGGAAAACAGGGAGAGAAATAAACAGATGATGTATTTATGTTAGTTGAATTATTTAGATCTTTAATTTTGTTACAGACAAAGTAGACTAGAACAAAAGTAGAACAGAACAAAAAACAAGCCACAAAGTTCAAGGAACTCCATGATAAACTTGTGGTGAGTCATAGATCAGGGCAAGGGTATAAAATCATTTATAAAGCTTTGAGTGTTCCTATGAGCACAATTGTGTCAATAATTATGAAAAGGCAGAGGTTTACAGTTGGCTGTCCAGGCAAACTAAGTAACCAGCCAAGAAGGCCTTAGCCAGGGAGGTGACCAAGAACCAACAAAGTACTGAATTAAGGATCTGAATACTTAAAGTGCTTGGAGTTCTGCCCAAAGAGTTCAGTTGTTGTCTGATCAGACCAGAGAATCTTTTTGCTCATGCTCTAAGAGTCCTTTAAATCCTGTATGGTAAATTCCAAGTGTGAGTTAGCCACTGTATCATAAATGACTTAATGCTCGAATGCTGTTGACATGGCCATTTTGCCTACAGTTTCTCCCATCTCAGCACAGAACTTCCAAAGCTCTGTTAGAGTGATCAATAGGGTCTTCGTCACCTCCCTGGCCAAGGTCCTTCTTGTCCGTTTTTTCAGATTGCCTGGAAAGCCAACTCCAGGAAGTGTGCTGGTGGTTCCAAACCTCTACCATTTCACAATTATTGACACCATTGTGTTCCCAGAGACACTCAGAGCTTTACAAATGGTTATATGCCCTTATCCTGATCTATGCTTCATCACAATTTCAATGCAGAGAGTTCTTTAGATTCCATGGGTTGTTTTTTGTCCTGTCTTGCAGTTTGAATTGTGGGAACATTTATACAGAGGTGAGTGCCTTTCTAAATGATGTTGAATCAATTCAGTTTGCCACAGCTGGACTCCAGTTAAGTTCTAGACACTTTTCAAGAATAATTAAAGCAAACAGGATGAACATGTTCACAGTTTGGAGTGTCACCGCAAAGGGTCTGAATACTTAACATGATTGAGAGATTTATAAACATGTTTTCATCATTATCCAAGATGACTTAAAACATTTAAGATACAATTGGTTACAATTGTTTTTCCAGTTGGACCACCAGCAGATGAAGTGACTTGCTCATGATCACAGAATTTTGGATTTTGAAGTCTTAACAACTACACCACTCTGCCTGCCTTTGTCATTTGGCATTTTGTCATTATTGTTTATTCAGTGTAGGTCGATTAGCAAAATGGTAATTTTACCCAATTAAAATTAAATCTAAAACCCAATATGTGCAAAAAGTGAAGGGGTTTGAATGTTTTCCATATCCACTGTGTATTCACTAACAAATGGCAAGTAAGAACCTAACTGTATTCTGCATGCGACAGTAATAACTATATAAAAATTTCCCTATAAATGATACTTTTTGCAGTTTACCTTCCTTTTCTGAGTCTTGTGTTAGCCAGGATTATGTTCAATGACATTGTAACATTAATTCATTCAGTCATACAGTTTTCTTATTAATTTATTGCAGTTTGCTTTTATGGTAGAACCAATGTCCAGTAGCATGTGTCACTAGAGATGAAGCTTCTCCATCAAAGAGCACAATTACACTCATTCATACTGGTCAAAGTTATGATTGCCAGTCAAACTAAATAAGAAAATAAGAACATAAGAAATTTGACAAAGAAGAGAAGATTGTTTAGTCCATCAAGCTTGTTTGTTCAGTTAATAGCTAAGCTTCTCCAATATGCCATCCACTTACTTCTGAATGGGATATTGTGTAAAGCAGGAGAAACCCTCTGTGAACAAAGGTAGAACATTCAAACTCTAAACAGATTCCCTGTGTTGAAAAATAAATCATGATTATTTAAATCTGAAACATGATATTCTAAAACCTAATTAATGCAATGGGCACAAGATAAGAACCAGTCCTGCTTAGGGCACTAGTTTCAGGGCCTACTTGCATACAGTACACTTATTAATTTTTTAAAATGCATTATATGAGCATTGTTACCTGTTTACTGACAGATTGCTATTCAAAGGTGAAAATACTAGCAAAATAATAAAAATGTCACGTTGTTATTAATCTCTTTGCCTGTGTACATAGCACCTTGAGAGGCAAATAAGTTACAGCTGTGTCATGAAGATAAAGCAAGTTTACACGCCCTTAGCACAGTTAGCTTGGACCTGAGCCAGCATGCTTATGAATCTTCGGCTTCCTCTGACTTGACTGGTAAACCACCAAAGGCTTTTCTATTAGTCACTTCCTTCATAAGAGACTAAAGGTTTTGTAAGAGTGGAATAACTTTAAAAAAGTAGCCTATCAATTCAGAGAAACCCGATGGGATGGAAGAAAGGAGGCTATGAATAATTTATTCATCTTATTATGCATTGTTATATTTACATTAAAGTCTGTAGGCACACTTTAATTTATTTTCCTTGGCTTTTGCAGTATGCAGTGTAATATTAATAAAAGCATAAATATACTGATTATTACATATGCCCTTAGAATTGGAGCAACATGGTGGCACAGTGGTTAGTACTCCTGCCACAGAGCTCTAGGTGGCTCTAGGTACCTCACTTCACATCTTAGGCCAGTCACTGTCTGCATATTCTCCTCATGCTCTCATGGGTATTTTTTTTGCATATTCCAGATTCCAGTCACAATTGCTTTGTGCAAGATAGGCTTACTGACCACTCTAAATTGTTCCAGTGTGATGTTTGACATTCTTCTCTCTAAGGTCCAAAGTTTTTTTTTTTTTTGCTTTGCACTTAATGATTTTGGGGTAAACAATTGGTTCCTGCAAATCCTTAAGGTTGTTCAGAAAACTGATGGATGGTATAGAAAACACAAACAAAGGTAAGGGGTTGAGGCACCAAATGGTGATCCCCATATAATGTGAAGTTTTGAAAAGGCTTTTGATAAAAAATAAAGATCTTTACAGAAGGGAGTCTCCGACCAGACTGGGGAAAAATGGAGCTGGTGCTGGTTGTGAGAGGGCAGTGAGCTGGAAGGAGCGGGATCAGGCATCCGAAAACTGCAAGTGACATCATGCATCATCAGCGCACGATTCTCTGGAACTGCAGAGTGAAGGTATATCCTAACTACAGGGTCACAGGGGTCTGCTGGAGCCAATCCCAGCCAACACAAGGCACAAGGCAGGAAACAAACCCTGGGCAGGGTGCCAGCCTACCGCAGGGCTTCTTCCAAAGTGCTCTTCTTAAAGTACCTCAAAATACACCACTTATGGAATGTCATCGATTCACTGTATTTTAACACTTGTAATAGGAGGTGGCTTTGGACTGAGGTCTCAGCTGGGATGGATGGCATTCCTGTTCCTGGATGGGACTATAATATATGTGAATTGGGGGGAGAGCCATCCAAGACTGTATATCCCCTCAATATGCTAGGTAGAGCACTCCTGGGCTGGTGCACCATGTGTAATATCCACAGAGTATGTTGGGAACTGCAGTCCTGTTGAGCAGAGCCTACTAGGTGCCATGAGTGCCACCGTGAGAGATGCCAGGGAGAACAAACCCTGTTTTGAAGCGACTTCTATTTGCCGTGCAATACTGTAACACTGGAAGGACTCCCGAATCCAACATGAAAAGGGCCACCTTACCTCGGACTGAAAGTTAGAGTCGGAGAAGGAGAACAACACTTGCATGGATGGAGAAGAGTGGAAGGATTATGTTCTATTGTATTGTGTTGTGTGGTGCTCAAGGGAGGGAAAAGAAACCTGTTAAGGTATTTTTATAAAGAAAAGCATTTTATTTGAACCTGTAACTGTGGTGCTTCAGTTATGTCTAGGGTGTGGGGCTCAGATCTACCCCCATTGGCCACACACTGTATTAAACATTGACATTATACTTATACAAACTTTAATAGTTTTAAATTCACCAAGACCTACTGTACTGTTTGCCAGTCCTTTATATCCTCTTCAGCCACCTAATCTTTTGCAAAACATCTTTTATTTTACATCATGCAGTTTTAAATATAATCAACCAAAAATATTATGAAGTATTGAACAATTGAAATAATAGTTCAATTGTCCCCTATTCTTGCTGCCTTGTACCCTGTGCAAGCTGGGATAGGAGCCAGAAGATTGAAATAATATGTGAAAAATTGGGCCTATTTACAAATACTATTACAGTGTGAAAGATGGATTTTTACAGTGTGAGCTTTTCAAAGAGGAACAAGGGAGGACTTTAAGCTTCTTAACACTTATCTGTCTTTTTACGAAAGAAGCAGTTGTCAAAAGGGTCTGAGGTATTAACAGCAGCCCTGGTAGGTGTAATGTGCCCAGATGGTTAATTTCTCTTTAAATTGTGTTTTATATGCATGGTGGGTCCCTTCTTCTGATTACGATCATGTTGCATAACACATTAATATATAAAATAAAAGAATCAAGGTGAACATATTATTATTTTTTACATATCAGTCCGGCGGCACGGTAGCGCAGTGGTAGCATTGCTGCCTCGCAGTAAGGAGACCTGGGTTCACCTCCTGGGTGGAGTTTGCATGTTCTCCCCGTGTGTGTGTGGGTTTCCTCTGGGTGCTCTGGTTTCCTCCCAAAGACATTCAGGTTAGGTGCATTGGTGATCCAAAATTGTCCCTTGGTGTGTGTGTGTCCTTTGGTGGGCCCTGCCCAGGATTTGTTACTGCGTTGGCTGGGATTTGCCTCCAGCCGACCCCCGTGACCCTGTGTTAGGATTAAGTGGGTTGGATGATGGATGGATGGACATATTAGTCCAATGTTTAGAAATGTAAATGTGTCATTGAAGATTGCTAGATTGGCCCCTGACGGGTGTATGTGTGGTCACCCTGTGATGGGCTGGCGCCCTGTCCTAAGATTGTTTGCGCCTTGCTCCTGCAGCTTGATGGAATAGGCTCCAGCTTCATTGTGACCCTACTCTGGAAAAACCTATCCTTCCATTTTCCAATCCAATTCTGAAAAAGTGGATTGATGGAGGAAGAATTGTATTGAAGTGAATCATATGAGAAATAGGGTAAATAAGCCAAATTTCTAGACCGAGAGATTGAACCAAACACAAAGCTTTTGATGAACTAACTAGTCCTAATTTTTTATTTTACTGTGTTGTAATTACTGTGTCACTTGCTTTGGGTTTGATTTAGTGAAGCTCATACAAATAAAAGGATAACAGCATTTCTCACCCTTGAACAACCCACAAGCTGCCAGTTAAAGACACGTAGACCCATAATCAGATTAGTGTACACTTTGTGCATCTTGCCGCTTGTGGCCAGGCGTGGTTATGAAATGTGGTAACTGCTCATGGACGTTACAAAATAGACACACCTGTAATGCATTTTTCTGATTTAGTTGCTTTATTGCTATACTGTATATCATAAAAGCATTTTTTTAATTTACCCTTTAGCATTAAGCATTAAGCAAGGCAGGAAACAAACCCCGGGCAGGGCGCCTAAATGTTTAATTACTTATGAAAATTTTGCTGATAAGAGCTATATCTTTTATGATGTATTTTTAATTTTGAAAAATACATTGCAACCAATTAAATATGACACTAAACAAAAGTGTAGCAAAAGAATTAGCTTGTTATGCTGTGATGAATAATTACCTACAACGCTGTAGTAAACAATATAGTGAGAACAGAAGTTCGTAGTAGTTGTTCTCAGGCTGGTTAAATGGTGTGACGCAAGTCACTCAGAAAGCCAGTGTGAAACACTGACTTCATTTTTCCATGTTAGTCTGCTGGTATTAATGGCCGTACTGAATTCCGCTAGAAAAATCACCTCAAGTATGGAAAGCCCCATGTGTACTTTAGTCATATATTCTGAGTCTCTTGTGATGTTAGCAGTCCTTCAATCTTGTTTATCTTGAAAACTTTTCTTGACATTGCAATTTCCGGGTGCTTTGTTTGTGTGGCATCATGCAGTATGTCAGGTCATGTCCTAAAATGGCATTAGTGGCTGCTGTAATGTCACATTTATAAGGCACTGTGCTCTGCGCAGGCATTTGTAAACACTAGCTGAATAAATCATCCAGACTATGGACAAGTCAAACATTACTGTGTCAATATTACTTAAATTCCATCCATGTTTAAGTCAACATAAAGATGAAGCAAAATGCAATTTAAGCATTTTACACTATAACCATTTTGTGAAACAAAAGGAAATAAAAGAAACAATGAAAACAAAGAATTCAGTTTATGCTGTCCTTCTTATATTTAGGGGCTATAGTTACTTCTGTTGAGCTTTATTAGTAAGGACAACTGCCTACTGAAAAATACCAAATAGAAAAAAAATATTTTCATATTTAAACTGTTGTGCAAGTAGGATAAGACAATGGAAGTCATGGGCAGGGAGAGCCTCAAAACCTTTGGGCATTTCATTATTCATGCCATTACAGTATGGGAAGAAGGACAGCACCAAGACCCTACCTCAGGATGGTTTTATGCAGGGCACTACCATGATGTAGAAAAGGCAGCAGCCTTGGGGAACTCAGCCTGACACTGGCAAGCAACCAAGCTGTCAGTAAAGATATCAGGCAGGGCCATCTTAAAACATGGGCACGCTGGGCAGTTGCCTGGGGGCCCCATGCTAATCTATGTATGTTGTGACTTGCTGAGTGGTTGTGTAGGGTAGGGGCCCCAATGCACTGTTTTGCCAGGGGTCCTATAATACTGTTTATTAGGGGTCTCTTTGAGTGAGGCCAGTGAAGATACAACAAAATCTGGATGAGATATTGGAACAATTTAGCTATTCGCTATACAAAAGGGCTTAGAGGACTGAATGGTCTCCTTTTGTTTGTCAAATTCCTCTATGTGAAAACTCGTGGCTACTAAAGTGCATGTGTTTGGAAATACAGGGTCAGTTGCAGTGTGGCTCAGATAATACCGTACTAGCAGTGGATCAAGACCAGACTTTGTAGTACAGTACTAAGAGGAGATAATCCTCAGGTCAAAGTGCTGTTGCAGTGAACAGCGGAATAAGATCAATACCAAGTTTAAATGAACCACTTTTAGCCATGTTTTTATTTTGTGTTTCTCCTCAGTTTGCTCAGCTGGCTGTCTGATTGCCTGTTAATGGCAACGCATCAACAATTAACGTCCACACATTCCTCTCGATTTAAATGGACAGAGCACAGGGAAAAAGTACATTGTTGTGTGACTTCACCGAAATCCCTTTATGGAAAGTTATAATTACAAAAGGTAAACGTTAGTGGAATCAAATCTAGAGCTTAACTATCTCTCTGTAGCTCATGAGCAGATCCACTATCAGGGTGACCAGGCTACGTACCCTGGGGCCTTGGCATTGTGAGAGACGACACGAGAAGACCGGTATCGCAGCCGGACTTAAATGGGAATCCTTACCTGGTTATATGGAAGGATAGGGGAGAGCGATGTATACAGAATATTTTCTCTGAAATACACTAGGTGGCAGCATCCCTGGACCTTGGTACAGATTATCCTTGGGTGCCGAAAGGGGGTGTTCTTTATTCTTTGGGAATTCCATATGGCCCAGAAGTGCTTCCAACAGGCAAATCCCTGGCACCGGAAGTACTCCTGAGTCTTCAATAAAAGAGACTGCACTGCCTTGTCCAGGTGAGTCAGAGCTGGGAGCTGAGACAGGCAACACTCACCTTGATGGAGTAGCAATGCAGAGAGAGAAAGAAGAAGAGACAGCCTCTGTGATTGGTGTACAAAGTTATTTTGTAATTAACACCCCTTTGTTTTAAACCAGGGACTTGTCTGTGTGTTTGTGATTGGGGTTTGGGGCTCAGTGACGTTCATATAGCTCATGTTTCAGAGGTGCCTTGTGCTGTTTAACAAAATACTTGTACATTATATTGTCACCCATTGACCTAATGCACAAGTGACTGCTGACTTAAAACTCTGAGGAAGACCAACACCTGGCTCATTTTATTTTTTAAATGTGATGTTCATAGATTGTAAATATATATGCATGACACTGTTGGGCCTGTGGGGGTCTTTAAACTGGTCTTGTTGTAACTCTCTTCCCAATTACATACTGTAGTTAATACAGAATAGTTGATATGTGCCATTAATTCATTATGTGCCCAGATATTCCTACTAACCAAATTAATCCAACTGTGTCCAAAGCATATATAAAATGTCTAATTAGAGGTGGGACAATATTCAAGCAAATTCTACAAAAAAAAACCCAGTCTAAATTTGTTAAGCAATTCTCTCGTTCGCTAGCTAAGTGAATGTAAAGTACACCCTGAGGGTGACGCGTGAGTGAGGAGGCCCCCACCGCCAACCCACCCAGTTTGCCATCTGAAATGTCTGAGTGCTGAACACCAAGCCTTATGTGTATAAACATTAGTGTTAGGTTATATTGCACAGTGTGTGGAGTACAAGTCCAAGAAGGTTATGCTCAACCTTTATAATGCACTGGTGAGGCCTCATCTTGAGCACTGTTTGCAGTTTTGGTCTCCAGGCTACAAAAAGGACATAGCAGCACTAGAAAAGGTCCAAAGAAGAGCGACTAGGCTGATTCCAGTGCTACAGGGGTTGAATTATGAGGAAAAATTAAAAGAGCTGAGCCTTTACAGTTTAAGCAAAAGAAGATCAAGACATGACAAGATTGAAGTGTTTAAAATTATGAAGGGAATCAGTACAGAGGATTGAGACTGTTATTTTAAAATGAGTTGATCAAGAACATGTAGACACAGTTGGAAACTTGTTAAAGGATAAATTTTGCACAAACATTAGGAAGTTTTTCTTTACACAAAGAACGATAAACACTCGAAATAAACTACCAAGTAGTGTGGTAGACAGTAAGACTTTAGGGACTTTCAAAACTCGACGATGTTTTTTTGGAAGAAATGATTGGATAGGACTGGTGAGCTTTGTTGGACTGAATGGCCTGTTCTAATCTAGAGTGTTCTAATGTTCTAATGAAATGGAGCTGTACTCACAAATGTTAGGTGGTGTCCTGTAGGATCTCTGTCCTGATGCATACCTCTAATGCAGGGCTCCATTTGCTGTACACCAGTCAGAAACTTCAAAACAGCAATGTCTCTTATAAAAAGGTGTAGTTTAAAAGAGAGCATGTACAAAGCTGGAGTGGCAGGTGAAGTCTTACTTTGTAAGCTTTCTAGAAGAATTTAAATCATCGACTCCATAACCCGGCATATGCAGGATGTATGTAAATATAATTTTAATATGTATAAATACATTTGTAAAATTTGTATTTGTATATTTGTCCGAAAATCATGCATAAATGGCTTATTTTCATGAAATTTTACATGTGTGTTGTCGTTTTCCAACTCAAAATATCGTCTATATATTGGGCAGTGAGGCTGTAATATAAGGGGGCAACCCAAAAAACAGTGGTGGCAGGGGGACTACAGTTCCCATCAGGCAGAGGCAAGATTTGAGGATACCATTATTAGTGCACACAAAGTTTTTTACTGGCCAAAGTGGGATCTCAGGTACAGTGTTTTCTTCTTAACCAATCTGGATAACAATTTCATGGTCACACTGGACAACTTTTGTATAAACGTACATCATATTGTCTTTATCAGGGGTTGTGTTCAGCCATGTTGAATTTACAAAATATAGCTTCTGCCTATTTCATCTAGACTTTTTTCTGAGAAATATACAGATCCAAAAGAGAAGTATGTGGTTTAGGACAACTGTTTCTTTCTTTCAAACCCCTTCCCCCAAGCTTTCAAAACTCCAAAACATCCTATTTAGTGAGTTTCACAGTTTCAAAATCACATGTGAAGCAGAGCGTCAATTTCACAAGATTGTATGCAAAAGGGAACTCAACAAAAACAACAACTATATATTTCTTGTACAGCCCAAAACTTCCCCTTTGGATTAATAAAGTTTATTTAATCTAATATAAATCACTAGGAATGCCTCAATGGGCTTTAACAGGCCCTGTTTTGTGAAACCTCCTGACACCTGACTCTCTAAGAAGACAAGAAAAAAAAAAAAAAATCTTTAGGGAAAAAAAATGGAAGAAATCTTGGGAATTCAGAGACAGGCAGTAATGAGGTAAATACAATATACAAAACAGAACACAAGTAATCCTCGCCAATCTACCATTGTCATCTCGAAAATACAATATAACAGTACAAACTACTTTGTTCTTGCACAGTGTTCCTCACCAAGTGTAAGAAGCAGATTGCCATGACCACTTTCAAGGCAAAATACAAGAACAGACTATACTACTCACTAAGTACAGAACTTTTGCATATAAGATTTGTTTAAATACATCAGAATCAAGTAGAAATTAATTTACATAAATGAAAAACAACAATATCTGTCCATCAGCTAATCAGAGAAACCATGGCCGGATCGTAGAAAAGGTGTCAGAGGAACCAGACACAGTCAATGTACTGGTGAAGTCTGCCAACAAGCCGTTTTCCCCTTATTGGCCACCATTCTACAGTTAAGTCAGTGCTGGGCCAACCATTTTGAAGAAAGGACACTGTACCTGATGATTCCAGTGCTCCATTATCTGAGATGACATTTCCGTGGGCAGGCAAACAACTTGGCAGTAGAGCAATACAATACAATACAATACAATTTATTTTTTTGTATAGCCCAAAGTCACACAAGAAGTGCCACAAAGGGCTTTAACAGGCCCTTCCTCTTGACAGCCCCCCAGCCTTGACTCTCTAAGAAGACAAGAAAAAACTCCCAAAAAAACCCTTGTAGGGAAAAAATGGAAGAAACCTTGGAAAAGGCAGTTTTCAGGTAGTTTGGGCGTGCAGTGGGTGTCAAAAAGAAGGGGGTTAATACAATACAATACACAGAACAGAGCAAATCCTCAATACAGTATAAAAATAGTAAATTTACAAGTACGGAGTAGAAATTATATCACATAATATGATTTAGATTTGTTTAGAGTCCTGGAGACCTCATTCATCAAGCTGCCTCCCCCATTTGGCCATTCCACAGCTGAAAACAGCGCTGGGCCAGCCAATCCGATGAAAGGACCCCTCTTTCCCATGATTCCTGCGATCCTCCATCAGGGATGACTTTACCTTAGGCAGGCAAAAAAACTTGGCAGGTGGGCCGTGGCACCAAGTGCCACATTTGAGTACCGAGATGAGAAAGAGAATAGATGAGGGTTAGTATCAAATTATAACAATCATGTTATTATGTTTTAGTGCTAATGACTAATAACAGAGATGCAGTCTGTACAGGTAATCAGCAGCTCTAGTCAGGATATGCTAAACTGAAGTAGTGAGTCTTCAGCCGGGATTTAAAAGCTGAGACCAAAGCGGCACCTCTTATAGTAGCAGGCAGATCATTCCACAGTTTAGGGGCCCCGTAACTAAAAGCTCGACCTCCCACTGTTATTTTATTAATCCTTGAAATCATAAGCAAACCGGCATCTTGAGATCTTAATGTGTGCTCTGGTTTGTAAGTCATGATAAGTTCAGACAAGTAAGCCGGACCTTGGCCATTTAATGCTTTATATGTTAAAAGGAGGATTTTGAAATCTGCCCTAAACTTAACCAGGAGCCAGTGTAAGGATTTAAGAACTGGACTTGTTTGTTTGTATTTTCTTGTTCTTGTAATAATTCTTGCAGTACCATTTTGGATTAACTGGAGGCTGTATAAAGAACAGTTTGAATATCCAGTGAACACCGCATTGCAGTATTCAATCCTACTAGAAATAAATGCATGAATTAATTTCTCAGAATACTGTTTATTTAGAAAACGCCTTAATTTCCCAACAGTTTTAAGATGGCAGAACCATGATTTGGACAACTTTGTAATATGCACTTTAAATGACATGCTAGAGTCAAAGATAACTCCTAGATTGCGGGCCTCAGTAAAATTAATGGTGATTCCAACTGAGTTAAATGATGACAGAATATTGTTGTGATCAGCGTCATTCCCTCCAACAATTAACATCTCTGTTTTATCTGTGTTTAAAGTATTCTCATCTATCCACTCCTATAATTCACTAACACAACTAATTAAAGACAACATCGGAGAAACTTCATTTAATCTAAATGAAATGTATAACTGGGTGTTATCTGCATACGAGTGAAAATTAACATTATGTTTCCTAATGATAGATCCCAGTCGAAGCATATAAATTGAGAATAGTAAAGGTCCCAGTACTGAGCCTTCTGGACACCATATCTCACTTCTCTGTATAATGATGGAGTAGTGTCAGCACATTTCTGTACATATTGGAATTGATTTGATAAATAAGAACTAAACCAAGCGAGCACAGTGCCTGTAAGCCCAACATCATTTTCTAGCCATCCATCCATCCATTTTCTAACCCACTGAATCCGAATACAGGGTTCTGCTGGAGCCAATCCCAGCCAACACAGGGCACAAGGTAGGAACCAATCCTGGGCAGGGTGCCAACCCACCGCAGGACACACACAAACACACCCACGGGCCAATTTAGAATTGCCAATCCACCTAACCTGCATGTCTTTGGATTGTGGGAGGAAACCGGAGCGCCCGGAGGAAACCCACACAGACACGGGGAGAACATGCAAACTCCACGCAGGGAGGACCCGGGAAGCGAACCCGGGTCTCCTAACTGCGAGGCAGCAGCACTACCACTGCGCCACCGTGCCGCCCATTATTTTCTAGCCTGTGCAGTAAAATACAATGGTCAATGTTGTCAAATGCTGCACTTTAGTCTTTAAACAACATAATTACAGTGTAGTTTCCTTCATCAGAGGATATCAAAATGTAATTTGCAGCCCACGTTAGTATCGTTTCTGTACTATGACCAGTGCGGAAACCAGACTGGAGTTTCTCAAACAAATTGTAATGCGTAAGGTGTGACTGAAGCTGATTGGCGACTACTTTTTATAGTATTTTAGAGAGAAAGGGCAAATTTGAAATAGGCCTATAATTATTTAGTAAGTGTGGGACTAGGTGTGACTTTTTAAGTAATGGTTTATTGACTGACACTTTTAATGCATCAGGTACTATGCCATACAATAATGAACTACTGATAATGTTTAGAATAGGCGCTGCAAGAACATCCATTGAACTTTTTACTAGTTTTGTTGGCACTGGATCTAGGGAACAAGTAGTGGGCTTCATTTTAGAAATTAAAGTTAAGACTTCCTGCTCAGTTACAGGATTAAAATTACTAAGGTGCTGAATGCAATGTGAGACAGGGTCTGCTAAGCTAGTATTTGGTTTGAATTTCCATTTGTTCTAAACAGTACCCGAGGATTTTTATTATTGCTATCTATTATTGTAGAATAGTATTCTGAGGGAGCTTTAAAGAGAGCTTTTTATATTTTTTAACACTCTCTGTCCATGCAATTTGAAAGACATGTAGCTTTGTTGTTCTCCATCTGTGCTCCAGTTTTCGACACTCTAATTTAAGAGCTTGAGTGTTTTCATTAAACCAGGGAGAGTTTCTATGTGCTTTGATCACTTTTGTTTTAAGGGGAGCCACTGTGTCCAGAGCATCTCTCAAGGTCACATTATAATGTGATGTTAGCTGATCTAAATTGTTTTCCATGTTTACATTTGATGTTAACTGATCTAAATGGTTTTCCACAATTACACTTGACTTACTCAAAGTATCTATAAATTTTGAAACAGTATTACAATCTAGATGTTGCACTGTCTTTCTCTTAATCTGGGGTAGGACTAAATCAAATGTAATAAAGTAGTGATCGGAAATAACTTCATTTAATGGAGTAATATTTAAATTTTGAATTTCAACTTTGTAAGTTATAATTAAATCTAATGTGTGGTTATGATTATGAGTTGGACCTTTGACAATCTGACAAAATCCTACTGAATTTAACAAATAAGTAAAACATTTGCTAAAAGTGTCAGTTTCCACATCAATGTGTACATTAAAATCCCCATCAGTACTATGTGATCATAATTTATAGCCAAATCAGATAAAAGGTTGCTAAATTCAGTCATGAACAATGAATATGGCCCTGGTGGTCTGTAGACTAGCACTATAATTGTGTTGGAATCTGTTTTAATATTTAAAATGAATGCCTCAAAGGATGTAAAGTCCCCAAAATTTTTAGATGTGATTTCATTTTGTTACAATGAATTATTCCAAGGCCTCCTCCTCACCAGAATCTCTAGACTTATGAAGGAATGAGTATCCATCTGGTGACGCCTCAGCTAGGGAACAGTGTCACATTTACTAAGCCAGGTTTCAGTGAGAAGACACAGATCAGATTTTGTACTTAATAATATATATCATTTACCAAAACAGCTTTAGTGCCAAGAGAGCAATGTTCAATAAACAGCATTTAAAACTGCATGCTTCTTTCTGAACTGTGATATATTTTTTGTTTTAATTTGAAGTAAATTTCTATTACAGATGCCCCTGGTGGATTTACCCCTTGGTCTAATTATACACCTTATTTTTTGGTTATCAGGTAATTTAAGGTTTGCTTCAAGACTAAATTTACTGGATGCCCCACAACAGGGATTATGGGTAACAGCTTCAGGAAAATAACAGGTGGGATAAACAACAGCCTGTGATTTAAGATCACATGACTGCGGCCTGGATGGTGCTCTAATCAGTCAACCAGGCAGTTTTGCTGCCATATTTTGGGATAATACATAAGATCCCCTCCAGTTAGGATGAAGACCATCTCTTTTGAAAAATCCAGGCCTTTCCCAAAAATCATCCCAATTGTTCACAAATGCTATGCTTTTATTTGCACACCAGGTTTCTAGCCAGCAGTGAAGGGAATGCAATCTGCTATAAATCACATCCCCTCTATATAATCTTGGTAAGGGCCAGATACAACTAAATTCCGACATTTTCTTTTAGCTTTGGTGCATAGAGAGATGAAGTTCATCTTTAATACCTCAGATTGCTGTAAATAAATATCATTAGTGCCGACATGCAGCAATAAGGTAGATACTTCATCGTCTGCGACACAGTCCAATGTGGCCTCTATGCCAGAAATCTTGGCCCCTGCGAGGCATTTAACATTAACTGCTGGTTTAACATAGTTTGGAATTCTAACATTCCGCACTATGGAATCGCCAATTATGAGCATTTTCTTATTCTCAGTTTCCACAGGTGCTATGGAGTGCTGAGAATCTGTTCTGGGTCCAAATTGGTGACCTGGGTGCTGAGGGACTAAATTTTGGCTTCTTAGACCCCTGTCTTACTGTTACCCACTCGCCCTATGGCTAAATTGGTGCTGCTGACTTCGGCCGTACACTGACTACAGTGGAACCTGGAGAGACTGAAGCTGAATCAGTGGCCCAAAGTTCCTCATGAGGGTACCAAGAAGAGAAACAATAGAGGAGGGTTAATAACAGTTATTAGAAGTAACAGTTATTACAAGTATAAATATATTACTTATACAGTATCTTAGTATTATTGACTAATATATAACCTGTGGGACATTCTGAGGGTTCGTGGGATCCCCTCGAGGTTGCTGGATATCATGGCTGGCCTGTATACTGATACTGTGAGTGCTGTGCTGAGTGGAGGCAGGACCTCTGCGTTTTTCCCAGTTGATTCTGGGGCTCGTCAGGGGTGTGTTCTTGCTCCTACTCTGTTCAATGCTTGTATGGACTGAGTGTTGGGCTGGGTCGTGGGGTCCAGCGGCTGTGAGGCATCCATTGGTGAGAAAGATTCATGGATCTTGACATTGCTGACGATGCTGTGATCTTCGCATAGTTGATGGAGGCTCTGATCGGGGCGCTTGAGAGACTGAGTGAGGAGTCTGAGTGTCTGGGCTTTCGAGTGTCCTGGATAAAAACCAAGATCCAGGTATTTAATGACCTCTTGGGCACGGCCATCAGCAGTGTGTCTGTCTGCGGAGAGAGTGTTGACCTTGTTGAGAGGTTTACTTACCTGGGCAGTGATATTCATGTCTCTGGTGACTCTTCCTATGAAGTCAGTAGACGGATTGGGAGAGCATGGAAGGTCATGAGGTCACTGGAAAGGGGAGTGTGGTGCTCCTGATATCTATGCAAAAAGACAAAGGTCCAAGTCTTTAGAGTCCTGGTGCTTCCTGTCTTGCTATATGGTTGCGAGACATGGATGCTATTCAGTGACTTGAGGCGAAGACTGGACTTCTTTGGTAGTGTGCCTCTCTGGAAAATCCTTGCGTACCGTTGGTTTGACTTTGTGTCGAATGGGCGATTGCTCATGGAGTCCCGAATGAGGCACATTACCTGCATTGTGAGGAAGCGTCAGTTACGGCACTACGGCCATGTGGCGCATTTCCCCGGGGGTGATCCAGCTTGTAAGATCCTCATTGTTGGGGACCCGAGTGGCTGGACCAGGCCAAGGGGTCGCCCACGTTCCACCTGGCTGCAGCAGGTAAAGGGTCATTTCCAGAGGGTGGGACTGCAGCGCATGCCCGCCTGGGGGTTTGCCAACCGGGATCCCAAGTTGTTTCGTCATGTAGTGGGTGCTGCAACGCACTGTACCAGTGCATGCTCCCCGACTTGACTTGACTAATAACAGAGATACAGTATGCACAGCTAATTGGCAGCACTAGTCAGGGTATGTTAAACTGAAGTAGTGAGTCTTTAGCTGGGATTTGAAATCTGAGACTGAAGGGGCATCTATTATTGAGGCAGGCAGCCCACTCCACAGCTTTGGGGCCCTGTAGCTAAAAGCTCAACCTCCTACTGTTATTTTGTTAATCCATTGAATCATAAGTAGTAATGATAAACTCAGATATGAAGGCAGGACTTTGACCATTTAATGCTTTATATGTTAAAAAGCAGGATTTTGAAATCTGCCCTGAACTTAACTTTGAGCCATGTGTAGAACTGAGGTTATGTGTTTGTACTTCCTGGTTCTTGTAATGATACTTGCAGCAGCATTTAAAATTAACTGAAAGCTGTAAAAAGAATGACTTGAGCCGCCAATGAACACCACACCGAAGTAGTCGATCCTACTAACATGGTAGAAATCAATATCTCAATTAAAGAAAGAAACATATTCTGTAACAGGACAAGTCTGACAAAACCTTTTAGTCATTAATCAGGCGGGGGAAAACATGTCCGTCTGCATCATTTATTGCACCTGCAGCAACAAGCCTACAGCATGATGAGAATGGTCAAATCTTCTTCTTCTTCTTGTTTTACTAGCAGTTGGCATTACCTCCACCAAACTGTTGCTTGCCAACAGCCAGTAAAAGATGAAGCAGAAGAAGATTTGACCATTCTCACATCGCTGTAAAAGATGCTCTGTCCTCATCTTGGTCTTCTTCTTTCAATGGCGGCAAACCAGCTTAAGGTGCATTACGGCCACCTGCTGGACTGAAGTCTAATTCAGAAAGGGGAAAAACACTACAACTTGAAATACCTATATTTTCCAATTAAATGGTCTCAAATAACCTTAAGTTTTTAAAAAAACAGAATATGGATCTATGAATCAATTTACACTCATCTCCATATCTTAATAACTATTCTGTCAACTTGCCTATTCCCAGGGATTTAAAATGTTGAACTCAATGTAATTTAAATGCCACACACTTCAATAATACATGCTGTACTATCTCTAATTGATTATGATCTACACACTCCAGACTGATGCTGCCCTGTCTTGAATTGTGCATAATTTAATCTAGAATGTCCCATCTTGAGGTATGTTAATATAATTTCTCCTCCTTTTGCCATGCATCCAACTCAGATTTTTTATTTCTGATTTACTGAATGTTTCTTCCTAATTTAATGAAAGGATATTTATTGGCTTTTTTGCCAAATTGTTTACTATCTTTGGAACAATCAAGCAATCAATCATTATCCAACCTGCTATATCCCAACACAGGGCCACACGGGTGGGGGGTGGGGGTCTGCTGGAGCCAATCCCAGCCAACACAGGGCGCAAGGCAGGAACAAATCCTGGGCAGGGCGCCAGAACCACCGCAGGACACACACACACACACACACTAGGGACAATTTATCATCGCCAATGCACCTAACCTGCATGTCTGCGTGGGTTTCCTCCCACAGTCCAAAGACATGGGGAAAACATGCAAACTGTATGCAAGGAGGACCCAGGAAGGGAACTCAGGTCTCCTTACTGCAAGGCAGCAGCAATACCACTGCACCACCGTGCTGCCCTATTTGGAACATATAAGCCTATGTTCTGTAATCAATATAATGCTTAAATTACTTCTAGTAGCAAATCTGGCCTTGATGCAGAATTACCAGTTTTAATACTCTGTAGGGCAGCAAAGGAATCTGAACAGATAATTACCCTTTTTGGACACAAATCTTTAATCCATTATAGACTTAAAATAATAGCTACCAATTCAGATGTAAATACTAACAAATAATCTGACCTTCATTTCTTTATATAAACATAATTCTGGAACACTAAACGTTGATACTCTACTTCCTGTCATACTATCTTTGGACCAATCAGTAAACATCCTTAATATTCCATAGTAATTCTGATTAATATGTATTCACAATCGTCTTTTCAGACACACTTTGACTATTTGCTTTTAATAGATCATGTACACCAAAGCCTACTAATGTCATTGGAAAAAGCCATGACAGGGTTACTGGGAGTATCATGGACTGATATGAAAATTTATGGAAAAAGCCATGACAGGGTTACTGGGAGTATCCCGGACTGATATGAAAATTTATCAAGTAGTACTATTTTGTAAGCAACTGAATTTACATAACAGTGTCAATCAATGCATACATTTCCTGAGGTTGGGTCATTGGTTTACACCCACATGACTTATATAAAAGTCTATTTTATTAGATTCTTATTCTTTTTATACCCTTTGTGTTGATTCATTAACCTTGAAATTTCTGTGTACGTTAACAACTCTCCATTCTAAAAGTTTACAGAACAACTGCTAATTACTTGGTCATCTTAGTAATTGCATGATTTAAATTCTTAGGATCCTGCCTATTTAGAGTCATCCGCTTCACTCAGCACTATTTATTATTTCAGCCTGCTCTGTGTTGGTAAAAATGTGAGGACAGGAATTTCACTGCACCGTGTACATTTAAGAATAACTCTGAAATGAACCAATTACACTACATTTTATTATCAAAGCAAAACCTTACATCTTTTGAAAAAAGACACCCAAAAAAGCCATGAAGAAACAGAATGAAATCAAGTTACTGTTTGTGGTAGAAGGAAAATAACTGAAGACTGTGTTAGTAACTTGTATTGCTTCTTGGTGATAGATATTTATTCAAGTCCATTTATTGATCGTTGTAAGCTTTGATACCAATCCAGCATTTTGATTAATCAGCATTAAAAGAGTCAACCCTGAACCATCTTTATAAATATTAATGAATACCGCCCACTGGTACTGTCTCCTGTAAACATGAGAACTACAGTGATGTCTGTGAACCCTAATCCCCCTCCAGTCTCATCTACTGTAGATGCCTCCAACAGGCCATGGATTCATGGATTTATTAATGTTGGATTAAAAATCTATTTATGAAACCATGGTAAACCAGGAAATACAAAGAGGTTCATGGTTCCAACCCAACAAGGAGTTATGACAGTTACGACATGCAGTTATGCACAAAAAGAACATTTAGGAGCACAAAGATTCTGATGGTCGTGGACTTTATTTTTGTGTAATTTCACAGTACTAACGTGGTAAAATTATTAAGCAGCAAACAACTGAAGATTTAAATGTATACTGGGTGGTGTATGTACTTTAATTTGTGATTAAGTACTGATGAGGGCATGCTGATTTCTCAACTATATTTGAAATAATATTTTCCCATTTTAATCTTTATGAATTCTGCAGACAAAATATAAAAGCTCTTCTGCAGCTAAATGCGACTCCACATATCTTCCATTTTTCCACAAATGATTGTTTGATTTGAGACGTACAATTAATTTTGCAAGTGAATCAAATCTGATATGATGTTTCAGATGTATTTTAAAAAAAATCTTAAAGCAAACTCTGCCCTGCATCTAACAGGATGAGTGACAATTTCAAACTCTTTTCCCATAGGATGGTTTTAGATCATCAAAAAAAATTCTAAATGAGACCTCTACTGTACTGTAATAGCATTCATTGTCAGAAACATTGTAATCTGACTGCATATTTATAAGGGACTTGGCAAAGCCTTAATATTCCCATGAGTGTATCAGCGATTTAGTAATGGATCCACCAGGTAATAAATATCACTGGCCATAGTGCTGCTGGCTAAGTGATTGACAAATTCATTTGAAACTGCCATCTCCTAAGGCTAATGTTAGGTTGATTATACGTCTGTATGCTCTTTACTCTGGCTGAAGAATCAATTAATAAAAGATGTAAAAAAGGAGACAGAACATAGCAAATGCAATAAAACTGCGTGGTCTCAAGCAATCATGAGAGTACTCTCAAACACTAATGGAAGATGGAGGCGCAACCCTTGAGACAGCTTTTTTCATCAACAAATGTAATTCTTCAAATTTCATATAGTGTGAGCAATTTATTAACGTTTGGTGACGTAATATTAGCAGTTTAGCCATGTTTGAATATTTGATATCAAGTATCGTAAGAGACATCCTAAGTTTGACATGCAAACTAATAACACAAGCTAAAATATTGCAAACATACAGTAAATAAATTAATTTTATTTGACGCGAGTTTACCATGTTTTGATTCTGCAATATTGTCTAAATGTACATTTTTTTTGCTCTTTGTTTGAATTATGCAAGACACGATGCATATCATTCTGCCAAAACACTAAGAAAGGATTATGGCAATAGCTCTGTTCCATCAAGTCATACTTAATATACATATACTGCTGTGCTATGAGAAGTGCAATCTCATCTTAGCAAGAAAAAACACAAGGCAGAATCTCATTATGAAATTCATGATACTGTGGCAGAAATACACATGGAAACAAAGTTATTGTTAATTCTCTCATCAGCTTATTTTTAAATAAATAAAGGAAAACACATACAAACAAACAGACTAGTGCCATGGCGTTTAAGCAGCTAAATCGTCAATGTATTGATTTTCCTTTGTATTCCAATGCAACTATAACCTCTTTGTTAACCTAATTTAGTAAAGATTATAACAAACCATGCACTCCAAACTGTGCTCTTTCTGCAATATTTTGGGAAAGAATACATATTTGTTATATCTTTAAAAGAATAACATAACAGCTTAATTCACTTCACAGTTATATATAAAAATACATTTATATCAAATGCAGCAAATGAAAAAGTTCATAAGGACAGAAGTAAATGGCTTAGAGACATTAGGCTACTAATGTATGTGTCCTGATACTTCATTTTGAAAAAAAAATACATTTGTTATATCTTTTAATGAATAACAGCTTAATTCATTTTACAGCTATACAGAAAATAGATTTATATCAAAAGCAACAAAAACCTATTAAGAACAGAAGTAAATTGTTTATAATACTACTAGACAACAAATGAAAATGTACTAATACTTCATGAAAATTAGAAAAGGTGATGATAGGACTATTCACGTTTTGGGAAAAAGCACATTCTATTAACAACCTTTTGTATGCAATGCAAGAAATCATAAAAATAAATTAAATGGCAAAAATCACAAATGGAAAATGTTCATTCTTAGAGAAATTAATCAATAGGTGTTCCCTCTTTCTATTCAGTCTCTTGTGGGAAGACTAGTGATATTTTCAAAGAACCATCGTTGGCTGCAGTGGCTTCAGATTAAAGGTCTATGGTTCCTTTCAGTTTAAATTTCTTAGCTGAACGCTCACTTGATTTTAGCTGAAACTTGCTACCATAGACATGGGTAATAAATCCATCGATTTCCACTGTAAAGACACTATTACGTTTGGGAATGACTGTCGGAAAAAAAAAGGATAAGACATATTTCAGAATAAATGAAACTGTGCACAAAATATTAATACATTTAAACAACCACTTAATTATAGGCTAGTTTACACACCTTTTAACCTATCATCTTGAGTAACAATTCTGAAGACATGTTTAGTCTCTTGTAAAATAATTCCTGTAGTTCCTACATAAGATGGACATTTTGATTTGGTCACTATGAATGAGAAAAAAAAAAGTGTTATTTTGATATGACAAATCATAAGATTTTTCGACTGTAGAACAGAATAAAATCTGTAATCTGAAAGTACACCCTTAATATTCCTAAGCAAGCAGTGAAGGTATTTTTATTTAAATAACATATGCGATTAATAAATAATATTTTCAGTTGGTTGATATATTTAAATACAGGCCCTGTATTATACTGTGCCATAAACATGTTACCAAAATGTTACCTGAGACAATGGCTCCATGGAAGTCCGCTTTTAACAGCTTAGTCTGTATCATCTGGGGATTTCTATAAAAAGAGAACACAATTATATGTATGTTACTGTGGAAACATTACCACTGCACAGCTTTAACACAAGAAAAAACTGCAAATACCCAAGAAATTATACTCTCAATCAAAACACATCTGAAAGTATTCTTTTATGGACTGGTAAAACTACTGAACTCATATGAAGCTGCTAGAATGGGACATATTTGTTACACCAGTTAACATTTGGAGTAAAGCAGAGATGCACTTTTTTTTTTTTTTTTTTTTAAGTGTGTTCGCATTTAATGTAAAATATTTTTTTCTTGTACACCTGCTACTGTTGACAATTTCCAATGAACCAGAACCTCCAACACACACACATTCTACACTAAAAGAACTTGAACACTTTTCTATGACTAGTGTATAGAAGTATGCCAAATAGTGTAGGGAGTGTCTATGGTCCTGGCCCAACTGCTCCAGAGTGTTAAACATATTTCATTACAGTGGATGAAGACTAGAGTAAATATTTGATTTTTACAGGTTTAGACCATTGTTTCCGGGATGCTCCAAGGATACCCCAAATCTCCACAACACCTAAATAAAAAAAATTATTTCGGGACATATGGAAAAGGTAAATATAGAAGAAACTCAATTAAAGGCATGCGATACAGAAGACATTACCATGCTCACCTATAATATAAAAACTTACGATTCTGGGGATAGTCCATTGCAGAGATCACGAATGTACTGTTTCCATAACTCATTCAAAGGCAAAAACTGTGCATACCTTTAAATGAATTAAAAAATAAATAAAATAGCTAAAGTTAAGCACATAGTAAAAATTAGAAAGAAAAAATTTGCAAGATGATTAAAGCTCACTACTGACCTCTGCTGTTCAGGTTTCAGATGAAAAAGCTTCATTTCTCTTTTCTGTTTAGCAGAGAGGCCTTTAGATTTCTTTTTCTTTTGTGTTTTTTTGCCATTGTATTTGTGCTCTAAAACCACTGCCTTGTAATCCGTATGTTTCTGTATTGCCTCCTCTTGTAGATTATGGAGGCTACGCTTCAAAAATGAATCTATAAAAGCTTTAGCCTGCTTGGATTCTTGAGGCTGTAGAAAGAGTCCCAAGGGTGGTAGAAGAATTAAAATAAAAAAAAAAAACGTATATTATATACTAGGTTAAATTTTACTTATTTAACTAAAAACAAAGCATCTATGCAAGACAAGGTTTGTGGTTATTTCAATAGTGTAATAACATACTAAAATGAAGACAGCTTAAAAACTCAACTGTCATTAAAGGAAAACTCCACCCAAAATCAGCATTTTTTTTTTTTAAATATGCTACGTACCTGATGTAGTTTGTAGTAATGGCAGAGAAAATTTTTTTAATTGTTGTTCAACATTGAAAAACGGGATCAAAATATCCACATTACTTGTGTCACATAATCGATTTGTCAAGTCATAAAGCTGTATGCCCACTCTGACCCAAACCCTTGTTTTTACTAAAATATTGGTAAATAAGACATTTCTGGAAAAAGATCTTGTAAACAAAACCAAAGCATGCTCAGGCATTTGAATTGACTAGTGAATATATGGGGGAGTAGGGGGTTCATGGGTCCAGCTCAGTAACAACAAATTAATTGGCTAATATAGCAACAGTGCAAAGTTCACTGAGAGACATGTACAACTGAAGATTAAAAGTTGAACAAAAGTGAGTGAAAGCATTATGAGGAAGAGAATATGTATACCTGAGATGCTTCAACAAGCTGAAGGTTAATTCACTTGTGTAGTTTTACAGCCTCCTACTAAATAAATTCTTCAGTATTCCAGTTGTGGATATGAATATAAATGGAACGTCAGAAGGTCGATCTACAAAGTAAAATGCTCATTTGTGTCCGAGTGCATTACATTTTAGTTCAAGACAGCATTTTGCAGAATTAACTTATTTAATAATATTTTAGTAAAAATACAGATGTATGTGGTGTTGTCAGCATATAAATGGTTGCCCTGATGTGTAAATTAATCAACAAGAGTAACATGAGATTTTCTGATGGATGTTTTGATACGGCTTGCTTTTGTCCAACACTGGTCGCCAGGACACCCCGATAAATACAAATAAGATATGATTTTATAATACACACATTTCAAAACTAGTAATGAATACATAGAATCAAAATCCATTACACAGATAATACATAATTTATTTATATTTAACTATGATGAATTTACAAACAACAGAAACGCATAGCAATTAGTATCAAAGACTTGATAAGGAATAGGACCTTGTTTGGCTTTAAGACAGCTTTAATCGTTCTTGTAATGTCTGTTATAGAAGTTCTAAACTATATGTAGTGACAAAATCCACCATTTTCACTATGAAAACCATCCATTTCCTTGAGGAATGAAGGACATTGAACTACTTTGTACTATGCACTCCAGGTCACCCAATAACGGCTCTTGAATGTTTAGATCTGGCAATTAGGGAAGCAATGGAATGCATCTGCATTAATTCTAGTGTGTTTGTGAACCAACTCTTGAATTAGTTTAACAATGTTAATGGGGTATTATTCTACAGTATAATAGGGGAACATCATTAGAAAACTGTAACAGTTCAATTTTGGCACTTAGCAAAGTCAGTGTTACCAAGTGAAAAATGTAATTTTAAAAAAATTGTTGATAATTAACATCTATTGTATAGTTAGGGGAGATGATTTCAAGGAATTCTCCATTTCTCCATTTTATTTCAGTAAGTATGCACTGACATGCAATTAACATTGTCATTTTTGGCATCTCCTGTAAGATGGCTTAATGTGGATCACCCATCACTAATCATTACAAAAGGCAGAGGGCACTCTTTTCATCATCATTGCCATTTCAGCAAATGACATGGAACATACATTGCTGAACAGAGGCATTGCTAAGTGAACAACCTTTCCCCTTTAATGTTTACATAAAGATGTCTAGTGGGGTTGTGTGACAAAAATATATATAAATAAAACACTGGACTGTAACATTGACTTTTTTTTGAGCCACGAGATGGTACATTCCTCCACAGAAACTTAAGAGAGAATGAAGATCCTTAGCTTCACCGACAGGAATCAAACAGCAAAGGGCAGCTGCTAAGTAACAGCATTGGTCCAAATCCTAGTTTAGCATGTTTTCCTGCAGAGAAATTATAATAATGTGCATGTTCATGTGGAGAACATACAGCGTATCACAGTTTTTAAAAGCGCACTGTGCTCCTTCGTGGTAATGTACGTAAAATCTATTTGATATTAGTTGTGTGCTATGAAATTACCTTCACAAATGAGTTACAGAAAAAAAAATTCAGGCAAACAGAGAAGTGTGAAAAAAGCTGAAAGAAGTAATAGTCTCCCATTTTACATCCCCAAAAAATCTTTTATCCCCCACAAAAACTAAATTAGTGAATTTTGTTATTTTTAGCATCAATTTCAAAAAACTGTACAAAATAAAATACAGCTCTTTATCACATAAACGCTTTGCTCAAACAAAGTAAATGTGCATATGTAGCAGGGAAGGATGCTCCAACAATGCGCACATACCAAAACACAAATGACCACTTTGAATGGGGTTTATTGTCGTGGAATCACACCATGATCCATCCCAGGTGGCACAGTTTGCAGTGTGGTATCTTTTGGTATTCAGCAGTGGACCTAAGACATCTGGATTAAAAAGGACTTTAAGAAGCACCCTTCCTTATCAGCGTAATGTAAAAGAGAATTCTGGTAATTGTTCACACAGGCACAAGCTGTAAGCAATGTGAAGTCGAGTGCATCCAGTTAACATCAGCCGAGATCTCGCTCTCAACTGTCAGATGTGTGGGAATGAGGAGGAAAAAGAGCAACATAACAAAAGGGCATTTACATTTGCAGTTTAGTTGAGTCTAATAAAGCAAAATTTCAAAAGCTGAAAATATACACAGGTAATAAACAGGGATTGCCCAACTAGAGTAAAGTATTTGCTGATTACCTTAATATGCAACAGTTTTGCATGCTCACTAGGAATACGAGAGCAAAGGAGATCTGAAAATTAAAAACAGTCCTGATTATTCAGAAACAAGGGAAACATAACCACCCTCAAAATCATCAAATATTACTAATCACAAAATCATAGTATCCCACTATTACATAATGAATACAAGCATATTAAAATCTGGTCTAATAACAGAAATTTAGCAGAATGTGTCATACGTTTTATGTGTCACAATCGATTTGTCAAGTCATAAAGCTGTATTGCTCACTGTGACCCAAACCCTTGTTTTTACTAAAATATTCATCATATCATATTATGATCATATCAATCATAAATGAAATATCTGTGACAATGCTGTAGTGTAAACCTATTCGAAAACTCGTACATGTATATTCTTATTTTTTATCTACTTTGAGCACCACATATGTCTATGTCTTGAATGACAGCAGTCCCGAAAAGGTGAGACTCAAAATAACTAATGAAAACTCCAAAGAGATGCAAACAATTTATAGTTGCAGCAATGAAATTCTCAAATCATGGTTGAAAATTATAAGACTTAACCATGAGCACTTGAACAACCCTAACTGAGGCGGACTTGTGTGTTAAAATCTGAATGATATATTTATTGCAGCTATCCTGATAATGCCGAAAGGCAGCTAAAAGGATGGAGTGATAACTACAAGAACACAGATAAAACATATGCACCAACTCATGGTCTTTTCCTTACAGAGCCCATTTAATAATAAAAACAATTCTTTGCATTCATATAGCGCTTTCCTCACTACTGAAAGCGCTCAGCAATTGCAGGTTAAGGGCCTTGCTCAAGGTCCCAACAGAGCAGTCCCTTTCTTGGCATTTACGGAATTCGAACCGGAAACCTTCCGATTGCCAGTGCAGAACCTGCTTATGCCGCATTATGACTTGTATGATGCACTGGAAAATAAAACCAATGCAATACTCTTTGCAAAACGACTCTTAATGTAAATATAATACACAAATAATCTGTAAGGCCACAGCCTACAGGTAAAATGCAGCACATGATACTGCACGTTTCACGGCGAGTATTCAGTTATTGAAATGGACACCTCTTCTATATTATACCTAGAGTACTGGCAGCTTTTCTTTTTCCCCATGGCAGTCAACACCCCTTTGCCGAATGTTGTTGGATCCATAGTTAAGGGTCAAAGCAATGCAATGCAAAAACACACAGAACGTACGTCAACTATAAAAAGAAAATGTCAATATGGAAGCATCATCAAATCCCTGACATTTTATGCTGTTTAGAGATCCTGGACGGATACACTTTTAGGTACTAAGAAAAAGCACGACTGGGAAATACAGATTGGTTTCAATAAAACATCACCCTGGACTGGGCAAACCAATAACTGATGATGGACAGATGTTTTATTATTTCATCTGTTTCAGTGCATATTATGCTCAGTACGAAAAACAGACATATCAATAAGAGATGGTACGCTACAGCTTCATTCGATTCAACTTTGCAATACCTACGAAATGTTCGGCTTTTTAAAAGTAGTATTAATCTAAACTTGTCACAGCGCAAAAGTGCTTTTATTTTTTTTACACTTACTGTAAAACGTGTTATTTGTAAAGAAAACAAGGCTCATACTAAACCTTACAAGGAACATCAAACGAGCTACCAAGCTACTCGAAAACATGATACCTAAACATACAACAATCCTGGCCTTTTGTCGCTCCTTTTTCTCATTATATATATATGTATGATATTTTTATGAAATAATTGAGCGGAGTGTCTCTCGTCCGGATTTATAACCTAGACGCAAAAGGGTAAACATGTAGTTCAGAACACTCACTTTGCTATGCATTTATAAAATATAAACCCAAACAATTTCTTCGCTTCAATTCTATCTATCTATCATTTAAAAATACATGCAAAAGATATAATAAAACTTACGTTCCATTGTAAAACCTTCTCTCTTGTCGTTAAGCTCCTCAACAAGCATGCAATTCACTTCCGTTGCGATACAAAAGTAGCCAATTGCCGATCAAGCGAGCAGCACCACTAACGAGGCAGCACTTGTCTATTATCGAGAGCGTAATCATGGCGTAATAATTATAGACATATATAGATAGACGCTGCATTCACTGTGATTCCCAGTCGACACGATACGTCAGCGCGTCAGCCTTATTGCGAGTGGCAAAAGTGCCATTTAAACTAATACAGGTAGACGTGGAAACCGGGTTTTCTGATGAAAAAACAATAACGTTTAAAACAGTATCGTTTACAATCAACAGATTTTGGCGAATCGTTTACATGCAATTATTTATATCCATTTATACACTAATAATGGCAATTATTAAATAACAATAATTATAATTATTATTATTAAATAATTCCTCCCATATAAGTAACAGTTCTCGGGCTGCCATCTTCCATCTCCGAAACATTTCTAGACTGTACTGAAGTACAGTATTGGTCAATGCCCTAGTCACCTCACGTATAGATTAATGTAATGCTATTCTATTTGGCATCCCACAAAAACGTATCCATCGCTTACAACTTCTTCAAAATTCTGCTGTCAGGCTAATAACTTGCTGTTCTAAATCCACTTAACATATTACACCTACTCTCCCTCAGCTTCACTGGCTCCCTGTTAACTATGAATACAATACAAAATATCGTTCTTAACATTTAAAGCTCCCCCCTACCTCACTGATCTCCTACAGACTTACACTCCCTCTCGGGCTCTCGCTCACTCAGATCCTGTAATTTGGGAGTATTCGGTCTGGCAATATGGTGCAGCCTTAGTTTGTGGAAGACAGGCACAACTAAAGACATGAACATAATGATGGTTGTCAATTTCAAACTGTGTTTCCTCAATGTGCTCCTTGAGAAAAAACATCATCAAGTTTGACTCAGGCTGCCTTACCTATGAAATGTAATCCCCGGGATCTGGTTTGGAGCGTAAAGCGGTTTGTAAAATCCCAAGCCGAACATGTGTGAGGTGTCTTATCCATTACTTCACTCCACAGCAGTGCCACTCGCAATATGGCGGTGACGTTGACGTATGATTCTGCTGGTCATGAGGCGTCTAGTTATTCTATGTCTATGGTAATAACGGCGTTGGGTAAAGGTGCATGCAGTGCTTTGAATTGAATAAAAAACAGGCGACAGTAAAGTTATTGTCTTTACTTCGTATTATTTTATACTTACTGTTTCTTTTTTCTGCTGAATGATACTGGACACTTTGAAAACATTTTCGTGTCTCGAATCTCGTTTCATTGCATCACTAGAATATAGATGTATTGTCGGGAAGTTTATGGGCACACTGAATGTGGATCATTTAATGACCCAAGGATATTAAAATCCCTTTTATGAGTGACTTTTGTTCCTATCACATTTCTGTTAAAATTCATAGTACACGTTCGTTTAGTAAACTGTTCATTATTATTAAATTGGAATTAACTTCAATTGTTGATTAACATTTGAGGGGGGTGATGTATCTGCGGCGGTTGAGAACTGTAAGGCACAAGACTGCAGGTTCAGTAAGCATCACCACTCATTAATAATTCGGACAAAATGTGAAATTGTACTTGGCTGTACTCTATCTGTATGAACATATACACAACATTTTGCTTTGAAGAAAAAAATTCCTACACAGCTCCGTAACACCACATATAATAATGAAATCGTTCTAGAGCGAGTGTAGCTTTTGCTAAATTTAAATGACAGGCACTTTATCTAGAAACATAAGAAAGATATATTAGGATAAGAATAATTTTTGTATTACATTACAGTGTTGATTTATTCAGATATGTTGGTTTGAATATACATGTACAGATATATTGCACTCATTAGGTAAAATGGATTCTTTGTGTATGTAATTGTACTCTTGTCTGTGTGGGGTTTTCATCAGATGTTATGGTTTTCTTCCATCATCCTGAAATTGTGTATGGTTCATCAGGCACTGACTTAAAATTGTCCTAGAATGAGTGAGTGTATTCCGGATGGATTATAACCCCGACTTTGGGTTGCTTTCAGGCTAGTGCCCAAGTATTTCCAGAAAAGGCTCTGCCTCTCGACCCTGAACTCGAATTAGTGGGTTATAATGTTCAAGGATGTGCTTATTAGCTGTAGACTTTAACCTCATTCAACTGGTGGCTCTCTCATTGACATTTCACACCTAATTCTTAAAGCTTGAGAGACCTTATCTGTCTATGTTTGATGTGAGTTTACACATCAAATATACTGTATTAATAACAAATAAGCAAGCAAATAATTATTGTTGCAAAGTATTTAGTGAAAATCCATCCATCCATCATCCAACCCGCTATATCCTAACTACAGGGTCACGGGGGTCTGCTGGAGCCAATCCCAGCCAACACAAGGTGCAAGGCAGTCAGTGAAAATCAATTTTTCTAATTATATTCTGTCATAATATAATTGTTTGGAGGGTATCATTTTATCATTTTACACAAGGACTTCAATTATCTGTATTTCTACAGAAATATTTTATTCTTGTGATATTAAATTTCAAAAAAGGTCTACAACCAGGTAAGCAGGCATCATGTTTTTATGTGGTTATGCAGGGATAGAATTATTAACGTACAGACTGAGTGAAAAGAGAATATAGTCTCTGTGTCCAGAGTATATGTGTAATCATTAAAAGCTAATTTTAGTACTGTAATTTTGTATTAATACATATACTGATTAACTGAAAATCAGCCTTTTTTGGAGCCTTCTTCCTATTCTTCCTATTTTTTTTTCAATTATTTTTGGATATTCTATGATTTGCCCTTATTTAGTAACTTCTAAAATAACTTTATTTTTGCAAGTGACTATAGTAGTGGTGGAGTGCTGGCTCTGAGGTAAGGGATCTATGCCAGCAATTAGAAGGTTGCTGGCTAGAATCCCATAAATGCCAGAAATAATTCCACTCCGTTGGGCCCTTGAGCAAGGCCCTTAACCTGTAATTACATCATCCTGGGTATGACGTTAACCTGCATCCAGCCCTGTAAGGAGGTCCTTTAAGTTGCAGGGAAAACTTGGGGATTGGTGGCAAGATTGGCACTCCACTGTAAAATACCCAACAGTATTGGTATATGGTTGTGCTAGGGTCCTAATTTTGGGTCCTGAGTTGGTCTGTCGTGTAGTGGGTGCCGCGACACACTATATCAGTGCATGCTCCCAACCTCTATAGCAGTGGTTTTCAAATTCAGTCCCAGTTGCACACTGTGGCTACAGGATTTTGTTTCAACAAAAGCGAGTAATTCTTGCTTTTAGTTGATGTCATTGTTTAATTGCCTTCAATTGCTTTTTCTTCTCTTATTTTACGTCCATAAAAGTACATTAGCCTGGATTTACATTTATGTGAAATTAAGAAATATTAGTATTTTTATCGTATATTTAGAAGCTTAACTCATTAAGTTATTTTCTTTTAAAATATTTTTTTTCTCAGGAGTTTACTGTCTTAATTGTATCTGAATACTGACAATTAATGACAAGCACAGATTACATCGGGGCAAATGACACTGAATGATAAAGGACAGCTATTTTAATGTTACCCAGTTGTATGCTTATTAGTAAATAAAACCAGAAAGCTAAAAAGAACAACATATTTAAAAGCAAAAAATAAATTCTTATGCTATTATCTCCTCTTTCACTCAGTAAAAATTTAACTACTTTGACATTTATGGAATGATACAAAAACAGAGTACACAACACAGCATGTTCTCTTTGTTTTTGCATGAAATTTTAGTTGTAAACCAACCTCAGTCCAAAGACATACTGCTAGACTGATTGGTGGCTCGAAACTAGTAGAACTGAGTATCTTCCTATCTGAGGTTGATTCCTGCCTTGAGAGTTCAGAAAATGAGTGGATGGTGTAATAAGAGTATTAGTTTAATATGTCACTGTGCAAATATATCTTATAAGTCTGCCTTTTTCTACTCAGATGCACAGTTGATACAGAGCCAGATTTAGCACAGGGGTTTACCATATAGAACTGCTAGGCAAGCATTATAAGACAAGACAGATAGACACAACTGCGAATTTTTATCTATCAAAGTCAGCATGAAACTGTATCCTCTTTTGCCTTGTTTGTGATGGCATGATTCACCTAAGTCGGGGCCTGCACATGAAGAAAGAGTATAAAGCCTGGGAACATTGCCTGGCACACCCTTGATGCCAATGGACAGATGGAAGATAACGTCATCCGATCCTGAAAATCCTTCCACTGCATGGTGAAAATGGCAGACTCTACACATCGGGCCCCCACTCCTGAACTGGGTTCTTGCCATTGGCTTCCTTCATCTGTTATGCAGCGTAAGCCATCATTAAACAAAGCTAAGATATTTCTCCTATGTGATTTCTTACCACCATATCAGTAAGGGAGGGGTATCACCTTTTTATATTATATCTATATAGATTCTGGTTATGTAACGTGCCTCAATTACAAAAGAACTCATTCCCAGGGAACTAATGCCCCCTGTTGGATGCAGATGGATAAACAATTCTAATTTGTTGTAACATATGGTCAGTCACAGACAGCTCTACCTTTGAATTTAGTAGACAGCCATGCTGATTTCCATACTGTACTGGTATGTTAAGCTCAAGCAGTATATTTTACCTGGCAAGAAGGAAACAACTATAGTGCTTGATATTTTAATCTTTGCCCATGTCTGTATATGCTACTACAATGTCTTGGAGCATTCCTTACAGATATAATATATTATTGTAATATTTAATAAGCTGAGATATTTTTTTTTTTTTACTATTGAGAACAATGAAATCTAAACAAACATCTTTTGTGCCATTGTCGACTTGCATGTGCTTACATAACAAACTTTATTTTCTCTCCATTTTATCTTTAAAACATAAAAGAACAGTTTTGTTAATAAAATCAACCATAAATGCCAAACCCTATTCAAGACACATCATATCATACATATTGTAAGACCTATAAGTCTGATTTTATTTTCTACAAAAAGCCCAGACAAGGAGTCTTGTTGGCTAAATTAAAAATCCTAATGAGAGAGCTCCATTACCCATTAGTCTTACCTCTGTTATAGTCTAGGTAATGAAGGGAGGTGTATTTAGTACCTCAATTTTTTAGTGGGCAACAGTCCAAACAGTCCAAACTGTGACTTTCATTGCTCTTACAAAATGTGATTTTGAATATAAAGCAGTGGCTTTGAAAACTTTGCTTATTGTATATCATCATAAGAAGTGAAGAAAATATCCCTCCTGATGGGATTAAAGTGTGCAACCTGAGAAACCTGACAGCTGCAGCTGTTTATTCAGTCAACTGGACTGCTTTGTTCTATGTTTTAATGCAGCCACAATTCACTATAATGGTATATTTGACTCTATAGTGCCTTATGGTTGGAGGTGCAAACTGAATTTTACCAGACTTCTCTTCTGTCTCTAATGTGAATTGCTGCACATTATCTTACACAGTCCCAGGAGGCTGCCTAGTTCATGCCATTGTATAAGTTTGCTTAATGGCGTTGCAACTCTAAACCACAGCTGTCACATATATTCCTAGCCCTCAGCTTTAGTGACTGAAGAAACCAGCATTGCTGGAGAGAGCCAGCACTTTTCATGCAGATAAGAATGAATATGCAGTCTCAGAAGTTGATGTGGAGCTTATTGGAATTTTTCTATCCATTTACTTTGAAGACAGTTTGTGGATCTGACCCTTAATGAGAACCATATATAATGTACACACATTCACCCAACATCAGTTATCTGATTGCATGTGTTTAAAGTAAAAGACAAATCAACAAATGAAACATCCAGCTGCACTGAGGTATACATGAAAAATACACTTAAACAGCATCTTACCACAGATTTGAATTACTGATAAAAAGATAATAAGACAAAGTGCAAACCATTGTGCCATTATGTTGCTCTCATTAAAAAATGTACTATCTATCTGTAATATTGCATTATGGCTACTGTGGACTATGCCCTGCAGCTTATCCCAGCCAAGACCCCCAAGCTGTCAGATGGAGCCCTCACTGCAATGTGGAGATGCCCCGAATTCCAGCAGGGCATCATGGACTTTGGAGTTGTAATACACAGCCCTGCTGGATAATGTCGGGGCCGCCAGGGGACGCTGCAGGGAGGCACAGAGACATTTGGTTTTCCTACAGCCCGGAAGTACTTGCAGGTCATGAGGATGGAAGGAATAAAGAGTTTCCGGGCTGACGAAGAAAGAAGAATTTTGATTTGACCCGGAAGTGCTAGGAAGTCACATGGACTGCAGGTTAAGGAGCACTTCCGGGTCGTGAACTATAAAAGGAATGTGGGAGCTCTCAGACGGAGAGCTGAGCTGGGTGGTAGGAGGGCAACGCGTCTGGGAGTGGAGGATTGATTATTGATTTATTATTGTGTTTATTTGTGAGTAAAGTGTGGAGTGGAGGGTGCTTAGTGCACATAATTATTATAATAAAGAATTGTTGCACTTTTACCTGGTGTTTGACATGGTACCTGAGGGTTCGAGGGAGCGATAGTACCCCCTACTGTTACACTACATATGTCCCTTTAATGAAATATGCAAGTTCAGGAAATAAGTGAACAATATCATTATTATGTGCATATCATATCAAATAAATGTTTCTTGGTAGGAGAGACACAACATATCTTAATGACATTGACCTTGTGGACTATGGCCGGCCATTCATCCCGACCAATACCCCCAGGCTGCCAGGTGGAGCCCTCCCTGTAGCATGGAGGTGCCAGCAGGGAATTATGGACAATGGAGTTTTTATCCACAGCCCTGCTGGATACCACAGGGGCCACTAGAAGGAGCTGCAGGGAGGAGCAACGAGGGTATCGCCTACAACCCGGGAGTGCGTCCTAGTCACATGGACAGAGGAAATGACGTGCTTCCAGGTTGAAGAAAAGAAGACTTTTGATCTGACCCGGATGTGCTAAGAAGTCACATGGACAGGGGTTCAGAAGCACTTTTAGGTCACAGACTATATAAAGGACTGTGGGAGATCCCAGAGTTGAGCTGAGCTGGGTGGAAGGGTGGCAACGTGTCTGGGAGTGGAGGATTGTATTATTGAGTATTGGTGATTTAGTATATGAGTATTGTAAAGACAGGGTGCTTTGTGCACTTATTTGTGTTAATAAAGTCAATTATTGGACTTTTACCTGGTGTCTGACGTATTTTCTGAGGGTTCAAGGGGATGACAGTGCCCCCTATCTGTGAATTTAATACATTTCCTTAGGATATGAAATTCACTTCCACCTCACATAGCTGTTGCAGCCTTGTCTATCTTCAGGTACTGAGGTCAGGAGGATGCAGTACCTCAGGTTTGTCCGTAATGAGCCACAGTCCAAACAGTCTAAACTGTACAGCAGGTAGAGCAAGGACCCAGTGGATAGATTTCAAGTCTTAAGCAAAATACTGTAGCCAGAAAATGAAAGTGAAATCAGGCCAGGAAAGGTGTGATCCATATGAATTAGGTGCCACCTAGGATTAGAACTTCCTTAGCATACAGTCAGGTCCATAAGAATTTGGACAGTGACACATTTTTCATAATTTTGGCTCTGTACACCACCATAGTGGATTTGAAACAAAGCAATTAATATGGGATTGAAGTATAGACTTTCAGCTTTAATTTAAGGAATTTAATAAAAATATTATATGAGCTGTTTTAAAAAGACAGACATTTTTATACATGGTCCCCCTATTTTTAGGGGCTCAAAAGCATTTGGACAAGCTAACATAATCATAGATATAATGATCATTTTCAATATTTGGTTGAAAATCCTGTACAGTAATCACAGACTTTCCTAAACAAAATAAGCACTTGTTACAATGTGCATCATACAAACCAATTTCACTTCTTAATAATGATGTTAAGATACTCTCAAAAGTCATAGCTAGAAGGATGGAGAAAGTGCTGCCTTCAGTAATATCACAAGATCAAACTGGATTTATCAAGGGTCGACACTTATCTTCCAATCTTCGACACCTGTTTAATGTAATATATTCACCAGCAAAGTAAAACACCCTAGAAATATTATTATCATTGGATACAGAAAAAGCATTTGACATGATTGAATGGAAATAACTTTTCATTACATTACAGAAATTTGGGTTTGGCCCGAACATTTGTGCATGGATCAAACTACTGTATACCAATCCAGAAGCTTCAGTTTGTATTAATAACATTTGTTCAGACTACTTTAAATTAGAATGTGGTACCAGAATGGGCGGCACGGTGGCGCAGTGGTAGCACTGCTGCCTCGCAGTGAGGGGACCTGGGTTCGCTTCCTGGGTCCTCCCTGCGTGGAGTTTGCATGTTCTCCCCGTGTCTGCGTGGGTTTCCTCCGGGTGCTCCGGTTTCCTCCCACAATCCAAAGACATGCAGGTTAGGTGGATTGGCAATTCTAAATTGGCCCTAGTGTGTGCTTGGTGTGTTTGTGTGTGTCCTGCGGTGGGTTGGCACCCTGCCCAGGATTGTTTCCTGCCTTGTGCCCTGTGTTGGCTGGGATTGGCTCCAGCAGACCCCCGTGACCCTATTCGGATTCAGCGGGTTAGAAAATGGATGGATGTGGTACCAGACAAGGATGCCCCTTGTCACCACTGCTATTTGCAATCGAAATTGAACCACTGGCGATTCACTGTCGAAATGCTTTTTAGATTAAAGGGATTATCAGAGAAGGACTGGAACAGAAAAATTCTCTATATGCAGATGATATGGTACTGTATATATCAGACCCACAAAATTCTGTGCCTGTAGTCTTAACAGCACTTACAGAATTTCAAAAGATCTCTGGTGTCAGAATTAATTTGAATAAAAGTGTACTCTTCCCAGTGAATTCTCAAGCATATAATATTAGATTGTACACCTTCCCTTTTATCATTGCAGATCAGTTTAAATACCTAGCGGTAAATATCACAAGTAAGCACAAAGCACTTTATGAACAAAATTTCACTGTTTGTATGGAAAAAATTAAGCAAGACTTGCATGGACGGTCAACCCTTCATCTCACTCTAGCTGGAAGAATTAACGTTGTTAAGATGAATATTCTTCCTAAGCTTCTTTTTTTATTTCAAAACATTCCAATATACATCAATAAATCATTTTAAGCAATTAGATTCAACAATAACCTAACTTATTTGGAACTCAAAACATCCACGTATCCAAAGAGTGGCCTGACAAAGACCTAAGGCAGAAGGTGGCATGGCTCTACCCAACTTTCAGTTTTATTCCTGGGCAGCAAACATACAAGCTCTAAAAACCTGGACATGGGCACAAATAGATGAATATACACAGGCCTGGTCTGCTATAGAAGTAAAATCCTGCAGTACTTCTTTATATTCCCTGCTTTGTGCCCCAATAAATGCAAGTTATCGTCAATATACTAATAATCCAATTGTGCTTCACTCACTCAGAAAAATGGAACCAATGTAGAAAACATTTTAAGATGGAGAATCTTTTATCTGTGGCACCTCTGCAAGAGAACCACCTCTTTCAACCCTTGCAAACATATGCAGTTTTTAATATCTGGAAAAGATTTGGGATTAAATTGCTTAGAGATCTTTATACAGACATCTTTGCATCCTATGAACAATTACATTCCAAATTTAACTTTCCAGCTACACATTTCTTTCACTATCTTCAAATTAGGAACTTTGTTAAACAGAACCTGCCCGATTTTCCTCATCTTGCATCCTCCCCCATGCTGGAAAAATATTGCTCAATTTTAAGGACTTAGACACCATCTCTGCAATATATAAAATTACCTTTCAAAGATCAAAGAGGACAATGGGGAGAAGATCTCTTAATCAATATATCAGAAAAGGAGTGGAAGGTAGCAATGCAGAGAATTCATTCGAACTCCATATGCGCAAAGCATACAATTATTCAACTCAAAATTATATATCGAGCACATCTGTCTCACTTAAAACTGTCCAAAATGTTTCCAGGGCAAGATTCAACCTGCGAACGCTGCAATCAAATCGCTGCTTCACTGGGTCACATGTTTTGGGCCTGCACCAAATTAACATCATTTTGGACCAAAATTTTTAAGTGCCTTTCAGACAGCCTTGGTGTCACAATCCTTCCTAAGCCATTAACAGCTGTGTTTGGTGTTCTTCTAGATGGGTTTAAAGTGGAGAAGGACAAACAAACTGTAATTGCATTCACTACACTTTTGGCACGCAGACTTATTTTGCTAAACTGGAAGAATCCTAACTCTCCTCTTTTAAGTCAGTGGAAAACCGATGTTTTATACTATTTGAAACTGGAAAAAATAAAATTCTCAGTTAGAGGATCTGTACAGAACTTTTTCAAAACCTGGCAGGATCTGATCAATAATATTTTAGAACAAGCTCTTAAAGCACCGAGGAAGAAATTCTCTCCGCATTTCTTTCTCTTCTCCATTCATTTCTATTGCCCTATTAAACTAATCAATTTATGTATGTTTACAAGCTTTAAGTTTTACTCTGTTGGCCATGCTCTCTATCTCAGGGGTGGGGGACGATTTGTTTTCAATCCTGTTTTTTGTAAAAATGGATCTATTTGTATGGAATGATTACAATAAAATTAATAATAATATATATATATATATATATATATATATATATATATATATATATATATATATATATATATATATATATATATATATATATATATATATATATAATCCTGTACAGTCAAAGACTGTCTGAAGTCTGGAACCCATGGCCGTCTCCAAATTCTGGGTTTCCACTCTAGTGATAATTTGCTAGGCCTTTACTGCAACTGTCTTCAGTTGCTGTGTGTTTGTTGGACTTTCTGCCATCAATTTGTATATTTAGCAAATGAAATGCATGTCCAATTGAGCTGAGGTCAGTGGATTGACTTTGACTTTGAAGAATATTCCATTACTTTGCTTTGAAAAGCACTTGGTTTGCTTTCACAGAATGTTTTGGCTTATTGTGCAGCATAATGTGTGAAACATTATCAGTTTTGCAGCATTTGGTTGAATCTTAGCAAATAGTATAGCCCTATACACTTCAGAATTCATCCTGCTACTTCGGCCAGCAGTCATAACATCAATAAATACTAGTAACCAACCTCCATTGGCAGTCAGGCATGTGCATGCCATAACACTGCCTCTACCATGTTTAACAGATGATGCAGAAATGCATTGGATCATGAGTCATCCCTTTTCTTCTCCACACTCTTCTCTTTCCATCATTCTGATACATATTGAACTTAGTTTTATTTATCCAAAGAAAACTGTTCCAGAACTGGACAGCCTTTTAAAAATTGTTTTCTGGCAGAGTCTAACTGGTCCTTCCTATGCTTGAGGTTTACTAATGGTTTGCACTTTGTGGTAAACACTCTTTATTTACTTTCATGATGTTTTCTATTGATTACAGACTTTGGCAATGATAGGTTTATCATTGGGTTGTTCTTGGTTTGACTAAATGTTGTGAAGGGGTTTTTCTTCAACAAGGAAAGAACTCTGTAATCATCCAGATGAGTTGTCTTCCATGATTGTTCAGGCCTTTTGGAGTTCCTGAGCTCACCAGTGTGTTCTTTCATTTTAAGAATATACCAAATGTTTGATTTGACCACTCCTTGTGTTTCTTCTGTCTCTCTTCTGCTATCTCTCTGATGGGTTTGTTTTGTTTTCTCAGCCGAATGATGTCTGGTTTTTACTTACAAGGACAGTTTTTATTGAGAGTTCACAGTAACAGTTTCCAAATGCAAATTCCATGGTGGGAATCAATTCCAGGCCTAAATAGTTGATGAAATAACAAGAGAACTGCTCACATCTGGCTTTGGAACAGCTTCTCAATCAACTGTCCATAAACTTGTGAGCCCCTGAAAAAAGGGGAACTATGCAGAATGGCTGTTGTTCCTAAATGGTTCATACAATATTTTTATTAAACCCCTTGAATTAAAGCAGAAAGTCTACACTTCAATCACATAATGATTGTTTTATTACAAATCCATTTTGGTTGTGTACAGAGCCAAAATTTTGAAAATTGTGCCACTGTCCAAATACTTATGAACCTGACTGTATATCTGAGGTCTGGTAAATGTGTACACTAACTCTTAAAATGAAAAGCATTGTTTCAGTGTCACTAGAAGATACAGTTGACTCATGCCAGATTCACCTTCAAGGAATTCTCAGATCGCAGAAGTACCACCATTCTAGGGTACAAATAGTTACTGCCTACCAGGAGTAAACACATGTAGTAGGAAGTAGTATAGTGTTCCTAGATGGGAAAAAGATCAGTCCATTAAAGACATATAAGGGAATGAAAGGGAAAAATAATGAGTGTGGCGAAGTAGGCAAGTAGTAGTCCATCACTGTTTAATAGAAATAATTTTAATAAATCTCAATTATGCAGCGTTATATTTTTATGCTTAAATAAAAATAAAATAGCCTGATATCTGCATATTTTGAGGCCAGTTGTCTTTGTATTTATGATTCTATGCAGCACCAATGAGTGGCATTGTGACAAGAAGCAAGAAATATAAACCCAATATACTCTTGAGGTAACACATTAGCACAGTGGTTAGCTCCACTTCCTCAGAGATCCTGGTGACAGTGTTTGAATCCTAGCCAAGTCACATTGATTTGGATTTTCTCCAGGTGTTCCAGTTTCCCCTGACATCCCAAATAATATGTGTTAGGTATGATAATGACTTTAAATTGACATCAATAAGCATGATTGTACCCTGCGATGGACTGATATCTATTTAGTTATTGATTCATACCTTGCTTCTGATGGAGCCCAGACAGTCTCTGGCTGCATGTAACCCTGAACTACAATAAGTAAATAAATGGGTTGATACTTAGACAAGGTGCACCTTACTTCAACTTTACTTGCAGTAATTTACTTTCAAAGATTAGTCTCATGCATGAGTATTTGCAAAAATAAGGTTAGGCCTGCTGCTTTATAGTGACTTTATAGAGGCTGGGTTCAAATCTTGGTCTTATTATGTAGATGTGGTAACCATGGGCCTCATGTATATCGCCGTGCGTAGAGTCGCACTATAACATGGCGTAAGCACAAAAGCCGAAATGTGCTTACACACAGAAAAATCCAGATGCAGGAATCTGTGCGTACTCCAACTTCCACGTTCTTCCGTTACATAAATCCCGATCAGCGTGAAAACTAACGCTCGTGCACGCGCATTATGTAACGCCCCAAATCCTCCCAGAATTACGCCTATTTGAATATGCAAATCAATATAAATCGCCCTTAAGCGCAGCCTTCTGTGAAAAGACAATGGGAAAAACACGGGGAAAACATAAGAATTTCAGCGAATACCAAGTGGAGGCAAAGGAAAAACATACTATTTGTTCAAATAAACCGTGGTATAATCAACAAAATGAAGTTGATCGAGTGACGTAGCGTGTTGGAGAAACTTGAAAGCTCACATTCACAAAATCGCACAGTGCCGGAAATAAAAAAGAAGTCACATATCAAAGTCGCCGTGAAAAGCCGAAGTTGTAGCCCACTGTCTGAGTGTCATATGAAAGTTTATTAGGGTACAGAGAAAAAAGGCACACGGTGGGGAAAAAGCACGAAATGTCAACTTCAATCTCGACATTTCCACTTTAATCACGTAGTTTATTTTGTCATTTAGTAGAACATCATAAACTTCATCTTAAAATCGTTTAATTAACCAGTTTCTCAAATCACATCATAATTAAAGTAGCATGTTAAATGCTTTGTTTTGTATTTGATCTTCTACTCGTATGTGCTCTATGTGTGTGAATCACTACTTGCTTCTTAAACCGGCTCTCTTCCTCCAACTGGACACAGAATCCATTACATTCGTGATATTACAGCTCTCTGAATAACTAAAATACTGAGATGTATACGTGATGTCATTTTCATGATGATAGGAGTTAAAGCACGTTATTAAACATGTGTTTCACTTCGATGAAATAATTTATTGTCGAAATTTGTCGCTGCGTTTTTAGCGGTGTTGTTATTTTCTCTTTCTCTTTTATGTTCAATATATATTGGCGTGGCCGCCCCAAGAGTCCTTGCTTTTCTTTCCCCAAGTAACCGATCGCCACACAATCAGCTCTGTAACAGACGTTAAGCCATCTGTAAGCTTAGCGCCGATTCTTCAAAACGTTTAAAGAACATTGAAATATCTTCGTAGTACATGTTTAATTATTCTATCCTTGATGACACTCCCAGTGAAGAATATAGATTATTTAAATGAAGTTAAAGTTTTATGTGTATAATTTAACAAACATATTTTGCTGCATTTCACCTTAAAAATGATATCGTCATCATATGTAAATACGCGCTTTATAAAGTGGCTCAGGTTGTGAGATATTATAACTGTAGTGCAAGTTTACAGTGGGGTGATTTTACTTATAAGTACAAACCATTCTACAAGGAGCAATTGATTGACTGCATTTAAAGTTCTTGGGATGAAACTGTTTCTGAACCGCGAGGTCTGTACAGGAAAGGCTTTGAAACATTTTGCAGTGGCTGAGACAGCGTATCCTTAAAGCTGTATACCGATAATTCTCTTTCCGATCAGCTGCTGCTGTGATTCACACTCAGATACAGTGATATAAATACTCCGAATCGTGCAGTGAGAGTAATATGGAAAGAGATGATCTGCTGTGGCAACTCCTAACGGGAGGAGCTGAAAGAAGAAGAAGATGAAGAAGTGAGAGTAACAACGCTAAAGCAGTTATGGTGTTTGGAATACTATGGCTGTTCCCTGAACCATTATATTGTTACGAGTTAATTACAATCAGATGCATTACACTAATAAACAATATGCGGTTAGTTTCTGTGTATTTATAAAGCCGCGTCATGAAAATAATGAGTAATCACACAAGAACAGTACCATTGCTTTGACGCTGGGCGCCGCCAGTTTGCAAAACCGAGCGGAGAACTTGCGTACGACAAGGCATGAGGTACCGTGGAAAAGTGCGTGGCTTTACACCAAGTGTAGGTTTTATACATCGCGATTTGAACGTGGAAAAGTTCTTACGCAACATTTCTGTGCGTACGCACCGTTTATACATGAGGCCCCAGGAGAATTGATGTTGTCAATAAATAAGTGAAGTTCAGAACCAAAATATATACCCTATCTTTCTTCAAAAACTAAATATTAATTGTCTTAAATTCATTCAAAAAGTCTTTCACCACAAGTTGGCTACATGGAAGATTAGTTTCATTCTAAAACCTGATGAACCAAAACTACTCTTTAGCATTCAGTTGTTTCTTCAGCTTCTCTCAGAATCAGTTGGTTCAAATTTATTGACATGTGTACACAGTGTACATAATACAATGAAATTCTTAATTGCATGTCTCCTTAGAAGAGTGACAAAAATACAATACCAACAAAAGACACAAACAAAAGTATACATAGAATGCACCATGCTTATATACAGTATATAATTATATTAAAACAATTATAATGTTTGTTTGCCAATCATACAAAAGCTGATTTTCATGTAATGTTTCATGACTGTTGCCATTGATCCATTTTAAAATGTAGGCTACATAATAAATGGTTGGAGGGGTTGTATATGGGAGTGGCAACCTAAAAATTAGCGCAAGCATGGCGACTAGAATTCCTGTTAGGCAGCAGGAGTACACTGGTGCTGATGGGATGTCTTCATTATCAGCAAACACAAAGTTTTGTAACAACTAAAGCAGGAACGCATCTAATACTGCAGATACAGCATTTAATTCATATACTGTATAATTTTATTAACAATATTATTATTTTGGTGGATTACATCCATCCATCCATTATCCAATCCATTATATCCTAACTACAAGGTCACGGGGGTCTGCTGGAGCCAATCCCAGGGAACACAGGGCGCAAGGCAGGAAACAAACCCCGGGCAGGGCGCCAGCCCACTGCAGGGTGCGTGGTGGATTACAACTTTTGTCTAAAAGTATATCATTTTGTCCATGTTGAATTATCAAAAAACAGTATTGCCCAATTATTATCATGCAGTCCCTTTTTCTAAGAAATATACATGTCCAATGGAGAAGTGTACCTTTCTTTCAATCTCACAAAACATTTTAAAACTCCAAAAAATCTTTTTTAGTGAATTGTATGGTTGTGGAATCATATTTGTTAACAAAGTTTAATGCTGTTACTCAGACAGTCTTCTCTTATTTTCTTAGGTAGGGACCATGGGTTCTTTGAGTAAAATAATAATAAAGATGTCATTGAAGATATCATCTGATTGGGGGTTACGGGTTTTCAAAACATTCTCTGAAATTTCACCTGGACGGGATGAATATTGTTGTCTTTCACTTATTTTAAAATCCTCCTTATGACATAAATACAAAGAAGAATCAATCTTGTGGTGCTGCAAGCAGTCAAATGGCATGTGCTTGTTATTATAATTAAAGTGGACATAGAAGAAATTAAGTTCATCAGAGATAAACAGTATAGATGAGGTTAGATTTGGCTTTAATTTGTAATCTGTAAGCATTGCCAAATCCGGACAAAGTTAGCAAGAACCATTACAGATTCAGTATTCAGTTTCTACTTTATTCTCATGCTGACGTTTAGCCACTTTGCTTTACTGAGCTTGTATCTGCAAATTTTTTTTATGTTTCTATGTTGCCTTCCTGAAATGTGTTATTGTCTGTCTCCAGTAAATTTCTAATATCACTGGTGAATCATGTTTTTATATTAGGAGATATGTGGATTGTTTTCTATATATATAGTTGTCCACACATTTTTGATGAATCCCATTAAGGCATTTGTGTACTCATTCAGATTTGAGGAGAAGTTTACACTTCTTTTTGCTGACTTCTTATGGTTCAATCTCTGCTTGTAAGCTGGCAGGAGGGGTACTGATAGTTGAATTATCTGCCCGAAAAGATAGGTGGCTGTTATAGGGGTATAGCAGTGATCCTGAGTATTAGCATCCCTCATGGGGCAGGTGACATGCTTATAATATTTAGGGGAAATATATATTCAGTTTTCTAAGAAAGCTTTCTGCCTTCAGCTAAAATCAGAGCAAATGCCAGCATTACTTTTCTCATGCAAGAAATGGGTTGCTTTTATGTGCAATGCATTGTACCGTACTTCAAAGATACAATGTGTATATGCTGCTGGTATACATCCTTACATTCTGTTATTCTGATTTGCTTCTTAAGTTCATGTACATGAACGTTTCTTGATGGTAATGCAGTGTTAGGTCTCAAAACAAAGTTGAAATGCCATGATGACATTAGTTTTGCTACTGCTTTTCACACAGTCATTTAAGCTTTTCAATGAACCATGATTCTCAGTTGTATTTCACATGCCTTCATTTGCCAGCTAGATGCATGCCCCTCTTGATATGGCAACGTCTTAATTTGGTGACCTGCACCCAGTGGGAGGTGTGCTGTTTCACTATATTAAATCATGTGTTACCAAAAATTAAAGATAGGTGTTAGAGTTGAGTAATCTTTTCATACATACAGTGTACACTGCACATATATGATTGGTTTGGCATCAAGAGTACACATCTCTTGTACTTGCACACACTATACCAGCAAATGCTGGTGCAGCCCAGACTTCAGAAGGCAGCGCTTCAAAAAATACTTTTTACAAAGTGAGGTGCTTATTACAATGGACCGTTTAATTCGGGCAAGACATGCTTCAGTTTTCTTCATAATTTTTGGAATGGTTGACGTCCATATGTTGCAGTCTTCTACCAAACATCTCTTTCTCTGCATTCTAGCTTCACAGGTCTGTGTATAGTATCTGGTAACAGTGCTAAGACTGTGTTTCAATAGCTGTTCCTATGAAAGCTTTTAGGATTCATGATAAGCAACAAGCAGGTATTAGCTGGTGTATCACAAGAACAGAATTCAGCTGCTGACATACTGTCTACCAAGAAGGAGGTTGCATAATAAACAATTATGAAACTTGCAAAGCACTCTCATTCTGAAACAAAGCATGTTGTTGTTTTCCATGTTTGTCCATATCTTTTGCCATCATGTCGTTATTGTTGACTCTTTTGCATCAGGTGATGGGGGTCAGTTAGTGAGATCGTTTTGCAATGGGTACAGAATTAGGTGGAACCACATGCTCAGGTAAGACAAGAATTGAGGACTCTGATTTTGTTGATGCTTTGCAAGTCAACTGCGAAATTTCCTGATGGCATATGTAAAGGAAGAAAGGGCATTGCTCAGGTCACTTGCTAAGGATATTAAGAGCACATGAGTACAGAAATTAAGAGAACAAAGAGTGGAAGAAGGAAGCAGGCCCATACCATGTGAGAAAAGTCTGAAGACTCATTCCGATGTTCTGCACCTAGTGTTAACTGTCCAAGAGCTAGGAATGGCATCTGTTGATCTGTTAAGTCCAAGCTAGTAAAAATCAAATCAAATCAAGTTTTATTTGTCACATATAATTATGCATATAATACGATAGTTAATGAAATGCTTGGTTGCTAAATTCAGTTACTGTGCATTAATTATATATGGACAATAAACCGTAATGCATGACTTTATAAATAACAAAAAATCATTGTTGAATGACAGCAGTATAGTATATTATTAAATTTAAGCTATAAAATACATAATAAATAAGTAAATAATAAATAAATAACTTTAAATAAGAGAACCTCATGTAGATCCAGACACTATCTTTATTTAGGAAACAGATTGACTGAAGAAAGAAGCTCCTCTTTATTCTCTCTAGACTGGTCTTCAGGCAATGATCACTTTTCCCAGATTGCAGCACAGAGCAGACGTCATTGTTGGGATGTCTGATATCTTTGATAATTTTCTTTGCCTTGGTCTAACATTGCTTGGTGTAAATGTCTTTGAACTTGGAGAGTGCACACCCAGTGATGCATTCAGTTTACCATATGTGTTTCTGCAGAGGCCTTGTGGTCCTGTTGTGTGCCATTTCCAAACAAGCTGGTAATATTTCCTGTCAGGAAACCTTCAGTGGTGGATATGCAGGAGTTCTTTAGTAACTGGTAGTTCAGCTTTAACTCCCTGAGGCATCTGATGTAGGAAAAGCATAGCTTTTTCACCAAGGTATCAATGTGCTTGTACCAGGTCAAATCCTCTGTGATGTGGACACAGAGGTATCTAAAACTGCCCACACACTTCATCTCAGTGCTATTAATTCTGATGGGGTGGTAGTGCCTCGGCTGTTTCTCCAAAAGTTCAAGTGTCTTTGTTCTAAATGTTTAAGTGAAATTCAAAGCAAAAACAGCTCACACAAATGAAGAGAAAAAATGATAATACACACAAAAAAAGGAAAATCTCTTGTCAATGACGTTTCTGTTTAAGGCTCACATATCTTGATTATGTTTCTTTAAGTTTTTATACGTTACAGTCAGAAAACTATATGATGGTTTCCACATTTCTATTTGCAAGCAAACAATGTAAACTAACAGTACATTTTTCTACATAACTGACTTCTTCAATAAATACATTATAGTATTAGCTGAGAATGTGCAATTATATGTTAGCATGTAGGGAATAAAAGAATCTTACATGAACTGTGTAACTGGGTCTTTTTTGCTATTTTCTTTGCACTTAGTCATAATAATATGTCACACATTTCTGTTCTGGAGGAAATAAGGAAGACCTATGGATGTGTGAGAGAGGGCATGCAGGTGATGGGTGTAACTGAGCAAGATGCAGAGGACGGAAAGATAAGGAAATGATGATCTGCTGTGGCAACCCCTAACGGGAGCTACCAAATGAAGAAGAAGAAGAAGAAGAAGTTGTTTCGTCACACATAGGCTTAGTGAATCTCTGACACTGACTTTTATTCATGGAAAACTGGGGTGTATCTTGGGGGTGGAATGTTTGCTTACTGAGAATCCGATTCCATCTGTAGAATAGACAAACATCTGACAGCAGAAGCCTGATGACACCCGTCAGCAATCCTCAGCTCTTCCAGTCGGTCATCTTGGATTAAAGAGCCAGAGACACAGCAGAAGCCAGCAATTTACCACAGAAGGCTGAGTAGGATGGACGTCCTGCAATAATTTGGAGAGTCACCAGAGGGGGCCAAATCCTTATTTTCCTGATCCTCCTTTCAGTTGTCTTTTTATTTTTGTTTTTTTCAACATTAAATATTAAATGCATTATTAAGTATCACATTACTCTCTACATGTAACAATAATGACATTTATAAACCTACAAAACCACGTTTTTCTTGACTGGCATTATGTGAGAGGAGAAAGATGAATAAACACTCTGGTAGTGTTTACTCCTCTAAAGATGCAAAAATGTTTGCAATTTCCCTCTCTTAGATACAGATTGTAAAGTTTTAACACCCATATATCAAAAATTCAGTTAAATGTTCTCTTTAAATGTTGCTATTCTACAGATGCGCTCTATTAGCACCCATGTTTAATGCTATCCCAAGTAATTAAATAACCCAAAACTGTTCCAAATCAAATACACAAGTTGAGGACTAGTGTCACATCATCTAACCTACTGTTTAGAGACAACAAAGTGTCATACAAAGGTATAGATTGTGTGGAGTCTCAAACCACATTCACTGAGGGAGGGACCGCTAACCACTAGCAGCTCAAACAAGATTGAGAATAAAAGCATGGAAATGGGGGCAGCTGTTTGTGTTTGTAAATGTGTGTTGGGGGTTCACTTGTGAGAATTATCAAGCAGAAAAGAAGAAGTACTGTGCTTTCTTCATTAATAAACTAATCCCTAGGCTCATGAACTGTAACATTCTACAGAGGTATTATCTGTTTAGGTGATCAAAATCATTTTCTGTATCCAATAATAATAAAAATGCACAGGTGTCTAAGTTCTGTAATGTATTACTTTGTCGAGCATTTGTGGCAGAATATTTGCAGGCAGTTTAACATCTGTATTGATTAATTTTGACAGAGCAGTGAGTCGTTATTATTTTTTGAAAGAGGTGTAATTACTACAATGTTGACACTGGGTGAAAATGTGGATTTCTTGACAGAGACGTGGATCATATTCAATAATGGATCAGCTAGGTACTTCCAGAAGGCTGTATAAATTTCTGTTGACGGCTTCTGGAATCCTGGGACTTTGTCTTTTTTATTATAGAGAGGGCTAAGGTCAATTATTCTCACAAAATTGGGGCATCTAGAGGTATGGTTTCTTTTGCAGATAGCTATGCTGAATTCAAATCATGTAATTCTCAGTAGGCCAGAACAGACTTTTATCCTTGAATAATTTCAATTTAAAATTACTGTGTTAATGTTCCCTTTGTTAAAAGTCTTATTCTATCCCCTTTTTTATGTTAACACAAGTGAGATGCCTCTTTAAGTGGAGAGTAAGGTGTCAGCCTAGCGTGGGCCCCAAGTTGTAGGAAATTTTGTTTTGCTCTGGACATTGCTGGCTTGAAATAATCTTCACTCAGTGTATATAATGAGTAAATTGAGAACAATTTTTGATAGAAAAATTGCAATTTTATTTTTATTTATTTTTTCATGGGCCCTAAGGAAGGTAATTGCTTACAAAATCATTCTTTATTAAGTCTGTACTATAAATATAAATTATTTCAGGGCATACAATAAAATGATCACATAACTGCTTGTTGGTAAGTAACACAATGTTAAAGTACTGTACTGGAGCCTGTGACTTAAGTAGTGAGATAGTATATTCAACAACATTACTTTTGTAATCAGAAAATGGTTAAGATAAAAGTGACGCATCTGATATAGATATTGTTAAATGGAGTATGTAATACAACCATAATCAAGTCCTAAATAGGATTTGTGTTGGACAGAGAAAATGGAAAAGTATTGGACTGAAGGTTACTTACTGTAGGTATCAACAATTTATTTATTTTCTGAAACCACTTATTACATAAAGTGATATGGTGTGCCAGGGCATATCCTATAAGCTTTTGGTGCAAAGCCTAAGCCGGACACCATTTCATCACAGGGCACACTCATTCACACAACCTAACGTACACATCTGACAGTCTTTGGAGAAAATGTGAGTAAATGGAGAAAATGTAGGGAAGCACAGATAGGTCCTAGACTACCTGTAATGTGTTAGCAAGGCCGTCTGCTTAGCTTTGCAAATCTTTTGTAAATTATTCCACAAACTGGTATTAACTGTCCTGCTAAAGAACCATCATTTTAAACCAAGGGCTGTCTCTAAACAGCAGGTAATCTTGGAGGCTCCTATGTGTACTTCACTTCAGATGTCTGGTCTGGTCAGCTCAGTTAAAAGCCAAGACTTTTATGGCCACAGTGCAGCCTGTCCAGCTTCATAACTGCAGATCCTACTGTGAACAAACGTCCAAATAGGAAACTCGCTACTCTAAAACAGACACTGGTGAAGCTCCTGGACAAAAAGCTCCTTTCTTAATTAAATAAAGTAATAATATATATTTATGAATGTGTTTATTTGTATTGAATTATATGACTAACCAAAAAGGTGCCCTAAATTATATTTCAGTTCATCAAGTTCCACGATTACTCTAAGATTAGTGTGCTCAATGCATTCTATGTACTGTACTGTAAGAAAAATTTAAAGATGACCTCTGTTTTGAATGGTAGATTGATATTTTGTTATTTAATCTGAGTGTTTTATTATACGGTAGCATGCTGTCTATCAAAACGATCTGATTCAAACCTGTAATGAGTTCCTGTTGAGTTTGAGTTTTCTTCCTGTGTCTGTGTTGGTTTTCCTTCCACAACCATGAAAGACATCCATGTTAGATTAACTGGTGATTCTAAGTTGGCATGCATGAATGCGGGCGTATGTACTGTATGAGCTTGCCCTGTGATGGACTGGCACCCTGCCTAGCAATGGTACTGTTGCCATCTGCCTACTGCTGCCAGGATACTCTCTAGGCCTGGTAAATGAAATTAAGCAGGTCTGATAATGTAATGTTACAATGTATGGTTTTTAAATTGCTAGCTTTTAAACAAATGGAAAACCATCAAGGCAATAAGCCTTGCCACCTTAGACAACTGTTCAATTACAGGAAGTGGCGCTTTCTATACAGTATTTTTTGTTGCCTTAGTTTCTTGCAGCATGGTGTTAAAAATTGTCTGGAGTCCTGAAACCGGCCTGGTATTTGTGTGCTTGTAAAATGTATGCAGTATGTGCTCTGTGATGGATTGATGCCTTACTCAGGACTGGTTCTTGCCATTCAATGTACTGGAATAGGAACCGTTGACACTTTTGTAAAACCAAGTAAAGATAATATGTGGATAGAAGAAACAATGAAGTTATGTCAGCACAAGGGGCACTGAACAGGTACAGGTATATTTTAAATAATAGAAGAATGCTGATATTAATTTATTTGAAGATGCCTTACAATTTGCCAGCACCTACAGAATGATTATTTCAAACTAACTGTACAGGGGGATGGATAGAGAATTTATTTACATATTCAGAATAAGGTTTAGAGTGCAGACTTTGCTTCTTGTTAACAATTTATTTAATTTTTCTTTGCATGAGAACCACCTTCCCCATTTGCCTTGTTTTTCCTGTGTCCGTGCATGTTAGTTGGTTGGTTGGTTGGTTAGAAGCATGGACTGATATAGCATATTCCCGCACCCACCACACGATAAACCATCTCAGGATCTCAAATTAGGACCCAAGTGCAACCGTGCAATGGGTGACCCCTCAGCACAGTATTAGTTTGAATGGAATGGAGAGTTTTTTTTTACAGTGGTTGGAGTGCCAACCCTGCCACCAACTCCCAAGTGTTCCCTTCAAATTGGAGGACTGGCATGTGCTGTACAACATATAGCAATAAGGGATGCAGTGCAGGCTTTTATAAAGGAGTATGCAATCAGTCGTCCTCAGAAAAGAAGTAAAAATCAACCAGATGTCACTGATCTCATTTTTCAAGAGCAAGGAAAATTGTTGATATGCCACTGAGCCGGACTCAGACACTTCCAAAGGAAGTAAATGTGGGGAACTCAAAGGTGAAGAATGCACACTGATCTCTTCTTGCATCAGCTGTCAGTATTACAATCATGCTGACAACTTAATCTTGATCTGATCGGGGTATTTCTTGATATTTTCTGTGAGACTTCATTCGGCTCAGCTTCCTTCTGTCACTTTGATGTTTTCCTTTATCAAAAAAAGACCCCATGACTGACATTATCTTTACTTTTAACATGGTGTGCTTTTTGACTTTGGAAGACCTGTTTGAAAATTACCTGTGGTAGTTATCAGATGAAGAGGTCACAGATCAAGTCTACCCTGCCTCACATGCTCAGAGTGCTGCACTTACGGACTTAACCTTTTTTCTTGCTTACTTTAGAAAACATTGATCTTCACACACATCTTACAGAATCTAATGAGCAAAAGCCTAGTGGTTTATCAGAATGCACGGCCAACACACAGCTCATTATGATTTCCTTTTAAAATCAGCTTGCAGCTCAAAATAGAAAACCCACAGAATGTTTTTATTTGTTTATAATAAAAATGTGTATTTTGCTGCTTAATTAATTAATGTATACTTAATCTGTTTTGCAAATCATTGTTTAACTCATAATTTTATTTCACTAATAATTAGCTGTTATTTTTTTCATATATAAAAGGTTATATTTTTAATTTTTATTGCCTGGCAGTTTAGGACTCTTTTGCTTTTAACATACTGTCTGTAATAAATTTTCAGTATAAATTAAACTGCTTTGTTTGCCAAAAACTTACAAATTTAAAATAAATGTTATTTCAGAAAACAAAACGTTAGTAGTGGGAAAGATTTTTATTTCCTGCCGTAAAATGTGCCATTTGGCCATTTTGTTTAGTATCCAATGTAGTCATTTTATGGGAGATGCTGCAGTTTGGTTCAATTCATTTTTAATGTGTTACACATCTTCATAGAGCACTGTATACACTGACAAGTACACAGCTGAAATAGGACACATAATACCATTAAAACACTTGTAAAATATGAACAAAGAAATTAGTGTAAAATGTCTTTCTTCAAAGAATAGGTTTCATATTTTTCAAGTTATTTCTTCACAATCATCAGAATGTAATGAATAAAGAATAGGCACTGTACATGAAAAAATAATCATATGATATGAACATGCATCTCTCTGATTGCAAGCAACAGCAACCACTGATAAAACAGAATTGCAGAAGCAAAAGTAGAATTATAAGCAGAATACACTGTAGCTTAGGTTCTGTGGTTAGTCTTGGGGATCATTGGGTTGCTATAACTCCACCCACGATGGCTGCTGCAAGCAGAGACATGAGTGCATTTACCTTGAGAAAATAGTACCAAGAATCTATGATTAAATACTTTATTTTCAGTTTACTTTTGTTGTAACAAGCACGCCTCAGAAATGCGGAAGGCACATTTTCTTAAATCAAAACCTTTGCTACTTCAAAGTGGATGCATTTGGTAAGTTTTAAGGGACCCCAGTATCCATTAGCTTCATTATAAACAAGAGTGGGCTAGTCATTTTAAAAAATGTATGATGTATGCTACACTTTAGAATGAAATGTCATGTGGCAAATTAATATATGCCAGGATTGTGAAGAAATCACTTCGATCTGAAAAATATCAAACCTATCCATAAAGCTATAGTTTTAAATTCTCTAATATTAAAGATTTAAGTAATTGGCTAATGTTTATGATTTTGGCGGAATATGAAAAGAGTTTGAATGAGTTTATTCTTTTTAGTCAAACTGGGAAAATAGCATTGGTGTGCAATGTCGTCAAAGGAAGAAGCCTCATCACCCTGGGCACCTGTTCAATTACATGGAGCAACACCTTTAGTCCAAAGGCCTCTACTTTCTTGGACAACTGAGGGCAGCTCACAATTGTCCATCTGTTCTCATGAACTTTTACAGGTGCACACTGTAGTCCATTCTTACTGGCCACATCACATTGGAATATACTGTAGCACCTGCTCAGCCCAAGAGTGTAAAGCAGTGCTTCCCAAACTCAGTCCTGGGGACCTGCTGTGGCTGCAAGTTTTTGTTCCAACCAGTTTCTGTTTTTAATTGGACTTCTGTGCTAACTGTTTTAACAATAATTGAAATTAGAAAACAGTATACATACAATTGTCCATACGATGATTCAAAAGGGGAGAACCCCGTGGAGGCTTGTGGGACTTCCCGATAGGCAAAAAGAATGAGGGGGAGGAGCTGATCCCAGTTCTTTCCATTCTCGTTGACTACCTTACGCAGCATTTGTTTGAGAGTTTGATTAAACCTCTCTACCAAACCTTCGGTTTGAGGATGATACACCATGGTTTAGAAATGCTTTATTTTCAGTAACTTGGCAGTCTCCTTGAATGTCTCCGAGGTGAAAGGTGTCCCCTAGTCCATCAAGACTTCCTTGGGGATACCAATGTGTCTAAAGACCCCTAGTAATTCCTGTGTGATGGCTTTAGAAGTGGCTGAGTGCAACGGAACAGCTTCGGGGTATTTCGTAGCATAATCCATGAGGACTAAAATGTACTTGTGTCCTTGGGCTGAGGGCTCTAGGGGGCTGAGGGCTCTAGGGGTCTGACTAAATCGACCCCAATTCTGTGAAAGGGAATATCAATCAGGGGAATAGGAACGAGAGGAGCACGGTCCTTCCTAGGAATTTGTTGCAATTGACACTCCGGGCAAGAAGTGCAAAAGCGACAAACCTCCTCATTGATACCCGGCCAATAGAAACGGAGCTTGATCCGCTCCAGGGTTTTCTCGGTGCCCAAGTGGCCACCTAGGAGGTGGGCTTGTGCTAACTCACAGACCTGCCACCGGAAACCCAGGAGTGGTATGTATCTCACTGTGTTAATTTTAGACCAGTCCTGCCCCAGTATCACCGGGTGTGGTGGATTTGGGAGGACCGCCATGGTTAATTTCTTTAGCGATCCTCCACAACTGATGACACAAACAGTGGACCTGTACCAGCAGATTTCTCCATGGACACAGGTTATACTGGTCTTAAATTTTAAGTACTGTCGCAGTAGCATATATCGGTGGGCAACAATGGTAATGTTGCTGCCGGAATCAAATAAAGCCTTGGTTTTATACCCGTTTACGATCACCACGCCTGTGTGTGGGACCGCCAACGGGTTAATCAGAGCACACCAACCCCTTCCTCCCCTCCACTTGCATTCCTCCTCACCTCCAAGCGGGTTGCGTGCCCGCGACTCCGGGACGCTGACGCAAGCTCCGGGTAGTACGGGGGGGACTAGGTCTTGCGACGTAGTCCAGCTGAGTTCAACACAGGTACGGTTTTGCTCCCCCAGAGTGTGAGGCTGCCCTTTGTGTCTCCAGAGGCTGTATGAACTCTGCCATGTTCTTAAACTGCGCATCCCAGACTGGTTGGGTGAAGCCTTGGGGTAGCGCTCTCAGGAGCAAATAGCAGGATACCTGCTCTATTATTTGGTAGGGCTTATTCTCAGTTGGCCGTAACCACCGCCCTACCATTGTCCAGAGGGACCAGGCTTGTCCGTGAGTCAGCTGCTCTGGGTCCAACCTCCATTTTTTTTATTTTTTCACCTGCCAGTCTGGGGCACCCCTAGGTGGTACTTGGGGCTCTGGTTTCACAGGGAGGTGGGCACTCTCCTCCAATAGAGCATAGTAAGTCCCTTTTGTCTCCCCCCTCTGGAGCAACCCACCTCTGGGAGCCCCTCCCGCGCACTCCCTGGCCTTTCTAGGTTGTCCAGTTAAGCATGCCAGGAGCAGAGCCCGTACCGGGTCTCGCCAAACCATGGGACATCCTCTCCGCCTGAAAACTCAGCCCCAGTACGCTCCCACCTGGGTAAATTGCAGGTCCTGTCCCCTTCTCCTCCGGGACTTCTCTATCCTGCCGACTACGCCAGTGTCACAAAAGCCACAATGAGACATAGCAAGGTTTGGGGCAGCCACCTGTATAATTTGGCTTCCTGGCTGCAAATCGTCCTTTTAAATGATAGCACTGCTGTGCACAAAAAGTAGTCCAATACAGAACTGAGAGACTAGGGAAAAGGTGTAGGTTTTTAAAGGGGAAGACAGGAAGTGAGATTGTATGGATCAGGCTCATGGTCTTTAGCCATTGGTTCGAGTCCGGACCTGACATCACAGGGGCTGGGGCCGGCAAGGTCTTCTTCCATAGGCTCGGTCCCGGAAGTGACGTCAAGAGAGCCAGATGAGATCTCCTGTGAATGGTCTACAGGAAAGGGAGAAAAAGAATCAGTGCACTCTGCCACATCCCGGCATGCTTAGGAACTGCCCTTGCTCAAGCCCTTTAGCTGCCTACCATGTGCACGTGTGTGACAATATATATAACTTTGTGATGGATGGCCTATGTGGGCGGGCACCCAAGGTGGGATTGGATAGGAATTCTTACCTGGCTGGGAGGTCATTCCAATGGAAGGATCGGGGGAAGCAGCTGGTTCCTTCTCCAAGACAATGGATGACAGCTAACCCATGCTGGGAGGAGGCAGAGAGTGAGAGAAGACAAAGAATAGCTGGGTGTTTTACTTAACTTGTATAGTGATTGTGCTGTGGGAAATGCTAGATGGAAGAGTTTCCCACAAAATAAAAACCTTTGTATGTGGCAACTTGTTTCAAGAGCTGTGTTGAGTCAGGTGTTGGGGAGTTGGAGCACTCCCTCATTGCCACAATATATATATTATTTATATATTGTGACGTGTGAGTCCCTGTGTTGCACCCCAAAACAAGAGGCTGAGTCTCAGTACTTTTGCAAAACCAGCTTTATTCAGCTTGAAAAAGCAACAGCTTGGTTGTTTATTGTAGCGGGATCTACAACTCTCCTATACAGAGACACAGCTGTCAGGCAGGGTCGTGGCTAGGTTAATGGCCAAGTAATACTGTTCCCTGCATTTATAATGTTCCTTGCATCACCCTTTGAGGGCAAACACTTAGAGTGCCACCATGATCGACTAGGAGCCACTTCCGTGTTGAGAGCCAGTGATTCCACTGGCAGCTGATAAACTGTCTTCCATAAATTCGGGGATAGTGCTTCAGGATGCACTTCGTCATGTCATTCCATTGGGGGAGTCTTAAATGAGTTTAGAAACCTTACTATATACAGTATATATATATATACAGTATATATATATATATATATATATACTGTATATATATTGTAATGGATGGCCATTTACCGGCCAATACCCCCAAGCCGCCAGGTGGAGCCCTCCTTGCAGCGTGGAGGTCCCCAGAAGACCAGCAGGGCATCATGGACATTGGAGTTTTTATGCAAAGCCCTGCTGGATGCCGTGGGGGCCACAGGAGGGAGCTGCAGGGAGGACCGAGGGCTTCTTCGTGCCCTGTGACCCGGAGGTTCGTCACAGGAAGAGCGACGGACTTCCGGGTTGAAGAAAGGGACTATTTACCCTGACCGGAAGGAATAAGGACTTGTGGACTATTGGGCAGAAACACTTCCGGGTCAGGAGGTATAAAAGGACTGTGGGAGCTCCCAGACAACGAGCTGAGCTGGGTGTAAGGGTGGCAGCGCGTCTGGGAGCTGGAGGATTGTTTATTATTGAGTATTTGTTTGTTAATGAGTATTGTGGTGGAGAGTGTGCTTTGTGCACTGTGGGAGAAAAATAAAGTCAACTTGAGGACTTTTACCTGGTGTCTGGAGTGTGGACAGGGGTTCAAGGGGCGAGGCCCCTATCGTTCACTATATATATATATATATATATATATTGTGACAGATAGAGGGCGCTATCACTCCCTTGAACCCCTGTCCACGACTCCAGACACCAGGTAAAAGTCCAATAATCAACTTTATTTTTATGCCACAGTGCACAAAGCACCCTTTCCTCCACTATACTCATACAATCACAATAAATCAATCCTCCACTCCCAGACGCGTTGCCACCCTTCCACCTAGCTCAGCTCGCCGTCTGGGAGCTCCCATAGTCCTTTTATAGTTCCTGACCCGGAAGTGTTTCTCATCCTTCAGTCCATAATTCCTTATCACTTCCGGGTCAGATAAAAGTCCTTTTTTTCACCCCAGAAGTACATCATTCCTTCCGTTCATGTGACTTGGAAGTACTTTCGGGGTGTAGGGCAAATAGCAGTCCCTGGTTCTCCCTGCAGCGTCCCCTAGTGGCCCCCATGGCATCCAGCAGGGCTCTGTATAAAACCTGCAATGTCCATGATGCCCTGCTGGTCTTCGGTGGACCACCATACTGCAGGGAGGGCTCCACCTGGCAGCTTAGGGGCATTGGCCGGGATAAACGGCCGACCATACACCACAATATATATATATTGTATATATATATATATATATATATATATATATATATATATATATATATATCTATATATAATCTTCATTTGGATCTTGATCTTTGTTTGTCCGTGAATGAATTAGAAGAAGCACTAGATGGCAGTAGAGAGACATCTAAAACACAGGCATTGTATTAAGAATCTCCTCCAGGCTTATACTACTGAAGATTGTAGTACTCCAGTCACACCTCAAAACACGGGCATTCAAACTAAACAAATTGTTGTGCTTTAAATTAACTAAAGAGATCTTCATTTAGATCTTGATCTTTGTTTGTCCGCGAATTCCACGCATGCGTAGACCACCTTCCAGTTTAGTATGTTGTTGTTACTCACGGATGTCAACAATGCGCTGGAATAACGAAAGGGGTGGTGTCCAGTGTTACGCTGGTTAGCTCTTGAGGCCTGGTTAGAGAATGAGATTGCTAAAGATAAAAGGTATGTGCCTACATAACATATGAATGAAAGAAAGACAGTGGGTAAAATGAATGACAACGTAACAGCACGTTCCGGAAATTATTATTGTTACGTTGTAGTCGGCGAGTGCTGCGCATCTCACAGTTGTACCGTGGCTTGCTCACATGTCAGTGAAGTGATCCCTATTTATGCTTTAAAGAGCCTGGATACCTATGTGTCCCCCTTTTATAACTATTGCTCCGTGCATGTTGCCTTACTCTTTGGATTGCCACAGAGCAACCTGCAAGATTAGAGAAAGGTTGGGAAGAGATCGTGAGAGGAAACGACAGCGTCGTGAAAACGAGACGGGCTGTGAACGGACAGAAGCAGAAATGCTCCTACACCACCACATAATTACGATTCGGACAGTGATTCCGAGTAGGCCGTTCCTATCGAATCAATATCCAAGGGTTTTCTTTTTTAATTTTGTTTCCCTTATAAACAATCATAATGCTGTGTGACGAAGGGCCCAGTTCACGACTGGCAGCCGCGTTTAAACAGGGAGCCTTTCACAGACAACTTTAACATGCGCAACGTAGTTGGGCGCACATGGCTATCAATCAATCAATCAACATTTATTTATATAGCACATTTTCATAGAAAAAAATGTAGCTCAAAGTGCTTTACAAAATGAATAGAAAAATAGAAGACACAATAAAAAATAAACATAAGTCAACATTAATTAACATAGAATAAGTAAGGTCCAATGGCCAGGGTGGACAGAAAAAACAAAAAAAAACTCCAAAAGCTGGAGAAAAAAAATAAAATCTGTAGGGGTTCCAGACCAAGAGACCGCCCAGTCCCCACTGGGCAGTCTACCTAACATAAATCAAACAGTCCTCTTTGTATTTAGGGTTTTCAAGGAAAGACCTGATGATGATGGTCTCGTAAACTTCTGGCTTTCAGTCCATCAATGTTGGTGCATCATGATGCTTTGAGTAGGTGGTGGTGGCGCAGGCCGCCACCACAAAGAAACCGGAAAAAGAAACAAAAGAGAGAGTAGGGGTCAGTACGGATTTTGGAGCCACTATGAATAGGTATTATGAAGAATTAAACATACAGAGTATCAGTATTAAGTTAAAGTGAAGTTATAAAAAGGCCATGTTAAAGTAATGTGTTTTCAGCAGTGTTTTAAAGTGCTCCACTGTATTTGCCTGGCGAATTCCTATTGGAAGGCTATTCCAGATTTTAGGTGCATAACAGCAGAAGGCCGCCTCACCACTTGAGTATATATATATATATATATATATATATATATATATATATATATATATATATATATATATACATATATATATTGTGGCACGACCAGGAGAAACAGAGGAGGGCTTGTACCTCCTCCAGACCGTGAGGGGGCGTCTGTCCTGGTTATGCTGGTGGCCTCGGGTAGGGGGCATGGAAGCCCAGCCCTGTAGGGGCCCATGGCCACCGCCAGGCGCCCCACTTCCAGACCATCATCTGCCACAACCGGCCGAGGCAGGAGCCCGGCCAGGACGCCCAGGAGGGCGGAGGAGGGCCTGTACCTCCACCAGACCACGAGGGGTGCCCGCCCTGGTTACGTTGGTGGCCTCGGGTAGGGGGCATGGAAGCCCAGCCCTGTAGGGGCCCGTGGCCACCGCCAGGCGGCGCCCGCTGTCTGAACAGCCCTGGAGCCCAGCACTTCCGCCACACCAGGAAGTGCTGGGGAAGACAACAGGGGACACCCGGACGGCTTCCGGGTGCACAGCCGGCACTTCCGCCACACAAGGGCGGGTCTGCGGAGGAGTGCCCGGGAGCAGCTGGGGCCCATCTGGGTTCCCATAAAAGGGGCCGCCTCCCAGCAGTCGGCGCGAGAGTCGGGACGAAGGAAGACAAAGCTGGCGAGAGGACAGGAGGCGGCCAGAAAAAGACTGTGTCGCCTGGACTTTGGGGGATCAGTGCTGGAGGCACTGGGGGTGATTGCATGGTAGAGACTTGTAAATATTAGTGTTAATAAACGGTGTGTGGTGAAATTATGATGTCCGTCTGTCTGTGTCCGGACCAGCGTTCACAATATATATATATATATATATATATATATATATATATATATATATATATATATATATATATATATATTGTCAGGGATGCCATGGGCAACGACCCGGCCTGGACGCCTTGAGGGACCGGAGGAGGGTCTACGTGCGCCCTGGATCACGTGGGGGCCGCCTTCCTGGTTGATTTGGGGGCCACGGGCACAGAACTTTGAAGCTCCACCCTGTAGGGGCCCGTGGTCACTGCCAGGGGGCGTTTCCGTGCCTTGGGAGCCCTGGTCCTCAGCACTTCCGCCACACCAGGAAGTGCTGGGGGGAAGAAGAGCAGGGACACCCGAAGTGCTTCCGGGGATGCAGCCGGCAATTCCACCACACAAGGGTGTGTCGGCGGGTGATTGCCAGAACCCACCTGGAGCACATCCAGGTGATAATAAAAGGGGCCACCTCCCTTCATTCAGCGCGAGAGTTGGGAGTGGAGTGGACTGAGCCTACTGGAGGAGACAAGGAGGCAGCCTGAAGTGAAGAAGGCATTGTTGTGGCCAGGACTTTGGGGACTTTTCGGGGTTTTGTGATGCACTTTTGTAAATAAACGTGTTGTGGGTGACATGAACGTGTCCACCTGTCTGTGTCCAGGCCAGCTTCCACTATATATATATATATATATATATATATATATATATATCCTGCGGTGGGCTGGCGCCTTACCGAGGGTTTGTTTCCTGCCTTGCCCTGTGTTGGCTGGGATTGGCTCCAGCAGACCCCGTGACCCTGTAGTTAGGATATAGCGGGTTGGATAATGGATGGGTGGATATATATATATATATATGTATATATATATATATATATATATATATATATATATATATATACAGTATATATACATATATATATATACCAGTAGGTAGTGTCATGGGACCCCAAATCCTTAACATGCCTGCAGAAAGTGAATCATGGGTTCAAATAACCTTTACTTTAAGTTTAAGCCTTTAATACAAATGTCAGGAATCCTTCCTTTTTCTCCCAGACCTCATCCAACACATGTTTTCCTCCTCTTCCCAACTCCGACTTCCTAAGTGAGATAAAGATGCTGTACCTAGGAATACTTCCAGTGCCACAACACTGCATGAAAGAAGCACCTCTGGATCAAGTGAAAGACCCTCAATGTAGGGATGGAACTACACTTTCCAGTGTGCCCTGTAGGTGTGTGCATAGGTGCATGACCCAGGGATACTGTTACCTAGTGTATCAGGGGAGCATACAGTTTTGGAAGACTGTCTCCACCTGTCCAACAATTTTATAATCCTGTCTGGATAAGGGAACGCTGCCCATCCCGGCCTGAACATCAGTATGGATAATGTATGTTGCATGCAATGTATAATTTTTATTTATTTTATTTTGGTATTATATTTTTGCCATTTGTTCTGAGGAGTCATCTGAGTAAGATTTTAATTGCACAATATACATATGACAGTAAATCTGAGTTGACTTGACTTGAGTTAGTGAAGTGCAAATGCAAGTTTAAGTGAGAATTCTTGCAGAAGCGTTTCAAACTAAGTGAAGATAATTGATTACGATATCTATACATACTGAACATCAGTTTTTCCAGTTCTTTGCTCTTCCAGGTCACAAACAACAAGAGCAAATTCAAAGAAAAACTGACCAGCATGTAAAGATAATTCATTTCAGGGCATACACATTCACACATCTACATTGGGACAATTTAGCATTACCAATCAACCAAATAACAGAAATTTAGACTGTAGAATAAAGTGAGGAGGGCCTCTCAGAGAGAACAAATGTGAACGTGAGAGTATCTAAACTTCACACTGAAGGCTTCCAAGTCAGAAATTAAACCAGGGTTAAGGTGCTAGGATGGCATAATACAGCTTTTTCTGCTTCAAGTGTTACTCTTTACTTCCAATGTGATTCTAAATTTTGCTTCTTCTGAGTCTGAGTGAATTTTTCACATCTTAAAGACATGCACATTGTGTTGCTTTGAACTGACTTTTGGATGCATATATTTGAACAAACTGGCGGCTCCTCCAAGGATAATAGTCCTGTGCCCGTTGCGTGAAAAAAAAAACAAAACATGGGTTATTTTGGGTCCTGTTATCACTGCATTGTTAGCAATGATGTCTTACATTGGTACTATGGAATATACAGCATATTTAGATATGCAGAATGCTGTCACTAATGTACTGTAGATATTTTAACACTTGTCACATTATACACATATATGCTATCTGCAAATAAAAGCAATGCCATCTTCTACTTCTGATTTGAACCACAAAGCCAATTTTCACAATATGTATGTACTTCTATAAAGGACAGCAAATGCCTACAACTCACCTTACGAGTAGTGATGCTTCAGCAGCAGGTCAACATTTCAAGAATAAAGCAATCTAAAATGAAAAGAAATGCCCTAAATAACTACCTGTTAGTATCTGAGCATATTTTCTCAGAAGCCCAGTACTTCATATTGGTGACTTTTAACACAATAATATGGATTTTAAAAGTTATCTTTAGGAACCTCTACAATTCTGACTTCAGAGCTTTCATGGTGTGGAAAAGGTTAACTGGGGTCCTAGTTCCTCCATAGTTTGCACTTTTCTTGTGCTCAATGCTACCGATGTAGGCTTCAGCTCTGTTACCCTAAAGATAGACTTGGCAGGATCAGGCAATGAATGGATGGCATTTCTTTAAATTGTGCAACAGCTGTAACATTAATAGTATAGTATGCATCTTCCAGTGAGAATATGAGCCTCAGTTTATTCAAAGTATTATTTGTATATTCTTTCCACTTTTTAACTAATTTAATCTGCTGTCAGAATTTCATTAGAAGTAATTGAAGTTGTGTTCTCCAGGCAGATCCAAAATGATGATATGCACAAACTGTTAGACCCCAGTCTATCTATCTATCTATCTATCTATCTATCTATCTATCTATCTATCTATCTATCTATCTATCTATCTATCTATCTATCTATCTATCTAATGTAAACTTTAGATCACTCACATCAACATGTATATTTATTTTATAAGGCCTATAGTGAAAGCCATCCATCCACTCATTTAAATTAATATATTTTTAAAGAAATGGTTAACTTAATTAACCCGCTTAAATAATTAACTTGCAAATTAGGCTTGACTGCTGTTTAACATTTATGAGACAGAACATGCTCTCAGTCATTAGCCTGGTTCTTCTTGAACTTTGAATGTTTAGGTCTGCCTGATCTTCTGAAAAATCAATTTATAAGCCTTCTTTTTGCTGAATGTTATTTTTTTCCTTTATTCAATATGCAATATGTGTTTCAAAAGAAGTGTTCAGTCCCCTGTAGTACAGAAGTAAAATCAAGACTGATAAATAAAAGCACCCGAGACCTGTTTATGTTAGGATGTAATTTCACTGTGGTGGGTATAGCAGCCATTTCATGTTAAACTGTTTCACACAATATGGGGCCTATGCAGAGTCATTAGGGATTTACCATATTTTTTATATAACCATTGTTTCAATATCCTGAAGAAACACAAGGGGGCAGTATTACCTTAAAAAAGCAACCACATGTGAGACAGTAAAGCAATGACCACACTAGACAAAGAGCCGGTGAGTATTGGTTCAGTGGATTGTATGGGTCCTGATGGAGGACTGGGCTGCTCTTTCTGTGCTTGTGCAGGTGACTTTGGGAAAATATCCTCAAAAAGTATTGAGTAGGTAATGCCAATTTTTAACTTGATTTTAAACATTGGTTAAATGTACTATAATAGTGTTGCTTAATACATTTCTGTTTTTTTAACTTAGTGGGTGTGATTTGAAGTTTGGAAAATGTAGTTAGAAGCAATGAAGACATTTACTTTCCCAGCATGTAGCAGCGAAGGATTATCAATCTTTGTATTTGGCCTGCCCCTACGAAAGCATATAATAGTCATTGATGCTTTCCCAAATTACATCATGCTTGCTTTAGGTCCTTCTTCTTTTTCTCTTTTAAAATGAGCTCTAGCACTTTGTGAAATAAGAACTCATTAATATATTGGATTTTCAAATGGCTGCTGGCTTGATTAATTGTTTAGATCAATATTGTGAAACAAAATCAAACAAGTAGACCAATATAAAAATTGTGCTCCTGCATCAGAGACATGTTGGCTACCCCAAGTTCTGCTTCTCTTTTGGCAACAACATCAGGTATCGATTCTCCATTAGAGTCAAACTGAAAGTCATTGTAGGAAGCACAGTCCCTCTGGAATTGTTTTGTCTCTATATTAACAATGTTAGTGCCTGACAACATGCTGTATCTATTGAGCAGACATAACCGGGGCTCAAACCGGCAAATTAGCCACGGTCAATGGATCGCTCAGTAATTTATCTTAAAGTCTGCAGTTCTGTAGGTATGCCTTGCATTGCTGAAATTTATTTCAAATTTATCTGTTTCTTTTAAATTGCTACATGACCATTTCTGGGTAATAATATTTTTAAAATTAGTAAGAAAATGGAAGGTGTCCTATTGCTTAAATATTTCATTACCACTCTGCTTGGGACAGAATAAGATGTTGTACTATTAACACATTAAAACTCTACAAAATTCTTATCAAGGATGGACATGTTAGAAAGGTCACCCGTGCAGGAAAAGGGAAAAGTTATGAATCGGTTATCTAACATCTTTCATTTTTTACAGTTATCAGTAAAAACAGCAAACAAGAGAAAAGATAACAAGACAGCCTTAATATGAAGATGACACTCCATTAGTACATGTTTGCTCAATATTGTGTAAACTGATTTGGCTTTGATTTGTAGAACATGGTGAAGTTTCTTATACAAATTTCTACTCCAGCTCTTTCAACCCCCAATTTGCCTGCTGACAGAACAGAATCCCTTTAGAGACCAGAATGTACCAACCTGTCACTTTTATGCACTAACCATATTCTGGATAACCTACTTCATAGCCATATGTTTAGGATCCTGGGCAATTTACCACAGAGAGGATCACCATGAGTCAGAGCCCTCTTCAGAAAATTAGCTTATTACAATACTGTGGATATACAGTAAACAAGCAACCTGAAACTTGGAGCAAATAAATAGCAACAGAAATAATGCAAGTTGAATGTAATGGTGGCAGGGAGAGCCTTCAGAAAGTATTCAGACCCCTTCCCTTTTTTAACATGTTGTTTTGTTGCAGCTTTGTGCTAAGGAAAAACAGGATTTTAAAGGATGTTTGCAAACCTATTAAAAACAAAAAAATGAAATATCTAAATGATACAAGGATTCAGATCCTTTGCTATGACACTTGACATTTGCCTCAAGTGCATCCCATTCTATTGGTCAAAATTGAGATGTTTCTAAAACTTGTTTGGTCAGTTCAGTTGATTGTGCATGTATAGGCACCTGTCTATAAAAGGTCTGACAGTTGACAATGTGTATTAAAGCAAATATCAAGTTACGAGTTTAAAGGAATTGCTTGTAGACCTTCAGGATGGCATTGTATTCAGGCACAGATGTGTGGAAGGCTACAAAAAATCTGTGCAGTACTGAAAGTTCCCAAGAGAATAAAATGACATACGTTTGGAACAACCACAACTCTTCCTAAAGCTGGCTTCCTGGTCAAACTGAGCAACTGGGGAAGAAGGGACTTGGTAGGGGAGTTGACATAGGTCTCAGTGGTCACTCTGACTAAACTCTAGAGAATCTGTGTTGAGAAGAGGGAGACTTCCAGAAGAAGACCTACCACTGCAACACTCCACGAATCTGGACTTTATGACAAAGTGGCCAGGCAACACATAAAACTCACCTGGGGTTTACAAAAAGGCATCTAAATGACTCTCATACAGTGAGACACAAAATTCTTTGGTCTGATCAAACCAACATTGAACTGTTTGGCTTCAGTTCTAAGCATCACAACTGAAGGAAACAAGGCACTGCACATTACCCGAGCAAAACAATTACAATGATAAAGCATGGTAGTAGCAGCAGCATGCTGAGGGGTTGATTTTTAGCCGTAGAGCTGTGAGACTAGTCAGCACTGAGGGAAAGCTGAACAGGGCAAAATGTAGAGATATTCTTAATGAAAACCTGCTCCAGAGCAATCTGGGCCTCAGACTGGGCTGAAGGTTCACCTTCCAACAGGACTGTGATCCTAAGCACAAAATACAGAGAACACAGGAGTGGTTTGGGGACAATTCTTGGAATGTCTTTGAGTTGTCCAGTGAGAGCTTGTACTTGAACTCAATCAAACATCTCTGGAGAGACCTAAAATAGTTTTCGACCAAAGGTCTTCATCCAGCCTGACAGAGCTCTTGAGGTTCTGCAGAGAAGAGTGGCATAAAATCACAAAAAAATCAAGGTGTGCAATGGTTGTCACATCACATCAAAGAAGACTCCAGGATGAAATCACTAGCAAAGGTGCTTCAACAAAGTACTGAGTGAAGGGTCTAAATAGTTGTGCCAAAGTGATTTTTGATAAATTTGTAAATACTTCATGTATACCCATTTTTACTTTATCATTTGGATATTGGGTGTTGCTTGAAAAGGAAAAAATAATTTTAGCAATGGGGCGGCACTGTGGCGCAGTGGGTAGCGCTGCTGCCTCGCAGTTAGAAGACTGGGGTTCACTTCCTGGGTCCTCCCTACAAGGAGGACAAATGATTAGCCAAAAATGATTCATAATATGGGTACAAATGAAAACCCCGAATAGTTGTGAGACAGAAAGTTTCAACCAAGACATGATCAAAACAAGCAAGGGCAAGAATGTGAAGATATCAATTTTTTATAGGGCAAAATCTAAAATCAAAAAACATCAGAACCAAAAAATACCAGCAGATGATAAAGTACTAAAGTCTTCTTGAAATGTTTACTGTATTAGGAATTCAAGCAGACTTCTGTCAGCCAAGAGTTATCGAAGTCACTATTTGCAGCCCTATTTACACCAGAAGATTGGATGATGTCAGAACTTACAATAGACATGATTATGTTTTCAACCTGAATATTAGCATTAATAATGGTGATAAATCAAAATGGTGTTGAGAAACAAACAAAAAATAAATCTAATAAAATAATTCAAAATGCAATTAAAACCTATATTTCACAAAAGAAGATATTTTGTTAAATAAAATAATTGCTCAGAGTCATAACAATTACCGTAATTATTAAAAAAAAAACTCATAGTACAATACAAAATCCAGGGGTTCATCAATACAAAACTATGATAAAATAAGTGTCATCAAAACTCCTGGTGAATTTCTTCTTTAATTTTTAGATTCAAAATCATTATCCATGTCATGCTTTTATAAACTCCCAGTGATGTGAATATCCTTATGAGATCCCCAGATCCGGAGTGAAAATTTCAGCTTTTCAAATATAAGCATGTCATTCTGCTAAATTTTTGTTCTATTAAAAATATTAATCTGCAATTTGCAAGTTAAAAAAGAACTATATTTAGTATTACAAATTAGCATATGATCTTTTTTTGAACAAAATAAATATCTGTTGGCAAGTTGAATTGCTAAAAAATTACAAGTGGTTGTTTTTTTCTTTCATTTAATCTGTAAATAGGGTAAGCAATATTTACTTGACAAGATTTCTTTAAAAAGTCAGTAAATCGTACAACAAAAATCTTTTCACTCAGATTTAGTTTTTTGAAGCACACAATGTCAAGCCTGAGGTTGGATCAGTCTTGGTGGCATTGCACGATGAGAGCAGCAACAAGCCATGAAATTAAAGAATGGGTTTAATTAACAACAAGACTCAGCGCCTAATTAAGCAACTGGTTGGAGTAAAATTTGTTGGGGTTTCAGGCCCAGACTTAGTTGGTCTTCTGTTGGCTCACTCACTTTACATTTCATTTCTGTTTAAGGAAAGAAATGAAGCAATTCCGGGAAACAAATCTTAAAAAAACAAGTCAATTACAATTCATTCAAAAGAAGTAACATAGTAGCAAAAACAGGTCACTAATCAAGAAAAGGGTTAGAATGAAAACCTGCAGCCACAACAGCCCTCCAGGATTGGAGTTTGAGATCCCTGTGCTTTGTAGTAACACAAAACAAAGCTTAGGAACTCATAACCCTAATGTTGCTCTGCTGCCTGGTAGACTGCAAATCCAGGGTAACAGTCTGTTGCCCACCTACAGCATGACCTAATTCGCAGGTATTCACCTAACAGGCCCTGTTAATTAGACAATTAAGGATGTTTTTTTCCCCATTGCTTGGAATAGTTTTATCTTGTATTACCCCTCTCAGGATATCCATTAATTTGATATGTTTGTTTTGCTTTCGGGAACAAGATCAACACCTACTTAGTTTATATTGCTTTTTAATGCTGTGTTCTACTGTTATTCTTCTTCATTTTTAATTTGTTCCAAGAATTATATTTTTGTATTGTCGCTTTAGGTTCCTTGGGTGCAGTATATAAAGTAATTTTATTATAAACAAATAATTATAGAAAACCTATTTAGAATCCAATAGAGGAAAAGGTAGAATCAACCAACATGCATCATTCCAGAACTATGCATCCTGTAAAACTGGAAGTGAAGACTAATTACTCCATAGTTTTACTTTTCTGATGTTTACCTTCCAGCATGTTTCACATATGGAGATCGTGCTCTTCTGACCCCCTGAGTTTATGCCTCATTTTCCCAATCCAACTGGAGAAAGGCTTATAAAGATGGCTGAATTGGGTCAGTAATTTTCCAAAAAACATCCACATTTACCCTCCAGGGTGAGCACAACATGCTGATAACACTTTATTTGTATTCCTGTAGGAGCAGCTGTAACTTTCACCTTCCCACATAAGCTTTCTTTTGCAAGTGAATAAAGAAAATGACACTTATTTGACACTGAGTTAAAAATCATGTCTTAGTTCTTTACTGGGTATGAAGGCAGCAGAGCTAAGGAAGGTAGAGAGGCAGCAATCAAAGCAGTACATGTTTAATTTAACCTTACATATTTACAGAGGTCAAGTTCTCGGGGTGGGAGAACATCAAGAGGATACCTTATTATGACCATCCTTGAAAAAAATGTCCAATACATGCAACAAATAGGTACATTAGAGGGGGCACTCACTTGCCAAAGCTTAGACAGTTTTATAGGTTTTCGAATCTGAAGTCTGGAAAGTAATCTGCCAGCAGTAGAGCAAGTCTAAATTTCACGTAGTGAATGCTTTATCTGCAGAGATGTGACAATCTTATTATCACCCTGCCAGCAAAGGAACCACTCGTGGTTCAGGAGGTAAGTCTCACAAATGCTGACATGCAGTGGCTGAGTGTTGATCTCCCATGGAAGGTCATATTCATTCACTCCATCTCATGAGAGAGATGCTGTTATATAAAACCCCCACAGAAAAAAGCAACACTGAGGAACAGTCTTAGTGTGTAGGGCAATACTAGACTCTGCTTTAGTTTTGTTTGTACTGCCTAAAGCATGGAGACTCTAACATCTGCAGAAGGTAGCACTGCAGCCCAGATTTCAAAGGAGGGCCAGTGGACAAGCAGTGCACTGGAAATGGTTTAAAGGCTTTCTATACTGCAGAACAATTCAGCGAAAACAAAAATGAAGACTAAGGACAATGTCACACTACTTGACTTTTATTGCAATATTCATAATTTTACACATGTATTTTTTTTCAATTTTGGGATTTTGAAATTTGAGGATTTCCATTTAAAGACTCCATTTTAGACATATATTTCATAAATGGAATTGAATTAACAAACTTGTTTTTTGTTATTGTAATGTTTTTCTTTGTTTATTCAATGCCATTTGGCGGCAATCTCACTCTGCGTCATCTCAGAGTTAGCTTATTTTTCAAGTAGGAAAGGATTGTGCTGGGTTTTGACCTTAACTCCTGGCTAACATATTTGTCACACCATAAGAAAAGGTGAAATTTAAAAGTCAGGCTGAGATTGTGGCTCATATCACCCTATCTGGAATGTGCTTATTTAGCCACCAGTGCTGTTAACTGGCTTTCAAAATTCTTTAGTGATACATTGGATAATAGAAGCCCCACTGAAAGATTGTGGACGAGTCCTATAATCCTTCATCCCCTGCAATTCCCAGGTGTGTAATTTACCATCCTTAAGGTGACGAGATCTTGTTAAGTCTGACATGCGGACCAGCTCAAAGTTGTGTAGGCATGATGCTGGAAATTGAGATGGCACTATTTCAATGGCAGACAACAAAATGGCAAGTGATAAAAGAGAAGAAGGTATCATTATGAAAATAAATTGTATTGTGCTGGATATATGAAGCGATCACCTTTACCATCAATCTTCACTAATACTTATCAGTCAGGTATAATTGGGCAATAGATGTTGTGATCAATGTTGATGTTGATTTTTATTAACTTCATATTTTGTCTACTCTGTGTGACCATAAGGTACAAAAACTAAAACAGGCATGTTTTAAACAATATTCTCTGTGATAGTGTACTAGAGGAAAGAAAGTCAGAGCCATCTCCAGTTAATGCTTATCAGTCTGGGCCTTCAGAGCCTACAGTCTGTGATAACCAGCCTTAGTTGAAAAGATATTTCAATCGATGAGTGTTTCTTCTGAAAATTCATCCCTGCTGGTGAATTTTACTGCCAGAAAGAGACTATCCAGTCTTATTGCCAGAGGTGACAGGAGATGCTCTCCAATCTTGCTGCTTGAGGCTCTGCTAGGAAGAGATTGGCCAGTTTTGCTTCCAATGTCCTTGCCATTAAGTTTTTTAGAGTTAAATCCAGTATTATGGGTGAGGTTGCTCCAGAGTTGCTGCCAATGTTTTGCCAGAGGTTGTTCCACAGTTGCTGCCCATGACCTCTTCAAGGTGTGTTCCACTTGGGCTACCAACAATTTCATTGATGCACACTCCAATTAATCAAGTGTCCTACCTCCAGGAGGAGGCTTTCCAGAATCCTGTGCCATGTTTCTAGAAGAATCTCTTTCAAAATCCAGAGTCATGCCTCCTGAAGGGGGTGTTTTTAACTTTTCCCTCAAAGGTTAAGAACTTTGAAACTTATATTTTGGAATTCTTACTTTTTAATGATTGTTTTGTGTATTGTACTTTTGGATTATTAAATATATCTTTGGTGAATTAATTTTTCTGTTTTGTCTTTTTTTGTGATGTACAGTATTCTGTGCTTTGGTCTTGGCTTTTTGCTTTCTATTTGATGTCTTTGTTTGAGTTTTGTTCTTTGTTTATTACTTTATTTGCAAAACTATAAAGAAATAAGTGAATAAACTTAAATTAAATAACAATGAAAAATAAACCAACCTATTATTCAACACTGTATACAGCAAATAATTTTATTATTGTTTCTTTGATTTTTTAAAATCTTGAATTCTTTATTAGATAATGCTTTACTATTGAGGAAGTTTATATCATTTTGGTCAATAATTTGGGGAAAGATCATAGCTATGCAAATCAAAACATGTGTATACATACTGTAAGTAATAACAACTGTGCAGGGCAACATACTGTGATATAGAAAAGTATAAAGAAACTAATTCACAGAAAATAAGTCATATTAAGTAATACCACAAATATAATGGATATATTTTATTGAATAATAAAATTACCCTTTATTACTATTTCTCTGTGACTTCACTTTATAAAGAATGTAACCAAGATGCAGCTACGTTGTCATCAAGATGTATGATAGACTATGGCAAGTATGCGATTGTTTAATTTATTTAGAATTTCTGTTCAGTTTTGCAAAATGAATGTGCATGTGATGCAGCTCCTATTGATGATTTCTTAATTTGTTACAGCTCTTCTGCTTGCTATTTGTTATGTAAGTGATTTTTTTTGTTACCCAGTTAAAGCCTAAAAACTCCTGAGAAAGTGAGAAAACCCAAGGTGGGCTGTATATGAACAAATAAATGGTATAAACTTTTGGTTTTCTAGGGAAAGAAACAAGAAATTTACCAACACATTTCAATGTAAGTTGAGTTAGAATTAATTATTTTAAATAAAGTAAAAAGAGTCATTTTTGAGGTATTTAAAAGATCTTTTAAAATAACCCCTTATGTTAGAAGCAGATATTCTGACAATTTCATTATAAAAGCAAGACAACTATTTTAATGAAACTTTAACTGACTGATTTAAACTTAATAGGTTTAATGTAGAAGAAGCTAATGAAATGTCATTTTCATAAATGAATGGCAGTTTGCAGCATACAATTAAAGGAAATTCTTCAGAATAGTTTAATGCCCTCATCAGTGACATTATGGTTACATTTTTAGAAGCCTAACTTCATTTTTAGGAAACTGGAACAGGATTTGATATTTTGATGAAGTTATCAGACTATCTCAGGGTCAAGACAATGATAAGGATGTGAATTCAGATTCTGCATGTAGGCAGTGTTGCTAAGTAGCTGTATCTAAACCATACATTCAGATCACATCTCACATTCATCTGTCGTTCTTGTTGTTAGCTTGAATAAGTTACTTAACTAGCAGGAATCATACATTTCATTTGACAAACAGGGCTCTCATGCATTTGAACATCAGCTATGAATATATATATAGATTGCTTGCCTGTCTTGTTTCTTGCTGTGGTCACAGGTAATCTGGATATTTTCACGCAACCATCGCTGTGTTGTTGCTAGCAATATTTTGCTGTTGCTATCACATGATGGCTGATAAATACATTAGGTGACATCATCAACCAGATTATATTTAAATGAAGGTGTGCTACCAAAGTGTCAAAACTTAATATTTGAAACTTAAACCTTCATATACCTAACATCTGAATCTACATTGGAAGGAAAAAGTATTTGTGTATTATTATTCATTTTGCTGTTTGGTTGTTGCTTTGGGCTTTGATAACTCTGCATTCTGTTTAACATTCTAATTTTTGATCAGTTCCAGTTGTAACCACTAGGTGGCAGATCTGAGCCCCAAACACCAGACAGAACTACTGCACCACAGGTACAGCTTCAAATAAAGGAATTTTATTTACAAACATACCTTAAACAGGCTTCTTTCTACTCCTACCAGCTCTAGAAAGATGAGTGATTTTAACTCCCCCACACAGGGTCGACAAAATAAATGAAGGAAAGGGAGAATTTAACTTGCCTATCTCCAGAGACAGCAAAATAATATAGGAAAGAGGAAGAGGATTTTAACTTAGCTAAACAATTGTCAGTTTTGCCTTTGGCAATGGGGTTAATTAATTAATTTGGTAAAGCTCCTACTTTATTTTTCCTTTAGGAAGTGGTTGCTGGCTATTAGGCTTATATCAAAGCAACTGAAGCATACTTGTTTTAAGGAACAGAATAATACAAGTTAGTGATAAACAAACGAATTATAGAAACATCATAACTGCATATATATAAACATAGAAGACAGGATGCAAGACTGTTGAAACAAGCGAACATACAATACAGAAGAGGCTGGCTATTTACTTGCTACTTAGAGTTCTAATTTATCTTGGCACAGATAAACTGTTTTTTGATAGTTGTGGCTGTTGTTGCATCAGGTTCAAGTGGAGGTTTTTTACTGCATTGGAGTACACTCTTTGTTTGTTCATAGTGTGCTGTGCTTTTTTATATTCTTGTTAAACTTTATGCTGCATCCTTTGCAACTTCATATTTAAAAACACAATTTTTTCTGGCTCAAGAGTTTATGTTGATGTTCCCTTCTTGGAGCAATGGCTGCTTCTCTGTCTTCTTAGACTGTGCTAAGTCATTGGCACAATGCTTGGCTTGGAAGAGTGGATCTGAGCTTTCAAGTCCACAAAGACAAGAGATTGCCTGCTTTCAGTTCCCCAAATAGGGAGCAGCTCATTAGCTTTAGGTTTCAGAGAGTTGAGTTCAGAGAGTTGAGTGCAGCTAATTTTTGAAGGGAGTTGTAACCTCAGATGATTGGATTACAGTTAGAATTAGTGCCTGCTCATGAGCTTGTTATTTTGTTCATCACAGTTGTCACTTGTTGAATTATATCTCCTTATTTGAACTTGGGTGACCATTTGGCACCTTCTGGTCAGAAAAGTTGTCAGTTGGATTTCTGCATCCCTGTTAAATCTACAGTCTTAACAGTCCCTGTGTGCCACTAAAAAGGCTAGCAAAATGGGCAATGCTTATTTTGTCCTACACAGAACAACATACACAAAACATAATATTAGATAGTATACTCCATCCTTTTTCTTCTACTTCCGCTCCTCTCCCTGTAGGTAAGTGTCTTCCCTCTCCTCCCAACTCTGACTCCCCAACCAAGGTGAATAGGCCTTTTTATGCTGGGCTTTAAAGTACTTCCAGTGCCAAAGTATTGCATGGTAGAAGCACTTCCAGGTCAGGAGAAAGCCTCTCAAAGAATGGATAGTTTTCCCCACCAGCTCCCCTTGGTGACACCCATGGCATTCCATGACCAACTGGACTACAGTTCTGAAAATACCCTATGGATGTAGGCATGGGTGCACCAATCCATGAGTACTGCCACCTAGCATATAGGGGTGGTATGCAGTTGGGGGTGAGTGTCTCTCCCAATCCACCCATCTTATAGTCCCACTCGGGAACAGGAACACCATTCATTCCAGCTAGGACCTCAGTCCAATGTCTCTTTCTATTACACTGCCTTTTGACAACAATTCAACAATCATATTATGTAATATCATCTACTGTTGGATTCTGCTCTGTACTTGTAATATTTCCACTTTACTATTATATTGTTTTGAGGATTACTTGTGTTCTGTTCGGTGTATTGTATTGCATCTACCCCCTTTTTTTGACACCCACTGCATGCTAAACTACCTGGAAAAATGCCTCTCTTCGATCTGCCTTTCCTCTAGGTTTCTTCCATTTTTTCACTACAAGGGTTTTTTTGGGAGTTTTTCCTTGTCTTCTTAGAACATCAAGGCTGGGGTCTGTCAAAACGCATGGCCTGTTCAAGCCCATGTCATATTCCAGCTCTGACAACACAAGGACATAACCGTATATCAATTTGTGTCAATACTGCATGGATTTCTATCAATCTTAAGGCTTTGTTGGGATCTGTCCTGTGACATTCATTACTGTCTGATTGCTTCTCAGTAGATATTCTATACATTTAACTTATCTATCTTCTTAAACAGTAGTTTTTTTATGAATTTAATAAATTAATATTTGATAGAGTACCCTTTGACAAAAAATACAGTCATGAGTCTTTTAAGTCTTAACCATTTATGCACATGTGTGCTGTTTTAGCCTTTTTCCAACACTGGTCAATCTTCTGGGAAGGGGCTAGTTTGTAAGAATATTTCAGCTTCTCTCACATCTTCTAAATCAGGATGGATTAAGTTCTGAACTTTGAGGTGTCTACTCTAAAACATTAACTTTTTGTTTTTTGACAATATATCTGTGGGTATATTTCATAACATGGTCCTACTGAGAGTTGTATATTCTCCTGTCCAGCAGATTATCCTCCAGGACTCAAAATACTTTTCTTGGTCTGTTTTAACTTACAAGAAGGGGAATTACCAGACAAAGTCAACTCTTTACAATGCCCTGAACTAGTAAAAGAAAGACAGTGGGGAACCTATACTAATATACTGAGAGTTCTTCAAATAATTAGTGTGAAAGGCTGTGGCCATATTTGTACGGTTGCTATGTTTATGGGCGGACATTTGGCATGGAGGTCACATGATGCAATGGTTTGACATTCCCTTCCAATTTGAAATAGTGGCCTACATACAGTATGTTGTTACTCTGGTGTTGTATAAATTATGATCTCTGGTTTCCACTCTATTTAGTTTTTGAAATTAATTCCTGGTTTCTGCACTTGGTTTTAGTTTGTCCTCTGTGTTTTTTGAACTCCCACTTTTCTGTTCTTGTTTCTTCTCTATCATGTTTAAAATCTTAGTCTGAACACCTTTCTCTTGCCAGTGTTTATTATAGTGGCGAAGTCTTGTCCCAGGCAGCTCTGACCCTGTAAGTGATTCCATGGGCAAATCTGGAAATAGTTCCCGGACAAGGTTTGAAAGCCCCTTCTGACCATTAGACAAGTAAGCAGACATAAAGGAGATGAGATATTGATGAGAACTCATTTTTCAGAAGGACGAGAAGCCATGGTGTTCAGAAGGAGGAGTGTTATAGGAGTTATGGAAGGAGTGAATAAAATGGATCTGAAAGTGCTTTTGTTATTGAGGCTAAGGGAACTAGCCAACCATGTGTGTAGTTAAATGTATTGGGACATAGTTATCTTTTGTGGTCTGTGTTGTTCCCTTTCTTTGTAGTAAACTCCTTCTTTTGATTTTTTGCTCTCACTGGTCATTTTTTCACAGGGTTAAAGGCCCTGCTCAAGGTTGATGTTTTTACAGTGTTTCTTGACAGGATTGATAGTATTTTGATCATGTGCAATGTTATTCTTGTTCAGTTCAGTAAAACATATTTTTCATTCTTATTAGATATGGTCTCTTGCCTACAATATAAATAATGGTAATATAAATATGAACTGCAGTTCCTACTAGGAGATTTTAAATTCTGTGTAGCTGGCCTTTGTTCAGTAAAACAGCACATGTCCTTCATCATAGGGCATTACCTTTGAAAACAACCATCATGTTTTTTGAGCGGGAAAAAAAAAATAACTGTGACATAACATTTTTGACACCATAACTATTCCAGTGTACAATAAATTAGTCATGGACTTGAATCTGAAATCTTCTCACCTTATTGTTTCATTTCCCTGAAGGAATTTCCAGCCTGAAACCAAAAATTCCCATTGAAGTGTGGGAATCTGAAAAATGCTTCACCTGAAAACCAGATAGAAAGAAGCATTTTCAATAAATATATCTACCATTTCATTTAATGAAGATGACTTGCACAAAGGTATGACGAGCACAAGCACACGTTTAGGAAATGCTGTTTGTAGACAGCACTCTCCAATGGAGCATTTTACAGCAGCATGACTGCCTGTGCCCAGCAAACGTGTTGAGACTGAAAAGATCAATTTCAGTCTCATCAGACTATTGAGACATCTTCTGCTTTATTATTATTCTTGCACTTTACCACATTCCTTCTAACAAATTGTTACTGAGGTCTTCTTTACTTCAGTTTTATTGAGCTTAAATACCAAGTTACAATAAGTAAAATAAAATTTAATCAAAAATGCAATCAGTATAACACAGAGAAAATTAATATGCATTAAATCATAATAAACACTTAACACTCTACTCCTATCCAGTTCATAGAGCTATGTGAACAAAAAGCCCTTTACAAGATAGTTCCTCATCTACTGTATATTAAAACATCAAAAGAAAAAGAGAAAAGAGGCAGAGGCCCAGTAGGCTTATTTTAAAACAATATTAATTCATTTTTTCAGATTCTGAACAAGCTTTGCACCATACCATGCATGAAAAATTAATCTTTTTATATCATATAAGATTGTGCTTTCCTATTGGGTTATGTGGGATAGGATAGACGTTTTTCATTTGAGCAAGGTATAGCATGTAAGTGCCTGAGCAATGAAATATACTGTATAGAACACAATACATTCGCAGGTTTACCTTATCTGATATTACACCAACCAATGCCATTAGAAGGGTTAGAGAATATTTAAAACATATGTGATTTTTTTTCCACCCAAAATTAATCTAGAGTTGAACAGTCCCAAAACATATAACCTAGCAAGGCCAGCGCTTCAAACCTTTATTGGCAGGAACAAAGCCTCATTCACTTCAAACCAAAAGTATTCCATTGATTATGAGACCTATTAATTGTTATTTAATAGATAGGACAAAGCTAGCTAATGTACTGTATTACAGTATTGGTGTCAATGTAAGGTAGTAACCTTGTGAAGGGTAAATTCAGCTTATCATGGGTTTCTCATCCTAAATCCAATAAGAAAGTGCTGAGCAGCATTTCACATGCATGCAAGCTTACACAAACACACACACACAGAGAAAGAGAAGGTGAGAGCACTCAAGAGTGTGAGGTAAGCCAGCACAGAGGCTGCTGTGAGCAAGTGAATGTCACAGCACAACTATGAGAAATTTAAGAATTAGCTATAGAACTTATCCATCTTGAAGACATGAACTGAAAGATCAGAATTCGTAAGCTATGTGCTTTTTTCAAAAGGGAAGAACAAGATCTATCTAAGCCAAGAGATAGAATTTATAATTGATATTCCTATTTCTATAGGAGAGAAAAAGCTCAACTAAGCTTTTTTTTCTGTTTTGTGTTGTTTGTTATTGTTATTCATCGATACATCTCTATATATACTGCTCAAAAGAATTAAAGGAACACTTTTTAATCAGAGTATAGCATAAAGTCAATGAAACTTATGGGATATTAATCTGGTCAGTTAAGTAGCAGAGGGGGTTGTTAATCAGTTTCAGCTGCTGTGATGTTAATGAAATTAACAACAGATGCACTAGAGGGGCAACAATGAGATGACCCCCAAAACAGGAATGGTTTAACAGGTGGAGGCCACTGACATTTTTCCCTCCTCATCTTTTCTGACTGTTTCTTCACTAGTTTTGCATTTGGCTACAGTCAGTGTCACTACTGGTAGCATGAGGCGATACCTGGACCCTGCAGAGGTTGCACAGGTAGTCCAACTTCTCCAGGATGGCACATCAATATGTGTCATTGCCAGAAGGTTTGCTGTGTCTCCCTGCACAGTCTCAAGGGCATGGAGGAGATTCTAGGAGACAAGCAGTTACTCTAGGAGAGCTGGAGAGGGCCATAGAAGGTCCATAACCCATCAGCAGGGCCAGTATCTGCTCCTTTGGGCAAGGAGGAACAGGATGAGCACTGCCAGAGCCCTACAAAATGACCTCCAGCAGGCCACTGGTGTGAATGTCTCTGACCAAACAACCAGAAAGACTTCATGAGGGTGATTTAAGGGCCCCATGTCCTCTAATGGGCCCTGAGATCACTGCCCAGCAGCATGCAGCTCGATTGGCATTCGCCATAGAATACCAGAATTGGCAGATGCACCACTGGTGCCCTATGCTTTTTACAGATGAGAGCAGGTTCACCCTGAGCACGTGACAGAAGTGAAAGGGTCTGGAGAAGCCATGGAGAACATTATGCTGCCTGTAACATCATTCAGCATGAGCAGTTTGGTGGTGGGTTAATGATTGTCTGGGGAGGCATATCCATGGAGGATCACACAGACCGCTACAGGCTTGACAAAGGCACCTTGGCTGCCATTAGGTATCAGGATGAAATCCTTGGACCCATTGTCAGACCCTATGCTGGTACAGTGGCTCATGGTGCACGACAATTCCTGGCCTCATGTGGTGAGAGTATGCAGGCAGTTCCTGGAGGATGAAGGAATTGATACCATTGACTGGCCACCACACTTTCCTGACCTAAATCCAATAGAACACCTCTGGGACATTATGTTTTGGTCCATCCAATGCCACCAGGTTGCACCTCAGACTGTCCAGGAGCTCAGTGATGTCCTGGTCCAGATCTGGGAGGAGATCCCCCACAACACCATCTGTCATCTCATTAGAAGCATGCACCGATGTTGTCAGGCATGTATACAAGAACACAGGGGCCATACAAAGTGCTGCGTACAATTTTGAGTTGCTGCAATTAAATTTTGGCAAAATGGACTAGCCTGCCACATAATTTTTTCATTCTAAATTTTTGGGGTGTCTTTGAATTCAGGGCTCTGTAGGTTGATCATTTTCATTTCCATCAAACGATGTGGCATCCTTTCGTTCCTAACACATTACCCAGTCTATATCAGTATAGATATCCAGGAGGATTTCTTTTTCCCATTGAGATCTGATGTGTTTTCAAAGTGTTCCTTTAATTTTTTTGAGCAGTTTATATATATCTATATATACAATATATGCTTACATATATCCATCTACTGTTCTCCTTATGTTATAAATAAATTGTATGATTTTGTTTATTTAAACAAGCATGTCTGGTTATTTGCGAAAGTAAGCCTTCGTCCATGTTTGAAGTTCAACAGAGAAAGTCAAAATGTTATTGCAGACCTGCACTGAGTTATGATCCTTGTTCATAAATTGTACTGATCTCTCCACATTTCTGGTGTCCCGGCCAAAAAGTAAAACAGAGCCACTCAACCATTTAACTACATTTAACTTGAGGGGCATGTTGTTCATTGTTTTAATCAAGTACCTACAATGCCAAATGTAAAACTGATAATTAATTAACTGAGTGATCATACACCTCATGTACATTATATTTTCTTGCCTGGGGGTGAAAAAGTTAAAATTCATTCTATTCCTATAACAATAAAGTTACAAGAAGAAAAATAATAAGCAAAAACAAACTGAATAGTGGCATGTTAGTTGCAGTTAAACTTACATAAACTCACAATCTTTCATATATAAAAACAGAAAACAGAACTAGATAGTGGCTTAATACTTGCAGCTGAACTAAATTTCACTTCACTCATAAGGAAACAAATTGTCTTTCCCATTTTAAAAAGTAGAAGAAGGCAAAAATGAAAGAAAAATGACAAAATATAGTAAGTATATTTAAATGTATTGATGTTGGACAATTCAGTGATAGGATAGTATTAAAAGACAGAAACACAACAAGGGGGATATTGAAAAAAAAAACCACACAAATACACATTGCTTGCCACTTGTGTTAATTATTATAGTCTTAAAACACTTACAAGGCTTTAGCCATGGTACTTATTACATCTTCCTTATGATAGGTTAGGACACCATTCTTACTTCAAAATTTTAATTTGTATTATATTCTTCATTGTAGCTCATGGACTGACCTTGTTGAGCTTTTATAGCAGGATGGAATGTTTGAAAGTTTTTCTTCACCACTTTAGGCATATTGTATGTGTAGGTGTAACCTTCAATCATAGCCCTCAGCTTAACTAAAAAGAAGAGGCCAATTCTAATGCTTGCATGTAGTCTGTCCTTTATATTATTGTACACAGCTCTTTTTTAAGTGGTTGCCATAGAAAAGTATGGATCTTACTTTTCTCCAGGAGAATCTCTTTAATGTGAAATAACATTCTCTTTATCCCTAAAGTTATCAAACAAATGGGGATACAGATGAAAAATGACCCAATGTTTTTGTTTATCATGTCAGCTGTTTTAGGTTTAGTCACTTTTTAGATTCCTTTAGTTTGTTATTTCAGAAGCATACTGCACCATGTACTATAAAGAGCCTCAGTAGGAGTATTACAATGAAGTGCATCTTCTATACATTATATTTTATGACCACATTTGCGTCTAGATCCCCATGTTATGTAAGGCAGTCTTGGCCTTGTCCAATTCGGAAACAGTAGGAGATGTCAGAAACAAATCAGTATGAAAAAAAAAAAAAAGAATTGCAGTTAAAAATGTTTAGAAAATGCACTTGTCTGGCTGTTACATTTAATGATTCCATATTGTGACACACTTAAATGTGAAAAGGTTAAAATAAATTTTATATTTGTTGTCTAAAAATATTCAGAATGGTATGGTTTAAAAAGGAATATATCTGTCAAACTGAATATGCTAACCACAAAGCTACATGTTCTTTATTTTATTTTTGCCACATTACTCACAGATACACAGACACAAGCAGATGTGCCACAAACAGACAAAGAGGAAAAGCAGCAGGTTTTGGTCTGACTTCATTGCTTTTCCTCCATTAAAAATACTTTCTCTTTTCTCTTTTATTTCTGCTTTACCTCCAAAGCCAACTCTGCCCCTCCACGTGATAATAATCTGTAAAAGCAGACCTGTTTCTCTTCTATGTTGTTAGATTATGGAGGCTGCCACACTGCTGTAAGCTGTTGGGTCTTATGTTTTCTAGTGTAATTTAAATTTTTTATAATTAATGCAGGGCCTAAGAAAAGTCTGAACACATTTTCATAACTAACAGCCTGAAGGCAAAACACATTAATTCTTGAACTAAAAATACATGTTTTAAAATGCTTGTAATTAATATAAAATAAAATAAACTATATACCTATTGTTATGTGGTATGTTCATCTTGTAAGATGAGACAAGAAGAGTTTGTTTCTCAAAACGGTAATATCCCATTTTAAGAAATGTAAGACTTTCGAGTCTTCAAAGCTTTATGTAAAGGATTGAGAGAAAGGGGCTTGTGCCAAGTTATCACCAAAAATAAAATATCAATCTCTCGTAAACCCCTAATGCTATCTGAACCAAAGCTGAGGGCCAAAATAACCAGAAAAGCACCAATCTGACATAAATCAGATCTGTATGTGACAGTTTGTTATGTTTCAGCCAGGGTTCCTTCCTTGGGCTTGTGGTCAAATTCCACTTTTAGGTCTTTTTGCTCAGGTTTGATTCATTTGGTATTGTTAATATTGCTGCTTATGTTAATTATTTGCATTATTCTGTGTTTTTATTTGTTTTGTGTATTATTTAATTTCTATGTGCCCATGCTTGTTTTATTATGTTTAGTGCATTTTGTGGGTGGTTCCCAAAGAGGCCATCTCCATCTTGGGGTTGGTGGTTTTGGTGAGTTCTTTTGTGGCTATTAACTGCGTTTATAGTTGATATTTTGGATTTTTGACCTCTTGCTCTGTTTCTTAGATTTGTGTTTTTCATTAGATTGCCTATTTTATTAAGGCAACTCTTTTTTTAGCCTTTGTGCTCCTTGGGGTTTTTTTGCAGTGCAGAGTATTTTTGAAAATAAATCTTTTAATTTATAAAGTTTCTTTGTTCGCCCTTTTTTGGTTTACAAGCTGATGGTTTACTGATCCTTCCACTTGTGAGATGTTTTGGCAATGGTTTTTACGACTTTGTGCTGAGAAACTCTGTAGTTCATGATACGGTTTAAGTACCGCCATGTTGATGACACACTCCTGGAGGATTATAGGAAATTTGCCAAAGCAATGGCTCACACGGAAGAGCAAGAATAACAGAAAAAAAAGATGTTGCGATGTACAAACGAGAAATATTATAAACTGCTAAACTGAGAGATATGAAAAAATGAATTCTGTAGTGTATAAAAGTCCCTACTGAATAATAAAAATCACCTAAAAAGAGCACAGAATAAGAATAAATAATGAACAGATCTGTAAATCATGGCACAGTATGGCTGCTGTTGGTCAAATGATGCTAACTTCCCATCATCATCTGTTTTTGTATCAGCTGGACTGGAAGAGGTGCGTGTTAGGGTGTCTGGAAGTCATCTCAGTGCTCCTCTTGTAGTACTTCCTTTATCCTGAGAATAAGAACAAACGCACTTGTTATACACATTGTAACCCTGTCCTTTTTAAATTGGTCCCTGTGAGGCATTCATGATGCCAGTGTGTATGACACACATGTACATTCCACTTATGTTTGCTTACATACTGTACCTCCAATAAGAGAAGTTGTAAATCATTCCTATTAGAACCACTTGCTTTCCTAAACACAAAGTACTTTGCTTGACCTGTATTTAAGTATACTCTGTCAGAATACAATTTCTGCATACTTCCAGTGCTTTTTAGTGCATGTTAAAGTAAAGAATTAACTACTGGGAAAAATAATTGTTCATTGTATTACTCCTGTAACATACAGTAAACATGTGGGAAGGTACAGATAACTAGATTTACATGACATATTTCAAAAGTCTTGAAACGCAAACATAATTATGTTATAAAGAGAAATAAAACAGCATCATCAAGATCCTGCCTAGATCAGGTCCTGTGTCCAACATGGATGACCAAATAAAAAGAAGCCTACTAAGGCAGACTACCAAGAATCCAATTATTTCTAGAAAAAACCTTCTTACCATTTTTTGAACACTGATTAAAACAAAACCCCAAGCTTTGTACAGTTTTAAGCAGTATGTAAGGTTGACAAACAGAAAAACATTAAAAAAAACACATTTAATTATTTGAGATATGAAAAATTATATTCTAGAAATTCTGAAGAGATATGGGAGAGCAAAGTGGTTTAATAAGACAGAGAGAGAAGTTGGTATTCTAAGTAAGGAAATTGTGTTGGGAACAATACATATTTAAAGAGAAATTGAATGGTAGAAGTAGAGCTGTGACCTACTGCAGAGCCTGTTTAAAATCTATGACATGGCCTGAAAAGTGTAGTCCCTGAATGGTCATTTCACGTTTTAGATGTGGGAATTCAGTTGTAAATCCAGGGGAGCTACTGTACATCAATACAGAAATATTTAATATGAATGTTAAATGGAACTCATGCAAAAGATTGTTTGCCACCAAGTGCTAGCTGGATTTCCATGAACCCGCGTTTGGAGACGCAGGGCTGCAATGTGTCAATTAAGGTAGAATGTCATGATTAATCTGTTGATTAAAAAAATAAACAGAATCATTTTTTTATGCGTGTATGAACTTTCTATTTAGTAGAATTCCTTTTTAGTAGACCTAAACTACATCAACTAGACTTTGATACTTTTAAGAACTATCAGACATTTTTTTCCCTTTTAAAATAATATAAAAGTGTAGCCTCACAGCTTCACTCTTACTTTAACAGCAACAACTTACTTGATAAATTCTTGGTTTCATTGTACAAGATTGATCCGAATGTGTGTTGTTACTGACATCTTAATATCTTCAAATGCTGGACATGGTATAATTATTATGCTTCAATTGGTAAATTCAAGTCTATAATATGACTGACATTGACATTCAACTGATTATATAATTAAAAATTATATTGGACTGTTGTAATTATTATATAGTTTTCACTTTGTGCACATAACATTGAGTAAAAATGTATTTCTGCCCTTTTAGCGACTGTTAAACATGAATTTCTCTGTGGCTTCTTGCAGTTTAAAATTATTTTTCATATATGTTATGATTAGTAAAGATAATAAAGATGAATAAGCTTAATTTCAATACTTATAGTAATGACTCTCACTTGTCATCTAGATCATCTCTCATTTTATATTATACATTAAAAACTATAACTCTGTTTCTTCATTTGATTTTATACTTTCTCCTGCTGCTCCTCTGTCCATAGCCTTATTTGTTTGTTTCCAAATAACCTGCGAATGATCTGCCCCTGATTTCCTTGAATGTGTCAGTTCAGGGAAAAGTATCCAATTTCCAATATGTACACCAGAGGTTACTGACAGGCTAAGTGTTCCTTTGTTGAAAGAACCTGAAATAAGGTACAGCTAAGAGAAGTTCTTTTCTAGGGAATGGACAGATTTCATGGGTGTTTTATTATTTCATCTATGTTCCTTTCAAGTTCTGTATTTCTCACATTTGTACATTTTTTCACTAAAGGATGTCTTCCACTTTCAGCCATAGTCTTAACCATACTTCACATTTGCCTTTTTTTGTGTCCATGTAGTCACCAGGAGCTCCTTCAAACTAAATTGCAAATACAGTACAGTAGGATTTCATCTTACACAAAGAATATGTGAGAAGGAAACACATATAATGAAACCATATAGTCCAGATTTGCTAGATAAGCCCTTAGATTAACCCTAAAGTGCAGCAAACATGCTTAAGTATTATGGCAGCATGCTTCATGTGGCAGTATGTTCATACCTTCAACGGTTTCAAATAGAAATTATACATCAGCAGCTTTAAATGTGTGGTATGCATGTTATTTTCTGGGTAATTTAAGGCCCTGTCACATTACACAACTTTTTCAGCATTTTTCAGTGGCAGACTTCACTTTCATAATCTTATAAGTTGGAGATAGTCGTGGCATGTTGCCATGACTGGCATTCAAGTAGTGCGACATACCTAGCAACTCGTTCTGGTCATCTCATAATTTGCAGGTATGATTTTGTCTTAAGTTGCTGAGGCAGACTCTATGTGTGTGAGATTTGAGAACCAATGAGTGTGCAACAAGTAGTACAATGCACATAATGCAGCTATGAGGAATACAGGTGTTCTGAGCCTCACAAATAGAAGAGAAGTTCATCTGTCTGATGCCTCATGTTTTATGTAGCTTGACAAAAATGGAACAAAGGAAAAGAGGGCAGAGATTGCGTCTGAACTTACTATACCTCGTATAGTCATACAGCACCAGCTCTGTCAGACAGTACATTAGCAGTCAGAAAACTGGGCGAACCTAGTAGTCTAGAGTAGTCTAGAAATGTGAAACTGTACCGGAAAGTCACCATGAAGGCGTGTGACTCGTCATGTCCTGTGATTTCTAGCAATGTAATCTGACATCCTCAGGTGATGAGGTGAGCTGCTGCAGTTGTCAAGTTTGTGATCCCATCTGACTACTGTAGATGTTGCATATTGTGCAGATTTTATGTTCAGTCAATGAGGCTACAGAAGAGCTGGATATAGCACCATGCATAGTTCTAATATAGCTAAAGTTAGAACAGGAAAAAATCTAAGTCAGCCAAGATCTTACATGAGAAAATGCAAGAGGTAAGTGAAACAGAGCCAGAGTAAGGGAAGAATAAGTCTCACATTTTCTGTCACTGCTGTATCTTATATATAAATGTCTACGCATGGAAGTATGTGTGTCTGTCTGGCCCGGAATTGAGAGATTAAGTCAGGGTAAGGGCTCCACCTCCGAGGAAATAGAAAACTAAACGTCTATGTGTGGAAGAGTGTGTGTCTGTCCGTCCAGCCCAGAAGTGTGAGGCTACTACAGCATGAAGCTCAGAGAGCCGGCAAAGCAGCCCCAAGTTAACAAGTCGGAAGAAGAAAGTGACTCTGTTACCAAAGTAAAACCTCCAAGAAAAGAGAGAAATTCTTACACAAGCAAGACAAGCACATCGGCAAAACAGTATCCCATTAACCTTTCTTCCCACCGCTAATGCACAAGCTAGGTGAGCACATCAGCACAACGAAACCTAGGAGAGAGACACCCAGAGTAGTTCCTTTCAATTACCTGACATCTCTACATTTCAATTTTTTTTCTGACGATTTCAATAGTTTCTAGGACCCCAGGCTTTTTACAGTACAGGGTTACACAGCTAGTGAAAAATAAAGAATATGAGAAGCATGTGTCTAATTCATTATTGCACCATCATGCACCTCACTGAGTGTGGGAAGCAGAGAAAATGGCAGGTATGCATTTCCCTTTCTCTTGTGTCACTGCACGCCATATTGAGTAAGACAAAGAGACAGTATGGGAAGGCTGTTTTTGCTCTCCACCATTGTTACGATTGTACAGGAGGTACAGCACTTTAAACTGTTTAGGCAAGAGGTCTTTTGCTTCCATTCTGAAGTCTTGTCAAGCTAAACAGAAATTCAGTGCATACTGGGAAGGTGGGGAAAACAAAGCAGTACTTGGAATCTGAGGGAAGTAACCTTGATGTTTCAGATAACAATGCATGAAGTATTTTTGGTGCTGTGAGAAACTGCAAAAGATAGTGTTACATGCTCTGATATAGTGTGTGTTTGCTCATGTTTGGGAAAGAAAGCACAAGCTAATGCTTTGAAACAGCCTCCCAGCATATTTTAAAATTGCTGAAGAGCTTGAGAGCACATAATCTGCAAATAAAGAAGACAACTGGAAGTGGGATGGTCATGAGCATCTTATTACTTCTGTTTGACCTGAACGTACAGTCAAAGCACCCAGGTTCTTCATAGCACCATATAATTGCTATTAATAGTTTTATTGCAGATAAAAAAATAATTTTTAAGTAAAAGTTTAAAGGTCAATTATTGCTAGTGAGCTGAGAGCTAGATTGTTAATTTCTTGTCTACCTGGCACAAAAGGATGCTCTTGTGAAGTCCTCTACTAGGGTAGAAATGGAGTGAAGACTGCCTCCTGGAGACATTTGTTCCCACAGTATGCTGAGTGGCAGTATTCCTCTTATGGTGCTCATATTTGGACACCCACAGGGCTGCATAGGACTTGGAGTACCACTAGAGGGAGCTGCCAGGGGGACACTCCTATGGCATCACATGGCTCTGCCTGACCTATTTATGCTTCCTGTATCAGCATTGTTTCACCAGAAGTACTTGGGGGTCAAGCTTATAAGAAGGTTCTCGTTCTCCTCAGCCAGGTGAGTCAGAAATGGAAGAAGTGGACAAAGCTCACACGGATAGGAGAGAAGAAAATAAAGGAAGGACTTGTCATTATATTAGATAAATTGTGCTGAAAGTCAAGAATATTAAGGCAAGAAGTTTGGAAAGAATATTCATAAAGAATAAAAAGTCTTTTGGACCTGACAATTGTCTTTGGGGTTTTTGCATGCAGAACACTCCCTACTGTCACAGCTGTAATGAAAGAAGGAGTTTCATAAAAGACTGACTGATTGATTAATTGATTTAAAAAAGTATGTAACATAAATGATCATAATAATAGAGTTGAGTAGATGCATTTATTTATCAAAATCAAAAATTATTTTAATTGTTTTTCTCATTTCTACTGCTGCACTAATGATATTTTTGAAATACATTATACCTAATTATAATGAAATACCTAACTGAAATTTTAAAATTACAATCAGTTTATTAATCTTTTGTTATGGATAAAGTTAAATTTACTTTGATTCTTTTTTATTTCACTATTGTTAGGTCTGCTAACAATGACTTGTGATAATGTGGTCAAATAACACTAAAAATCCCTCACTAACCCAAGACGGACAGCTAGTTAGCATTATATTGTTTGAAACACCAGTGGTTAAACTGACACATTGGCAGTATAGCAGCATGCTTAATCCTGAATAACATTAATGAATTCTTGCCAAATTATAAAGAAGTATCTGTACAGTTCCATGCAAAGAAAATAATTTTTTTTTAGGTAATATAAAGTATTATTTTCTCACTGTACAGTAGAATGGAAGATACATTAGAATTCTTCCAGTTAAACAAAACTAGTGGATGCAATGACAGTTTAGTGCCGGATATCTAGTCCTATCAGATATCATTCCCAACACTGTTGTAAGAGAATTTAGAGTGATGATAAATCCATTAGTGACTGGTGTAACATCACTGAAAATAGAGTTAGCTTACAATAGTCCTAAAACATATGGCGCAGCAAGGCCAGAATTGCATGGCATCATTCACAGTTGGAGCCCAATTCCTGATCTATTTTATATAATTTTACTCTAGAGAGATGTGTCCAATGTACATTTTTGCACAGCTGATGAAAAATGAACTCTATGAATAATAGGAATTGAAGCTCCCTAAAGAAGTGCATGATTCATACTCAGCCTACTGATGAATCTCAGGGCACAGGTTTTCAGAAGTGAGTTTGACTTACTGTATCCAGATTCATTTTAAAACTCTTGGAAATGCTTAAAAACCATTGTACCTTTTATAGGTGATTGCATAACTTTTTGTACCACTTGCATTGCTGTTTTTAATTTTATTAGAAGCTTTTATGAGTGATTCTATTTAACGGCACAGTATGTTTACTGATAGTTGTGACAAGCTAGATCTATTTCTAGGTATTTGGGTCAAGGGCTCTTAATTTGAGTCATTGAATGTCCCTGAGCTGAATTTCTTGTTACTAATTCATTACATTTTCCAGGCAGACACATTCAGCCACCAACCAGAAGTACTGTATATTTCTTTACAATTTTGAGATGCAAGTTATAAATCATACATTTATTTTTGTCATTATTTAAGTAAAAAAAATTTGTGATTACAAAATTAATCTGAACTGACAAATAATGATACATAAAATAGATGGCATATAATGGTTCTGTGGGATAACTGCATGTAGATCTTGTATTTACAAAGTTTGATGAAATCCCTAAAGATCCCGCTGATTATTTGTTATTTTATTACATAATTCTGTAATGAAGAATAAAAATAATGGAATACCTGGGATCATTACACTCTTCTATATTTAGGTGGTTTATTAGTAGAAATTAGCCCAAATGAGATGTTTAAGGGATTGTAGAGATCAAAATAAGTAAGTAAAAATCCATAGATATTATATAAATGTTGAGGTTAATGTGTATATATTTTCTTTATTTTTCAAATTGACTAATGTTTTGTCATTTATATGCTAAACACATACATGTTGGCATAGTACCTTTTACTTTATTCTTGACCTTGAGTGGACCAAATTATTTCTGAGTGAAGAGCTATATCCCTATGATCTGGAGTTAGATTAATGTTGCCATTTGCCCTGGTGTCTATTCTACTCAATGTTAATTCTCAGTATTCTCAGTATTAGGAGATAGGTAAGGGAGCAAATTCCACAGAAGAGTTAAATAAATAGGAAAATAATGAAACAGATTAAGGAATGGGAACCTCACACTGCTGCTCTTTTCTTTAATGTAACGTAAAGGAAAGAAAAAAGCAGCTAATTAAACAACAGGTCAACAAGGGGGATGAGACACAGTAAAGTTGTCAGGTGGAGACCTTTGTTTCTTGATGCAGAAAGCATTGTCTCTACCTAAACATCAGCAAAAACAAGGAACTGGATATTGACTTTCAATACACTAAAGAGCCTCTATGTTCGTTACTGTTCAGGGAGTGGATGTAGACGTGGTGCACTGCTACGTGTACTTGGAAGTCCACATTAATGAGAGCCTGAAGTGGTCTAGTAACATAGCGTGTGGAACAAATAAAACTGTAAATAAACTGTGGAAGAGTCAGTAATCAGGCAGGAGGAAGCTTGTTCATGTGCCTTTAATTTCTCTTCATAAGAAGAGGGAGCGCCCCATCAAAGCAGTCTGCTAAGGGATGCTTCCCTGAGCAGAGGTGTCACAGAATGGTCACAGAGCAAAGACAGAGTCACACTTTCATAGCAGGGTTCGCATTGACAGTGCTGGATTAATGCTTGCATAACGCTTGACATTTACTCTAATTGGTTCATTAGCTTACACACCATCTGACATTTGGCTCTGATTGGTTCATGAACACAGAAGACATGACATGTCTTCAACAGAGAGCATAGTTAGCTTACATACCCAAAATAAAAGTCTGCTTCGACTACATTCTTGTCCTTCCCAAACATTTCTGAATTTCAGCTCTTATTCTTCTTTTATGAAATTTTCTGTGTACGTCACAACTGTCAAGTCTTACTGTGTACATGACTTTCAACCACCTCTTAAACCACCTAGGGCATTTTATCTGCTTACCCAACCATTGCATCAGTCTCTTCATGAAATTTCAAAAACAAATGCTATTTATTTTTTAATGTGTGCTGCAAACTGAAATACTTAATGTGCAATGTTACCCCTAACTTTTCTGGCACAAGAGGAACTATAGAAGACTCTTTTTGTCCTAGAAAACCATGTTCCTTTAATGTGGGTAGTGATATCCTTTACATCTTCTACAACTTTCTGATGGCCAGTGGTGGGATCTGATGTCATGATAACATCACTTCAGGAGAGGTTCACCAAATTAACAAGCTAATTAAAAGGGCAAGTTCAGTTAAGAGATGCGCTTTGGACCCCTTGAAGATAATAGCAAAGGAGAGAACTGAAACAAAACTGAGTGCTATTATGAACAATACTGCCCATCCACTCTCCAGCGTGCTAACACTCAGGACTTTCAGCCAACAAATTATTCAAGAAAGGCTCTTTTATACCAATGGCAATACACCTGCATAATCCGTCAGTTGGACTGTGCCTACTATTATCTTTAACCAAACACGAGTCATACAATCTCCAGCCTCACTACTGCTTGTTAAGTAGTAGCTTGGATTTAAGCTCACAGAAAAGAGCACAACTCTGTTACAGTGCATTACATTATCTTATAGAAAACCCTGAAAAGTAATGATTTCTTTTAACAATGAACAAGAAGTCATGATATAACAAATAAAAAATATGAAATAGTAAGACTGGTGGTATATTTGTCTTCTTGATAATATGGAAGACATAAGAGTCATGTCTTATTCAGTTATGACAAGTGCGATGAATGTTGATGAGAATGATCCATGTAGAAAGTGAAAACATCTGAGGGGAGCTTTAACAATACTGCCGAATAGATGGTTGCAATGACCTCCTCCTGCAAATGTATTATTTTCACAGTAAATGATAGCACTATGAATATATTTGAGCAGTACAGCTGCCATAATTGCAGGAATGCCATTGTTCCCAAGAATGATTTCAATTTGCACTAAGGCAAAGGTCTAAGATGAAATTGCTTTACGCCTGTAGTTTAACACAGAAAAAACACAGAGTAAAAATCATATTTGCAGCATTTTAAGGAATATTTTGAAATAAAAAAATATTTATGTGAAGTAACATTTAAGCATAATATGAGGCCATGTTAAGATTTGGTAATGCTATTATCACATAGCGACTTACATGTACTAAAATGTATTTCTTGCTGAATATTCTTATCTTGTTTACATCGAAATTTTGGTGCAAAGAGAATTAAACAGGACCACAATTAAATGGATTTCCCCATCATTACGTTAAAAAGAATGTATTGACTAGAGGTACTGTCCAGAACTGTTTCCTGTCTTACACCAAGTGCTGCTGGAATAGGCTGAAGATGACACTGAATTGGATTTAAAAGGCTTGAGAATATTGTGCTATATTTTTGACTGGCTTTTGAAATGTTCATTTTTCTGTAGATAGCCAAGAATATCTCCAAACAGCTGGATGCACAAACCTTTCATTAATAGCAAGAAAAATATTATTGAAAAGTGTATGTGCATTGAGTTGACTGACCACAATTTAGAGGAAAAGATGATTACTTTTTGCAAGAAAATATTCTTTATATATTCCCTCTGCCATCAGTAGGAAAAGAGTCATTGTTCAAAGAACTATGTAACAACATTATGTTAGGGGTGGCACAGTGGTACAGTGGTACAGCTGCAGCCTACTATCCTTGACACAGTAATTTTAGGGAGGGATATGACAGTACATACATCACAACGTCAGCTATGATCAATCACTTAAAACTGTCATAAAATAAATTTCAGAAGGGTTACTGTGCCCCCCAAAGCTATACTTAAGATCTGCTTGGAGTGTGCCTATTCTCCTCATATCTGCCTGTTTTGTTTCATTTTCCAGGTACTCCTAGTTTCCTTGACATGAAGGATGGGTTAATTGGTCGCTTTAATTTGGCCCTCTGTGAATGTCAGTGTGCATAGGTGGGACTGTGAAAGACTGGTTCATGGTCTGCAGTTGATTCCTGGTTTGCACGTGACAGTTCAAGGTATATTGCAGTCCACATGCAGCCCTGAACTGGTTTAAGGAAAATCTCGCCAAGGAAATAATGTCACTTCTGCCCCATCACATTCTGACTCACCATGACCAACTTTTTTTTTTTCTTCTTCTTTTTTGATTCTGCTTCAGAGAAATAGTGAACACCCATTAAATAGGACATCAATACTTTGATGTCTTTTTGACTTTTTTATAACTGTACAGCATACCTGAGAACTTTAAAAACATTGTGGAGAAGGTGATGCTGTCAATCTGCCCATGCTAGAGTCTGCAATATACAATGTCTAAAATCCAGCTGCAGAGGGTGGTATTAAGATCCAGTTCTAGAAACCTGGTAATAAGCTTTGATTGCCCAACAATTGGAAATGCGTAGCTTTTGACTTTAAGAAATACTGCAAGGGATTTGGAGACGTCTGTGGATCATTTATGATAATATGCAATTTGGACATGATTAACTCTCTGAAATATATTTAATTTATTACATCATAAGTCTCTCATATCCTTTCATTACAATGGGTGTGAGTACAGGTTCATGTCCTGGCTACCCCCTTTGTGGAGTTTATATGTTCTCCTGGTGTCCTGTGTGGGTTTCCTCCCACAGTCCAAATACATGATGGTTAGGTGAACTGGTGTTGCTTAATTGGCTGTGTGTGTTCACCCTGTGATGAACTTATGACCTATCCAGGTGTTATTTCTACCTTGTGCCCAGTGGTTGGTGGTATAGGTTCCAGTTGCTCTGTGGTCCTACTGCGGATAAGTTGGTTAGGAAGATGAATGGATGGGAGAGAGTGCCAATGGTCTTCTTTATGAGACATTGAAAATGCCATCTAATTTTTTGGTACAGGGTTTTGAAAAGCATTCTAGAGATAGATAGATAGATAGATAGATAGATAGATAGATAGATAGATAGATAGATAGATAGATAGATAGATAGATAGATAGATAGATAGATAGATAGATAGATAGATAGATTACACATTGAGATTAATTATACAAGATGGCTAAAGGACTAAATGAGCAATACATTTGTAAACGCTAAAAGCCATCTGAAAATGCATGAGGTGTGACAAAATGCCAGGTGACTTGCTTTAATGTACTGCAACTATTTTCCTGGTTAAGTGTTGTATTTCAAGACATTATATACTTTTTAAACTGTAATATTCTCAACTGTTGGTATCCTGCTTTCATATTACACACTTTTTGCAAGTTACTATATAACAGATCAATGTGTACTTTCATTGACTGAAAGGAATACAGTCTCTCCTTTAATAACAGAGTGGAATCAGGAGATTTAACTATCCATCCATCCATTATCCAACCCACTATGTCCTAATTTCAGGGTCACGGAGGTCTGCTGGAGCCAATCCCAGCCAACTTAGGGTGCAAGGCAGGAAACAAACTATTTTTATTTATTTGGCTGACACCTTAACCACAGCTCACTTACAAATTAAGCATATCATCGCACATTTTGGCCTGTGTTTTACATTTGGAGTACATCTGGGCTAAGCAACTTGCTCAGGGCCACACAAAACCAGTGTGTAAGACCAACGGGCAACCCTATGTTTTAAGTTTCAACATGACAACCACCTGAGATTCTGCAGATATATTTATTTTCTTCATTTATGTCCACATATACTCTGTGATCTGCTTCTATGATGGAGCTAAACAAAATCTCGAGCAAAAACAAAGCAATTCTGGTTCTTTAAATATCCTTTTGTTGTCATTTGCCATTCTCTAGGGTTACTGCAGTTTGTTTATATACATTTCTACTGCCAAGATTTAAAATGCTCTTTTATTCTTGGCAAAACAAGTGCATTTTAAAACAAAAGTCAGATACATTAATTATCCATTGAATTATAAATGAATTAGGATATATGTCAGGAACATGCAGGCACACACAGCCCAAACATGGTCTATTATATCAGGCTGTGCTTGAGTGACATGAAAACTCACATTTCTGGTGGGCAGTAGCAGGCTGGTCTTCCTCATAAAAAGAGTGTTTGTTGTTTACCCATGCTGCTAAAAATATCCACGTAAACGTTTTTGCTTTTTCTTTTGAATTTCTAGTCTAATTGAAATGTGGTACCTTAAATGCTAAAATGCAAAAGTACAGATTAAACGAAAAATATTTGAGCTGTGGATAAAATAATTCTTTGGAGGTTAATTTCTCCAGTATGTCACTATTTTTGTTTACTTTATTCAAAGAGAGATCAGACATCAAAACATGCCGGTGGATTGTATACAATAAAAATGATATGACAGGATTAGACATTGGTGACTTCAAATCAACCCCATCTGAGCTAGTGCAACGATGTGTGTGAATGTGTCGAATGATGGACTGGCATCTCGTCCATGTTTGGTCTCTACTGAGATAAGCATTAACTGCCAGAGCCCCTGAACTTGATAAGTGGATTACAAAAATGGATGGATGTTTTCCGTCTGGTCCAGTACTTCTCAGTTGTTGGAATACTGCAAGAAAAGGACAGGATTTTCACGCTTTATATCTGCATGTCTAAAATCAAGATGAGAATATGGATTGCTGTATTAAATTCCTCATCTAAGATGTTCGTACATATCTTTGATGCTATTGTGCCATATCATCAACAGAAACAAATGACTAGAGAATCATCAAGTTTAATTTGAGAAAATTGTTGCGTGTGTAGCCTGGCTTGTAGCTTTGTGATGGAAATGAAAATTGTATTGTGAAAGTTGTATTGCTGTTTTGACTGATGATGGTGACAACTCTGCCTGACACTATCAATTCATTGTGTAGTAAGAGACTGCTGTACTTTTACATTTACTGGCGTTATTAGAGAATAACAGATTCAGTTATGCAACTGCATGGCCTTGCCACTTTTTTTCAAAAAGAACTGTTACTTTCAGTAAAAGCAGAGGTGAAAGTCTGTTTGTTTTTGTCAGCAATGCTCCACAATTTAGGACTTTGTATTATTATAATTTTCATTTGGCTGACACCTTTAACCAGGGCAACATAGAAATTTGGGTAATTTTACAGTAATTTACAGATATTTTTGACAACCGAAATATAGCCAGGTTAAATGACTTGCTCGACATCACACAGTGAGTCACTTGCTGAAACTGTGGTGGTAACCTTGGAGTTTTAAATCTAGTTTCTTAGATACTATATAAAAATACCAATTAAATGCCTAGAAAAATCACTGTAGTTTTAATATAGGAATACTGTTATCTTCCCTGACATGATCACACCAAGGAGGCCTTCAAACTTCTACCAGGGCTGAATACCAAACATAAATCTGTACTTCCAGGAAGGATTATTTTCATCAATGATAATTATAATCAAATGTATTTGACAAAATCCATTTATACATCCATCCATCCATCCACCTTTCCATCCTTTTACCAAACCCGCTTAAACCTGATAAGGGTTGTGTTGTGTTTTTTTTATGTTTCAAAAAGAGTTTATTCTTTGGATTAAAAATAATTTTCTTTTTATTATTTTTTGTATTTTATTATTGTTTTTATGTGTTTTTGTTTACATATATATGTTAATATTGTTATGTATTGTGTATATGAGCCTTAAGGCTGCATTTCCCTGTGTTTTGTTGGTAGACCCTCAAGAGGTGGGGTCACCATGGTGTAGCTAAACCTGCCTTTATGTTATGGTGGAAGAACTGAGTCTTGTCCGTGGTTCATTGACTTGGTGGAGTGCTATTGTGCATAATGTTTTCTTTGCATGTTCTCGATTTATTAAATTTTGCTTCTGGCTATGGGATTTTGTCTTTGGTTAGCGATTTGGAATTGTTTTCAATGGATTGCCATTTTAGGCAATTCCTTTTGCCTTATTTTGCCTATCTGCCCATATTATGCCTCTTTTGTTTATGTAAATAAATTGATTTATAAAGATTCTATTTTGGCCTTATCATCTCAAGACAGAGGTTTTACCCTTTAACCTTGCATTTGAAGGGCATTTTTATATATTTTGAACATTTAAGGTATTTTTTTTTTTTTACTTTTAAAGGCAGTGCTGTATTTTTAGGCATGGAAACCTGCTTGCTGAGTCTAGAGTCAGGCTGCCTTGGGTGATGCCTGCTTCTGAGTCTGACCAGTGAGGTCTTGGTCAGGTTTTTGTTTATTTTGAGGCCTGTTCTTCCCGTCCCTTTTTTGCAATTTTTATGAGCTTCATAAATAAGAGGCAAGAACATTTAGGATTACATTTATGAAATATCCATCAGGTTCAACTGATCTCCACCTCGACTTTCTGCCATCACATAAAATATCTTTGCTTCATCCTGCTTACAGACTTCCACTAAAATGAGTCATTTCAACAGTAAGAACTATAAATGTTTAGCAAAATGTTGGTCGAATCAGTGATTCAGGACTGCTTCAATTACACTGACTTCAAAATGTTCAAAGCAGCAGGCCCTAACATAACACACACTAACAAAGAATGAAAAAGCATCATCAATAACTGGTTGCCTCAGAATATTTGTTGATAATGTTTTTATGAGTCGATAAATCAGAAAACTGCCTAATCAAAAACTATGTATGAGTAGCAAAAGCCATTCCTTGCTTAATACTACTTAATACTTGAGATGGAGAGTTTAAACCTGGTAACAGGGTGACAGTGAGGGCAACAAGGTGTGACCTCAAAGTTGACATCAAAACCTAAAAGAACAGCTATAAAATACAGATATAAAACTCATTTAGGAAGAGCTCAGAACCTTAGCATAAATGGCACTGTATCTGGCCAACAACAGAATATAAAAGCAACTATAAGTCACCTACGTAATAAGTACTGATGCCTCCTTGCCAGATGAAGTTAATGCATTATGTGTGTTTTGAACCAAACACCACATCAACACCAGTTCTGCTAGGTGGCCTGGTTCCCACTGAGTCTCTTGGTGAAATGAGGGGATGTTTGATGATAGTGAACACTCATAAAGTTGTATGTTGAGATGGCCTCTGCAACTGTATGCTTAAAAGCATTTTCTGAGCATAAATCTTCTGCACAATCTTTAATATATCCCTGGTAAAAAGTAACTGTCCCCAATGTAAAACTAATTTAAGACAACCACCATTGTGTTATTGTTAAATAAACCTCTTATCACTTGCCTGAATGACTGTCGCCCTCTGACTACATGAAGTGTTTTAAGTGGTTGGTCATGACATATATCAAGCCAAAGGACACCAGAAACATGGACTTGCATTAGCTTGCCATCTGCACAAACATACTCATATTTGTCACAATTCCTAAAGCCATCCTTGCAGCACTGACCAACCTTGACAAAAGGTTTACTCACGTGAGAATGCTATTTAATACCATTAACTTGGCATGCAATACCATCATCCTCTCCCTCAAGTTATCAATGATGTTCAAGGCCCTTGGACTCAAAACCATGACATGCATCAGGATAATGACACCTGACTGTTAGATGTATGACTGTTAGGAATGGGAATGCAAATCTAACATTTTGATTGTAGACATTGCTGCACCCTTGGGCTATATGCATTCCTGGTTTCCATGGTTACATGAGATTATGTTGCCAAGCATACCAAAAACTTCATCATCAAATTTGCTGCTTTTGATAGAACAATAACTAAAGAATGAAGAGACAGCCTATTCAAAAGAAGTTAAACCTATTACTAGTTGGGCTATGATGGGCTTCCTAGACTATTGAATATTTACTGGTAGAAACACCAGCATGTCCATTACACCATAAAAGAGGATCCCTAGAGCACATCCTTAGTTGTTGCCCAAAGGCCCTAGGAAGAGGACGTTATCACTGGTGCCATGACCAGGTGCTCAAGGCAATCCCAGACACCATCTTTATGGGAATAGCAAGTATATCTACCCAACACAGCACTCTATCATGTTTGTGAAGGCAGGGAAAAAGTCAAAATCGCAGTTGAATACATCAGGTGGGGTATTTCGCCCAGTCTGGTAGCAGCTGGTCAGCCTTGGGAGGTAGTCATGTTACCAGATACCATCTCAGCAATTTCCCTCAGGCCAGACGTGATCCCGATACCTGTAACATTAAGACAAGTGGTATGTTGAAACTGACTGTCCCTTGGGAAGATTGTATGGAGGCAAATGAAAGGAAAATAGTTAAGTTTGAGAAGTTGGTCAGTGAATGCACAAGCAAGGGATGGCTTGCTCAGTGTACACTCATCAAGATGGGCTGCAGAAGCTTTGCTGGCCAATCCTCAATATCACAGGCATACACATGAAAAAGGCCATCAAAGATTTCACAGAGGCTGGAGAAAAGGCTTCCAGAATGTTTTGGAACAAGGGGGCATCATCTATTGTCTGCAAAGCTATTCAGACACAGGCTAGACCCCTGTATGGGTTACCTTGGTGAGTGTGTATGATGATTAAAGGCCCGAAACGCCCAATGTCCTCAGGTGCCAGTCCTGAAGATGTGTCCAAGTCGCATGAAGAAATTTATGTTGGAACTTCATTGAATGATGTCATAACTGCAGCCTTATCAGAACTAAATAGCTGAACTTTAGAAGACTTAGAAGGTGCCATGTGCCTACTTAAATTAATGCAGTTGCTCTGTGAAAAATGTTTAACTATGTTTTTAGGTATCTGCATCATTTTGATCTCTCATGGCCTCATACCAAGAGCTTTCTTGTTTAGAAGGGTTTGTGAGAGGGTTGAAGAACATCTGCCCCATGAATCCTCACTAATTTTACAGATATACAGCAGGCAACATGCTATCTAGTGAATCACAGATTGGCATGGCAGTTTCACCATCATCTGAGGTGGCAGTTGCACTGTGACAGATCACAAGTCACCTAAAGTGGGAGATTAAAATTGCCCAGTTCATTATTAAAGCCAATGTGGCTTTAATACATGAATTAATACAATGTGGATTTATGACAGGGGATGCCTAAGAAAAGCGCTTTCCATTGTTTCACACCCCACATACCCATGTAGCAAACTGGGCCATTAAACATTTAAATAGCATATAGTTATATTCTTGACGTGTGACCATCCATTATGAATCTGTAGGACCAATTACTTTGAACTGTTGATTCTATGTTACTGACCATCCGTGGCTCATTTACTTGAATTGTCTGTTTCTGTCTGATACATGACACATGTTTATATATGACAGTTATTTTAAATTTTAAACTGAAGCATATATAACATAAGTGAATTTATTACTTATGTTTATTGGCATAGAACTGTTTCATAATTTTTGTTTATTGTACTACAGTATATTGTCACTGGTGAAATTTTTGCTTGGGCACTGTTCCTCTTATTTTGTGAGAGATTGTGGTTGATTTCAGGAGAGGTGATTCACAGCACCCCCCACTGACCATCAATGGTATAGCTGCGGAAAGGGTGAGTACCACCAAGTTCCTGGAGACAGAGGACCTATCCCGGTCAGATAACACCACATCACTCGCCAAGAAAGCTCAAACCCACCTCTACTTTCTACGCAAACTCAGGAGAGCACAAGTTCCACGCCACCCTAAACATATCATGTGCTCTTTCTACCAGGGAATAATCAAGAGAATCCTCACTAACTGCATCTCTGTATGGTATGGAAGCTGCACTTCCTCCTGTAGGAAGTCCCTGCAACGCATAGTGGATGCAGCCAGTAAGATCATTGGTTCCCCAATGCCCTCCCTCAGGGACATTTTCCACACCCGTCTCACCCGTAGAGCCATCAGCATTGCTGGTGGCTCCTCCTACCCCTTTCATCCCCTTTTTAGCCTCCTCCCCACAGGGAAAAGGTACCGGAGCCTCCAGGCCTGCTCCACAAGACTGTCTAACAGTTTCATCTACCAGGCTGTCAGGATGCTGAACTCTGTCCACTACCTTCCCCCCTTGCCCCCTGCCCCTGGACCGTAACAAGAGTCATTATATACCAAGTACCCTTCCTCAGCTGGTATTATATAAGGACTCAATATTACATCTGCTGCTAACTGTCTGTCTTTTTGTACATCTCATAAGCTACTCTATAATGCACCTTCTCATTTTTTTTCCCCATAATTGGCTTTTGCACTAATGCCTATTGCACATTGTACACAGGTCTACTTTACAAGTTCTAATGTTATTTATGTTATATGTTATACTTTATACTTTTTATATTTTATTGTACTACGAAGTTGAGGGAGAAACAGTATTTCGATTCTCCTGTATGTTCTGCACATACAGTGGAACCTCGGTTCACGAACATCTCGGTACACGTACAAATCGGTTTACGACCAAAAAGTTAGCCAAACTTTTGCCTCGGTTCACGACCACACACTCGGTATATAAACAAGCCAGTTTCCCGTTCGGTCTGTACGTGTTCAGTCTCTCCCTGTGCATTTCCTGTGCAGTGAGCAAGAGAGAGAGAGTGCGACACACACACACACAGGTCCGTAAGAGAGACACACACACAGGCATGCGAGAGCGAGGCACACACACACAGGTGCGTGAGAGAGGCACACACACACACACAGGCGCGTGCGCGGCACACACACACGCACACACACGCAGGAGTGCGCTAGACAGAGGCACACACAGGCGTTCCAGGCTCGTGAGCGAGAGAGGAAGGGCTGGACACATAAGGTAGAAAAGGCTTGTTTTTGTTTTCAGTTTTGTTTACAGCGATCAGTTCATAACGTGCATTGTGGCAATGTTATTTTTCTTGGTGGTATATTAAATTACAGATTTTTCAAATGTTCATTTTTTTCCTTGTGCTTAAAACTCATTAAAAAAAAGTGTTTTTAGCGAGTGGTTCCTAGCACTATAGTGCAAACTATTGCAGTGTTAGTTTTCTTTGTTGTTCAAGGTTTTCTCAGTGTTTTTCAATGTTTTAACATTTAGTTTACTATTACGCTGTGCATTCTATGGTTTAATTAACTATATTTTTGCTTAAAAACTAAAAAAAATATATATTTACATACAGTTTGTACGGTCTGGAACAGATTAACTGTATTTACATACAATCCTATGGTAGAAATTGCTTCTGTTCCACTGTATAGTGAATTAACAATAAAAGGCTATTTTATTTGATTTGATTTTTATGTCCTCACTTGAAGTTGCTGGATTCAGAGTGTAGAGTACACCAGGATTAGACAGTTGAGCTGAAGGTGAACTCCACGTCTCTATAGCGACCAACTGGCATTTCAGTCTCACTACATATGTGCTTGCATTTTTGTTGTTTTCGTACCAATGGGACTAATACAAATATTCTCAATTGTGTTGTAATTTATAATGACAGTAAATTCATCTGAATTGAAAAGATGCTCTGTTGTAGCCTAACATCTGCAGAAAACATCAGAGTATATACGTAAAGTGCAAGGGAGTTAACATTTATAACTTATACTCATTTATTACTACTTCCCAGCTATCAAGGTCATCACATCAGCATTATGTAACCATTTGTTGTGAATTAAAATACACCAATTAAAATAATAAAGAAACTCTAAAAAAGATAGTACAGATGTGATAATAATAGTAAAGAAACAATAATAAAGATGTATAATTTATGTGTACTGAAAATAAACAGCTAGAATATAACTCATTATTTTAGTTAAGAACAAATAAGAATGTGAACCTAGCCACTTGTATGTGGTCCCCCTTAAATTTCACAAACGTAAATATAAATTTAAACAATTTCAGAAGTCAGGGGTGGGAGACACTTTTCAATGTCTTTAGATCCATTGGGGTACGTGTCTTTTAAGGATTTGCAGGTATCTTGGTCTTTGCCTCCTCTGTGATTTTCATATGTGTTCTTACATGTATATAAATTCAAAGAGCGGAGGTGGGGGTGTCCCTTTGGGGTTTTGTGCACGTTCATATAATGGTGTAACATTGATCAGGGGTTATATTGTAAATGATGGACAAAAAAATCAGGAGCTTACGCCTGTTGATCATGTATATCACTGAGAAAAAGATCAGGGATTTGGCATAATCCCCCCACCCGACACCACAGCATTGGTCCAGGCTCATCTTGGATCCGAGGACACCACTTCTGCCTCTACCTCTCTCTCCCTCCCATTTTGCTTATAGCGAAGCAACTCGTACATTTACAGCCACAATGCCCGGCACCCTCACTGGAGCTTTACGGCACACTTGCTTACCATTGAGCTTCGGCATTTTCCTTGAGCTATGCCAAATAATTTCCTTTAATTTCAGACCTCACTGTATTTACTTTTTCTGTTGTAAGAGGGGTGTTTACCTATTGTGGTCGTTGGAAGCAGGTTCACAGATGGAAAATATTGAGGCACCAACCTAGTCTTCCCCGTTTAATTCAGATGATAGTCCAAGCAAAAACAAGTATTTGATGATGCTAAAAAAACAAAAGTCAGGGTCCTAGCTCATGTAACCTTTTTTAGGCTGGTAAGCCTGTGATAGTCACAATGGGAAGGAGGTCCGTCCTGTGGTGCTTTCTTATAATGAGTGATGCCTCCTTTCAGGATCTGTGGGGTATATAACGAGGGGACAGGAAGGGGTGGAGTCAGTTGCCCTCACTAGGCATCTTCTCGGTGCTGTGAAGGGAAAAACACAGGATAAGGTTAGCTCTCCTTTTCACCCGGGGTGGAAGTACATACTTCAGAAAAGCCCAGAGGATGAACCACAGATGTGCATGCATAGCACCCTAAATACTGATTTACTGAAATGTCCTTTCTTAGCAAATGCCTATTGCCGTAGACTTACCATCCTGTCAAATTTCAGCTTTTAAGTAAATGGGAAATAATGGTTTTGTTGATGTCTGAGTGAGTCAACTTTGCATTATATTTTCTTTTTAATTAAATCATTTGTATAATATAGATATTATAACTATACTGCAGTTTTTTCTTCAGGGCTTTTCCTACAAGATTTCATGAATTTGGAGCACAGAAACATGAATAAGGAGAACACACAGTTAAATTATTTGTTTTTTCTACTACACAAAGTGAAGTTACATATTCTATATGTATATACAGTATTATCTTGCCACCAGACAGTAGAAACTTGTTGCATGTTGGTTGGTCATGCAAATAAGAACTTCACTGTGCCTTTGACAAAACTCCTACTTTTATCACTGTGATTTGCCATCTGTTTTGAATGGTTATGAAATAGTATATGTTGCATTTTAAAATACAAATAAATTATTTTAGCTTGTAGTAGGAAAAATGCGTTGCTTGATGCAGACAGTATTAAATGGTTATTCTTAAGCTGTGTGACAGGACCGTTTTTAATATAAACATCCAGAGACAAGGAGCAAAACAAGACAAAGCTAAAGGACAAGCAGATCATTTTTTATATAACCAATAACTTTTTGTCCTGTTGCAGTAAGAATCATGAAGAGGGAAATCTAAGGTATTGTGTCATCTATTGGTCTAACAATATTTCAATAAGATGCTAAAAAGAATAGCTAACACACCCTTCTGCCTGTGCAATATATTACAGTGGCTTAACATCTGAGGTCATCCAGCCTATGGACTTTGTGTCTGAAGCAAGTTACCTGAACATAGCTGAAAAGCCAAGACCTCTGTAGCAGATTAGGAACTTCCCTGTGACTCTGCCTTTCCAGAAGTCGTTGTCCTGTTGATGTAGTGCCTCCCTCTGCCCTCACAGCTATCTGTTTCAGCAAGGTAAATTGATGAGCTAAGTTCTGTTTTTTTTCTTATGTTGGAGTGTTTTGTGCTTTCATCACCTGTTTATAACTGGGTATGTTGTGTTCTATGGAACTGTCAGGCAAATAACAAAGCCTTCAAAATTAAGAATGTATATTTTCAGGGGATGTGTACCACTTTACAATACATGTGAGGCAGTGCTGACCCTGTTATTGCTAATATATTGCATATATTTGTTTATGTACTTTTATTTCAAATTATTATGATGCCTAAATTTAGCCCAGATTAGCCATTACATTGAAATTGTTTTTTGTCAACCGAAAAAGCAGCTTGGCCCCACATATTGGCTTCAAGCTCTAAACTCCAGGCCCTATTCATGTCATCTTTTCTGTAGCTTTACTAAATAATCAATTTAATTTAAGGCTGAGCATCTTCCCAATGAGTACTGAAATAGTGGAAATGTGAAACTGGACCCATGCACATTCCGTATTTAATATGCCACTTACTTCAAAGTGATAACTAATTTATTACTATTTGCTGGGACTTATCTGCAACCCGATTTCTCACAACTAAATGCTGTTTTTTTAAGTTCCAGAAACAGAATATCACTTGGTGTCTGTAAAAGATCTCCTGTAAAGTTGCTATAACATAACAGTCACAAGCTGCCCAATGCCATTAAGGATTCTGGTATGTCTGGGTGGCAAGGTTTTGTTGGTCCTCTCTTAGCTGAATCGCAATCAGGAAAGCAACTCTGGATGGGACAGCAGTTCTTAACAGGGCCCGGTATTGCTGGGCTGGTTTCGAGTTGCCAGTTTCATATTCCATAAAGTAAATTAGCATTTTTAGTCACATTAATTAGTAGTTCCTTATTTATCTTTGTTTCAGAACAATAGCTTAGTGGACATAGCTTCAGTTAGTTTGCTTTTCTTATCTGACATCATTAACTTAAAAAGGTTATTATTACAGTATTTAATGTTATGAATTCTTTTTAATAGGCTTTAAAAGCTTTCACTCTATATATAAGATCTGATACTATTAAACTACACAGATAATATGTATGTGTAATTTATATTAATCTTGTGGCAGAGTACACTATTAGGGATGCCAAAGCATATCTAGAGTTGCCTTACTAATATTTTAAAATGTCATCTGTACATTGCAAGATGCTTTTGTAATATCAGTGCTTCAGAGGCGCTTTTCATCAGTTTCACATACTTGTGAAAATATTTTTGCTGACTAAGTCATGATTCTGTAAAAATGCAGTCTGCCTCATAAACAGGATTAGAAATATATTATGTTTAAATCCTGGCCATGACAGTTAAAGGAAATATGAACAATAACAAGAAAAATAATAAGTGTTATTAGCACATTCCAGAAAAGTGCTGAATGGTGAAGACTGCATATAGGATAGAGTATGCTGATTCCAGACAGAGCCATTAAAGCAATCCCCTTCATACAATTTTCCATAATAAAATATAAAGAGTGTCTTTTGATTGATGTTGCAATTCCTGAAGAGAGAAACATCATATTAAAAGAAGCAGAATTATGAGGCAGGAGGTTTTCAATCAAATGTGAAATCCTTTTTAAGCAGCTAATCCTAAAAAAAGAAACAGAAACAAAACTGCATAATAAAAACTAAAGAAATGAAAGAGGAAAAATGTAGGATCCAAAGAAGACTTCATAGACCCATTAGAAAAAAATAATTCTGACATTTTAATAAGAACTTTAAATTTCCTCAGTGTAAATAAATTGATAATTCAAAAAATCTATAATTTATATATTGCTGTTAACAGCATGCATCATCACCAGGCATTTTGCAGAGCTAATAAGATAGAAACACCACATTTACAGTCATTAGCAGAATTAAAATAAATTTGTACCTTTCTACACATTTTAATGTATACTGACTGGCAACTTTATTAGTTACATCTGCCTATTAAAGAGTCAATTGTCTATTTGTTGCTTGAACAACCAAAATTCACTGAAGCGTGGACTCAAGAAAGGAAAATGAACCAAAGGGAGGTGGCATCATTCTGTTTCATAGCATTTTGGCTGCTGGTTGAAGTTTTATCAAATAACTCATTCAGGCTAACCCCACAGTCCACACTGTTGGCATGAATGGATAAACTTGATATTTAACAGCTTCAAATATATTGTGCCATTTAATGTTTGTTCCACCCATCTGAAGATATGCAATGTGGTCAACAAAAACACATTCCGCAATATTATTTTAGCATTACCCTATTGACACCCAGCAGAATGAATCCCTGAAGTCCCATTTCTGTTTATTTCCAGTGTCATTGGGGAGGTCTTGGGGGGGAGAGAGAAGAAAAAAATAAATAAAGTTATCATTACTCAACTGTACTTCTATACCCACAAAATTGTAAATGACAATTTATGTTCTAAGTTATTAATCACAGCACTTGCAAATAAAGATATGAAATCAGTGTTAAGGTTTAAATCTGAAATAACTCATTGCTTTTACTAAAGATAACAATGTCTACTTGCTCAGAAGCTGTCTATCTCCGATCATTCACTGAACTTTGTAAGCTGGAATGTCAAGAGTCTTAATTACAATTTAAAGAGGAAAAAAGTATTCTCTGATATCACAGGCTTCAAGGCCAATATAGCATTTTTAAAGGGGACTCATCTAACAAAGAAAAAACAGTTTCAACTAAAAAGAGCCTGGATCAACTAAATCTTACAAATACAAATTGATCAATTTTTACAAAAATAGAATTGAAAACAAATCAACTCCCACCCCTGAGAAAGAGAGCATGGCCAACAGAGTAAAACTTAAAGCTTGTAAAAATAAGTAAATTGATAAGTTTAATAAGCGGATAAAGATAAATGGAGAAGAAAAAGAAATGGGAAGAGAATCTGCTTCCTCTGTGCTTTAAGAGCTTAATCTAAAATGTTATTGATTAGGTCCTGCCAGGTTTTGAAAAAGTTTTGCACAGATATTCTAAGTGATAATTCCAATTTCAAATAGTATAAAACATCAGTCACCCACTGACTTAAAAGAGGAGAGTTGGGATTCTTCCAGCTGAGCAAGATAAGTCTGTGTGCCAATAGTGTAGTGAAGGCAATTACAGTTTGTTTGTCCTTCTCCACTTTAAGCCCATCTGGAAGAACACCAAACACACCTGTTAATGGGTTAGGAGGGATTGTGACTCCAAGGCTGTCTGAAAGGCATTTAAAGATTTTGGTCCAGAATGATGTTAACTTGGTGCAGGCCCAAAACATGTGACCTAGTGAGGCTGTAACCTGATTGCAGTGTTCACAGGTTGGATCTTGCCCTGGAAACATTTTGGACAATTTTAAACGAGACAGATGTGCTTTATATATAATTATGAGTTGAATAGTCGTATGCTTTGCGCATATGGAGCTCGAGTAAATTCTCTGCATCTTTCCTCTCCTTTTCTGAGATTTTGAGTGAGAGATCCTTTTCCCACTGTACTCTTGGATCTTTGAAAGGGAGGGACTGTAAAATGGTTTTATATATTGCAGAAATGCTGTCTGAGTCCTCAAAACTGAGCAATATTTTTTCCATCATAGAGGAAGGTGGGAGATAAGGAAAATCAGGCAGGTTTTGTTTAACAAAGTTTCTAAGTGGCTGGAAAGTTAAATCTGGAATGTAATTTTTCGTAGGATGCAAAGACGTTGTCTAAGTACAGATCTCTAAGTGATTTAATCCCAAATGTTTTCCAGATATTAAAAACTGCATATGTTTGTGAGGGTTGAAAAAGGTGGAAGAGGTGCCACAGATAATTTTAATCCATAAATCAATTCCACTTTTAGCAACACATGTAGTATCCAATACCTGAAGGCCAGTGTGTAGTGGTTGTGAGAAATGTATTCAAATCAAAAGTAATGCTGGTAAACATACTGCATATGCACCTAATGTGGACAACAGAGAATTTATGCAAAATGTGTTTGCACTGGTTCCTAATATGAGCACTCATAAAATTATAGTGGCTGGAGATCTTGTATGTATTTTAAATAAACTTGGATAAGTCTTAAGTTACAACAACTGTAACATCTAAAACTTCAAAAATAATTACACAGTTCATTGCAGATCACAATCTATCAGACCCATGGATATTTTATATCTAACTTCAAGAGACTGCCATTTTCTGGGGAGTTCCTCCACACAAAATCCCAAAGTAACTGAAGAGTAAACCCTCATAATGGGTAACTGGCCAATGTACTGTTAAGTCCTAAAAACTAAAATGTCTCACAAGAGGAAGGTTCGCCATTTGGCCTGTTTAACAAAAAGAGCAAACAGAATCTTTATTAAGTAAAGAATTAATTTCACATAAAATGCTCTGTAGCATGAAAATTTCTGAGGAGCACAAAAGGCCCAGAAGGACTTGCCTTCACAAAACATGCAATCCAGTTGGAAAGAAGTCTCAAAAACACAAATTCAAGGAGATGGGTCAAAATTTAATAATACAATCAAAAACATGACAATAATCAAAGAGAATTTACCAAAGTCAATACATACAATGTGTAGCAAGGGACTGTGTGTTCACTCAGCTTTTATAGGGCTGAAGACAGTTCTTCAATGAAGATGGATAAGTGTCCCCAACTGAAGGAACAAGGAAGAAGCATGGTCCCATAGAAATTAAATAATGCACAAAACTAATAAAAACACAGATTAATGTAAATAATAAACATCAATAACAAAAGAATCAAACCTGAACAAAAAAGATCTAAAAAAGGAATCTGAACACAAGCTGTGGGAGAAACCTGGCTGAAGCATAACATACAGTAAATGTTCCTTTTTTTTGTCTGTACATTATAGTTACACAAAAATTGAGTATTTCTTCAGTGATAATAATTTCTTGCCTACTATCAGATCTTGTAAGTACAAGGTTACTGTCCTCTCCGACCACACTTATATTCCCGACATACACAACTCATAAGTGGCATCTTAATCGCCTATCATTAGCGGACAAAAACCTTATAGAATTCATCTCCATTGCATTTTATCAGTAGAATGTGAGATTAATCAAACGAGGAATGTTCTCCCAACTCTCCAGAGTCCAATGCTTGTGTTTACACATCTTTATTTTTTTCTTTGCTCACTGGAACACGCAGTTGCCATGTTCCATCCATGACAAGGTGTGTTCACCTGCTATTTGAGTAACTGGTCATGTCAACCTCTATCTGTCTCATCTGTCTCATTTATAAACAATCCATTATTCATTGGATATATTTAGTATGATGAACCATTCTCACTAAACATATATTGAGCAAAGTTACTAGTCTTAATATATTCAGGCCAATACATCTGGCATCCACTGCCATGCTGTGTTCAAAGTCACTTAGGTCTTGACTTTGTTCAGTGTCTATTTAGGCTGCACACATACATGATCTTAATACATGAAGCTGTCATTTACATGTAAGGGTAGCTAGACGTCATAAAATGGGCACTCAGTGTACGTCCAGTTGTCCAGTACAGGTTTCTTTTGTTCTTCTGTTAATGCGTGTTATATCTGAACTTTTGCCTACTTTTTCAATCTGTATTTTTAAGTGTTCCATGCTTACTAAGTGCACCCTGCCACATTAGGTACAGCCTGTGTTTTGATAAAGATCTAAAACTAAAAAGTAAAACTTCAAAAGCCTGTCAGCCTCTGGCTATTCTTTAAAAAATCAACTCAAAGTGATGAGGTTCAGTACAATAATATGAATAATGCTCTTCAAAGAACTAGTTTGCTAAGATATATTCATAGTTGCAATCTGGCACTAAAGCTCTGTTATAAAGTATTTTAATCAACAGAAAAAATAGGTGAAACCATGTTTGAAAAATTAGCTTTTTATGATCAGGCAATTCAAAGTCATCTTAATTTTTATGCATAGGCATGCTCTTTGTATTTGATTAACCAAAAAAAGACTAAAAAACAACTGTAGCTGCCATTTCAAATGACTAATATAGTCCTCTACTGGCACAGCATGAAGAGGAAAGTTACCATACATTATTGTGGCTGAATTAGTCTGGAGTAATAGAAGTTAATGTTTATGAGTAGATAAATCATTTTTACAGTTAAAATAATATATGATTATTCCCTTAGTATGAGGAAAATGTTAATATCTTATCCAGAAGTATTATACCACTTTTGAAAGAAGGTGGCCAACCATTACACTAAACTATATACAAACTGTGACCCAATATACCAAAATGTGCTATTTTCAAAAAGGTAACCTGAGAATGGAATAAGCTAGAGGAATTACATTTTCAAAGTGCTTTTTTGATTTATTAGAAAGAAAAAACAATAAAGTGACAGTTGCTATAGACAGGCTACCCAGTGATGAAAGTAATACTGAAGGAGACAAATACAAAGCCAGAGAACATAGAACAGGAGGCAGAATCCATGCTGGCAGAGTTTGGGCAGCACAGGATCTCAAGTCAGGGATCATGTTGTTTTGTAAGTCTGAGAGTGTCTGGAGGACTGGCAACAGGCCTCTCACTTCCCTCCAAACCATTCGGGTTGCAAATTATTCTTGTCCAAAACCCCATAGCATCACAGACACCAATTTCTGAACTTGTAGCTGGTTTCAGTCTAGGTGAGCTTCTTCTTCTTTGACCTGGAGGACATGATGCTCACTTCTGGATACTATTAACATATGTCTTTCTCTTTGCACAGTACAGTTGTACCCACCATTTGAGGATGTAACCATGTACAGTGGAACCTCGGTTCATGAACGTCTCGGAACACATACAAATCGGTTTACGACCAAAAAGTTTGCCAAACTTTTGCATCTGTTCACGACCACAGACTCAGCATACGAACAAGCCAGTTTCCCTTTCGGTTTGTGCGTGCTGATGATTTCCGCACGTGTTCAGCCTCTCCCTGTGCATTCGCTGTGCAGAGAGAGAGAGAGAGAGAGACACACACACTCACACACACACACACACACACACAGAGACACACACACACGTGCGTGCGAGAGAGACACACACAAGAGAGAGACGCATTAGGCCGAGATGGCAGTTAAAGAATGCACCAGGCTTGTTTTTAAAGTGACAGATCTGAGCATTGTTTTAACCTCGTTTTATTTAATGAAGACTTTTTTCTATTGGATTTTAACCTCCACTTCACTTCTGTTTACAGAGATCGGTTCGTAGCGTGCCTTGTTGCAATGTTACTTTTCTTGGTGGTTTATTAAATTACAGATTTTTCAAATGTTCATTGTTTTCCCTGTGCTTAAAACTCATTAAAAAAAGTTTTTTTAGCAAATGATTCGTAGTGCTATAGCACGAACTCTTGCAGTGTTAGTTTTCTCTTAGTTTACTATTACGCTGTGCACTCTTGGTATAATTAACTATATTTGTGCTTAAAAAACTTAAAAAAATATATATATTTACATACAGTTCATATGGTGTTGTACGATTTAATACAATCCTATGGGGGAAATGACTTTGGTTTACAACCAAATCGGTTTATGACCGAGTTTTGGAACGAATTATGGTCGTGAACCGAGGTTCCACTGTATTGTGTTACTTGATGAAGGTTTGCCAAAATACTCCTTAAGCCCATGTAGTTAAATTGCTTACTGATGATTGATAGTTCTTGATGCAGTGTCATCTCATGAGAAGTGACCTTATGGTTGTACCCTTGCCTTGTATTCACCAAACTTTCTCCAGAATCTTTGGATATTTTCATTATTTTATGCACTGTTGAGGGTGTAATACCAAAGCCCCTTTTTTCATTGTCTTTAAGCTTTTGAAAGATTTTTGTATGTGTTTGTGGGAAGATTGTCGATTACTTCTATTCTAAATGATTAGGCCTTTCCTGGATGGAGATTTTATACTAAATCATGATTAAAGTCACCTGTTAAACATCATATATTTCTACTCATATCATTATTTGCATTTTTTCACTCATTATTGGCCAAAATTTCCCCTTCCAACTTTTTGGGACTAAACATTCAATCTGAAAGATGGCGGCGCCTGTGCAGGCTGCGCCTTTCACAGTTTCCGAGTCCGCGGTGTTAAGTGTTAATCTTCGTTCATCTTTGTCAACTAGTATAAGAAAAGAAGTAGATTTAAATGATAGTGGTAAGCAGACATACATTTACAAGCGGCAAATCCTGCTCGATATCCGAAGAAACTGTGCCGAAATATCCAGTGAGGTGAAAGAGACGCTCTGCAGCCTTTGCTTACTTCAGTTGCCTGAGAAGCTGAGCTGGCGGAAACGCAAGCGCAGCAACTGGAGGCAGAAATGAGGGAAACGTGGAGTTGTTAGCACAAGGCTAAAAACTAACCCCACCAGATCTAAGATACTCCGTACTGCTCGCTGGACTTCGATCGCTGGACAACAAGCTGGATTACATAAAGCTGCAGCGGGCCAAGCAGTGGGAAATGAGAGACTGTTGCATCTTTATTTTCACTGAGACATGGCTCCAGGAAAACATTTCAGACTTGGCCATCCGGCTAGACGGACTGACCATCTTCCAAGCACCTCTTTGTCCTTTAAGATCCATTTTTGGGGACTGTGTGTTTATGTGAACAGAGAGTGGTGTACGAACGCTGCCTCAGTCACGCGACACTGTTCCCGGCTGATAGATGTTTTATCGTTAAGGTGCCGGCCGTTATACCTGCCGAGGGAATATAGTTATGTGCTGGTGGTTGCCGTCTACCTCCTGCCTAGCACAAATGCTAACCAGGCACTAGCGAAACTCTACGAGATCATCAGCAAACTGCAAACGACGCACCCCAATGCATTTTTCATTATTGCTTTAGACTTCAGTCATGCCAACTTGAAGTCAGTTCTCCCAAAATTCTTCCAGAATGTGAACTTTGCTACTAGAGGGGGAAGCTTTCAGGACAATGTTTACACGAGCGCTCCTAAAGCCTACAAGACCCTACCTTGCCCCCACCTTGGCTCTTTAGACCATATCAGCGTGTTTATGGTTCCTGCATACAAGTCCCTGCTGGAGTGCACTAAACCAGCCCGCAAGAACATCAGAGTGTGGCAGGTTGGTGCTGTTTCAGCTTTCCAAGACTGCTTCGAATTGACAGACTGGGACATTTTCAGGGAGGCTGCTATGGATGGTGACTCCATCAGTCTGGAGGAATACACAAACTCTGTCACTGGCTACATCTCCAAATGCATAGAGGATGTGACTGTTACCAAGAATTTTACCACAAGAGCCAACCAAAAGCCCTGGATGATGAGAGAAGTGCACAAGCTGCTCAAGATCAGAAATGCAGCCTTCAGATCTGGAGACAAGGCCGCCTTCAGAGTGGCCAGAGCCAACCTTTCTCGCGCTATGAGAGCTAAGTGGGCATACGCACAGAGGATTAACAAACACTTCAGCAGCACCAGAGACACACGTCGTATGTGGCACGGCGTTCAGACAATTACAAACTTCAAGCTCAACCCAAAATGATTTGCATTCAAAGCTGTATTCGTTTTTTCAGCTGTACGATACTGATGCCTGTGGCTTTAGTGCACCACCTGAACTTATCCAGTTTCTGTTTTTCATATGCATATCCAGTGCATTATTTTTGTCTGTAATGTTATTCTTTGTTTTGTAAAGTGCTTTATGATTGTGCTCACTATGAAATGAATTAAACTTTATTTTATGTAGCTCTTTTCACATTGAGCGTCTGAAAGGACTTTCGGAAAATCAAAAACATTATTACAGAATAAGAAGAATAACAAATTACATTGAGTAACTATAGAAATAATTGAAGTAATCATCATCAGCATGATTAAGCCCTCGGTAACTTTACATTACAAAAATAAAGGTAGATTTGGGAAAAAAGAAGATAACACCAGAAGATTAAGCTTTGTTGCTTATATTATATATAAATGTTAAAAATAAAGAAACTCAACAATAAAGAGAATTGTAAGTAGTAGAATCCACAAAGACAACTTCATTTTTTAAGAGTAGAATTCAGTGTGTCTTTGTCTTTGAATTTGGTGACTTCCATGTGGAACTGTTTCCAATTTGTAATGCAAGAACACTTAAACACTATTAGAAACCAGGACTGTTATATGATTATCCAAGTAGTCCAAGTACAAACAAAGGTGACATTCACAACAAGCACAAAAATGACAATTGACCAAAAACAAATGGCCAAAGTTTTTATTGATTCATCCAATGGATTTGATGCTTAAAGGTAGGGCATCCACATGTCTCATACTGTATTGGATTCTGCAGAATCTTATCACCCTAATTAAAAAATTAGATTTGAAACCAATGAAGGAGAGACGGACATAGGGCTGATTTTTAAAAGCAAATAAAGCTTCATCTGACTTCTGCACAGAATCAATTTCAATACTGCCAATAATGTAAATAATTAAAATAATGTTCTGTGGTGCAAAATACTGATTCACGTTCTACAACTCTTGTGGGAATTCTGATGGAATACCAATTGGGTGACTTGATTCCCCCTGAACCAGACCAGTCGGTTGGGTGGATTACAATAATCCATATATATATATATATATATATATATATATTGTGATGGACAGCCGGGTCCCATGCCCGGCAGGGATGCCCCTGCTGCTTCTGTTCCGGGGGAGTCGCCATGGGCAGTCCAATACCTCCCCCGGGGCGCTTGGTGGCAGCCTCCTGGCCGACGGTGATTCCCCAACCCCGCAGGGCTCCATGGGAGATGGAGTCCTCCACAGCTTGGTTGGGGCCCGTCATGGCCGCTAGGGGAGCTGCCTGCTTCCCACAGCCCGGCTGAACGAGCTTTCAGCCCCACCCGAAGTTCAATTAGGACCAGGTGGTTAATCACCTGGAATGCTTCGGGTGGGCTATAAAGGCCCCAGCCACCACCACTGGAGAGCCAGGGTTGGGAGGAGGAGGACTAAGCTTGCGGAGGAGTGGTGGAAGAGAAGGTGGAGAAGTGAGTTTTGTGGCTTTGTGCTTTTGGGACTGTGTTTGGGCTGTGTGGCACGGGGAAGACGTGTCACACAGCTGAATAAAAATAATAAAGCCTGAGTGTTTTGTACACGTTGCCTCTGCGTGGTCTGTGCGGTCGGGCTTTTACAATAGCGCCTTTTACAATATATATATATATATATATATATATATATATATATATATATATATATATACAGTATATCCTATTTAATAAAACCCCTGTGTGCATCCAGGTGTCCGTGTGTGTGTGTCTTCTGGTGAAATGTGCATGCGCGGGGCCACACGGCACGTGTTCAGTCTCTTCCTGTGCATTCCCTGTGCAGAGAGAGAGAGACAGATACACACACACACACACACATTGTTGCAATGTTACTTTTCTTGGTTATTTATTAAATTACAGATTTTTCAAATGTTCATTTTTTTTCCCTGTGCTTAAAACTCATTAAAAAAAGTGTTTTTAGTGAGCGGGTCATAAGGCTATAGCGCGAACTCTTGCAGTTTTAGTTTTCTCTGTTGTTCAAGGTTTTCTTAGTGTTATTCAATGTTTTTACATTTAGTTTACTATTATGCTGTGCATTCTATGGTTTAATTAACTATATTTGTGCTTAAAAAACATATTTACATACAGTTTGTATGGTCTTGTATGGATTAATTGTATTTAATACAATCCTATGGTAGAAATTACTTCGGTTTACGACCAAATCGGTTTATGACCAGAGTTTTGGAACGAATCATGGTCGTGAACCGAGGTTCCACTGTATTACTGTCAGACAAAATTACAGACATTTTACGGAAATACAAACCAGTATTACTGAGAGAGAAAATTAAAGGCACACAATACAGTTACACATATTACAGCCACATACAAGGTCACTTGCCGTTTCATATAGACTGTTCCTACTAATGTTTATGCACTACTGTTCTAGCGCCCGTTATTGTAATGGGCTTAATGTCTAGTGTATATATATATATATATATATATATATATATATATATATATATATATATATATATACTAATAAAAGGCAAAGCCCTCACTGACTGACTGACTCTCTCACTGACTTATTACTAATTCCCCAACTTCCCGTGTAGGTAGAAGGCTGAAATTTGGCAGGCTTATTCCTTACAGCTTACTTACAAAAATTAAGCAGGTTTCATTTCGAAATTCTACGCATAACGGTCATAATGGTCAACAACGTCCGCCATGTTGAACTTTCTTATTTATGGCCCCATCTTCACAAAATTTGGTAGGTGGCTTCCCTGCGCTAACTGAAACCGATGTACATGCTTATTTCAGTGGTATGCCGCCATATTGAACTTTCCCACGTCACTAATTCTCCAACGTCCCGTGTAGGTAGAAGACTGAAATTTGGCAGGCTCATTCCTTACAGCTTACTTACAAAAGTTAAGCAGGTCATGGCGGCGCCCGTGCAGGCTGCGGCTTACAGAGCTCCTGAGTCCGCGGTGTTTAGTGTTAATCTTTGTTTGTCTTTGTTAACTAGTATAAGTAGAAAAGTAGATTTAAGTGATAGTAGTACGCAGACATACATTTACGAGCGGCAAATCCTGCTAGATTTCCAAAGAAACTGCGCCAAAATATCCAGTGAGGTGACTGAGACGCTCCGCAGCCTTTGCTTACTTCGCAGCCTGAGAAGCGAGAGGCGCAAGCGCAGAGATCAGAAACAGAAACGAGGTAAACACGGCGGTGTTAGCACAAGGTTAAAAACGAACCCCACCAGACCTGCGATACTGTCTATTCTGCTTGCGAACGTCCGATCGCTGGACAACAAGCTGGATTATATAAAGATGCAGCGGGCTAAGCAGTGGGAAATGAGAGACTGCTGCATCTTTATTTTCACTGAGACATGGCTCCAGGGAAACATTGCAGACTCGGCCATTAAGCTAGACGGACTGACCATCTTCCAAGCGGACAGAGACACCTCTTTGTCCGGTAAGACCCGCGGGGTCGGACTGTGTGTTTATGTGAACAGAGAGTGGTGCACGAACGCTGCCTCAGTTGCGCGGCACTGTTCCCCACTGATAGAGGTTTTATCAGTAAGGTGTCGGCCTTTCGACCTGCCGAGGGAATACAGTTGCGTGATGGTGGTGGCTGTCTACCTCCCGCCTAGCGCAAATGCTAACCAGGCGCTAGTGGAACTCTACGAGATCATCAGCAAACTGCAAACGACACACTCCGAGGCATTTTTCATTATTGCTGGAGACTTCAATCATGCCAACATGAAGTAATTTCTCCCAAAATTCTCCCAGAATGTGAACTTTGCAACTAGAGGGGGAAGCTGTCTGGACAATGTTTACACGAGCGCTCCTGACGCCTACAAGGCACTACCCCACCCTCACCTGGGCTGTTCAGATCATATCAGCGTTTTTATGGTTCCTGCATACAAGTCCCTGCTGAAGCGCACTAAATCAGCCCGCAAGAGCATCAGAGTGTGGCAGGTTGCTGCTTCGAACTGACAGACTGGGACATTTTCAGAGAGGCTGCTATGGATGGTGACTCCATCAATCTGGAGGAGTACACACACTCTGTGACTGGCTACATCTCCAAATGCATAGAGGATGTTACTGTTACCAAGGATGTTACCACAAGAGCCAACCAAAAGCCCTGGATGACGAGAGAAGTGCACAAGCTGCTCAAGATCAGAAATGCAGCCTTCAGATCTGGAGACAAGGCCGCCCTCAGGGTGACCAGAGCCAACCTGTCTCGTGCTATAAGGAGAGCTAAGTGGGCATGCACGCAAAAGATCAACAAACAATTCAGCAGCACCAGAGACACACTTCGTATGTGGCAGGGTGTTCAGGCAATTACAAACTACAAGCCCAATCCACACAGCAGTGATTGTGATGCCTCCCTTCCAGATGAGCTGAACAACTTCTTTGCACGGTTTGAGGCACAGAACAAAGAGCCTGCGAGAAAAGCAACACCTCCCTCCACTGACCAAGCACTCTGTCTCTCCATAACAGATGTGAGGAGGACTCTATCCAAAGTCAATCCACGGAAGGCTGCAGGACCTGACAACATACCTGGTCTTGTGCTCAAAGAATGTGCAAGTCAACTGGCTGGTGTCCTCACAGACATCTTCAACACATCTCTGAGCCAGTCGTCAGTCCCAACATGCTTCAAGTCGACCACCATCATACCAGTGCCAAAGAAGTCATCAGTGACATGCCTGAATGACTACCGACCAGTTGCACTCACACCAATCATAATTAAGTGCTTCAAAAGGTTAGTCATGTCACACATAAAGACTAATCTCCCTGCCTCCCTTGACCCTCATCAGTTTGCATACCGCTCAAACAGGTCAACTGAGGATGCCATATGCTCTGCCCTTCACCTCTCCCTGACACATCTGGATAAAAAAGACACATATGCCAGGATGCTATTCATAGACTTTAGCTCTGCCTTCAACACAATCATCCCTCCAAAGCTGGTTGTAAAACTGAGCAGGTTGGGCCTAAACACCACCCTCTGCAATTGGATCCTGGACTTCTTGACAGAGAGGCCCCAGTCAGTTCAGATGGGCCACAACACTTCCAGCATCATCACACTGAGCACTGGAGCACCGCAGGGCTGTGTGCTTAGTCCACTGCTCTTCACCCTGCTGACTCACGACTGCACAGCAACACACAGCACCAATCACATCATCAAGTTTGCGGATGATACAACGGTGCTGGGACTGATAAGCAGGGATGATGAAAGAGCATACAGAGATGAGGTGAAATGGCTGTCCGCATGGCGTGAAGACAACAATCTATCTCTCAATGTCGACAAGACAAAAGAGATAATCGTGGACTTCAGAAAATCACGTCCTGCCCACATCCCGCTCAGCATCAACGGTTTAGATGTGGAGATTGTTAGGAGTACCAAGTTCCTCGGTGTGCACTTAACTGAGGAACTTATGTGGACACATAACACCTCATCATCAATCAAGAAATCCCAGCAGAGACTACACTTCCTGAGGCGGCTGCAGCAAGCATGTCTTCCCCCTTCCATCCTCACCATGTTCTACAGAGGCACCATAGAGAGTGTCCTGACCAGCTGCATCACTGTCTGGTATGGCAACTGCAACATATCTGACCGCAAGCGCCTGCAAAGGATAGTGAAGACAGTAGAGAACATTATTGGGGTGCCTCTCCCTTCACTACACACATTGTGCAGGACCCCTTACACCCCTCACATGGACTTTTCACACTTCTGCCATCCAAGAGAAGATACTGCAGCATCAAAGCCAAATCTGCCAGGCTGCAGGAGAGTTTTTACCCCCAAGCTGTTAGACTCCTTAACACCAGGCTGCCCCCTGGGACCTTCCACACAGCCTCAACCACCACTAAAAACAGAACTTTTATACCTGAAAACCACTGTCCTGCAAAGATGAGTGTGCATGTAGAAAAGAACTGAATATCTCATACTGACCTCTAAGGATTTTGACACTCTTGATATCCTTATGCTATGAAACATTCTGACCTGTCATTGTTTACACACGTCTTAAACAACTATTATCATACACTGATAATTTCTGTATTATCTATATCTATTATTTATTATTTATTTATTATATTACATATCTTACACATCAATATTGCTGCTACTTCTTTGTCCTATCTTTGCACAATGTCTTGTCTTGTTTGTGTTTTAATTTTAAATTTTTAAATTTTTATTCTATTTTTAATTTACTATTTGCACATCATATTGTTACACTGTGGACCCTGAGCTTCGCAATTTCGTCTATCTGTATACTTGTATATGGTTGAGATAACAATAAAGTTCACTTTGACTTTGATTTCGAAATTCTACGCATAACGGTCATAACGGTTGACAACGTTCGCCATGTTGAAATTTCTTACTTATGGCCCCATCTTCACGAAATTTGGTAGGTGGCTTCCCTGCGCTAACCAGAACTGATGTACGTACTTATTTCAGTGGTACGATGCCACTGTCGGCCGCCATGTTGAGGTTTCCAATGTCACTAATTCCCCAACTTCCCATGTCGGTAGAAGGCTGAAATTTGGTACTTATTTTCGTGGTATGATGCCACTGTTGGCCGCCATATGGAACTTTTGAACGGTCTTTGTTACTTATGGGCCCATCTTCAAGAAATTTGGTACGCAGGTTCCCAACGCTAATTGAATCCTACTTACGTACATATATACGTCCATAGCTTGCAGCTCGTTCACCATGTGAGGCTAAGTTGGATCCCCCATCCCAACGCCTCCCACGTTGTTGGCTGCCTGCCTATATAAGGCCGCCCGTTGCTCCATTCTCTACATTCCCTTCCTTGCTTCGCCACGGGATTCACGTCTCCCTGCTGATAACTACAGCCTTTTTATTTAATCCACAGCTTCTCCGCTGTTTTATTGTTCATTTATTACAATTATAGTTATTGTGTAGGTATTTTAGACTTACTTTACATTGCTCAGGTACCCATTTCCTTTATCATTCCAACCGTACCCCCATTAATATGTCTATCGAGGTGATCAGTATCGACCAAAGAACTGTCACTTACCGAGTGGTTTCCATACCCAGAGATGGCACCTGCATTTTTCATTCTCTTTGTTACATATTGCACGGCCATATCAGGCTCACTCTTGATATCCGGAGGAACATTGTGTCTTATGTATTGAATGACTGGGACAGGTTCAAGGTGAGGACTGATGACGGTACAGGAGATAATTATACTACACAGGAGCACTATAAGAGTGAAATGCTTAAGCCCTTCACCTATGCATCTGCATGTGAGTTTATGGCTGCCGCTGAATTGTTCGGTTGTCGTTCAAGTGTACGAAATGGCAAAATATTTTACACCTTTTGACAACCGCCAATGCCTCTTAAACATCTTAGATTGACAGGTGACGATTTCAGTAGTGGACACTATTATGTTTATGAATGTTTAAACTCTCAAAAGCTGGATGTGAAGTTATCGATGAAACTGGTTGTATGCTTACAACGCTTGACAGATGCCGAATGTCACTTCAACACAAGTCCTACAAATACTGTCGTAATTGAAACAAACCATGAAACTCAAACCGATTATGACAGCAGCAATCCAAGCTGTGAGATTTGAAACAAGATTACTGTTCACATGGCCAACTGTACGTTGTGGTATACAAAGAGATCCTTAACAAATAGTTATTTGTATATTTCCCCTCAGTTTAAACAGGTTTAATTTTCTTCTTAATAAAAATTTTAAGGTAGTACTTCTGCAAGCGTGGTATTTTGCTAGTATATATATATATGTATATATATATATTGTGAGCTGGAGGGCTGATCACACCCCAAATAGAGACAAACGCCCTGGGAAAACCACAAACCCTGAAACACTGACTACCCTCACATTGCTCCTTATCCTTGCACTATAACGCGTAATACAAGCCTCAAGCGGTACTCCGCCGACTTATAAGCCGCATTGCGCCTGTCAGTTTGGAATTGATTGTTTGCTTTTATCTCTCTCTGCTCCTAGCGGAACTGTCATCTCTGACTTGTCATGGAGCACGTTTAAGCTCATGTGTTTGCAGTGTTTGAATAAAAATCCTTCTTGTTTCTACAACCTCCTGTGTCTCTGTGCAAATCTGTGACCCAAGCGTGACAAGTGGTACCAGGAGTGGTTGCACAGATGGATGCCGAAGACTTATTTCAGAGGTCTAAAACATGCACTTAAAGACTGGAAACTAAACATGGATGACCCAATCCGTGCGCAAATTCAAGATTTGATACATAAAGTGCACTGTTGGTTTGAAGGAGACGTGATGGAAACAGTTGTCGTGAATATATTACTGGCCGGCATACCTGAAGTTCTTCGAGATGAATTTCTACGTCATGATATTAAATCATTATGTCCAGACGATTAGAGGGTTCACAGTCCGATTGGAGAAAGAGCGGTGGATTTCGTGCTGCTTCGCAACCTGTGAACGAACGTCCAGGACATTCTCGTCGCTTCGATCGACAAGCTGCAGGACCTGAAAATCTAATGGGGTCAGGTAGGACCCGGAAATCCAGTCTAGATGGACGCCTGTTTCTGGGGAGACAGCGGCAACAGCGGGCCGAGGAAACCGTGGACACTACAGAGCACGTCGACGTGGACGTCGCAGAGGATATTTCGAAGCGGAGCCGACCGTAGATGTTTCCGTGTGATCAACTGGCCATTTGGCAAGAGAATGTGCTTGTCTCCAGCTCATTCAATGGAGATTGGACTGGCGAGATTTGTTGCTCAACTATTACATATCCGGATGGAAAAGATGGCTTGTTGATCCCGGTGAAATTGGGGCAGAGAAATCTCAGCATTGTTAGACTCGGAAGTGACCTTTGTATTGTGAGACGAGACTGTCTTAATGAACAATGCCTTAGAGACTGTGAGACTGTAAAAATACGCTGTGTACATGGTGATGTTAAAGATTATCAGACTTTACTTCTTCCTTTAACTTATAGGGTCGCCACTTTAAGGTTTGGTCTGCCTTTCAGACTCTTGCCCTTGGCCATTACTCATAGGACGGAGAAATGCCCTTTTTCCAAACTGATTAATAAATGTAAGGGACCAGTAGTCCAGTCCACTAATGAACTTAGTGGGGGAGAAGAAGAAGAAACCAAGACGAAGAACTGGTAGCGGCCAGGGAAAATCTAGAGCCCAACTTAGATATTGAACCCGATCTCTCCAGCGAGACGGAGGAGGTCACCCCCGACAATCTTCCAGAATGGGCTGGTCCTTCTACATCTTCCCAGATTGCAAACGCCTCCGAACACAAACCGAGCGTTAACGAACAATCAGATTTTGTGCGTTTGCAGCATACTGATAGCTCATTAGAATATGCATTTAAACAGGCTCGCCCTGCTAATGACTCTTATTACCAAGAGCGTAATTCCGGGGGTGTGAAAACCCCACACTTTATAGAAAAGGACGGTTGCCTTTTCAGAGTGATCTCAGATCATTTGGAGGGAATTTATTGAACAACTGGTGGTACCTGAAGCACATAGGGAAACTGTTTTGCATCTGGCACATTCACACATCTTGGGGGGGCACCTCGGTGCCGACAAAACTAGAGACCGGTTATCAAAACGATTTTATTGGCTTAATATGGGAAAAGATGTTGAACGTTTTGTACTTCATGTCCAGACTGCCAGATCGTCTCTGCTTATAAGCCTCCTCGGCTCCCCTTTGTCCTATGCCCATATTGGAAGTTCCCTTTCAGCGTGTGGGATTAGCTATTGTGGGATCTTTACCTAAGACTAAGGATGGGTACCAATATTTGCTGGTGTTGGTTGATTATGCGACACGATATCCAGAAATGATTGGCTGAAAAGGCCAACTCTTCAACTGTAGCCAAAGCACTATGTGAAACTTTTACTCGTATTGGTATCCCTAGAGAAATCTTAACTGATCAGGCACACCTTTCACTTCTCGCGTGATGAAACAATTGTGTGACAGCTTTGCTATTAAGAAATTGAGTACTACTGTTTACCATCCTCAAACGAATGGTTTAACCGGCGATTTAACAAAACATTGAAACAGATGATCAGGCGAGTTGCTCATAATGATCCCACAACATGGAACACTGTCCTACCTTTTGTTTTGTATGCGTGCGAGAATCACCACAGGCGTCCACTGGCTTGAGTCCCTTCGAGTTGTTATTGGCAGGCGGCGAGAGGCATCCTGGATGTGGTGCGTGAGGAATGGATAGGAAACGAGAGAGCAGCTAAGGGTCCAAGCTTTGCCGATCGACTAATTTCGTTGCAAGACAGAATTTCTATGCTTTCCTCTATTGCTGTGGAACACCAACAACGAGAACAGGAAACTCAGAAGCGTCTTTACGATAGGCAGCAAGCTCCGTGAGTTCAAACCTGGCGATCGTGTTTTGGTACTGGTTCCCTCGGATCCACACAAATTCTTAGCTAAATGGCAGGGCCCGCCATTATTGAGGAGCGTATGAGTCCGTAAATTACAAGGTTAGAATACCAGGCGGCGCAAACCATTCCAGATTTTACACATTAACCTCTTGAAGGAATGGCACGACCGACAAGAGGTTAACACTTCCTTGGCTGCTGTTTCTCAGACCGATGTTACCATTGGTAACGATCTTACTGACACGCAAAAGACAGAACTGTTATCTTTGATAGAACGGAACACTGATGTCTTTTCAGATTTACCAGGCAAGACTAACATTACAAAACATAAAATTACCACTGAACCTGATGTTCGCAGACAGATGCGGCCGTTCGGATACCGAAGCGTGAAATATTGTGCGAAGAGGTAAAAAAGATGCTGACACTGGGTGTAATTCGTGAAAGTAGAAGTGACTGGTGCAGCCCAGTCGTATTAGTCCCAAAGCAAGACGGTTCGGTTCGGTTCTGTATCGATTTCAGACGCTTGAATAAGGTCTCTAAATTTGATGCTTATCCCATGCCCCGTGTCGATGAACTGTTGGAAAAACTGGGTCAGGCGAGCTATATCTCCACGCTAGATCTCACGAAAGGCTATTGGCAGGTGCCTTTAGAGGCTAGCAGTTGTGAGAAAACGGCATTTGCGACTCCTGACGGACTCTATGAATTTACAAGACTCCGTTTGGTCTTCACGGGCACCTCTAACTTTTCAGCATGATGGATCAGATCCTACGTCCTCACTCTGAATATGCTGGGGCATACCTTGACGATGTCGTGATTTTTAGCAATGATTGGAAAACACACTTAGAGCGGCTTCAAGCCGTTCTTGAAAGCTTGAGACAGGCTGGCCTTACTGCTAACCCTAAGAAATGTAAACTAGGCATGTCGAGACTCATTACTTAGGCTATTCTATGGGCAAGGGTTTACTTAGGCCACAATTAAGGAAAATAGAAGAAATGCTTGTTTATCCGAGACCTGGGACACAGAAACAAGTGCGCCTTTCTGGGCTGCTGGTTACTACAGAAAATTCATTCCAAATTTTGCACATAGAGCTGCTCCTCTTACAGAACTTACTAGAGGCAGAAAAAACCGACCTATCTTGTGGACAGAAAATTGCGAACGTTCTTTCAGCGATTTAAAAAAAGCATTGTCTTCTTACCCGGTTCTAAGGAACCCGGATTTCACAAAAGATTTTATCTTGCAAACAGACGCAAGTGCATTTGGTGTGGGCACAGTCCTGTCACAAATTTTTGATGGAGAAGAACATCAATCACATATTTGAGTAGGAAATTACTTCTTAGGGAACGTAATTATTCTACAATTGAGAAAGAATGCTTGGCAATTAGTGGGCTGTGGAAGCACTTCGATATTACTTGTGGGGACGAAACTTCACTTTGGTAACTGATCATGCTCCACTCAGTGGTTGTACCGACAGAAAGATACAAACTCTCGTCTAATGAGATGGTTTCTGGGTTTACAACCTTATAGTTTCACAGTAAAGCACCGACCAGGTTCTGAACACGTCAACGCAGTTGTATTATCACGACTACATGAACATGAACTTGGTACAGATTAAAGCTGAGCGGGAGGGTGTGAGCTGGAGGGCTGATCGCACCCCAAATAGAGACAAACGCCCCTGGGAAAACCACAAAGCCTGAAACACTGACTACCCTCACATTGCTCCTTATCCTTGCACTATAACGCGTAATACAAGCCTCGTGCGGTACTCCGCCGACTTAAAAGCAGCAGTGCCTGTCAGAATTGGAATTGATTGTTTGCTTTTATCTCTCTCTCTGCTCCTAGTGGAACTGTCATCTCTGACTTGTCATGGAGCACGTTTAAGCTCATGTGTTTGAAGTGTTTGCATAAAAATCCTTCTTGTTTCTACAACCTCCTGTGTCTGTGTTCAAATCTGTAACCCAAGCGTTACAATATATATATATACTAGCAGAATACCCGCGCTTCGCAGCGGAGGAGTAGTGTGTTAAAGAAGGTATGAAAAAGAAAAGGAAAAATTTTAAAAATAACGTAACATGGTTGTTAATGTAATTGTTTTGTCATTGATATGAGTGTTGTTCTCATATCTATATCTATATATATATATATGTTGTTCTCATATCTATCTATATATATATCTCTATCTATCTATATATATATATACCCGCTTGGCAGCGAGAAGTAGTGTGTTAAAAAAGGAAAGAGAAAGAAAAGGAAACATTTTGAAAATAACGTAACATGATTGTCAATGTAATTGTTTTGTCACTGTTATGAGTGTCGCTGTGATATATATATATAGCAAAATACTTGCGCTTGCGATGTCATGTGTTAAAGAAGTTATGAAAAAGAAAAGGAAACATTTTAAAAATAATGTAACATGATTGTCAAAGTAATTGTTTTGTGTATTTGGCGGCAGCGTCACGAAGTTGTTTTCGGTTGCTGCATCAGAAAATGTACCACGACGTCTGACACGCCTCCTTTTTACTGTTTTCTCACAGCTTGGATTGCTGCTGTCATATATACACACACACACCCACACATACATATATACATACATACATATATATATATACATACATACATATATATATACATATATATACACATACATATCTTCATATCTACATATCTATATGCATATCTACATATACACATATATATATATATATATATATATATATATGTATATATATATATATATATACATACATACCTATCTACATCATATATACACACATACATACATACACACACACAAATTATATATATGTGTGTATGTATGTATGTGTGTGTGTATATATACACATACATATACTTGTGTGTATGTTTGTATGTGTCTATATGTGTGTGTATAGGTTTGGTAACTGAGTGCAAGGGAAAAATAATAAATTATAGTCTATAAGTTATTAAACAGTAAAACATTAACGTTTTAAGAAGTACAGGTACATTGAAATTACATTTTCTATGTGAACGTTCAAATTTGTGCCTCTGGTAATGTGCCTTACCGGCATTTAAAGAAAATTAGTTTTGTGTCCTCTGCAGTGTTAAGCGAGAAAGGCTTTGGTTTGGGATAAAAGGAAAAAGGTGTAAAGAAAGGAAAGTTGCCTTTTCTTTTATATAGTATAGAGAGATGTGTTCGCTGATGTTATGATCGCCTTTGGGGACAGTCGTGGTGGGTCTTGTGTAGACTGGTGAGACGTCCCCGCCATTAATCGGCTGTGATGGCACTGTCAGTCCTCCACTCCTGTGCGTGTCTTCATAATCTGAGCTGAGGACCTCATAATCGCATACGTGCAGAAGAAAGTGTGAATCGCCTTAATATTATTTTGCCGTGGTGTAGAAAAGGGCTCCCGTGTTTGCACTTGTCTGGGCTATAGCGCAGGGGGGGGATGAAAAAAATTAAAAGTGCTCACTTTGACTTAAGGCAGAAGCGCAGTCAGCATCTCAAAGGCCGGCACAGCTATGCACGCGCTGGCTGCTCGACTTTTGCTGGGCAGGAGACCCCAGTTTTTGCAGACACGTTCATGATATCAAAAGTCTCAGAGCTCTTTGGAGGTCATTCATATATATATATAGCAAAATACCCGCGCCTCACAGTGGAGAAGTAGTGTGTTAAAGAAGTAATGAAAAAGAAAAGGAAACATTTTAATAATAACGTAACATGATTGACATTGTCAGCTCAGAGCGAAATGAGATGAATGGGAGGGGAGATGATGACGTGACTCCCCCACCCGCCTTAACTGTCAATCCCCCACAAACACAGTCTCGGAATTTGCATAAGCACACCCCTTCACCTACAATTTTAACTTAGTTACAAAGTGATCAAAACTCTCGTTTATATCCTCGCCCTCTCATTAAACTTGTATCCCGCATTACCTGTGGGCATGTGAAACGCCAGCGGTAGCCTGTCTATGAACTTAATTTAAAGTTTAGGTTTACACCTTGCTTTCTTTCCGAGATAGCAGCACTCATGAATATGGTAGTATATGTCACTCGCTCGCTTTTTATTGTTTCGCTGCCTTCTCAATTATATAATGCATGTTTTCTTAAGCGCTTTTGGAGGTCTTCCTGGTTTTCTACGCACTTCGTTGACAGTCAGTTCACGTGATTACGTGGGAGCGTGATGATGTCACACGAAACTCCGCCCCCCCACGTCTTTCCAGCTCAACTCTATTACAGTTAATGGAGAAAAATACCTTCCAGTTATGACCATTAGGCGTAGAATCTCAAAATGAAACCTGCCCAACTTTTGTAAGTAAGCTGTAAGGAATGAGCCTGCCAAATTTCAGCCTTCTACCTACACGAGAAGTTGGAGAATTAGTGATGAGTCGGTGAGTGAGTGAATGAGTGAGTGAGTGAGTGAGTGAGTGAGGGCTTTGCCTCTTATTATTACAGATATATATATATATATATATATATTCATATTTTTGAATTAAAACACACAGAAATCTTTCAGACCTGTTACTGTGGCTCACATATACAGAACTACAAGTACACATGGGGGAGTCACAGATGAATCTCACTTCACCTATAACATTCACAATTTAACCTTTACTCGTTTATCTATTAGTTAGGAGTAAGGCTTGTAGATCTTTTACAGATGCAGGTCACAGATAGACCAAACTATGATTAACTGCAGGTGTCGCTTATCATTAACTCACACAGAGACAGTAAACAGAATGTACAGGCGTCATAAATCCTAAAATCCTAAAATGTGCTTAAAACTGAATCAAAGCATTTACGTATGGATGTAGGATTTATCCAAAAGATAGCCTGGATGACTAGCAACAGGCACTCAATGTATGTAGTACTCAGGTTAAAGGTCTTCTTGCAACAGGCAGTGAGCTGATCAGTCTTTGTGGAAAGGTCTCCAGCTGCAATGGCTGGACTGAAACTCAGACTGTCGAATTGCCAAATATAACATAACATGCTGTGAGCTTAGTGGCTTATTCAATCAAACATATTGTAATGTAAATATGCGTCATTTAAGTATAGAAATAAACAGAGAGAAAGCAGTAATACCACCACTACCGTTAAATCAAATTATAAAAGATGTAAATACAGTATGACCTTAATATCTAATTCAAAACTCAGTGGCTCGGGTGCTTACAAATACCAGAAAATATTTATGTATTACCCCTGCTATGTCTTCTTTACATTGGCTTCCGGTTAAATTTTATATCGATTATAAGTTATAGTTTCTCACTTACAAAGCTGTGCATGGTTATGGATCTCACTATTTGTCCGACCTGTTAGTCCTGTAGAGCCTCTCTCACTTTGTCCAGTTGCAAGAAGCCAGATACCTTATGCATCCAAGAATAAAAAAAACAATAAAACATTCTATAATAAAGGACCCCATTTACAGAATAACTTTTCTATAGATGTCAGAGATTCACACACTAGGTTTTAAACACATTTGTTTAGTAAGGCATATACTGTATTTAAATATTAAAAGTCCTCCATGAAATCTATATTTCTGTTTTATTTTTATCTTTTCCTGTAGTTACTATTGTATTATTTTTTAATATGTGTAAGGCAACATGGACAATTTTAATTTATTTTTAACATTGCTCATTTAAATATTTGGTTCCAGCTCAAAGAATTTTGGTTTCTTGTTATTACAGTGTAAAGAAATCGTCTGTACCACTGAGATCTTAGGCCATTATATTGGTGGTCAAGAAATGTATTAAGCTTGCAATAACACCTTTTGTAAAACATGCTATATAAATAAAATTGGATTGATTGGATGATGTTATCATACTTACACCCATCTCATGTTAAACCTTACTCTACATACTGCAAAAAACTAAGAATTTTGTTCAAATATTTCTAGTCATTACTTGATATAGTTGTTGAGTCAAAGGCAGTTGTCTAAATAAAACATAATGGGAAGCTGTAATGCATTGACCCTTTAATCCCACAAGAACGCCAGCTGAACAGCAGCAGCACCACATTTTCAAAAGCAAGTAATGAACTGGAATATTATAGTATCTATAATAACAATTTCTGCCTTCTAATGTGGTTACTTTGGGCATATTTGGATATAGAATGTGCTACTATCAGCACTTCTGTCCAGCATTAAATGGCAAAGACTGAGTATGTACTGTAATTTTAATTAACTGTACAGTTTTATCAAACCAAAATAATAAAACATATGGATATTGCAATTATTTTTCAGAATATTTCTATCATTCAGTTAAGGATTGCAAGCATTGTTAATAGAAAAAGACTAGCATTATAAACTTTGCATGAGATGATTCAAAGTAATTAATAATTGAAAAGACAACAATAACAATTTTCTATGCCATTTTTCTATAAGGGGAGGGTAAGCAATATACTAATGCTTAACAAATGTCACTTCTGTCTCTTTTGAAAGGAATGATTCATTAAAATTAAATGAATGTATCAATGCTTCACAGATGTGCCTTGCTGTTTCTCTTGTCCTTGGACAAATAGCCTAGGTATCAACTTTTCAAAATGTAAGCAGACACTTTTTGTCAGAGTTCCCTGTTCACTCACCTAAGTAGCACTCAGTCTCAGTCTCTCTCTCTCTCTGTCTCTCCCTCTCTCTACCTCTCTCTCTCTTTAAAGTTGGTGTGGCGGCTGGGTGCGGTTCCCAGCCGGGACGCCTGGAAGGACCAGGAGAGGGACTATGCCTCCTCTGGACCACAAGAGGGCAGCCGCCATGGTTTGTATGGAGGCCACGGGAATGGAGCATGGAAGCTCAACCCTATAGGGGCCTATGGTCACTCCTGAGAATGCCCTGGACGTCAGCACACTGGGTGTGGTGGAAGGAAAACCAGAGACACCCGGAGTGCTTCTGGTGTTGCGGAAGTGCCGCAGTAAGCTCATCAGGAGGCACCTGGAGCACGTCCGGGTGGACTTAAAAGAGGCTGCCTCCCTCCATTCGGGAGCTGCAGTCGGGAGGAAGAAGACAGAGCTCGGCGGAGAGGAGTGGAGGCGGTGAAGACTTGAGGAAGTGGGTGATTGGTGCAAGGGCACTGTGTGCTGTGGACTTTATTCTGTAAATAAATGTGTGCTTTATATAACCATTGGTGCGTGCCTGTCTGTGTCTGGGGCTGGACTTCCACAATGGCTGTAAAATACCTGCAGTGGACAGGACCTTAGGGAGCCATGTCAGATGTGGGATGTAAGCATTTTACCCAGATAACAATCAATATACATCAAGGGATGGTTTATCGAATTGCACATAAGTGTTAGTGACTAAAAATATAATCTTTAAAGCTACTTTCTAAATCTACTTTTTCCTGTACAGGTAGATGGGGAGTTCAAGCATATCCTCGCAACATCAGGCAGCAATCAGGAACAAGAACAGAATGTCGGTCCAACACAGAGTAAATAAATAATTATAAATGAAATGTGTACAAAATTGTCCATTTTAAAATATGACTGGACTTTTAAAATTAATTTTACACTTATTTATTGCACACATGTAAAGTTAAAAAGGTTAAAGGTTATTTCTGCTTAAAAGAAGCTAAAAAGGTTAAAGACAGAACATTTCAGCAGTATAGCCTTCATCAGCTGTGCAACTGAAAGGAAAAGCAGGTATAACATTCAGTATAGGAGAGAACAAAGTCAGAGCAGATGAAAAGATAAAAGATGAGTGCAGCTGTGAAAAAGCTGTATTTAGCCATGATAAAGGGAGAGATTAAAAAATTAGTCATTAAGACCTGGAGAAACACGTAATCCAAGGGTGAGAATGAGCTTAGCTTCTTCTGATTTTCTTTGAAACGTGTCTTTAAAGCCCTGTAAAAGAACATACACAGAAAGATCAATGTGACGAAGATTGATTTGATCGGCTCAAATGTACTCCCAGAAATGATCTGCTAGCCATCTCCCTGTTTCAACCTCTGTAGGCTGGACACTTTTCGTGAATAAACAAAACTTTTTAAACTGGCAATAGGCCTGTTGTTTAATCTTGACTTTACCAGAGGAACCAGATGCAAGGGTGTTGTTGGTGGCACATTTTGAAGTGACAGAGCGGCTCCTGGTGGGAAATGTGACTCTTCTTTGTGAAGTGAGCTGCGGACAAAAAGTTTGGATAGGTTAGGTGGTCAAGAGAAGAAGATCGAGAGGGTGCTTGGAAAAAAAAGGCTCATGTAGAAGGGTCTATCAGCAAAATGGGGAAACTATTTAATGAACTGTGGTAGGAGTATCAGGGTGGAATCTCCCATTTCAGCAGTACACCAGTTTCATTATTAGGGTACCTCTTAGAGTGGATGTTACAAGTTTGACTGAGGGTCCCAGATGCAATATGAGATACCATTTATCAATGAAGAAATGACTCATTCTGAGTGCAATGTAAAGAGGGTAAAAAGAGGTAAACTTTTGTAACCTGCTTTTCCATTTCAGGGTCCTTTTCTTATCCTGACTGCATTCAGTGCAAAGTAAGAACCGTCTATAGGTGGGGTTTCAGTCCATTTCACACACACACACTCTCACTCATTCATACAGTTCGAGTTTAGAGCCTAATTATCATGAAAAGAACACAAAGCCAGACTTAATTGTTCCCACAAGATACCTCCTAACTAATTTAAGGGTTTAGAATATAGGCTTAGCCAGTTAGTATTTATTTATAATATAGAAACTTCCTGTAAGAGCCTAAGCTTTTATAAAACATTTAAGATTACAGTCACAAGAGAAATCATACTTTACCGTGCAGTGTATGTAGTTAATGTCAGATGTAGACAATAAAGGCAACAGAACAGAGGTTAGCTTCCCAAAAGCACTACAAACTTAAGAACATCAGAAACTAACATTGTATTTCACAACTAACATAACATTTCATTTCTTTGTAATCTCCATGCTCCCGACCCTCTTGTTAATCACAAAGTACTTCCTAAACTGGCTGCCTCTTGAGACAACTTTAGTGACAGACAGAGGTTGCCAGAGAGCATATATTAGAGTCATGTCCTGACAATTCTCTAGAAATTTACAGATGTACGGTATATGTGACTAGACAATGTTGTTCTCATTGTGAAATGCAGTAATGCATAATTTAAGCTAAATCACAAGTGTATTTAGAGTTATACAGTTCAAAAGCAGTTTTATGTTCTCTTGCGATTGTTAATGGTAATCTTAGGTGTACTTGCTTTTAAATTTAATTATAGATCCTGTATTTGGTAATAAATCATTTTAATTTATGCATATGACACATGCTAAGCGTAGTATTTCATTTTTTTAGATGTCATGTTAAAACAAAAAATTAAAAGGTAGCTCCAATGCACCCACTTACTGTAAATAAGATCAGTATTTTTACATGGATCATTGTGATCCTTAAAAATGGCATTACGCCATCTAGGATGTGTACAGTCTCTGCATGCTGCTTTTTGGACAAATTTCAATCTACTTGATCATCTTAGCAATGGAAACAATAACAAAGCAGTATTAATGGCGTTCCCACAGACTATCCCGACAAAACTATTTTTCAACATCTGTGCAGCTCCTCATAGCACAGCGATGATACATAATTAGAGGATTCTAGCAGACTGCCAGAGTGACACATGGATTTGGGGTAGTTGTGTGTGTTTTCATAACATCACTAGACTACTTCTTCATCATGGAAGCATCTACATCACATTTCCATTCACCCTTAAAGCTCTTTGTGAAGCTCACCTCTTGTTTTTAATCAGGAACATCCCATGGCTAGTAGAAGCAGTGGATATTAAGTTCATACCCATTCATAATCCCAGCCATTTGGAGCCTAGTTACACCTACCATAAAGGGTTTTCTGCATTAAACATACTGTCACTATGGTCTTTTTTGGATATTATGATAAAGAGGCATAAGGCTGATTATAAGTCTTTATGTAGGCCAGTTAGGTGGTGTGTCAGATTGCATGGAACACCAAGCTTGGTGATGGATAATTACTGGGTATTTGTGTATCCTCATTGCACAAACCTCTTGATTCCAATAGGTAACCCCCAGACAAAGAACAATATAACTCAGCACATCAGTAGAGCCAGATATGGCTGAATTCAATATAATTACAGTAAATGAAAAATGTTTCCACCATCTTCAGATGGTATTAGATTTTCAGCTCAGAGGTGTTGTGCTCTGACAGTTGTGTATGCAATGCTGTATTACATTGGTAGTACAGCAGGAGTACCCCTACTCAATGAAGATAAGGACAAAAGGAGGAAGACTGCAAATGCCAAATCTTAGAGTAGGTGGTGTATACCAGGTTGGTGTTGAGGATTGGCAGGCCATCAGCTGTACTCTTTTACCAAAAACATAATTATTTTATTGTATTCAGAACAAATCACAGTACAGAAACTGCACTTGTGAAAGTAGTAAATAACTTGCGGGTAAATGCAGACAGAGGCCATTTATCTGTTCTCATCCTCCTAGATCTGAGTGCCGCATTCGATAACCATTGATCACAATATTCTTAGAAATCGCCTTAGTCAATGGGTGGGCCTCTCTGGCAGTGTCTTAAATTGGTTTGAATCCTACCTGGCAGATAGAAAATTCTTTGTAAGTTGTGGTAATTATACTTCGACGACACATGATATTCTATACTAATCTCACCCACCTTTTAAGGTGACCGACTTTTAAGTTGACCACTTCTTAAGGCAATTCAATATCCATCCATCCATCCATTCTTCCTCTTCCGCTTATCCGAGGTCGGGTCGCGGGGGCAGCAGCTTAAGCAGAGAGGCCCAGACTTCCCTCTCCCCGGCCACTTCTTCCAGCTCTTCCGGGAGAATCCCAAGGCGTTCCCAGGCCAGCCGGGAGACATAGTCCCTCCAGCGTGTCCTGGGTCTTCCCGGGGCCTCCTCCCGGTTGGACGTGCCCGGAACACCTCACCAGGGAGGCGTCCAGGAGGCATCCTGATCAGATGCCCGAGCCACCTCATCTGACTCCTCTCGATGCGGAGGAGCAGCGGCTCTACTCTGAGCCCCTCCTGGATGACTGAGCTTCTCACCCTCTCTTTAAGGGAAAGCCCAGACACCCTGCGGAGGAAACTCATTTCAGCCGCTTGTATTCGCGATCTCGTTCTTTCGGTCACTACCCATAGCTCATGACCATAGGTGAGGGTAGGAGCATAGATCGACTGGTAAATTGAGAGCTTTGCCTTACGGCTCAGCTCCTTTTTCACCACGACAGACAGATGCAGAGCCCGCATCACTGCGGATGCCGCACCGATCCGCCTGTCAATCTCACGCTCCATTCTTCCCTCACTCGTGAACAAGACCCCGAGATACTTGAACTCCTCCACTTGGGGCAGGATCTCTCCCCCAACCCTGAGAGGGCACTCCACCCTTTTCCGGCTGAGGATCATGCTCTCGGATTTGGAGGTGCTGATTCTCATCCCAGCCGCTTCACACTCAGCTGCAAACCGATTCAGAGAGAGCTGAAGATCACGGCCTGATGAAGCAAACAGGACAACATCATCTGTAAAAAGCAGTGACCCAATCCTGAGTCCACCAAACCGGACCCCTTCAACACCCTGGCTGCGCCTAGAAATTCTGTCCATAAAAGTTAAAAGCTAATTCAATATGTAGATCAATTTGATATTTTATACAAACTCATTAATTTGGTTATATTGCATTTGAGCGGTATTACTTTAATACTCGTAGTTTCTGTTATTTTTGTGATGAAATTGAAACTTTTTTTCTATATTGAGGTCGCCCTTTTGAACCCCCCTGATATTTACTACGAGGTGAGGCATTTGTACTCCATCAACATTAATTATTTCCAGAGACATAATTTTGTCTATTTTTCCAGCGCATTGCACACAAAAGCAAGGGAACGATGGGAGCACCAGAACCCTGCTCACATCATGTCACTTCGTACCGCAAGCTGCAAGTAGTAAGTCTGTGATAAGCGGAATACCGCTACGCTTTCCACTCACGGGACGGAAGGACAATCCCGACCGCTTTTATTTAGTAAGAAAGAAGAAGAAGATATCGCACAGTCTGGAGTAGAAAATCATCTTTTACCTGGAAAAACGAAACTACAAAGCCTATCGTGCATTGCAAAATGGATGGGGCGTGTATGAAACTCCGCGCCTGCGTAGCACTCACGGGACGGAAGGACAATCCCGACCGCTTTTATATAGAAGGATGGTGTTCCACAAGGCTCTATCCTGGGTCTGCTGCTCTTTTCAATTTGCATGCTTCCGTTAGGTCAGATTATCTCGGGGCATAACGTGAGCTACCATAGCTATGCTGATGACACACAACTGTACTTATCGATAGCGCCTGACAACCCTGACTCTCTTGATTCACTGACACAATGTCTTATTTGTGTTTCTGAGTGGATGAGTAGTAATTTTCTCAAACTAAATAAAGAGAAAACAGAAATTTTAGTGATTGGCAATAATAGATATAATGAGGTTACTAGAAATAAACTTGATGCATTAGGATTAAAAGTCAAAATGGAGGAATTTAGGGGCAACTATTGACTCTGACCTGAATTTCAAATCACATATTAATCAGATTACTAGGACAGCATTTTTCCACTTAAGAAATAAAGCAAAAGTTAGACCTCTTATAACACTGCAAGATGCTGAGAAATTAATCCACACTTTTGTTTTCAGTCGACTAGATTACTATAACGCACTCCTTTCAGGACTACCCAAAAAGGACATAAATCGATTGCAACTAGTGCAGAATGCAGCTGCTAGAATCTTAACTAGGAAAAGAAAATCCGAGTACATCTCTCCAGCTTTGATGTCACTACATTGGTCACCTGTGTTATTTAGAATTGACTTTAAAATCCTGCTTATAGTTTACAAAGCCTTAAATAATCTCGCTCCATCTTATATTTTGGAATGTCTTACAACTTACACTCCAAATCATAACCTTAGATCTTCGAATGAGTGTCTGCTTAGAATTCCAAGAGCTAAACTTAAAAGAAGTGCTGAGGCGGCCTTCTGCTGTTATGCACCTAAAATCTGGAATAGCTTGCCAGTAGGAATTTGCCAGGCTAATACAGTGAAGCATTTTAAAACACTGCTGAAAACACATTATTTTAACATGGCTTTCTCATAGCTTCATCTTAATCCTGATGCTCTGTATATTCAATTAATTATCATGATTATTCATGGTGGCTCCAAAATCCATACTAACCCTTACTTTCTCTTCTGTTCTTTTTCTGGTTTTCTGGTGTGGCAACCTGCACCACCACCACCTGATCAAAGCACTGTGATGTCCCTACATTGATGGATTAAAGGCCAGAAGTCCACATGACCATCATCATCAAGTCCTTCCTTGAGAACCCTGAATACCATGAGGACTGATTGAGGTCATTTATGTTAGGTAGAATGCCTAGAGGGGGTTGGGCAGTCTCATGGCCTGGAACCCCTGCAGATTTTATTTTTAGTTTTTTTTTTCTGCCCTCCCTGGCCATCAGACCTTACTTTTTTTTCTGTGTTAATTAATGTTCCCTTATTCCAATTTTTATTTATTTTGTCTTTTTTCTCATTCTTCATCATGTAAAGCACTTTGAGCAGCATAATTTGTATGAAAATGTGCTATATAAATAAATGTTGTTGTTGTTGTATTCATTGGTTTTTTACTAAAAGATTTTCTTTGCATTTCACGATATACTGTATTAGTACTAGGGTGCTGTACTGTGTTAGCCATCATGAATGTAGTGAGAAGTCAAGCAAAATGATACCTTTTATTGGATAACTTAAAAAGATTACAATAAGCAAGCTTTCAAGGCAACTCAGACCCCTTGTTCAGGCATGATGTAAACTATTATCATTATTATTATTATTACATCTTGCCTGAAGAAGGGGCCTGAGTTGCCTCGAAAGCTTGCTTATTGTAATCTTTTTAAATTATCCAATAAAAGGTATCATTTTGCTTGACTTCTCACTACATTCATGATGGCTAACACGATACAACACCCTAGTACTACAGACATACAAGACACCGAAATGTACCACTACTACATAGAATTGAAGACCAGTTGAAAGGAACTGGCACACATGGATAGTGACATCTTCTTTTTAACTAATGTAAAAAGGAAAATCTTATCCCGAAAGGCATCATGATAAGGAATCCAACCATACCCACTTATAATACTCGGTTTGCAGAGCAGCTTTGTTCTAGGACATATTGAAGGATAAGAAACCACTTAATGAAAATTTTCTACAACATTAAGAAGAACACACAAGGAGAGATCCAAGACCTCATCCTGCTCCTTGGAAACGATAGGCAGGAGACGGTAAAGGAGCTACATCTTTATTACAACAGACTCCAGAAACTCCTTATTGTCAACAAAAAGAAAAAGCTGCATAGACTGCAAGAGAAAGCTGGACACTTCATAGCAACAGACCTGTATTGCTAATCTCTCCTCATACTCACCAAATGCAGTAGAGATTTCTGTACTTACAAAGGGACTCTCATATTGTCCTGCAACTCCCATTGATAACATCAGACTCTACAGTGATATGGAAGAATTCTTCAGAAAACTCAGACTTAAAGAATTTATCCAGAAGAAAGAAAACGATAACACACAGGAACCAACAACAAGCAGTTACAACAACCCCACTAATAAATTCCGCATTGACACCAGAAGCTGGCAGAAACTCCACACTGGATAATTATATAGACTGCTTCTGACAGAGAGTGAAAACAGGGAGCTTAAAAAGGCAGCAAAATTGGATAGAAATCATTACTGTTAATGAGCGGAGAACCATTCATTCACTAAGGGAAAATACAGGGATTTCTGATCACATCTTGTCTGAAGAAGGGGCCCGAGTTGCCACGAAAGCTTGCATATTGTAATCTTTTTAGTTAGCCAATAAAAGGTGTTATTTTGCTTGACTTCCCACTACAATATACTCAAGTTATCCTCTGTATATTTGAGAACTAAGCACATTGTGCAAAATTAGAAAGAGTGTGGGCATTTTTAGTATATAACTGAATTTATTTACACTTCCTTATTTAAGAGCTGTGGAAAATAGCTGATTATATACTTTAATTATATACACAAGCAATTTACAAATTACTGCCTTGATGGTGTCTGTATGTCTACAAAAAGAATGTAAGATAATGAATGTACTATATACATTAGTTCAAAAAAGATAACAATGAAGAGTGTGGTGCAGATCTTTACTGAAAGGCATTGATACAGGGAGCTGGTCATACGGTGTCATGGCCAGAGTTAACTATCTCACTATAACTTAGCTTCTCTAATTAAATGAGATATGTGTGGTACCTTCCTTACTTGTTCCAGAAGCCATCATTTTAGTTGGAGTGTTTTCCATTTTAATTGCAGATTCTACTTTCCAAGAGCTGTTAGTTCTTATTACAGACACAGGCTTTGACTTTTGAGGTGACCATTGACAGAGACTGAATCGTGTTTACTGATTTAATGTTTACTTCATTTTGCTTTTCACAACTTTATTGCAACCCACTGAAGGACCTATATGACACCATGTAATGAAGGTATTGTCAATCATCTGTTTTTCAATTGATTTGCAGTGCTTTTTTGCTAAGCAACTTCAAGCTTGGAAGTAGGGGCCGACTGTTTATTTGGTTTATACATTTCAAAGTTTGATCGATGAGAATGTTGCTCCAAAAAGAATACAGCATGTGTTTGGTTTACTATTTGCTTTGGACGTGACAGATGTTGAGTATGCGACTAGAAACTGCAACCAAAATACAAGCAGTGGTTGATCTCTCAAATTAACATTCCCAATAGGACATGCGGTATCTGGCATCTTTGACAAATCAGTGCTTTAGATGTAACCATAACATGCTTAACAAAACAGAACTTTTTATTCTTTTGAAAAAAGAGTTTTTGCTTTATAATTTAGGTAACATTCAGACAAGGGTAAGGTGTAACCCACCACCATGAAAAACATGGCACTGTATTTAGTACACGACAAGGTTCTGCATGCCCCCAGTAAGATGGCCTGCCAACCCTCAACACCAAACTAGTATACACAGCCTGCTCTAGGATTGACTACAATGCACCACTGCATCCAGCACAACATAAAAATCAAATGATGTCATCCAAGGTGCAACAAAACAGAAAATAATGGAATATTCCACATGGTTTGGACCACACACAGTTTGCATATTGTCACAAAATATGAAATATAAATACAAATTTAAAAATGCCTGCAATACTCCAAAATAATTCTAAATCATAATACAAAGCACTTTTTCATTCATGGCTATTCATTAACTCGTAAACCTTTGCTATTTTTTCATTTTTGATCACTAGTTTTGCTCCTGTTTACTTGTTTAGATAATGTGCCCCTTTCTGTTGTAATGGATGTTTTTCATTAATTTTCATAATTTTTTTTTTTATTTTTCTGCATGTTGTTTGGATAACTTGCCTTTTTTTACCTCAGGGAATCCATTTCTGATATTTTTTTAACAGAAGCATTTTTTCAGATGTTTAGAATTTTTTTTTGTTACCCATGACAACATATTGATTGTGCTTTTCAGACTAAACCATGCTGAATGTTACAGTGATATTTCATGGGACACTGGTATTGCATGGCAGCTGATGTCACCAGTGTGGCCATATAAAGGTCAACATGTGCATTCCCAGTTAATCTGAGATATGTATATTCAGAATCTTTTGTGCATTTTTCTTTTGTTTTATATATGGTATACAAAGATAGATTTTTTGTTAGTGTTTAGGGTTTCACAAAAGATTTCTCTGACAACCTGGTTGCGAACTTGACACATTTTTCTGACCACATTTTCTCCTCCCAACACTTTCTTGTTAAAAAGACCCTTTACTTCTATGCAGGCAGGACAGTTTCCTTCCCCATCGGTATTGTGGTGTTCTTACCCATTACGGTTGGTTAATTAGGCAGGTGTCCTTGCTGACTGTTTACAGTCGAGAGTAAAGCGAGCTTCTGCATGGTCATTGTACTTCCTCTCTTTAGCTCTTACTTTTAGGCTAGGGGTACGGTCTGTTTGGTTGAATTCAAAATTTTGCCTTTTCTATTAGTCACAACTAATAGGTTAAAATTAATTTTGTGAATGTACGCTAGTTAAGGGTCTGCCTTGTTTGAAAAGTTTCTCAAACTTTAATGTGCAGTTCATGCACATTTTGATTAGTAGGGCAAGGCTACGTCCACAATTCTATATTTTCTTTATAGTTTTTAAACAAAATAGATCTCCGTCCATAATAGTATTTACACATCATTTACAAAAGTGTTACCGTCCGCACTAAAAAAAGTGAAAACATATATGACGTTCGCCTACACTGGGCATGTGTGCATTTGACAGAAAATCTTCGAAGTGATGGAGTAGTGAAAAATTCAGTGCCTCGTGAAAATCAGATTTCCCTGGGTTTTATGTACTTTCAAGTCTATCAGCACATACAAGACTTTAAAAGTGCACTCACCGCTTTGAAAAAGAAAATTATTAAAGCAGGCCCTGTGTCATGTTACTGCACTGATTGCAATTGAAAGCAAAAGTCTTCAGAACTGGTAATGGTAGTCTTGTCATTAAATAAAAACAGAGCAAAATGTGAAAGTAACACATAAAAAAAAAAACCTGATCAACTCTATGTTCATTGATTGATTATAAGAAGTCCAAAGCAATCGAAGCGCATCTTGTACCGAACAACATTTGTAAAACTAATTCAATAGACAAAATAAATGCATATGGCTATATCTATTCTATACTGCATTATGTTTTCATGTCTCTGTCCTGTAATATTTTGAGCTCAACTGCATTCTACACCCATCCACATTCTTAAGCGCCTTGTAAGTAATAAATATTGATAACAAGCAATAACTGAGTTTTTCACAATCAGATTTTCATGGGTCTCTGAATTTTTTGCTACAACGGTATCACCATTGCCTACGAGGTTTATCACAAAACTGTACTAACCGGTAAAAACTTTGCCTTATTTGCAGCATTCAAATTGTACAAAACGATATTTAGATGCATACTGGTAAGCAGCATAAGAACCGCCATTGAAAACATTTCTTCCGTGCTTGCTATGTTGGTATATATCATGAAGGGTAATCAATCAGTGAATGAAATGTTGTAACCAGCAGAATCCAATCAGGTACCTACCTCTATGCCAGAAAAAATATTGATCAGTCTTGAGGGTTCAGACAGCATTTCTGTAATATATAAAACCATTTTACAGTCCCTCCCTTTCAAAGATCCAAGAGTACATTGGAAAAAGGATCTCTCACTCAACATCTCAGAAAAGGAGTGGAAGGTAGCAATGCACAGAATTCACTTGAGCTCCATAAGCGCAAAGCATACAATTATTCAACTCAAAATTATCTATCGAGCACATCTGTCTTGCTTAAAATTGTCCAAAATGTTTCCAAGGCAAGATCCAACCTGCGAACGTTGCAATCAAGTTCCGGCCTCATTGGGCCACATGTTTTGGGCCTGCGCCAAATTAACATCATTCTGCACCAAAATCTTTAAATGCCTTTCAGACAGCCTTGGAGTCACAATCCCTCCTAACCCATTAACAGCTGTGTTTGGTGTTCTTCCAGATGGGCTTAAAGTGGAGAAGGACAAACAAACTGTAATTGCCTTTACTACACTATTGGCACACAGACTTATCTTGCTCAACTGGAAGAATCCTAACCCTCCTGTTTAAGCCAGTGGGTAACTGATGTTATATACTATTTGAAACTGGAAAAAATCAAATTCGCACTTAGAGGATCTGTGCAGAACTTTTTCAAAACCTAACTTAACCTAAACCTAATCAATAAAATTTTAGGATAAGCATTTAAATTGAGGAACCTGGTTCTCGTCCCTCTTTTACTCCATTTGTCTTTATTCATTTATTAATTTATCTATTTACTTATTTTTACTAGCTTAAAGCTTTACTCTGCTGGCCTAGCTCAATTTCTCAGGGGTGGGGTTGATTTGTTTCAAACCTATTTTTGTAAAACTTGAGTTAATTGTATAGAATGTTATTTGATTTTAATAAAATCAAGAAAAAAATAATCCAATCAGGTAACAGTCATGAAATAGGCAAGTACTAACTAAGTAGGGCACGATCAGACTATCATTTTCGGAAAACTCTGTCTTCATCTGTGTGCACCACAATGCTGACGCTGTGTTTACAAAAATATCCAGTTCTGAAGAGCTTGTTCACAAAACTCTGTTTTCAGAAGTTGAAAATACCAGCTACTATGGATGAAATGCAAAACAAATGTCTACAATTTTTAACAAAAATGTAGCATTGTAAACGGAGCCTATGTTATAGTAAAGAATAGTTAGTTACTAATGTTCTAATAACTCCCACTTAATGAATAATATACTTTAGCACAGTTTGACCAGATCTTATTGAACAGTAAAGTGTTCTCACATCCATCAGCCCATTCATTCACCCATGCATTCATTCACTGAAACGGTTTGTTTCAATTTTGGGATTTAGGAAACCAGAATCAAACCAGACAGCTTCTAGAACAGTACACATATACAATTTTAAAAGATAAATAATCAAATAGAATAGTGATAAGTACACCTTTTAGCAGGCTTACTATAATAATGGTGCATTTGAATCCAGCCTATTTAAGATTATAAGCACATAATAGTCTCTCCTTGTGCTGCCAAATATATGCTGCTAACAAAAGAAATATCTCGAGGAAATCTGCTGCAAATGTCTTTTAATATCACTTAAACGGCTTTTAAATCAGGCAGGGTGCTGAGTTCTTAGCGCTGTTGATAAAAGCACAAAGCCACGTACACATTTGCTAAGCGTGTAACTGGGAGACATTATGTCAAGGCAGAAACACAGCCGAGCGGCTTGATTTACTTCCTTCAGAATTCCATTTAAAGCCTGGCACCTGGAAGTCCATGTAGCTTGTGCTTTTTAGGAAAATGTTTCATTTTTTTTGAAGATTTAATTTGTGTTTCCTGTTTATGCATAGATCTTTAAAATGGGTCACTCTGTGGGTACAAGTGAAATTACTTAGATAGTACAAAAAATAAAGAGAATAGAGCTTAATATGTCTAATGTGGAGATGTTAATGGAAGTAAGACACAATACAGCACCATTCTAATTCACTGTCAACATTTCCACACAACATGCATATTTGGAAAATTTCCCTGTTTGGTAATTCATATTCTTATCAGTTTTCAACTGTTCTGTAACTGAACTAAAGAACACTATTTTGAAGTCTTTTCATGTACTTTTTGCTTGTTCTGTAAAATGAAATCCACTTAAAAATGGAGTAAAGCAAGAGCAACATTAAAAAAAAAAATCCATTTAAAAATACCAGGTGCCTGGCACATATCAAAGGAGCTTGACTGAGGAAGCAGATATGGTGAAAGTTGATTTACTATTTCTGTTTAGGTAGTTTGCAAATGTGCAGGTAGAGGATACATGGCAATCACTTCAAAAATGAAAGCAGCTTGTTCCAAAGCTCATCACACTGAAAGAAAATCAGGAAATCGGTATGGTAAAGTGTTTTTGTACTGAAAAGCTATCTAGATAACAAACTTCCTATGTGTACCCACAGTTAATATCCTGTTGTTGGCAGAATGCTCTGTTAGTGTATTTTTACCTATCATAAACATTTCAGGGGCGGCACGGTGGTGCCTCACAGTTAGAAGACCTGGGTTCGCTTCCCGGGTCCTCCCTGCGTGAAGTTTGCATGTTCTCCCCGTGTCTTTGTGGGTTTCCTCGGGGTACTCCGAATAATGGATAATGGATGGATAAACATTTCAGGGGCGGCATGGTGGGGCAGTAGTAGTGCTGCTGCCTTGCAGTTAGGAGACCCGGGTTCACTTTCCGGGTCCTCCCTGCGTGGAGTTTGCATGTTCTCCCCGTGTCTGTGTGGGTTTCCTCCCGCAGTTCAAAGACATGCAGGTTAGGTGCATTGATGATTCTAAATTGTCCCTTGTGTGTGCTTGGTGTGTAGTTGTGTGTGTTTTCCCTGCGCTGGGCTGGCGCCCTGCCCGGGGTTTGTTTCCTACCTTGCTCCCTGTGCTGGCTGGGATTGACTCCAGCAGACTCCCGTGACCCTGTAGTTAGGATATAGCGGGTTAGATAATGGATGGATGGATAAAATTTCATTTCTTTGCAGTCAGTTAAAAATGGCAAACTATCAGAAACTATTTTTCATTTTTTGAAGGTTTTGCAGGCATGTAAAATGTGGCCATTCTTTAAATCCCCCTGTATTCATTATTCCTTCAGTTGACTCAGTATGTCTTGGCCATTAGGACATAGATTGTACTGGTATATAAACTACATACAGTTTCCAATCATTATCTAATATATCATTGCTTACCCATTGTATATTGTATTTAATGCCCATTATGCCAGTTTGGAATATGGGCACCTTTATGTTATATAAAACCATACAATAACCTGACAGTTATTTTCTTATTAAGGGTGCATCTCATGGGCTACTGGAAATTAGTCTCAGAAGAAAGCATAAAGTGTTAAAGAGCATATTTTCTGATTACATTTCGTCAAACAGATTTCTTGATTTACCCTAAGATAAACCTCTTTTGGAAGTGCTATGTAGAATTTTATAAACGCTAGAATTTATTCAACACCCAGTACTATGGTACTATGGTTATTCATTGATCACTTGGGCCTTGTACTTAGCCACTCTTTTAACCTGCAGACCCTCAATGCTATGTTTTTGCTGAGGAACATTAATTTAGCAGCAATTAGGTGATGGGAAGCTGATAAATAAAACAGAGTTTCACAAAGGCTTTTTTCTCTAGCATTGTACATATACACTGCTTGTCAAACTACCTTCATGATTCAAGTGTCAAATATCAAGGAATCAATGGTATCAAGGAATCAAGTGGTTTTGTATCCTTTCTTGTTTTGAAGTTACAAGTTTTTCCTTACACTTTCTGGATATCTGTTTTCTTGCAAGCCTTTCATGTGCCTTAACCTCGACCTGTTTTTTGGATTAATCTCTTTGGTTACATACATAAATAAAATATGCTTCATTTTTCCCTGTCCATCATCGCTTATGTCCTGCCTGCTCATCCTGGTCAGAACTGTAACCTTGCCTCCCTCTGCCAGCCATGCATTACAGGGTGGTGCACTGATCCACACTCCTGCATCTCAAATTTTCCAGCAGGGAAGCCAGCTGCCATTGTAAGTTCATCTGCTCTGTGCATCCCTGACTGAGACAGGAGCATGAGCAGCACAGCAGGCAGGACACAAGCCATGACAAATCGATAAAGAAGAAGTGTGTTATATTTATATCCATAATCAAAGAGGCAAGTTAAAAAAAGCAGAGGTCAAAACTTAAGAAGGCAATTACAGAAATCGAGTAAAGATTCATAAAGCGTTAGACAAAACCATAATTCTAAAACAAGCAAAGCACTGTATTTACAAGCTTCATGAAATATAAAGGAAACTTGACATTCAGCTTTTGCAGTAGTAGGAATTACAATACTACAGAATAAGACATTTGACAAATTTATTTTTCTCCCCTTTTTTTCACCTTGCCCCACCAATTGCATACTATTTAGCAAGAGACATAACCAGGAAGGGCTACAAGCAAAATATAGGTAAACTTGATTATAGGGTAGTCTAACAGTGGAGACCATGTCCACTCTTAAAGTAGTTACCCCCCCATAGTCCTGTCATATCTACCCAACCTTGCTTCTTGGTGTTTACTGAGATGCAGTTTTATATATGGCCTTGTTACTGTCAGTTTAATATCTGATAGACTAACTCATCTGAGGTTGTCTTCTGAATGTTAAGCAGATGTTTCAGAAAAGTGGTCCAGAAATGAAGGGTCTGACCCTCTGGGCCCAGGCCTGATCCTGGTATTGCAGAGCGTCCAGGAGTAGTTCAAAATAAAGATGTCCACACACTTCATTAACCAAAAAAAGACAGATATATAGGTAGATAGATAAAACCCTGCCAGTTCAAGCCAATCATGTTAAGCCAATCACATTGAATCAATGCCCCAGCTGGCCAAACACAGATTACTTCAACTACATTATGCAAATGAGGACCTTTATTGAATTATCAAGACACAGTTTTTTTCTGTTGTCTTCTCTTTTCTCTTCATCTTCGTCTTTTAACCACCTTTCCTGGCTTTCCAGTCTGCCTGCCGTTTTTATTCACTATAAGTGCAACCAACCTGGACATGTCCCATTCGTGAAAAGCGTCTGTCCATGAGTTACACCACTGTAGTCCAGCTATATTTATCCAACCTTGCATCTTGGTCTTTACTGAGATGAAGTTTAAAAAAAAAAAAAATGTGGCCTTGTTCCTGGCAGTTTGATATTTTTCATTTGAGGTTGTCTTCTAATGTTTGGGAATGTGAATTGAGGGCTTTGATGCCCTGGTCCCCTGCCTAATCCTGGTATTGCAAAGCATCCAGGATTCAAAATGAAAATGTCTGCACACTCCATTAGCCAAAAACAAGACAGATGTACAGGTAGAAAATTAAACCTCTGCCAGGTCCAGCCAATCATGTTAAGTCACTCCCAGCACCAGCCAATCACAGATCACTTTAAATATCTATCATCTCCAGCCAGCCAATCACAGATCACTTTGAATCCCTGACAGCTCTAGCCAGCCAATCACACATCACTTTGAATCAATGCCTGAGCTGGCCAATCACAGATCAGTTCAACTACCTTATGCAAATGAGGACCTTTAGTGAATTATCAAGACACCATTTTTTTCTGTTGTCTTCTCTTTTCTCTTCTTTTTTCAACCTCCTTTTCTGGCTTTCCAGTCTGCCTGCTGTTTTTTTTTAACATAAATGCCACCGACCTGGACAAGTCCCATTCGTGAAAAGCGTCTTTCCATGAGCTACCCTACCTAACCTTACATTTTTGTGTTTATAGAGGTGAAGTTTTATAAATTGCTTTATTCTCATCAGTTTGATGTCTGATAGATTTTCTTATCTGAAGATGTTTTCTGAATGTTAAGGAGATGTTTGGGAGAAGTGGTCCACAAATGAGGGGTTCATCCCTTGGACCGAGGCCTAATCTTGGTATTGCACAGCGTGCAGGAGTAGCTCAAAATAAAGATGTCCGCAAGCTCAATTAACCGAAGAAAAGACTGATATACAGGTAGATACATAAACCCCTGCCAGTTCCAGCCAATCATGTTAAGTCATTTCCAGCACCAGCCAATCACAGATCACTTTAAATCTCTACCATCTCAAGCCAGCCAATCACAGATCACTTTGAATCAACGCTTGAGCTGGCCAGTCACAGATTACTTCAACTGCGTTATGCAAATGAGGACCTTTAGTGAATTATCAAGACACATTTTTTTCTGTTGTCTTCTCTTTTCTCTTCTTCTTCATCTTTCAACCACTTCTTCTGGCTTTCCAGTCTGCCTACTGTTTTTATTCAGTATAAGTGCAACTAGCCTGGACAAGTCCCATTCGTGAAAAGCGTCTCTCCATGAGTTATACCCCTGTAGTCTGGTTGCATTGATCCAATCTTGCATATTGGTGTTTACTGAGATGAAGCTTTATAAATGGTCTTGTTCCTGTCAGTTTGATATCTGAAAGACTTTCTCATCTGAGATTGTCTTCTGTATATTATACAGAAAAATGGTCTGAAATGTAGGGTTTGATTCCTTGTACCCAGGCTTCATTCTGATATTGCAGAGTGTCCAGGTGTAGTTCAGAATAAAGATGTCTGCACACTCTATTAGCCAAAAAATAGACAGATATATAGGTAGTTAGATAAACCCATGCCAGTTACAGCCAATCATGTTAAGTCACTCCCAGCACAGCCAATCACAGATAACTTTAAAATCTCTATAATCTCCAGCCAGCCAATCACAGATCACTTTGAATCCCTGCCAGCTCTAGCCAGCCAATCACACGTCACTTTGAATCAATACCCGAGCTTGCCAATCACAGATCACTTTAACTAACTTATGCAAATGAGGACCTTTAGTGAATTATCAAAAAACAGTTTTTTCTGCTGTCTTTTCTTTTTTCTTCTTCTTTCAAACTCCTTTAGTGGCTTTCCATTCTACCTGCTGTTTTATTTTTTCACCATAAGTGAAAAGCGTCTTTCCATAAGTTACCCCCCTGTAGTCCAGTTGTCTCTATCCATCTCTGCTTTTTGGTGTTTATTCAGGTGTTTTGTCTGTAATTTGTAAATGAAACTTTAATGATGCTGAAAATGGATGAATTTTATAATTATTGATGAAAGTTTTAACAATTTTTTGCTGATCATGGTGTTCTATAGTGGTGACATGTTTCTTGTTGTTCTGACACGCAAGTACAAATTTCACTGTTTTCTGTACCCATGACAAAACTATTATTAGTAATACTACTACTATTTATATCTTTTCTTTGTATTTTAAAATTCTCTGTATATTGTTAGCTATACCCATCCTAACAATTCAGTCATTATTACAATTGTGTCTATTGATTTATCTTCAGTATTTTTGCACCTTAGAATAACAGTATATATTTATAATTTTGAATTATTTTTAATTTTACTCTATTATAGTAGCCATTTTGTGTTTATTTTTCAGTCATTTAACAGTGATGTCACCAAATTACAATTATAAAAGATGCTGGTGAGCAGCAGTCCTCAACAATTTATGGAGTAAAATTTAAAAAAAGACATTTCGATTAGTTAACTTTTGTTTGGGAAACTATTTCCAGTGATAGTTCTGACCTTTTGCTATATCCTTATGCCTCACATTTTGGATTTATTTAAAAAAGTTCTTCTCTTTTTTTATATGAATTTTAGTCTCTTTATTTAAATGTTCTTTCATGTTCCCCTTCTAATTCTTTGTCTATCAACTTATTTTCCTTTTCAAGACAAACTTTTTTCTCACCAAAGACACAGTACAGTTTATGTTATTAATACAGTGAAGACAGTGTATTATGCATGTCAAAACAGAAATGAAGACAACTGGCATAGTTTGCAAACCACTATACAAGAACAGTAAAATTACATGTCTAAATTGCAGCTAACAATGTTGCTAAAAACTATAATTTATAAAATTTAAACATTTTAAAGTTATCCTTTCTTAACAAGAGGTGTTGTTCTCTGTTTAACAATTTTATTTTTCACTTTAAGTTGTCTTTCCCAGGGAGAATACCATATATGACTAAGGCAATCTGGTTAGCATGTTGACATACTGTTGGATTGACACTGTTCCCAGCCAGCATGCTTAAGAATAGAAGGACATCTGATTGGTCATCTCTTGTCTGTTTTGAAAGGAATTGATGTAATTTAATAATAATAATAATAATAATAATAACTTGGGGGCTCTCCCCTCTGCTTGCTTTGCTCACCAACACGCTAGCCAGTTCACGGCTCTGCCACTCTTGTATGGGGAAGCGGATGTACAATAACTGTTTTACTGCGAGTAATTAACCATAGTAAAAAATAGTAAAACGTAATAAATTTAAAGAAAATTATTCTTCATGTTGTGTTAAAGGTATTTGTTGCATTATGCGTTTTCATTCTGTTTGGCTTTGAAATTAACACGCAAATACTTTTTAAACTTACACTTTTACTGTAAAACTTCAGTAAAAACAATATTTGGAATGAAGTTTTCATCAATATCGCATTGAATTTTGATTTTGTGTTTGGAGTTACATCTTGACAACACAACGTATAACTTTCTGTGAGTGAATGTCATTTCTTTCTCTCTAATAAATAAACCGACTTTTTTGAATGTTTGTCCCTGTGATTTGTTAATTGTCATAGCAAAAGCTACTCTAACAGGAAATTGCAAATGTTTTAATACAAATGGCATATCAAGATCTCCTTTGGTGTCTAATGTTATCCGCATAAGATGTACTACATTACCTTTCTTGTCGCCTGTTAAATTTTGACATGCAATAACATTACGATACATCATTCTTTCAACAGTGTTAATGGGTGTAGATATTCTACGGGATATTGTTAGTTGATGTTTTCATCTTCTGCAGCACCACCACCAACTGTTTGAGCACAGTCTGCTGATACACATTTAACCAATTGGGCGTGTAATTCATTGACAATATTCGTGTTAATTCGTTTGACTTCATCGTTTCTTTGTGCTAGGATTGCCCGTGTACTCATTTCTTCTGTTGATAACCCTTCAGGATGAAATTCTTCAATAAGATTTTGACATCATAAGTGTTCTTTTATTGGGAACTTAAAGTAAGGAAAACGTAAAAAATTCTAAGAGCTGAGAGCACAGGAACTGTGTCTGATAAAAGCATTCACACAAATGAGAGGTGAAAGGACTGTGGGCATGGGCCATTAACTGTAAATGGTTTAGAGGAGGTCGGCACTTGAAGAAATCTCTTGGCAATAATCTCATCCTGTGGGGACTTGAAAAAAATCTCTTGGCAATATTCTCGTCTCATTTCAAGATTTTCTTTTATAATAGAGAGATAATAATAATAATAATAATAATAATAATAATAATAATAATAATAATAATAATAATAATAATAATGAATTACATTTATGTAACTTTTTTCAAAAGTATAATTAAGCCTAGTAGTGTACCTAGCATGTAGCTGTGTGCAAAGTCCTGCATCCTTATATGATACTGTCTGAGGGGAATAGTTTTGTACATTAGGTGATTTTCTTTTTTCTCTTAAGCAAATTTCCTGAGTAATTGTCTTATAGGTTATTATTGCTGGTTGTTTACATGGCGTAGATATTTTCCTGCTTTGATGCTGTTGTTTGAATCATGAAAATATGTTTACACTACTGCGGATCAAAGCAAATTGCTATGTACCATTGTTTGATAAATCATCATGTTAATCTAGGCAGGGTCTAATGTATACTTCCAGCTAGCTGGTGGTGTAGTGAGGGACGGTCCACTGAGAATGCTGTCAAGGCCACTGACATAGAGCACAGAGGCTCAAAGGCAGACGAAGGTATGTGGCTGGCAAGACGCGAGGAACACAGATGGCGACACCTACCTCCAGGGAGGAAGAGACAGTTCCAACAGAGAGATGCCAGTTGTGGGTACAGAGAGAGAGGGAAAACTCACAAAAGGACCAAGTGAAGTTAACAGATGAGAAGTAAGGTATGCCTAAGTTTTTGGAGCAACACAAGGAGCCCAGAATTGAAAAAAAGAATGCTTACACCACGAGGAAGAGATGCTGACAGGGATTTGACAATCCAGCAAAAGTCTTTTGGGAAACAAACATCCAGCGAACAGAGTGTTTCCATGGACAGTTGGAACACAGCTTGCAAACTGGACTGAAAATGGTAAAATACTACGAGGAGGACTGTTTCTGATAATTTCAATGTTACTGTGATTAGACTAAAGAAGGTTTCAGAGGCAAAACCTGCTTTGTCCAGAAAGGGTGTTTTTCCAGTGACTTGAATTCATATTAATATCCAAATAAGAGACAATTTAACTAAACCCATTGCTTTTATAAAGGGACAGCACAATGAAAAAGTAGTTGGAACTGCTACCTCACAACTCCAGGAGACCGTTTATAGCCTAGGTTTGTAACTGTCACCATGGAGTCTGCATGTTATAGGCTTATACAGTCATTGTTGTCATGTGTACACAGTACAGTGAAATCCTTACTTTTAAGTGCTAATAAACATACAACACGCTGCTAATCTCTTATGCCATGATTAGTAAGTATAACAATTTTACCTTAAAATGTATTATTATATCTGCATGGGCTCAAAGATGTGTGTGTTTGAACGACTGGCTTCTTTCAGCTAGCATGGCATGAGAATATGTCATGTGACGGACTAGAGCCTTCTCAAGTGTTATTTCTTACCCTGCACTTTTTGCTGAGCTCAGAGACCCTAAACGTGAGTAAATGATTCTAAAAAAAGCTAATCTGTCTGTATGTCTGGGCATGACGTGAGAATGTTGCAGCTAATTTACACAAAATTTGGTATGTAACATATATTTGTATTAGTCCCAGAGTCAGAGTATAGGCTACTCTTTTCATCCTTAGGTTCACTGGTGCCACTCAAATCTTGCTATATTTTGTTATTTGTTGTTATTATTATTTTGTTACATTTTGAGTCCCAAATTAAGCATTCATACAAACAGATTGTCATGAAAGTTTAGGGATAAATTAAGGATAGACCTGCTTTAAAATCAGTGTACACATCATCTCAGTAGTGCCCCCATGAGGCAAACTCACATACATTGACACGTTAACATATTCCTTTAGAGTACATCCTAGCCATTCACATTTTGGAGAATAAGATCAGCATGCTTTGCCATTTCGACTTCCTTTTTTATTAATTTTCAAATAATATTCTTTCCAGAAAGAGAAGCAATTTAATTCCAAGATCTGCTGATGGCAGAAGAAAATATTTGATGCGGGATTCTGATAGCTAAAATACAGCAAAACAACCATTTAGCTACAAACCACCAGAGGGATGCTCAAGAGAAATGATTACAGTGTCAAGTAGCAGATAGAGAACATCATGTACAGAAAAGAGGACCAGAAAGCAACAAGGGACACTCAGCACCTGAAAACTAATCCAGGGATACACTGTCTTGGCAAGAGAGGTAGACAATCTAGAGGAACACTCATAGTGGCTGGAAACTGACCGGGTGAGACACACCTGAATCAGGGAGGAAGAGAGTTTAGAAGAACGTCCATAGTGACTAAAGACTGGTTAACAGAGACATAGGGAGCTAAGAGAAGTGGAGTCCCCTGAACAGCATGAAAAGCGTTAAGAATCAAACTGCTTAAGGCATGCCTAACATTTAATGCCACCTTGGGAAGTAAATGCCAGAGACCCACTTTGACAGAGGGAAAATCAATTCAAAAGTGGCCTTATCTACAACCCTCTGTGTGTTTATGTTTATCCATTGGTTCCATGAATAAAATTTGGCAGAACAATTTGTTGACATTTGAAGTTTATTCACCTCAGATAACTCTTGTATAAATAATAGTATATGTATTATTTCAATTTGAAGTTTTCAATTAGGATATTGATATGAATTATAAAGTAGAATATGTATTAGTTTTTTTAAGAAATTAAATTAAATGCTGTTTATTCTCTTACAGTTTTGAAATTGTAATTTCCCAGTCATAGATGGATAAAGTTTGTAATAATAATAACAACAATAATGCATTTTATTTAATTTTCAACTTTCCTATACTCAATAACATTGTTTTAGTGAAAAACCACACAAACTGATCACCTTCAGTAACAGAACTGACATCCTCGATTTGAGGCAATCTATAAATCGTTCACACGGTGGGAAGCAGCCCGGACACAGACAGATGGACATCATGTTAAAGTCCAACACACATTTATTTACAAGTATTTAAAGTGCACAAACCCAGTGCCGCAGCACCAATCACCCCAGTCCAGGCCAAAACCACAGTATGCCTTTCCTGTCTTCAGGCCACCTCTTTCTCTCTCCTTACAGACCTCGTCCTCTTCCACCCGACTCCAGCCCCAAATGAAGGGAGGCGGCCACTTTTATGTCCCCCCAGATGTGCTCCAGGTGTGCTCCAGCAATCTTCCCCCGACACGCCCCAGTGTGGCAGAAGTGCCGGCTGTATCCCCGGAAGAACTCCGGGTGTCCCTGCTCCTCTTCCCCCCAGCCCTTCCTGGTGTGGCGGAAGTGCTGAGGTCCAAGGCTCTTCAGGCATTGGGGCGCCCCCTGGCGGTGACCACAAGCCCTACAGGGTTGAGCTTCAAAGCTTTGCACCCGTGGCCCCCAAAGCAACCAGGATGGTCGCACCTTCACGGTCTGCAGGAGGCGCAAGCCCTCCTCCGGTCCTCTTGGGCATCCCGGCTGGGTACCACCCCCAGCCGCGTGCCACAACGCCAATATATAAAACAGATCACCTCTCTTATTTAACTCTGTGAATATGTTAGATGCGCTTTCTGAGAATAAAAAAAAAAAAACATACTAAATTTAGATTTTTTTTTTTGTCACGAATGACAGTTAGTAGTGAACAGATGCTTAGATTGAATTATGGCAGATGCAGTACTTGAGCCTAAGCTTAAACTAGAACATCTGCATTCTTGACGTACATATCATCTACATCATTTAGGGTCAAAATGAAGCACCTTCCGATAGCTTTTTTCAGATTGTCGCAGGGTAGTTTCCTGATATCTTTTTTTAGCATAAATTATGATAAAAACTATCACACCAATATACAATAAAATAGCATAAGGGTCACAGCCAAAGAAAACAAATTAAGAAAAAAAGTGATTTTGGCAGGTTATTTTTCAAATTTCTTTTTTAAATATCCGCAAAGCATATGTTATACTAAAAACTATAATACTAATATACAATAAAATTCCATAAGGGTCACAGTAAAACAAATTAAACAGAGAAATTGATCTTGTGATAGTAGTAGTTTGAATTTTTTAATGTGCAAAAAAGAAAACAAAGTGACATTATGTTGTGCTGCAAATGAAGCCTACACAATTTTAATACTAATTAAAGACAACTAAAACTCAAACAGACATTGTTGTTCTGCGAAATAACTCAAAAGTCAAGAAATTAATATCCATCCACAAATTTTTTAATTTATTCGGTCCAGGTCAGAGATTTGGGGGCTGACAATTATGCGCTGGTGTTGAGCAAAAAGCAGGTGGGCAGGTGACCAGTCAATATCAGAGACATCCATGACAACTTAAATGGGTCCATTTTAGAGCAGCTATTCAACCTTAAAATTTAAATGAAGAAGTTACTTTTTTAAGTTCATTAAATCCCAGATGGCAATATACTGTATGTAGTTAGTACTGTGAAGGACCTCCTTTCTCAGGCTCAGTTAATTGATATCAGGGTGTGGGTGACAGAGCCTATCCCATAAAACTTCATGCACATGGCAGGAACCAACTCTAGATGGGGTGAAGTCTATCTCAGGGCACATTAACTTACATAGAAACAATTAAATTAGTATGCACATTTCTGGAATGAGGGAGGAAAACTGGAGTACCTGAGGGAAATGCCATTCCTACTATATAATGTGCAAACTCCAAACACAGAATGTCCGAGCCAGGAGTCAAACTTAGGCCTTCGGTTGTAGCATTACTATGTCTCCTAGAAAAGAAGCAAATAGACTTAAATGGGCTGCATTATATTTCATTTGTCTAAAATGGTGTCAACAAAGCCATTTCTAGGCCATTAAACTGTATGTTGAATGAATGTATCTGTCTCTTACATTTTCAGTTAGTAAATTTCAACATTAAATCAGATAAAAAGGCTTAAAAAGCAATGCATAAAAAAAATCAGTGATGAGCAGTGGAATATAAAAAGATTGTAAAGTCACTGGGAATACCTGAAGATATGTTTGGGTTTTTTGAAATAAAGCTTTGCTGTAAACATTAATAGAATTATCCCTTCAAACCGAATAGCCATACAAGGTCAAAGATGGTGATAAATTCCAGTAGGAGGCCAATGATATGCAGTTAATAAGAATCAACAAAGTCTGCTTTTGTTTTTTTTTCCTGGAAATGGAAAAAAATGTAATAGTGCTTATTGCTGAAAATAAAAAGAGACAGAAAATTATAGAAGGTTACAAATTATTAAAAAAGATTAAAGAAATTGAACCTTTTCAGTGTAAACAAAGAGAGATGAAGAGGTGGCCCGACTAAAGTTTTTAAAATTATGAAGGGAATTAGTACAGTGGATCGAGGCTGTTACTTTAAAATGAGTTCAACAAGAACATGAAGACACAGTTGAAAAATGGTTAAGGGTAGATTTCACACAAACAATAGGAAGTATTTCTTCACACAGAGATCCATAGACACATGGAATAATCTACCAAGTAGTGTGGTAGGCAATATGACTTTAGGGATCTTCAAAACTGGGCTTGATGTTATTTTAGAGCAACAAACACATCCTATACATTATCAGCATAGCAAACTTTGTTGAGCTGAATGGCCTGTTCTTGTCAACATTTTTCTCATGTTCTACTGTTGTAACAGTACTGTCACCTGGATATTAACTAAAAGTTGAACATGCAAACCACATTCAGATTTTTTCCTTGACTTTCACATTTAAGCAGGACACAAATATCCACAACCTAGATGCTGAATTTGGGTATGTTAAGGAAGGGATGCAACATGAAGCAGTGTTGATTAAATTTTAACACAGATGAAAAAGAAAGACAAGGTTTTGTTCAAGTGTGTGATCTAAAATAAAGCCGACACACAGAAGTATTTCATCAAGCTGTGCTTTTGAGGAACACATTCTCATTGTGGCATAGAGTGATGTGGTGTTTCATGACAGCAGGTTAATTCTATTATCACAGCAATAGGAACACACTGCACAAATTTAGCAGACTTTGCACTGAAGCAGATTTTAAGTTGAAACTGCCAGCAAAATGTTGCCAATGAAATGTCAGCACTGCTGAGTAGACACACTTTTAAACCAGCAAATAATGTTGGCAAAAATATATACGAGCAATCCATTATTCACTCCAAACGTGAAAATGCTAATATGTGGAAATATGTTTACTATCCCTGCAGTAAATCTACAAAGCATACATAAAATGGCCAATTAATCTGCCAAAGCAGAAAAACCTCACTAAGACCACTTTCACACCACAGAGCTAAATAAGAAAGCAGTTTTTCCCGTTTAGATCGAATCACTTCTTAGAAATGACAGGCATATTCAGGAGTTAATTTTATACTAAAAGAAGGATACAATGGTTAGACATGACGGAAAGATTTTTTTAATACCTTCCCTTTATTTTTGCAGTCATGTCTAGTCAAGGTAATGGAAAAATAAAAATGTATGCCATTTATTATGTAGACAAAGCCAAAACATTTGTGCAGTTAATCGCCTAATACTTTTGAATATGGTTACTAGCCTTTAAGAAATTTGCAGATGACATGAATGTTGGCAGTATATGGTTGTCAATTTTAATAGCATAGACTTTTTCAAATGGCAGTGTCTTTTGTTTGCATTTTTTAATTGACTTGCTGTGTTTTTACAAAAATTGCATATCCTTGTGTTCCAACCTTGTATTAAAATTAACTATCTTCACGTTCAAAATAAGAAGCAGACTGAGCTATTAATTCTACCAAAAGTAGAACTGGGAAGTTAATGATGAGAATTAAGTCTAAAGCATGAAAACTTCTTGTCAGGTTTTAAGATTGCTGTAGTGCCTCATCATGTTCTCCCCGTGTCTGCGTGGGTTTCCTCCGGGTACTCCGGTTTCCTCCCACAGTCCAAAGACATGCAGGTTAGGTGGATTGGCGACTCTAAATTGGCCCTAGTGTGTGCTTGGTGTGTTTGTGTGTGTCCTGCGATGGGTTGGCACCCTGCCCAGGATTAGTTCCTGCCTTGTGCCCTGTGTTGGCTGGGATTGGCTCCAGCAGACCCCCGTGACCCTGTGTTCGGATGCAGCGGGTTGGATAATGGATGGATGGATAGTGCCTCATCCTCCTTTTAGTTTTTCTTGTATTGCTGTGCCACACTGGTGGATTCTCAGTTTTTAACATTGCTCTTAAAGTTAGCTTGCTGCCCTTAGAAGGACAGCCCATTGTTACTGTACTAGTTGGAATTCATATATGACTTTGGCACGCTTCGCATTTTTAGTGACTCCCCTGCAGATGGCTCCGAAGCTGATTATTTGAATGATGGAATATCAGCTCGTACAATAGGTGATTTATCAGTATACCATCTCCAGATGCCATTACAGCACAGTACTTTTTGTTTTCCCATGCTTCCTTACTGTTGTCCTGCTTTTGTTTTGTCCTGTGTTTGCAGTTTCTTCCTTGTCCCTTACCTTCAATTGGAAGATATTTTCCTCTGAACCCTCTCTAATGGGAGACCCACAAACATGACCAAACAAAGTCTATTGAATGCCATTCTGGCACATCCTAATAAAAATCCCCTGTTACAGAAAAATTCAGACTTGTGGTTTCACAATGATTCCGCTATTATTTATTGTTCTTTATGATTCCTTATTTTAAGCTAAAAATCTCAAAAATCCCATACAGTGCTGAGGAAAAGATGTAATGCATGCATCTGACAATGCTTCCTTTTATCTTCTGACTTATAAAAACCTGGACCATTCCTTATTTGCTGGCAAGTAAACCAAGACACACATTGTTTCTTTTATGGTGATAGCAGTTCGTTCCTAGCTTATCATTCTAACCCAGAACAGGAAACAAGCACCATTAATTGGTGAGATTTTTAACTGATACTTTTTCATAATAAAATATAAATACAATGACTGATTACTTAAACTTAAGCAGATGTGAGTGTATACCTGTAGATTTCCCTCCAAAATAGACAGTTAAGAACCCAAATAAGGAAATCGATAAACTGGGACCAGAGGAGAAGATTATTACTGTAGTGATAATAGAGTGATATACCTGTATACAACAAAACAATCAACATTTTAATTTCCATTTAAATGTTTTTGGCACATGAATGTTACTAAAAAGGAAAAGTATAAAGTTGTTAATACAACAGTAATTTTCAATTTAAACAGGGAAGATATTACTGAGGTATATCACTGCCAGAGTACATACTTAATTTAAACTTCAGTAATACTGAAAGAAATTTTTCTTTATAACAGGTGCAGAATGGGGATATGATGACCTAACATTTTTTTAAATGAGCTCGACTATTAACTATTCATTTCTCTAAACAAGTTCACAAATTGTTTAGCATATTTCAGTTTTCATTTAGCAACTCAATCATATAGCTAAATTATTACTAATAAATGTATGTGATATATGTATTTCATATGGACGACAGGATAAATCTTGATGAAGACTTCGTCGAACAGTCCAGTTTGAAATGTTCAATGCTGCTGACTGACATTGTGCTGAATGCCGAAGGACTCTGTTCTACAGCCTGTCTCACCCTAGATATTTTCCAGTGTTTGTACAGTTCTCAGTGGTTCAACTAACACATCCTCCACACTATCAGTAGATTAAAATTTATGGAACCACTTAAAATAATGTTATGAGATGGAATTTATCCTCACTGATGAATGTTAAACTTAATACAAAAATCTTCTTTTCACCTCCTTTACAGGTTTATTGTAGATAGATAGATAGATAGATAGATAGATAGATAGATAGATAGATAGATAGATAGATAGATAGATAGATACATTCAATGTATGACATAACGGCAAACACATAATAAAGCACCAATCAATTCTACATGAACAAGAAACTGCATTTAGCATAAAACACTGCCAAGTAACTATATATACCCCCACCATATTGATTCACCCCTATAACATTCTGAAAATCGTCACATCCTTTTTCCCAAACAATTCTTTTCATTTTGACATTTCAAACTTGTACTCTAGTCCCTTCATCCTACAGGCTTATCTGTCTCCCACTTTCTTATACCTGTTTTGGCTTGTCAGTCATCTCAGTTTGACTGTTTCACAGGTTGATGTCACAGGGATTATTACTCATATATTTGTATGAGAGAAACAGTGAGGCATCACCTGCGATAATTAATTGAATATGTCTCAGATCACATACTACCACAATAAATAGTATGCTAAATTAAGGGCCTGCGGTGGGATGGCACCCTGCCCGGGGTTTGTTTCCTGCCTTGTGCCCTGTTTTGGCTGGGATTGGCCCCAAAAGACCCCCGTGACCCTGTAGTTAGGATATAGCAGGTTGGATAATGGATGGATTGATAAATTAAGGGCTGTGTATCACTCCCCACTTTGATGAACATAACTCATTTCACTAAATAATCATGTGATGGCCCAAATTGGGTTGTGACTAATAGAAACACTGCTAAAAACACATTAAATATTTGTGACATTACCAAGCTTGGCTAATGTGTTCATTGGCCCCAATCTGTTTTCTTTTTATTAAAATCTTTTAAAACTTTTTGGTTCAGAAGTGTTTTAGATCTTATGTTACTGTTTCAACCTATGATTTTGAGAACTGAATTTTGTTTTGTGGTCTGGTAAAGAGTTTTTTCCCTTATTTTCTTTAATTTCTTTGTAAATTAGCTATTCTGTTTATTTAATGGTTTATTTATCGTAGTTAAGCATTTTTTGTTTTAATTAATTATTTTCTTTTGTATTTTTTCTTTCTTATTATTATTAGCACTTTTTGCTTTTTTGTAGTTAAATGACTATTTTTGTCCTGATTATTGAATTTTTGCCATTTTGAATTTTACATTCCTTATTTATATTATTTTCTTTCTTTCTATTTGATATCATCTATATCATTAATTTGTTTATTAGTATTATACTGTAGAATGTTTTCATTCAAAAAAAAAAAAAAGTTTAGATGTTTCCTGTGATTGTTTATGGTTATTTTGGGCATATTTATTGACATTGGAGAACATAAATTTGCCATTTACTTGTAGATTCAGAATGTTTTTCACAAAGTTAAAAATCATTAGCATCTTTTCCACATCACCATTACTGTATATCTACAAAACCAATTCCTAAAGAGTTGGGACATTGTATAAAATGAAAAAAAAAAACAGAATGCAATGATCTGCAAATCTCGTAAACCTATATTTTATTCACAATAGAATATGGTAAACATATCAAATGTTTAAACTGAGAAAATGCACCATTTTAAGAAAAGTGTAAGGTCATTTTGAATTTGATGGCAGCAACACATCACAAAAATGTTGTGACAGGGCCATGCTTACCATTGTGTAGCATCCCTTCTTCTTTCAATAACAGTCCATAAATGTCTGGGAACTGAGGAGATCAGTTGCTGGACTTTCAGGAGAAAAATGTTTTCTAATATAGGATTCTAGCTGCTCAATTGACCTAGGTCTTCTTTATCGTATTTTTTGTTTCATGATGCACCAAATGTTTTCAATTGTTGAAAGGTCTGGACTGCAGGCAGTACCTTTTTATGCTGATTTCTTGACTATGGCTCTGGTTACTTTTAGGACTTTGTTAAAAGACAGGATTTACTTTTCGTTACATACAATCTTCTGAATACATTTCATCTTCTGGCCATTTCCATCGAATATTCTCCCTTCTTTAACTGAGGCATAATAATTTTGTTTGTGCTGTTTATTTTTATTTTCATTTGTTTATTTTTTTTATATTATTTCTGTTACTAAATTGCATATTTTTTATCATGAGTGCTGTTGTTTCCTGTGTATGTTCTTTATGATGCTGTAGTTGTTAAGTATGTGATGTATGTGCCAAGTGACCCAAGACATCATTAAAGCAATGAAATAAAAAGGCTGATCACATTTAGTAAGCATCTGTACTTTAAAACCTCTTGAAGGAAAATAGAAGATCCTACTGCTAAAGCAATGGAAAATATATTTTAGAAAAAAATTTTGGTTTGTCTGAGGCTACAATTCTGGTTTTGGTTGTGGTAAATATAACAATATCCCTTTCGCTATATAATGCCATCCTTTTTCTGCCATAGTGTTATAGGGAAATTACATCCGTATGATAAAGAGTTAATTTATAGGTATATTCAGCAAAAATGATCAGAAGAACTTGAAGTTGTGCATGCCACATCAGCTGAGCACAGGGGATCATCCTCTAATGAGATATGGGGATTCAACATTACTGCTTTTCACAAAAATTTGGATCAGTAATATAATCATGTTGAGTGTCGTTTTATGCTATTTCAAGGTTGCTTATCATGAATATAATATTGTGAAAGTTAATTCTTTGCTGGTGGTTCTAGACCATGAAGAGCCACTCCCAGTTAAAAATGATAAATTTCAAACATAAGCATGTGGGATTTCATTTTAGACTTTTCTTAGATCAGTGATTATGAATATGTTTTTATTTTTGATCCTTTACTAGGGATCTTGCGTCTATGGACCTCTATCAGAGGGTAAAAAATCAGCATTACAATGGAAAATATTTAGTCTTTGCTCATTTAAACTGAAGCACACATTTTAATACTTCAGATATCTGATGCAACTATTCTTCATTATTTTGTACTTCTACATCATCTTATGAAAACCCTGAATTAGGGTGACTTATGCTAATTCAGATTTTGATTTTTTTTTATTAAAAAAGGTCTATGGTGCAGTCAATAAAATTGGGAGGAGAGCAAGGTCAGATTTAGAAAATTTTGTAGGGATTTAATTGCTATGCTGGCCTAACAACATCTGGGAATTCACCATGAAGGGCTGGAAAAAGATGCTGAGGATATGGTAGCCTGGTTTTTCCAGCTAAGGTATTAGGATAAATAGAGTGAAAGTGAAATGAAGTGATGTAAATTGTTACCATAAGCATTCAACAGCTTGGATAATAACTACGAGCAGAAAGGAAGTCAATAGCTGAAATTCTTCAATTTATTCTTGTACAAAACCCTCCTGGGTTCATCACCTGGCCTTGCATACAATAGTCATGGGAATTCTACTGTAGCATATACAGAAAATATACATGGATGAGAAAAGAGTTTTGCCAGATTTAAACTGTGTCACACACATGCACATGGGAGGCAGCTAAAGGGCTTGAGTGTCGGCGGTTCTGAGGTATGCCAGGATATGGCAGAGTGCACTGACTCTTTTTCTTCCTTTCCTGTAGGCCATTCCTGGGAGATTCCACCTGGCTCTCTTGACATCACTTCCGGGACCGAGCCAATGGAAGTAGACCTTACCGGCTCCGGCCCCTGTGATGTCACGTCTGGGCTCGAACCAATGAGTGAAGAACATGGGCCCGATCCTTATGACCTCACTTCCTGTCTTCCCCTTTAAAAGCCTACCCTTTTCCCTCAGTCTTGTTCTAGACTCAGTTGTATGCACTTCAGTGCTGATCATTTGATAAAAATGACTTTTGCAGCCGGGATACCATATTATATGGGTGGCTGCCCCAAACCTTTATCTGTTTATGTCTCGTTTTTGTGACAACTGTTAAGGTGTAATTAATAGACCTGTATATATTGTAAGTTCACATTGAGCACTCCACCAGTAATGAAAGTTAAAGCACATTTGACTGTACCTGTGCTGTTTTATAATACAGAACATACCCAGCAGCTTCACTCTAAAATCTAAGAAATGGTGGCTTAACATTTTAAACCTGGGAGTACTGCCATAATAGCCTTAGCACATCAGAGCTCTGTTAAATACTCTGCCTAGAGCCAACAAGTATCCTTGCACTCTCAAGCGTCTTTTGCTCTTTTCATCTTGTCTAACTGAGTGTGGCTCTTGAGGGCCTTCTCCTGTTCCCTCATATTCAGAATTAGAAAAAATGGGGAATCAGGAATCTGACAAAAAACTCGGTCTTCTGAGACTCTCACAACTAATGTGTGTGCCTTTTTCTTTTTGTAGTCTCTTTTTTCCCATGAAGCTCTTCCATGGCTGAAGGCACTATCATGCTCAGAGTTCTCAAATTAAACTGCTGTAAGTTTCATGTGCTGAGCGCTGACCAATTTACTGTAGATTATAATATTAATTTTATATTCAAAGAATATTTTTCCCATGTTCAATTTTAGGTTCAATATAGTTTACTGCTTCTTCTACTATGGAAAAAAATAGTCTTTCTTTCTTTACACTGATTCATTTGAAATTTCACAGTATAGCACATACTGTATGATGATAGATTGTGTCACACTTTGGCCCACTTGATTCTGTATGACTTTAACCAGGAAGAAAGAGTGCATATATATATTGTTAAAGGCAAACACGACACAGACAGGCTCAGAGACACACAAGTCCAAAACCACACTGTTTATTTCTTTTCTATTTCTAGCACACTGTGCACAAGTCACCAACTAATATTGCTCAGACCCTTTTACTCTCTTCTTTCTCACTGTTTCTTTTCTCTGTTTCGCTTTCTCTTTGCTGCCTCCACTCCTCTCCACACAAGCGTTGTCCTCTACCTCCCGAATCTGGCTTCCTGAATGGAGTGAGGTGGCACCTAGAAGCACTCCAGGTGCTCCCTGATGATCATCCCGCAGCACTTCTTGGTTTGGCAAAAGTGCTGCATGGGCACTCCAGGTGCATCTGGATTCTCTCCTGGACACACTTCCGGGTGTGGCGGAAGTGCTGCAATCCAAATGCCACCAGGCAGTGGCCACAGGCCCCAGCAGGGTTGAGCTTCCAACCACCAAGCCCGTGGCCTCGATGCAATCCAGGGGGACTGCCCTCTCGTGTCCCAGGTTAGGTATTGTCTCTCTCCCAGTGCTTCCATCATCGAGGCGTCCTGGCCGGGCAAAGGCCCCAGCCGTCCGCCACAATATATATATATATATATATATATATATATATAATAAAGCAGAAAGACACAAAATATGATCAAAGGGGAATGCAAATCTATACTAATAAAAGGCAAAGCCCTCACTCACTCACTCACTGACTCACTCACTCACTCACTCACTCACTCACTGACTCATCACTAATTCTCCAACTTCCCGTGTGGGTGGAAGGCTGAAATTTGGCAGGTTCATTCCTTACAGCTTCCTTACAAAAGTTGGGCAGGTTTTATATCGAAATTCTACGCGTAATGGTCATAACTGGAAGCAGTTTTCTCCATTTACTGTAATGGAGATGAGCTTCAACGCCGTGGGGGCAGAGTTTCGTGTGACATCATCACGCCTCCCACGTAATCACGCAGTACATAGAAAACCAGGAAGACCTTTAAAAAAGCGCTGAAGAAAACATGCATTATATAATTGAGAAGGCAGCGAAACAATAAGAAGCGAGCGAGTGACATATACAACCATATTCATGACTTCTGCTACTTCGGAAACAAAGCACGATGTAAACCTACACTTTAAATTAAGTTCATAGACAGGCTGCCGCTGGCGTTTGTAATTTAGTGCCTGCCCATATAAGGCCGTCCGTCAGCGGCAATCCAATAGCAAACTCACACTAAATATTCACGGGTTAAGGACTGTGCTTATGCAGAGGAAGATGAGATGGTCAGGGTGGTGTTTGGTACAAACTCAGCGAAACTGCGAGAGAAAGTTTTAAGTGCCAGGACTAAGGTAACATTAAATACAGCCGTGGACATAGCACGAGATGGCACCAGCACAGCTGGGAAACTTCGATGCATGTACACCGAGGCTCACGTGAACTGACGCAGTGCACAGATAAAAGCAACAGTTCCAAAAGCGCTGAACAAAACCGAATTACACAATTGAAAAGGCAGCAAAAAATATGAAGCGTTTGATACATACAAGCATATTCATAAATCCAAAACAAAGCACACGTTGGAAAAAGTCAATGTCCCGCTAAAGGAAGACAGTGTAAAAAAAACCCGTGCATGCAGTGTGTCAGGTCTCAGATAAAGAAGAAGACGAGCTGTTTATTGATGCAGTAAGAAACGAATCGATGAATGAAACCTGTCATCTTTACAACGATTGACAAACACGGAATGTAACTTGAATACAACACATACTACAAATACGAACCTGTTTGAAAGAAATAATGATAATCAAATCCTTGATGACAGCAACACTCAGTAACACTCACAAAACAAATACTGTATATTGACCGTCATGTTACGTTATTTTTAAATGTTCCCTTTTCTTTTTCATAGCTTTTTTAACACACTACTTCTCCGCTGCGATACGCGGGTATATATATATATGTATATATATAACCCGATCTACATACTCGAATAATGGATACTTTATTCGCCATCAATGATTGTTTTGGTAAAGCCATACTCAGTGTATTCATTAGATGAACGGTAAAAAAGTAAGAGCGAGGGAAGGATGACTTATTGAGGCATGCAGGCTGTAGTGCGTCAACTCTATCTGAATTGCGATCACATTTGAAAAAATATATCTTTTCAAGTTCTATTTAGTCCATATGTGTCAAACTCAAGGGCGGGCCACATCCGACCAGCGTGTAATTATATCCGCCCGAGATCATTTTATATACTGTATTATTGTTATTAAAGCCCGGGTATATGAAGTGCTGGTAACACAATAAACTACAGATCCCATAATGCAGCGCTTCAGCTGCCTTTCCGAACACTTACCGAGTTAATCAAGTTATTGCGAAGCTAGCTCACACGATGCTGAAGAGAAAAGTTGATTCTGAAAATAGAGCCTTTAAAAACCGATGGGAGGCTGAGTATATGTTTACTGAACCCGTGTGTCTCATTTGTGGAGCTAATGTGCCTGTAATTACAGAATTTAATCTAAGACGGCACTATGAGACAAAACATCAGGTTAACCTGAATGCAATGCAGAAGATACAGAAAGCAGCATAATTAAATAAGAATCTGACACTTCAGCGGACGTTTTAACCCGTGCACAATCACAAAGTGATTTCAAGTGAAGCTGCTTTTATGGGAGACACAAATGCACCAGTGCAACTTGCCCCACTTTCCCTGTTGCCAAGTAATGTTAAACCAAGTCGTCACTACGGTGTTCCCAAATACGCACTTTGCTGATAAACTGAGCGCACTAAGTTTGCACGGCGCTTTGGTGACTTGAAGAACAAAAAAAGTCCGTCTACATGCGGCTCGAACCTTGTGCATGTTTGGTAGCACATATCTGTGTGAGAAGCTCTTCTCAGTGATAAAGACTAACAAAACAGCACACAGGAGTCGCCTCACTGATGAGCACCTGCAATCCATCCTGAGAATCTCCACAACACAGAACCTCACATCAAACAGAAACGAACCTGTGGCCAAAAAAAGATGCCAGGCGTCCATCTCTAAAATGACATGATTAAAGAAAACTGAATGATTTGATTTGTTATTGCTGAAAAGAACACATTTCATTTATATTTCTAGGTTTTGTTATGCAGCATGTTCATATTTGAATTTGTATCATTTTGACAGGATATATTTTTATGGAGAGCAAAATCTTTTGGGATATTTAAAATCTAAGTTTATTTTTTATATAAAATTACATAAGAGTAAAGAAATGTGAATGTTTGTTCTTTTAACGTTTACTTTATTTCTAACTTGTATAATTTAGACAGGATAAATTTTTATGGAGAGCAAAATATTATAAGTTGTTTAAGGTTTGAGTTGATTTATTCACGAATAATATTCCTGTCTGTTTTTACCATTCCTACCAAACATATTTCTGTCGACTAAATAAAAATTCCTTCTATTTAAAATTTAAATAGAACTTGAACAAATACGATAGTTCATAATATCCACGCAGACTTGCACGTAAGAGCGGAGTTATCCGTTTTAACAAGCAGCGTATTGCACTGATCTGAAATAGCTGTGTGTGTATATATGTAGATATGTATGTATATGTATATATATGTTTATATATGTGTGTGTGTATGTATATATATATATGTATTTGTGTGTATATATGTGTGTGTATGTATGTATGTATTTATGTGTGTGTGTATATGTATGTGTATATATGTAGATATATATATGTATATATATGTGTATATGTATAGATATGTATATATATATATGTTTATGTGTGTGTGTGTAAATATATATATATATATATGACAACAACACTCATCACTCACAACAGTGACAAAACAATTACATTGACAATCATGTTACGTTATTTTCAAAATGTTTCCTTTTCTTTTTCATTGCTTCTTTAACACACTACTTCTCCGCTGCGAAGCGCGGGTATTTTGCTAGTTATCAAGTAAAACTACAGGAAAGAAACCCTAGCTTGCCCACTGATCATGACTATATACGGTCTGGTTCCTTACTATAAGGTGAGATAAATAGACCAGTTACACAGTGTAGTACATCAAATACAGAATACTCTCCCCCATACTGTATCTCCCAATCTATCTTTCCCAGCGCCATTTCCCTGACAGCAGAGCCCTAAATGTAAGCTCACCTCCTGACTCTAAAGGCTCTTTTCCACTGCATAGTACGGCACAGCACGGTTCAGTACAGCTCACCTTGGTTCGGCTCAGTTCGGCTTGGTTTGCGTTTCGACTGCAGTTTAGTACCGCTTTAGAGTGGGCGGGATTATTCACGTGTCGTTATAGTTGCGCCGCCTCTACTGCCGTGACACCGTGGAACTTTTACAACAACACGCAGACAACGACAACACTTTAGCTCAACGACGCGCAAGGCTAAGCATCTAAAAAAAGCACATCACTAGCTAACTTTTATCACTGTTGCAAAGCATAAAATGAACTTAACTGCCAGTGTAACATTAAAATGCTGATTCTGTATATTACAGATCTTCCACATTTTGAAAAAAATCACTGCAACAGACCATCTGTTTGGACATTTAACCGTGCTTCAGAGTGGTGGGATGTGATTGTTCCCGGTTTTACAAACACTCAGTGGCTGGAGAACTTTCGAATGTCTGAAGAAACATTCATCCACTTATGCAACAAACTGCGTCCAGCGATGGAGAGACGGGACACAAACTTCCGCGTGTATAAAGAAAAGAATAGCCAGTGACGCAGTAATGACGATTTTCTCCGGCCAATCAGTGACCAGCAGTTTACACGCCACGCTTTTGGTAACGGTTCGGCGCGCTTGGAACCTCGGCTGAGGTGGTACTAAAAAAAGGACCAGGTACCAGGTACTGTTCCCAGTGGAAAACCCCCCAAAAGTGAGCTGAACTGAACCGTGTCGTGCCGTACTATGCAGTGGAAAAGCGCCATTAGCTCATATGGCTACTGACCTGACAAACAGTAGCTTTTAAACCCCAACTAATGGTTTCATCTCTTTGGAGTCCCAAGCTAACCATACCTCCCTTAGTTGAGGGGTAGAGGCCATTGGTAATTCTCATGCCATCTGTCCTCTGTAATATGCAGCAGGAGCACATATGTCAACAGAAACTCCTTGCTGCAACCTGTCTGTCTGTCTAGCTAGAGCTACCAACTTGACATCTGTGCTAGTCCTGCTGGTACTGTCTCCTCTTCACTCTATACACCTCCTCACTAGGTCCTATCATCTGGTCCCATGGTTTCTCTTATCAGTGCTATGCCGATGATATGCAGCTGTTCCCTCCAGAGGACCACATGCTATCAGTTAGAACCCCTGCATTTCTAACTGATACTACTATCTTGATGAAGGAATACTATATTCAGCTCAGGCTGGCAAAAGTAGACCTTATTGGTATTCTATTTCATCTGTCTATTCTGTATGCCATGCTCATTACCACTAACACCCACCAAGTCTGTTTGCCAACATGGGGTAGCGATCAATATTGCAATGGTCTCTTAGTCCTGCAGATAAACTCTATACAACATCTGTAAGATCAGACTACATGTGACAGAGTATGCAAAACAACTCCTGGTCCAGACAATGGTCTCGTCACATCTAGACTACTGCAAATCTCTGCTGGCAGGAAGGTAATAGCATGTGTCACAAAGCCACTGGAGATGATTCAAAATACAGTGACATGTCTGGTGTTCAGTCAGCTGAGGGAGACACTTGTCAGTCGTCTTTTTAGATCAGTATATAGTAGCAGCATGTATTAAGTTCAAATCCTTGATGCTTACCTACAGAGCAGTCAATGTGTCAGCACCTATATATAGGGCTATTCACAATGAAAGAGCAGATTTCAAACATTTACTTCAAACAAACTGTATAAGACAGAAACACATTCTGCACATCACTGGATGGAGGAAAGTTCAAAGTTTGGTCCTGTTGTCCTTGAGGTTGCATGCACTCAACATGAGCACCATGTGTAGCACGACAAACATCGAAACAGTAGACCATTTCTTGCTACACAAGAGTCAACTGGTCCCTAGTTACTGAATTCACAGCTTCCTCAATTCGATGTCGTAAAGCTTGAAGATTAGCAGGCATAAGTGGAACTACCACTCTTTCTTTAATGTACCCCCATAGATAAAAATAGCAGGGGGTTAGGGTGTGGAGACCTGAGAGGCCATAGACGATGAGCAAGAGCTTGTTGTCCACCTCTTCCAATCCATCATCCTGGAATGGTGTTGTTCAGGTAACGCCAGACCTCCAAGTGGAAATGAGGCAGCGCTCCGAACTTTCCTCTACCCAGTGATGTGTGGAATGTGTTTCTGTCTTATATAGTTTGTTTGAAAAAAATTTTTGAAATCTGCTCTTTCATTTTGAATAGCCCTGTATATGCAAACACTTGTGAGGTCCTACGCTCCTTCTCAACCACACTTGCCTGCTGATGAACAGCACCTCTGAGACCACCTCTGTTTGGCATCAAACTTGAATCCAGACTCTTTTCATGTGTAGCTCCTAGCTGACAGAATGAGCTGCCCTCCTGCATTCAAAATTCTGTCTTGCTCAATGTGTTTAAGACATGTTTGCAGACTCGGTTGTTTGGTGGATTTCTGTCAAACTGATATGTTAGGTTTTGTAACCTAGGAATTGTTACCAGCTTGTATTTTGTTCTGATGATCAGGTTTATAAGATTGTCTTGTAATACTTGTTCCCAAATAGTCCGTCAGGCTGATGTTTACATGATTATGTTGGTCTCTTTGGAAAGTTGCTTTGGATAAGAGGATCTGCTAAGCAAATAAATATGAATGTATCTGAAGGAATTCATATGCCCTTTACTAGTTCCCCAATATCTCTTCTTTTCTTTTTTCTCTCAGAATAATACATTCTGGGAACCATTTTAGCAACAGTAGATTATAGCAGCTGTTTAACCATACTGGTGTTTGCAGGGGCTCTCTTTGGGCACCCTGCAGGATCTTTCCTCTGTAATGTGATACTTATGTGACAGCTGAATAGCCAGTCAACATATGTAGTTTCGTACTGCACATGCAGTATATAAATACGTTATTTTTACTGTATGTCCCTTGTAATGTTTGCCATTTTCCTTATATCCACTCTTCAACTTTTCAGGAGGTTAGCTGTCTGCTGGTTCTTGATAGCAGAACAGACAAAAGAAGTTGTCCTTGAAAATTATGCCAATATTTCTCCTTACAAATATGCTGTCATGAATGACTGACCTAGTTTTGCTACACCCAAGGCAAGGGATGGTTTTTCAACTGCTTTCTTCTTATATAAGGCATAGGAAGTTTATTTAATAAAGCTATTAGTTCCAGCTAAATTCACTTTGTGAATCCATTTTAAAAGGAGATGAAAACGGTAGCATGTTGAGGCCAAGGTAAACTATTTGAAAGCCTTTGTTTGCTCATTTCTTGAACCAGCTGTAGGTGTTGGGGGATCGGTGTGGGGATGAAATTACCTTCATTTATTGGCCCATGCTTACTTATTAGATTTGTATTCATATCCTGACAATTTTTCTAAGTGATGAAGCTTAAGTAGTTTAAGCATACATTTTAATGAACAGCATTCTTTTTATGAATGAGCATTTTATGAGAGAAAGTCAATTGCTAAGTCAAATGTCTGAAGTGGTGAATAATTCTGAAATTCCCATTACTCACTGTATAGTCCTTGTTTAGTACACAATGGGAAAAATAGACATTTTCTAAATTAATTGCATTTTTGTCAAGAAAGGAGTTCAGGCTTGACATTTTTAATAGAGTTTAATGCAAGGAATTTCTGTTTAGATCATTAAAAAGTTGCCATGCGATCAACTCTGTCTTGCACTAGACTTCATGGTTGTCCCCAATGTATTCACTCACCACTTGGGTTAGATTCAATTTCTAGACTGTTGTTTTTCAATCCTAGTCCTGGGAGATTATTGTGCTGTGATTCTCTAATCAGATGGATACTCTTGAATTTAATTGATCTTGTTTAATTTGAGAGAATGCTCACAATCTACCAAGTGTGAAATGCCAAACTATGTACTTTACTTTTGTAAAAAATTTAAGAAAGATAGATACAGTTTGTGTTTTGAATACCAGAAAATATTCTTTTGCCTACAATGATTTATTTATTTATTTGACACTTTCCATTTATTTTTCAAGCCTATATTTTCCAGTTGAGTTTCATGGAAAGCAGCAGCATCTCCCAGTGGCTTTGCGTGCAAGGAAGGAAAGAACTAACCCTGGATAATCACAAGCAACTTTCCCATTCGAGGCTAATCCTGAGTTACCAATTACAGTTTTTCTCCATTGTTTGGATGCGTCGTTGCCAAATGTAGTCAAACACTGCAAATGTAGAGATGTAGTTACAGCATGACAACTTCAAATGCATTCTCTGAACCCTGTATGATTTCTGTTTCCCTTAACAGAATTCGCTTCAATCTTCACAGAACTAACACACAGAAAGCACAAAATATTTAAATAAATGAAGGCACAGTGTACAGATTTCACCTGAGAGTTTTTTGTTTACAGCTCTCTCATGCCCTTCTCTGTCTACAGAAATCTGTTGTAGCGGTGTAAGCTGATTTACTCTTTGATAAAATACCAAGGTATATAGCTGTAGAATTGAAATTCAGTATGAAGTCACACATACAGAGGCACATCAGGTCAGTCATTTTGATGATCAAAGAGAATGGAAGCAGAAGGAGTTGTTAATGGAGCCATTAGAAGTGGAAGTAGGGGTGTGCGAATGCAAGGTGGAAGAGCTGGACTGCATCTTCAAGGATAAACTAGATATAAAAGGAAATCAAATGAAATAAGGGCAACAGTTGTTGATAATGCAATTTACCATGGGCTGACATTGAGAGAATCAGACATGAGGGTTCAACCTATTCTGAATAGATCTACAGCTGAAGCAGTTAAACATGTCTTCAAGATGGAGGACTGGTAAATACTAATGTTCCCACAGAGCAATGAAACAGTTACAGTATAGTCTACTTAATACTTAAAATAATCTACACTCATTCCTTTTGTATAACATTTGACTACCATGGAATGTATATGATTTTGTTATACCTCAGGGTAGAGAGAAGATCTTAGGCTGGTAGAAAACAGGCAAAATTTAAATCTGAACAGGAGACTGCTAAAGTAAATATGATTCTGGAGAACAATGCTCTCCACCTGAAGTCATGGAAGAAAAAATTATTCAAGACAATGATGTCTTGTAAAATATTAACTTTGTATGTTTGACTACTATTGACTGGCTTTTGATGAGGTATTTGGTAACAGTGGAGCAGGACTATAAATTGAACAGTGCTAGTGTGAAAGAGCTGCAGTATCAGTATGTTCAATTAGGCCTACACTTCATGACGTCCCGTCATAGAGTATTAGACCGTGAAGAGTTGAATCCATCTAGTTACAGTATTCATTAGTCTGTGTAATGTATTGCTGTATATTCCTTACAATTCAGTGTGGCATTCAGTAAACAATACTGCATCCATGCTTATTGTATGAATTATTACATGGATTTACTGGTTGAATTGTATAGTATTGCCTATAAACCATCTTTTTCTTTTCCAGAGGATAATGGAGATGGAAGTCAGGGGTATCTGAAATTATTGTGTTTTTGTGGGTGATTTTCAACCTGATCAAGCAAAGTTAATGTGGTCAAAACTTGATTGCTCACAGAGTTACAATAGAAGACTGAGGACAAAGTGGTGGAAACATCACAATATGAGCACCAGTAGGGTTATATACTGTCATGCTATGATTTGAGCCTATAATACAGTACAGCTCATATTTTATTGTTCCTTGAAGGGTTTGCAGAGGGATAAACAATGGCAGATGGCCAACTTTGTCATCATATAGGACAATACTAGATCCCATTGTACTACAGCTGTTCAGGAGTGGTTACAAGCCCATCCAAGTATATAAATGATGTATCGTCCACCATGCTCACCATTTCCTCAATGAAATTAATGTTTTTTCAGCATAAGATTTATGACCATATTAGACATGTTCAGGTCATAGTCATTGAGGCCATGGACGCCAGGTGTGGCGGAAGTGCTGCCAAATTGGGCCCCGAAAACGTCCATACGACCCCTGACGGTGGCCATGGGCCCCAAAAGGGTTGAGCTTCTATGCTCACGACCCGTGGTCCTACAGGAAACCAAGCGGGCTGCCCTCTGTCGGTCCAGGGTAAAAACTGTCCTGGAAATACTCTCTCCCCGGGCCTTCCATAATCAGGGTGTCCCAGCTGGGTAAGGGCCCCGACCGTCTGCCACAAGGGCCTAGAAAAAGATCTGTTAATTAAATGTTCTGGTGATTGATTCATTACATTTTTTGCAGCAAGACTAAATGATGGCTAGTGCAAACATGTGATTTGATGCACTGCTTTGGAAATTATGGTTGTTTTTTTTCTTTTTGCTGTCTGTGGTGAGATGTTGTTCAAATATTATTTTCTTTTAAGATACAATTATATGATTTTGTTAACTATATGAGAATTATATGTTAACTGTATAAGAATTATGTGAATACAGTATAATTTACAGCATACATTTGCTGTTTGGCAAAATGTCGCTTGTTCTCAAAACATGTACTATTGTTTCTAAAATACATCTGAACAATGCAGAAAAACTAAAATAAATTTACACGTCTTGATTTTGGCAGAAATCAGAAAGGGGAGAAAATCCACACAGACACAGTGCAATGTGCAAACTCCAAAAAGAGGCTAGAGTGGCATTGGTGAGAATTAAGAAGCAGCATCACTAACCACTGCAGTAGTTTTATTTATGTAAATAATATATTCTAAGTCTGCAGCAGTAACAAAACAGCACTGGGCATAAGGCAGGAAACAGTCCTGGACTGGGCACAAGTTCACATACTCACACAGTGCCAGTTTACAGTTGCCAGTTAACCTAATCTGTATGTGTTTGGGGATAAGGGAGGAAAACGGGATTAAGGAGGTTTGGAAATTGTGTTGTGTTATATTATTTGGAGTCTGCTTTCTTGCTGAAGCTTACACAGAATTGTAACTAACCTTTGACAGTGTGGTAATTGTTAATAGGAACAATTGAGAAGTCAGGGATCTGACACAATAATGAAAATGAAGACAACGGCAACTTGAGAAATAAATAACAGCCATTCATATAAACTGCTATAGTAAAAAAACGTATCCTGTGAACTGCAATGTAGTTTTTACCTTAGAAACTGAGAGAAAATATAAGACATTTAATCAAAAAAGCTCTTACGTTTAAGACACCATCTTAGTAAAAAATAGTTTTGTAAAAAATATTCTGCTATGCTTGTTCAGCACAGTCAGTATTAAATAATATGTTTGATGACCTGAGTGGAATTTTAACACAGTGCTTACTGCTATGGGTTCATGGATCCTGCATTCTAGATTTGATTCCTGTGCCTGGATTTTGCCTGTGTAGACTTCTGTCTCTGTATGTTCTTTTCTAGGTACTCCAGTTTTCCCCTCATAATGCCAATGAGATGCAGATTTGGTATTTAATAGACTATATGCACACTCTCTTCCGTATTCCGCATCAGCCAGCTGCTTCACTTCCGGCACTGATATCAAAACGGACTAGCTATGGCATTTTTCACCTGATCACTTCAAGACGTGTAAATGAATTAAGTCGCATTATTCAAACATTGTGCCAAATGTCAGGAGCCAAAAAGGAGAAGGGCTTCAAACTACATGTGTCAAGCTACATCCACATTTACAAAGGTAAAATCTGGATGTATTAAAGACTTGGGTCTACTGTGAACTTAAATGGGACAAATATGTGATTAGGTCAGGCTTCTTTTAAAAAAAACAATTTCAATAATTAATCATTAAACTTTATTCAGAGACAGGTGAATATGTATGTACCCTTAATAAATAATAAAGAGTCTGCTGGAGATCTTACCTTGTAAAAAGGCAAATGTCTCTGTCTGAGCCAGCAAAACAGTGAATGCCAAGCTACTTCTTCCTTGCAAGAGTCTCAATTTGTTTCCTCAGCTGGAGGATCGCCTCTCTGAGAGACACGTTTCCATGAAGCGCTAGGTCGACAATTGCTGGAGCATAGTCATGGTCCTTAAGGTGTTTATCATCCTCCATCAGTCACTTTTTTCACTCCCAAACCCCGGTCTTGTAAGTGGAATCGAGAAATTGTTCCATTTAAATAATGCAGGAACCACTCCCTTCTTCAACAGTCACCACCCTGTCAGACCATGGCCTTGCAAAAATCATGTTTTTAAACAAACTCAGGTATGGGGACTAACCATAAAGCTCTCTCTCTCTGAATACCGATGATCCATTTAGATTGGGTTTCTGCAAAGGAGGGAAATGTATGAAAACTAAGTATCTTGTTGTTCTTTCTGAAAGCTTGACATAAAGATATACAAAAATCTTCATCCCTAGAGCTATCCAAATGCTGAAACTTAAATGTTTTCTCTAACATTCTTGCCCCTAAACAAAAATCACAAGTGCAGTATGACAGCGCTACTGTGTGCATATAGCCTATTGCTAATTCCAAATTGTGTGTGAGTGGGCCACGTAATGGACTGGAACCATGTTCAGAGCTGCTCTCTGTCTTACATCCAGTGACACCAACAAAGACTTTGGGTTTCCAAAACATTGAACTGGACCAAGAATTGAAGGATGATAATGATTCTAGACTTTTTTTTTACTTACAGACTGTTAAATTATAATATCTTGAGGTATTTGTCTGTTGTATGAATCTCATATTTATCATAAATGGAGATTATATGCACTTGTGAAAACAACCAATTGATGGTACCTTTGGTAAATCATTTTTCTCATCTGCATTCAAAGGTGAGGCACTGTATCTTACTGTCTGTTATTACATTTCTACCAATGTAGAATTTCAAAGAGACTATTACACCCACAATTGCTTGGAAACTTTTAGGATCTGGTAGTGTTAGAGCACCAATTTGCACTAATTTAAATTTGAACAATTATAATTCCCTTTGCCCAAATACTAATGTGTATTTTGGGTGACATTAATATTAATCTTAAAAGATTTTTTCTGAAAAATCTATTCCTTTTTATTATGGTATCAGAGTATGGTGACATGTGGAATGTTGCTTGCACATGCAATTAAGAATTTCAGTGTACACTGTACACATAACAGTACTATTAGTACTCCTACTATTATTTCTTAATCATTCATCTAATGTGATAAAGCAAGATGAAAGAGCCCGGCTGCAAAAATGTAGAACATTTTAGATGCTGGTCACTGCAAAATGTTATTAATAATATATTAATATTTGGTGCTGAGTAATAATAATCCAGGTCAAATTTTTGTAAGAAATAAGTGATCAATTGTCTTACTATGTACTAGGCTATCTTAGACCTCTTTCGTCCACCTCTCTGTTCAGTTTGTTTATTCTTTCCCCAGTACTCATCCCTTTGTTTCCTCCTGCTGATTATCTCAAAGTTGAATGTGTCTTTGGAATGACAGTTGTATCTCCAAATTGGACTGTAAATCTGCAGTGTCCATTTGCACAGTATGTTGCTGCCTTGAGGCATCCAAAAAGATAATGGTTTGGCTGGAATCTTGAAGCAGAACACAGAAGAAAAAAAAGATAACAGGTATACAGAAATAAATGTTTTATTCATCAGCATGGCAGGAATCTTCATAAAACTTCTTAAACAAATTTTGTCAATAAACTACAGTCCAAGATCATCATGGGGGCTTTATTAATTGCTGCATATTGATGTTATCAGAGGAAATGATTAGAAAAGATAAGGATTTTTTTTTAAAGTGTTCTGTCTTCTAGGTCAGTCTTACACAATATTCTTTTCAGACTGCAAGTAACAAATCATAGTGTAATATTTTTAAAAAAGTATATAAAAATGATATTACCTAATATACAATACAATACAGTTTATTTTTGTATAGCCCAAAATCACACAGGAAGTGCCGCAATGGGCTTTAACAGGCCCTGCCTTTTGACAGCCCCCAGACTTGACTCTTTGAGAAGACAAGGAAAAACTCCCAATAAAAACCTTGTAGGGAAAAATGGAAGAAACCTCGGGAAAGGCAGTTCAAAGAGAGACCCCTTTCCAGGTAGGTTGGGCGTGCAGTGGGTGTCAAAAGTAGGGGGTCAATACAATACAATACACAGAACAGAACAATTCCTTAATACAGCATAATAATAAAAATTTTAGAAGTAATTAGGTTTGGATATTTTTAGAGTCCTGGAGACCTCATCCATCTAGCTGCCTCCCCATTTGGCCATGCCACGGCTGAAACGTTGCTCCGATGAAAGGACCCTCTTTCCCATGATTCCTGTGATCCTCCATCAGGGATGACTTTACCATAGGCAGGCAAACAACTTGGCAGGTGGGCCACATTTGGGTACCAAGAAAAGAAACAGAATAGGTGAGGGTTAGTATTCAAATATAATTATCATGTTACTTATGTTTTAGTGCTAATGACTAACAACAGAGATGCAGTATGTACAGTTAATCAGCAGCTCTAGTCAGGATATGCTAAACTGAAGTAGTGAGTCTTCAGCCGGGATTTAAAGGCTGAGACTGAAGGGGCATCTCTTATGGAAGCAGGAAGACCATTCCACAGTTTAGGGGCCCTGTAACTAAAAGCTCGACCTCCCACTGTTATTTTATTAATCCTTGGAATCCTAAGCAGACCGGCATCTTGAGATCTTAATGTGCTCAGGTTTGTAAGTCATGATAAGTTCAGACAAGTAAGCGGACCTTGGCCATTTAATGCTTTATATGTTAAAAGGAGGATTTTGAAATCTGCCCTAAACTTAACTGGGAGCCAGTGTAAAGATTTAAGAACTGGGTTATGTGTTCATATTTTCTTGTTCTTTTAATAATTCTTGCAGCCGCATTTTGGATTAACTGGAGGCTGTATAGAGAACAGTTTGACCAGCCAGTGAACACCGCATTGCAGTAGTCAATCCTACTAGAGATAAATGCATGAATTAATTTCTCACAATCCTGTTTATTTAGAAAGCGCCTTAATTTCCTAACATTTTTAAGATGGAAAAACCATGTTTTGGACGACTTTGTAATATGTGCTTTAAATGACATGCTAGAGTCAAAGATAACTCCTAGATTGCGGGCTGATTCAGTAAAATTAATTGGGATTCCAACTGAGTTAAATGACGACAAAATATTGCTGTGATCAGCGTCATTCCCTCCAACAATTAACATCTCTGTTTTATCTGTATTTAAAGACAAGTAGTTCTCATTCATCCATTCCTTTAATTCACTAACACAACTAATTAAAGACAACATCGGAGAAACTTCATTTGATTTAAATGAAAGGTATAACTGGGTGTCATCTGCATACAGTGAAAATTAACATTATGTTTCCTAATGAGAGATCCCAGTGGAAGCATGTAAAGTGAAAACAGTAAAGGTCCCAGTACTGAGCCCTGCGGACACCATATTGAACTTCTGTGTATAATGATGGAGTATTGTCAGCACATTTCTGTACATATTGGAATCGATTTGATAAATAAGAACTTAACCAAGCGAGCACGAGGCCTGTAAGCCCAACATCGTTTTCTAGCCTGTGCAGTAAAATAGAATGGTCAATGGTGTCAAATGCTGCACTTAAGTCCAACAACATAATTACAGTGGAATTTCCTTCATCAGAGGATATCAGAATGTCATTTACAACCCGTGTTAGTGCCGTTTCTGTACTATGACCAGTCGAAAGCCAGACTGGAATTTCTCAAATAAATTGTAATGCGTAAGGTGTGACTGAAGCTGACTGGCGACTACTTTTCTAGTATTTTAGAGAGAAATGGTAAATTTGAAATAGGCCTATAGTTATTTAGTATGTGTGGGTCTAGGTCTGACTTTTTAAGTAAAGGTTTAATGACTGACACTTTTAGTGCATCAGGTACGGTGCCATGCAGTAATGAACTATTGATAATGGTTAGAATAGGCGCTGCAAGAACATCCATTGCACTTTTTACTAGTTTTGTTGGCACTGGATCTAGGGAACAAGTAGTGGGCTTCATTTTAGTAATTAAAGTTAAGACTTCCTGGTGAGTTACAGGATTAAAATTATTAAAGTGCTGAATGCAATGTGCAGGGTCTGCTAAGCTAGTATTTGGTTTGTACTGTGATGCTGAGATCTGGGATCTTATATTTTTAATTTTCTCATTGAAGAAGTTCATAAAGTCTGTACTGCTAATATCTGTTGGTATTTTGCACTGTTGATCTGAATTCCCATTTGTTAATTTAGCCACTGCTCTAAAAGTACCCTAGGATTTTTATTATTGCTATCTATTAATGTAGAATAGTATTCTGAGCGAGCTTTAAAGAGGGCTTTTTATATTTATTACACTCTCTGTCCATGCAATTTGAAAGACATGTAGCTTTGTTGTTCTCCATCTGCGCTCCAGTTTTCGACACTCTAATTTAAGAGCTCGAGTATTTTCATTAAACCAGGGAGAGTTTCTATGTGCTTTGATCACTTTTGTTTTAGGGGAGCCACTGTGTCCAGAGCATCTCTCAAGGTCACATTATAATGTGATATTAGCTGATCTAAATTGTTTTCCACGTTTACATTTGATGTTAACTGATCTAAATGGTTTTCCACAATTACACTCGACTTACTCAAGGTATCTATAAATTTTGAAGCAGAATTACAATCTAGATGTCGCACTGTCTTTGTTTTAATCTGCGAGTGCTGGCATGGGCAGAACTAAATCAAATGTAATTAAGAAGTGATCGGAAATAACTACATTTAATGGAGTAATATTTAAATTTTGAATTTCAACTTTGTAAGTTATAATTAAATCTAATGTATGGTTATGATTATGAGTTGGACCTTTGACAATCTGACAAAATCCTACTGAATTTAACAAATAAGTAAAACATTTGCTAAAAGTGTCAGTTTCCACATCAATGTGTACATTAAAATCCCCCATCAGAACTACATGATCATAATTTATAGCCAAATCAGACAGAAGGTTGCTAAATTCAGTCATGAACAATGAATATGGCCCTGGTGGTCTGTAGACTAGCACTATAATTGCGTTGGAATCTGTTTTATTATTTAAAATGAATGCCTCAAAGGATGTAAAGTTGCCTAAGTTTTTAGGAGTGATTTGCATTTTGTTACAATGAATTATTCCAAGGCCTCCTCCTCGACCAGAATCTCTAGACTTATGAAGGAACGAGTATCCATCTGGTGACGCCTCAGCTAGGGGAACAGTGTCATATTTACTAAGCCAGGTTTCAGTAAGAAGACACAGATCAGATTTTGTACTTAATATTATATCATTTACCAAAACAGCTTTAGTGCCAAGAGAGCGAATGTTCAATAAACAGCATTTAAAACTGCATGGTTCTTTCTGAACTGCTGATATATTTTTTGTTTTAATTTGAATTAAATTTCTATTACAGATGCCCTGGTGGAGTGTCTGGTTTTATCCCTTGGTCTAATTATACACCTTATTTTTGGTTATTAATTAATTTATGGTTTGTATCAAGACTAAATTTACTGGATGCCCCACAACAGGGATTATGGGTAACAGCTTCAGGAAAATAACAGGTGGGATAAACAACAGCCTGTGATTTAAGATCACATGACTGCGGCCTGGATGGTGCTCTAATCAGTCAACCAGGCAGTTTTGCTGCCATATTTTGGGATAATACATAAGATCCCATCCAGTTAGGATGAAGACCATCTCTTCTGAAAAATCCAGGCCTTTCCCAAAAATCATCCCAATTGTTCACAAATGCTATGCTTTTATTTGCACACCAGGTTTCTAGCCAGCAGTGAAAGGAATGCAATCTGCTATAAATCACATCCCTCTATATAATCTTGGTAAGGGACCAGATACAATTAAATTCCGACATTTTGTTTTAGCTTTGGGTGCATAGAGAGATGAAGTTCGCTTTAATACCTCAGATTGCTGTAAATAAATATCATTAGTGCCGACATGCAGCAATAAGGTAGATACTTCATCGTCGGCAACACGGTCCAATGCGGCCTTTATGCCAGAAATCTTGGCCCCTGCAAGGCACTTAACATTAACTGCTGGTTTAACATAGTTTGGAATTCTAACATTCCGCACTATGGAATCGCCAATTATGAGCACTTTATTATTCTCAGTTTCCACAGGCGCTGCGAAGAGCTGAGAACCTGTTCTGGGTCCGAATTGGTGACCTGGGTGCTGGGGGACTAAATTTTGGATTCTTAGACCCCGTCTTACTGTTACCCACTCGCCCTGTGGCTGAATTGGTGCTGCTGATTTCGGCCTCGCACTGACTACAGTGGAACCTGGAGAGACTGAAGCCGAATCAGAAGTAGCCGAATTGTCTAAACAAACCGAGTCGATCCAATTTTCGGTTTGCCTAATCGCTATCAGATTCCTAACGCGGTCCTCCAATTCACGTATTTTCCACCAACTCTAAATTAACTAAACATTTTTGGCAGGTGAAGCTATCTGCACTGTCGGCCGGAAAACCTGAGCTGTACATACTGCAGGACACACAACATATAAACGTGCCGTCGATGGGCAGAGAGCAGATAGAACTTACATTAAGTGTTAAAGTCATCTTTGCCATTTTTATAGGTGCTTCGGTGCTTTCCGTGTTCAGCTGAATCACCGTCGCTTTAAGTTTCCACCACCTGCTGAGCGATCGACTTTACCTAAGGAACATTGAGATCACACTGAATTGCCAAATGTGATTAGTCTGAAATTAGTCATGCCGATGATACATATTAATAAATAACAGAAAAAAATAACATACAACCACTGTTTATGCATTCAACCTTATGGACCAATTAGAGAAATCATATTATGTTAGAAAGGCACTCAAAATGCCACTACACCAGAGCATATGGCCACAATAAGGTGTATATATTCATTATGCAAGGCCAAGTAGGATTTAGCATAAAAACTTTATTTCATTGCTACCTTGGAAAATAAGAGGCATATTAAGACAAGTTTACGTATATGTGTTATGGTTAAGTAAAATATAAATGATCATCTGAAGTAGAAGTAACATTAATTGGCAAACTACGATTCCAAACTGTTTTGGTTTATCTCTCTCTATTTATAAAAAGTCTTGGAAGGCTTGGAAGAAGACCATACGTGCCCTTCTCAGAAGAGAATTTGACATCCCGCGAGACAAGGCTGTGAGACAAAAGGGCAACAGCAGGCGAAGCAAGCAGGGGGCAAAGCTCCCTAGTAAAACTAAAAACAGTGCTTTCCTAGTATCTGGACCATGGGACATCTCATAAAATGACAAAAAAGGCATTCAGCTGTCTTATATTTACTTCTTCTCTAATTAAATTTATGGTATTTTATTCTGTTATGTATATGTAGACAATTTCATATTGAATATTAGGACTATCATGTGTTGCAATAGACTTTTAAGCAAATTGTGTAGTGTGACTGTACTTCTGTGTCAATGCGTGCATGTTGTTGCTGGTACTAGATATACTGTGTCCAGTATCTTTGGTAGAAAAAGAAAGTACACGTTTGTTCAACTACTGCATTGGTGTCTGATTTTCTTATGTATTGGCTTACTGTTGGTCTAGGTCAAGGCCAGGTTAAGGCTGCCACAGGCCCCTATATGACTTAGCTCCTTGACAGAGAGCTGATCATACTTTTAACATGGCAGCATGTGGACACCAAGTCGTTTAATGCAGCTTAGTAGTTCTCTCTTGATTTTGGCAGAAAACTGATCATTTGGACTCACGGATACGCAATAGTTTCATTTAGCACGGGGTGCCCCTTGATCATTTCAACACTTTGAAGACTTAATTATTTCAGCGAGCTTTGCGTGAGGGTGGTAGATCCGCCCCAGTGTAGGTATAAAAACACAACATTTTCGCTTCTTCTTCTTCTGCTGTAATGCTATTCTGTGCTGGTGTTCTCTGTATTTCTCTTTTCAAACCCACTTACTTCTTTCTGACTTCTGCAAAAATTCACATTTGTGTAAATTGTGCTAGGATGACGGTCAGATGAGATGTTCTATACATTAAACAACAATTCAGGGCCCTGTAGAATATTGGTATTTGGTATGTTGTGTAAAATGTTTTGTAAAATGATGTGAGGTCCATTGCAAAGTAGGTAAGAAAGATGCTTATGTTTAAAAAGGTTTTCAGCAAGGGTGAACCTCATAACTCAGTTATATCAATATTTAAAAAAAAATATTATAAGAGTTCTTTTACTAGGATTTCTGCTGAATGGAGCAGTCTGCAATTGAAATAAGTTTAATTTCTTCACGACTTAATTAAAAAAATGTTTAACCTTTGATTATTGGTAAATATATAGTGGTGATCTAACAGGCATTCTAATGGATTAGCCGAATAAGTTACCTGTCCTTCTCTCTCTCGCACACTCACACACACTCTCCCTCACACTGACAGGCCACTAAGCCAAATAATTATACAGTTGAATATCATTAAAATTTATTTCATAATGAATATGTAAATCCAGGCAAAGCTGTTCAAAAAGAAAATTTGAAAAGGGAGATTTGACATGGAAATACAATAAATTCTGCCTTAAAGCAGTAAGACACTTTTAATTTTACACTGTCAATTGAGTTTCTTGTAATACAATACTGTGGAGAATAGAATCTGACACAGTTTCCCCAGACTCCAATCGCAACCGCAGAATATACAACTAAAGAATAGTTTCAGGTCAGTTATTTTGTACCTCCCTGAAATAAGCCCAAGCGTTTTTTAAGTGGCAACTTCTTTTAGTAACCGTTTAGGGTTTTGTTGTCTTTTTCTGCTAATGAAATAATACAGATAAACAGTGTTGCATCGCTTTGTCTTGTTAAGCTTTCACTTGCCTTTATAAGAAACACAAAAGATACTGGAGCATGTGAGCATTGATAAGCATGGACAAAGCACTGTTATAATGAGATGTATAAAAATATAAAAATGAGGAGATCATCAGGAACAAATGTATCAAAAAGAAGGTTATTAGAAATGCAAAGTCGCAAACATATACGTATTGTGAAGTCACTCATAATGCTTGATTCTGACATCTCTTTTGTCTAATTCAGCAGTGTCATGAAAGGTTTTCCTCATAAAGCATAAAGCTGTGCAAGTTTATTGGAAACAATAAGCTGACACAAATCTAGTTATCCTATCAATTAAGAAGTGAAAATTGAAACAATGCTTTTCCATATAAATATTCCTTTCTACACAGTGAGCTGCATGACAGAATCATTTGACTTGTGAAAAGAAGCTCTTATAGAATGTGAATGCACGATGCTGTTCTCTGAGATACTCTTTTACAGGGCAAACCTTTGTAATCATGTGAGATGTAGTAGCAAAGGTTGAGATTAAGTATGTGTATATATTTATTTATGTATATAGTTTATGTATTTGGCTGTCACTACTTCTAGGCCCCAATGTGATTAGGACCAAACTACTACCAAGGTGTCAGTGTATCTCAGGAAGCACACTTACTCTGCTGATGATGCTGACAAGACTATATTAAAATGCACAAGTGATGTGTGAGAGACATCCGGTTGAGAGAATTGTAAGAAGCTGCAGTAGCAAGGTATTCAATAATTTTGCATAGGACCAATTTAAGGAGCCATGGGCCAGCAGTAGCACCATTCAGATCTCTTGTCTCTTGACAACACTTAACAGGTTGGTAAATGTGTTTTGGTCTACAGGCACAAATGTAAGTTGAGACACTCTCAAAAGCTAGACAGTTAATTGTCCAGGTTCTTGATTGACTCAATTAGGTATTATATTGGTTTTGACTATTGAGGTATTGGGTCTTATTTCATCAAAAATATTTGGCTTTTCACAGAGAACTGCTTTCTAAATTACTGTAGCCTATTGATTTTTAGCAAGGTATTCCAGCTGCCTTGACTGTCAGACTCTAGCACTTGCATCCAAGGCTGAGCAGCCTCATGGCTGTTGTTTCTCTGTACCAGGACACAAGAAGGACTGACTATAGGAAAAGCTTCTCAGACTTCATGTTTCCTCAAGAAAAAGATGATGAGGAGCATGCACTTTGACAGAACAGCTGCAAGGCAATACTTGTAAGAGTGCCTTGACAAACAGGAGTATTTTGGGACAAAGAGAGTCAATGGTAGACCTGCTAGTTGAATGAAACAAAAAGATAGTGCAGCACAAAGGCATCTACCATCCTATTACTGTTTTGGTTATGTTCTACATAACCCTAACAAAAGAATTCGGAAGGACTCCACTTTTACATGCAGGGGTCCTCAATCACGGTCCTGGAGAGCCGCAGTGGCTGCAGGTTTTTGCTCCAACCCAGTTGCTTAATAAAAAGCACTCATTGCTAAAGTAACACTTCTGCTTCACTTTAGTGATTTTGAGCCCTTATTGCTTAATTTTGTCTTAAACAGCTATTTTAATTGCTCCTTATTATCAATAACATGCAAATGACAAGAGAGAGCAACATTTCTCCATTTAGCTTATTTACATTTACACCTGTGTGTATTTATCTGCACTATTGGGTTTAATTAAATACTTGGAAGAAAAATGAAGAGAAAAAAGTGAAGGACTGAGAATCACTCGTCCATTTTAGCCTTCAAATCATTTGCATGACAGAAAGGGAAAGAAAATCTAGGATATGAGAATGACCTGACATAGCAGAGTTAATTTAATTTCATAGCTTGTTAGTGCTTTATTGGCAAGAATTGCTTTCTACTTAAGCAACCAGGTCAGAACAAAAACCTGCAGCCACTGCGGCTCTCCAGGACTGGAATTGAAGACCCCTGGAATAGATAACGTCTGCTCAATGCAAAAATTGAGTTCCAGGGGCCTCATGTATAAACGGTGCGTACGCACAGAAATGTTGCGTAAGAACTTTTCCACGTTCAAATCGCGATGTATAAAACCTACACTTGGCGTAAAGCCACGCACTTTTCCACGGTATCTCATGCCTTCTCGTACGCAAGTTCTCCGCTCGGTTTTGCAAACTGGCGGCACCCAGCGTTAAAGCAGTGCTACTGTTCTTGTGTGATTACTCATTATTTTCATGACGCGGCTTTATAAATACTCAGAATCTAACCGCATATTGTTTATTAGTGTAATGCATCTGATTGTAATTAACTCGTAACAATATAATGGTCCAGGGAACAGCCATAGTATTCCAAATGCCATAACTGCTTTAGCGTTGTTACTCTCACTTCTCCTTCTTCTTCTTCTTCTTCTTCTTCTTTCAGCTCCTCCCGTTAGGAGTTGCCACAGCGGATCATCTTTTTCCATATTTCTCTCACTGCACCACTCGGAGTATTTATATCACTGTATCTGAGTGGGAATTCACAGCAGTAGCTGATCGGAAAGAGAATTATCGGTATACTGCATCAAGCCCACCCTGCCTCAGCCACGGCAAAACGTTTCAAAGCCTTTCCTGTACAGACCTCGTGGTTCAGAAACAGTTTCATCCCAAGAACTTTAAATGCAGCCAATCAAGTGCTCCTTGTAGAACTGTTTGTACTTATAAGTACAATCACCCCACTGTAAACTTGCACTACAGTTATAATATCTCACAACCTGGGCCACTTTATAAAGCGCGTATTTACATATGATGACGATATCATTTTAAGGTGAAATGCAGCAAAATATGTTTGTTAAATTATACACATAAAACTTTAACTTCATTTAAATAATCTATATTCTTCACTGGGAGTGTCTTTAAGGATAGAATAATTAAACATGTACTACGAAGATATTTCAATGTTCTTTAAACGTTTTGAAGAATCGGCGCTAAGCTTACAGATTGCTTAATGTCTATTACAGAGCTGATTGTATGGCGATCGGTTACTTGGGGAAAGAAAAGCACTGACTGCAGTGACGGCTACGCCAATATATATTGAATATAAAACAGAAAGATAAAATAACAACACAGCTAAAAACGCAGCGACAAATTTCGGCAAAAGTTAAATGCTTGTGTCATGAGCACGAGGTGGCTAGTGTCTGCAACATACGTGGCCATCCACCGTGCATGACATTGGCGGCGAAGGAGCCACCGATTCTTCCTCTGCCCAGTGCCACCACAAGCTTAGAGCCGCCCCTGAGTACTGCTGCAATAAATTATTTCATCGAAGTGAAACATGTTTAATAACGTGCTTTAACTCCTATCATCATAAAAATGATATCACGTATACATCTCAGTATTTTAGTTATTCAGAGAGCTGTAATATCACGAATGTAATGAACTCTGTGTCCAGTTGGATGAAGAGAGCCGGTTTAAGAAGCAAGTAGTGATTCACACACATAGAGCACATAGAAAATCAAATACAAAACAAAGCATTTAACGTGCTACTTTAATTACGATGTGATTTTAGAAACTGGTTAATTAAACAATTTTAAGATGAATTTTATGATGTTCTACTTTAATGACAAAATAAGCTACGTGATTAAAGTGGAAATGTCGAGATTGAAGTGGACATTTCGTGCTTTTTCCCCACCGTGTGGCTTTTTCTCTGTACCCTAATAAGCTTTCATATGACACTCAGACAGTGGGCTTACAACTCGGCTTTCCACGGCGACTTTGATATGTGACTTCTTTTTTATTTCCGGCACTGTGCGATTTGTGAATGTGAGCTTTCAAGTTTCTTCAACACTCTATGTCACTCGATCAACTTTCTTTTGTTGATTATACCACGGCTTATTTGAACAAATAGTATGTTTTTCCTTTGCCTCCACTTGGTATTCGCTGAAATTCTTATGTTTCCCCCCGTGCTTTTCCCAATGTCTTTTCACAGAAGGCTGCGCTTAAGGGCGATTTATATTGATTTGCATATTCAAATAGGCGTAATTCTGGGAGGATTTGGGGCGTTAAATAATGTTGCGCGTGCACGAGCGTTAGTTTTCACGCTGATCTGGATTTATGTAGCAGGAAGAACGTGGAAGTTGGAGTACGCACAGATTCCTGCATCTGGATTTTTCTGTGCGTAAGCACATTTCAGCTTTTGTGCTTACGCCATGTTATAGTGTGAGTTCTACGCACGGCGTTATACATGAGGCCCCAGGGCACAGCAATCTCCTAAGAAATATAGTGGAACCCACATAGCCAGGAATATTTCATGTTAAGCCAGTGCTGAAGTCAAAGTGTCACCAGTTATGATAAGCCCTCTTCTGTGCTAATTGGCCTGGGAAAACTGTGTAGTGGTGCTACTGGGGATTGAAATTTCAACTCCCAGCAGTGGCTCTGATTGGACATCTACTGAGGGTGCAAGGGCTTGACATTCAATAATGGACCAGTGATACCAAAAGAAAAAAAAAAGTCTTTGAAGTTTCATATCTGGAGTTTCCTGTCTGTGTGTCTTCTGTTCTGATACCTGTGTGTTCTTGTTTTGTCCTGGATCATGTCTTGTTTTGGGCTATGGTCTGTCCTGCATGTGAGGACAGTCCGAGGATTTGTTGTCATCCTGTGAAGAAAGGAGTGCTCCTGATCCCATTCACCCGTCTTCATCTCCTCAAGAGATACCAGTAGGATTATCTTAACATTCCCATTCATCGTGCTGGTCTCTGGACTCTCTACCTCCATCATTGCATTTCATTAGTTGCCATTTTAAATGGATTTTATAGTGAGTGGTTTTTGTTTGTGGTTTGTTTGTGTTTATTGTACATCGCTGCAATGGGAACTGGGGTGAGATCATTTAGCATGTAGTTATATTCCGTTTATTAGTGCTTAATACATTCTTTAATTGTTGTTTTATTACCGGTTGCTTTTTTGTCTCTGCTTGTGAGTGTGTGCAGGTCAGGCCAAGGCTGGGTGCGTCCCTGGAATCCTCAAGAAAAATATAAATAAATCACCGTCTTATGGATGGTGTGAATCTTAGCGGCACCAGACCGCTACAACTGTATGAAGGAACATCTGTAAGGAACAGGTGGAATAGGAGGTATCACTCTTTACAGATACAAAGGGCCAGCCAATTTATTATTTATAGAGTCTGACTTTCATTTGGTAAATAGAGGCCATTGTGAAAACATCAGTGACAGTGACAGTTACAGGTTAACAGAGAGCACACAGTTTCAGAAGGGAATATATGGGACTGTGCTGTCCCCTGAGAGATCTGACAGCCCAGAGGTTGCATACAGAGTATGGAGTTTGTATTTTAATCCCTACTAAACTCTAACTTCCTTTATTCTCTCCCAAAGCCTAAATAAGTAGTAGAAAATGAAATGCTTGTTACTAAAGTAACCACTTTGGAACAGGCAGAGAGAATAACCGGGCAATGGACAGATGAAGAAGAAAGCACACAGAACCATATTTAAGGTAGTAGCCTTAATTGACTAAACCAAAATAAGACTATTATTGAAGTTCACCGGTGTACTACTATTAAGAATTAAGTGAGCAGTCAAGGCACCAGATAGACCAGGAGATGAACGTTAATCAGAAAAATATAGAACGAGTCAAAACCAGAAAGACTGGAGATCTGTAATTAGAACCAACGCACTAATGCAATATTCATAGTCAGTAAAATTAACTTCACCAAGATCACCGGTTAATCATGCGGTCGTCTTTCCATAACCATGCCCCTAACATCTTGGTGCACCATACTGTATATTATGATAATAGGATTACAAAATAGCATTGTAGCAAATGAAAACAGCACAATAATAATTTATAACAGTAGTCCAAAGACTGATTTCAGAATTAGTAGCCATACAGTTAACTATGCTATACATCACTGAAACAAAAATGTACACATAAATGAGCCAAACTAATAAATCAAAACTGTAATCAAATAAACACTGAAATGTTTACAGTAGCACAGTTCCTCACTGACATTATGAATTGAGGTTATTTTTTTCCAGAAAGATGCAATATTGGGATATCAGAAGCTGTGTATTTCATCTTTTATAGGTTTGACAAAATGACTCAGACCACCATATGGCCTTAGTGTCACTTAACTAACAATGAGCAAGGTAGACACTAACAATATGGCTTCAGCCATATAAAATGGTCACAAAACTACATCAGTCATCTAAAAACAAGGTACAACACGAGATATGGTGTCATGGTGACATTACCACCATAATGTTTAAATTAATAAACATAAAGAAACATAGTGCATATACAGGAATAGCAAAAAGACCTAAAGGAAGGCAAGGCACAGATTCAAGACAGCTCAATTTAATGGTGGTTTGCATTCTCAAAAGCAAGCAGCTGTCAAATGGGACAGGAGTCAGCACATATCATAATAAGAGGTCCTGTTTGCTTCTTTTGTCACTGGACTGTTGGATTACAGAAAGGTTACTCTTTTCTTTCAAATGTCTTCCTTTCTTTTCTAGTTAGGAGAGTGTAGGAAATATTTTAAAGCTGACTACAAAGACAGTAAAGAGAGATAAAAATCATATGCCATCACAAGAAATGTGATAGCATTTGGGTGAACCTTTTGAAAACAAAGCATTGAACAAAGTTCTCTAATAGCCATGACCTGCCCTTCATTTCATTATCTGCTTACTGTCAGAAAGAAAATCCAACTGTCAATAACACAAGTGCTGTCTTCCCGTTTGTCAAAAAGCTTGAGAGGGATAATTGTGTGAAAGGCAGAGCTGTAGTCAATAAATTGGATTTGGACATAAGTGCAAGGGGATTCTAGATGTTAAAGAGTGTCATGAAACTCTATGGACACTGCAATTTCCACTGATGTATTAGCCATTTATGCAATTTGGTAAGAATCCAGATGGACATTTGAAAGGAAGAAGGCTATGAGTTACTGAAATACTTTCATTATGACATGCTATCAGTTATGATTTTGTTTTTTCTTTATATTTTTATGTTTTCATTTAGCACTTATTTAATGTATTTTGAGTCTTTTCTGCAGTTTTGGATTATAGAGAATTCAAATTTAAAAGGGTAATCTAGTTAAAATTAAAAATGTCTTATTGCAACGTCACTTTGTTTTTAGTTGGCCACCGTCATTTTGGTCATTCCTGGTGTACAGTTGCTAGCAACTTTGTTTTGAGACCTGTGATGTCACCGTATAGGCAGTATAAAGTTCATGCACTTCTTTATTATTGTGACCCGACATTTGCGCAATAGACATATACGCGCCGACAAAAACGTGAAAGTTTCATTAAATATGAATTACTAATTTAAAGCATATTTAATAATTTTTATTTTAGAAGTCAATATTATGAGACGCAGCATGCCATCAGCACTGCATGCAGATAGTCCTTAGGCCGGAGTTATACTTCACGCGACGCAACGCATGCTGCAGCGGACGCTCCTGCTACGCAAGCGTTGTAGTGTTTATACTTGCGTGCGTACTTTACGTAAATCTGGAGGAATCCACCAGGTGGCAGTGCGAGATATTATCGCGGTGAGAACATGTTCGGCTTCTCTGTGTTGTGAATTGCCTAAAACACCTATTAAATTCTGATGACACCTTACCGCAATATCTCTGAAAAGGATGTTTATTGATTAAAGGCCTCAGCTCATCGCAAGGTGAATACAATCACACACTTTCACTTGCGTCATTTTAGCGGCACCAAATCCCCAAATCTGCATATCTTTGGAGGGAAACCGGAGCACAGTGTGGAATACAAGCAACATAACTCCCTGCAAGACAGCAGTGCTATCGCTCCGCCACCATGACACCCCCATGTGTGTAATTATTCCCCCATGTGTGTATTTATTAACAGTATTCATTATTTAAACGAAATTATATGTAAAATGTAACATACACATTTTAATGCATTTCATCATGAAAGTGATATTCAAGTATAAATCTAAAGATTCTAAATGTGCAGAGAGTTTGAATATCATACATTTAATTTGTTCTGTTTGGCGATCTATTGCTGCTTTCCGCTGCTGAAGCAAAATGCCGACATACAGATGCATTCGTGGTGCTTTTATATTCAAGTGTCGCATATTCCCGATCGTAATGACACGATACATTTTAAAAGTCTCACATACTATCTTTTGTGCCATCTATTTTTTATTGTTTTACTTTATCTGCTGTCAGGTCCAAGAAGTTCGTAGCGATTAAAAACTGGGATGACGTTTACGACCGTCTGCTTTAATGATAAAGTAAACTACGAGGTTAAAGTGGACATTTCGAGATTAAAGCCGAAATTTCCACTTTAATCACAAAATACATGTTTTCACCGTGTCCTTTAGTTTTTCCTCAGTGACTCAAATATAACGCTATACATTATGTTGCTGTTGTTAAGTTGCAAAAATTAAAAAATAAAAAAGACATATATAAATGACACGATACATTTTAAAAGTCTCACATACCATCTTTTGTGCCGTCTATTTTTTTTTTTTGCAACTTCACATCGGCTATATAATGTATAGCGCTGTATTTGAGCCATTCATCAAACAGCAAAGTGCGCACATCGATCCCTGAAGGATCTCCATAGAGGCTTGCTGTCACATGGAGATAGTAAACAGAGACTCTGACGTCACGTTCCGACTTTTAACACACTGCGCCCCCCGACTTTTTGCTGGTACTGCAACTTCGCGCGCTGTCGCGTTTATTTCTGAGGACCTGCTCAGAGGGCGCGTGAAATGAACGCTGGGAACGCGTGGCAGCCATGATCTTGCGCGTCGCAGCGTTCTGAGCGTGAAGTATAAATGAGCCCTAAAGATCACGCCCTGCATATATAGGAAGAATTGCAGCAAGGGCGTCCCACTGTCTTGGCCTCTCTCGTGATTTTGTCGTGGCTATTTTGTGCGCATTTGTCGAAAACCAGCGGGTTTGTCGGCGCTCATTTGTCCGTCGCGGTTTTGTCGGGGCGCATATGTCTATCGCGCTTTTGTCGGTGAATCCTTGATTATCTGAGATTTGGTAGAAACCTGAACCATTTGGAAAAGTCTGTCTTAGGAAGCAGCACACAATGGATATCTTTGGAAGATTTGAGCGACCATTTTGTCATCATCTTTATGAACTTTTTAACAATTTCTTATCAAATCATTGTTTGAGCTGCTTTACTCTCCAGTAATAAGACTGGTTTATATATAGCACTTAAATGACTGCTGCATAGTATGATAGGGCTTTTCTACAATTGGACATATTATTCAAGTGAATGTTAATATATACTACTAATAATAATAATAGTCCTATAAAACAAGCATAATTTACATAGTATTAAATATGCAATTCAGGAAATGCAAAGGTTGTAAACTGTATGCCAACCAGTTCAGGGACTAGGCAGAAAACCATCCCTGAAGTAATTTTGTTTGTCATATTGTGAGGCTTTATAACAGGCACTCAGGTGATCTTTCTAAAATTAGTTGCTATGACTATGCACTGTACTTCCAAAATGAAGAAAGAAACAGAAAGAATAATATACCTACAGTATGTATCCAAAATATGCATCAACCCAATATCAAAATATGAATTGAAAATAAGATAATGAACAAACTTGCTGAAACGGGCGCAGTACTAAAACAAAAGTAAAACTACAAATTTACAGCTGAGGACAATAAAGAAAGGTGCATTCTGGGATTTGGAAGAACACCTACCTGTATATAGGGCTTGTTTAGGCTGTCAGAAATTAAGATACATAGATTAAGTACATAAAAATAATACAAAACAAATGCAACAGAGTCAGACATGAGTTATTGTATGTACTGTTTAAAAATTGCATACAAAACATTTCACCACTCTGGGCAACCACAGAAGGAACCCCCAAACTTTTGTTTCTTCAACCTGGTGTGACCCATAATCAAACATGGGGAAGCATTTTGAATAATAAAGATACTTTCAAAATGCAGATTCCATATCTGAAACCTAAGGGTTTGATTTATAAATTCTAGAAGTCCACTGCCTATGCAGTCACCATCATTTGAGACAACTCATGGCTTGAACGTGAGTTATGTCTTCTTCTTCCTGAGCAATTTGCAGTGAACTGATAAACTTCTCCACTGTATGAAAATCTATAAGGATATGAGGCTTGTTACAGGGATCATTAAAAAATAACCAAAAAGAGTTTAACTAAAATTACCTACCCCACCAACCCTAATACAAAGATGGGCTTATTAATTTCTCTTTAATTTTGAACAATTTCCAACCAAATGTCTAGAAGTGCCATCATAAAACACATGATTTTTTAACAATTGGCCTCTTGTGTACCTTTTATACCTTTGGTGATTTTGTCCAGTTTCTTCCATGGGCACCAAGCCTTCTTTATTTAGAAAGTTATTTAGTGGGAGCAGCCATAGAATTCATTGTTAAACCAATAATTTATTTAATGGTGTCATTCACATGTTGACTAGCCTCTTCACCCTTGAGCTCAAAAGAGAGGACTTCGTAAATGGGGAAATTAACTTAGATTTCCCCAACCAACATCCTTTGCTAGAGGTCTAAAGATAACAATATGGCCATTTATAGATTTATTATCTTGCTGAAAATCTAATAGCATGTGAATAACAGCAGCCCTCCTTTCATGGTGATCGAAAATGGCTCAAAAGTCTCTCAAGAATACTTCCAAAGAAAAGCAACATAGAGGGGTAAAGCTGAGCTTCACCACTAAGCTTAACAGGAATGAGTGTAAGAGGTGGGAAGTATGGAAAGGACATTGAAAATTCAAGCAATTAAATTCTCTGGTGTGTGCAAAAACCCAGGTGCCTTGACCTGTTGGGCAGTAGCCGTACTATGTAACATAAAAACTGTTAAACATAAACACTGTTATGCTATCCACATTCACTTTATCAGAGAGCTTTCCATTAATACAAGGAAAAACTAAAAATGGCAGCAGTCTACCCTCTTTTTATTGAACTATTAAAGTCTTTACACTGGGTAATGTTTTAAAGTGGACAATATTAAGCAATTCTGAATCTAACCAGTGAAAAAAAGAGGAGAACTGCTTTAGTCTGTATTTCAAGAATATTTACAACATGACAAAAGAAATTCCTCAATGAAATCATATTTGATTTTTCGGACGACTCTAAGATAACTACAACTGCTTTCATTAAATGTTAATTTTTTTAAACTTGTCCAGAAGTAATGGATATATTGATATAAAATTGGTACCATTGCCGTCCTGGCTCCAGACATACTGTATGATTCAACTTTTTGATGGACTATTTTTTGGGATTTAATGTACATTACCTCTGTGCCAAGTGGAGTTTTAAATATTTTATCAGAGTTACTAAGCTTTACAAAAAGGTAACAAGCAGTGAGCATTAAGCAAGGCTTCACATCAGTGCCTCTGTGCCAGAAGAGCTTTAGCAAGAGGAAGAAGATATTGTATTTTAAGTACAGACATATCTAAAATACCAATGAATGCTGAATAGTTCACTAAGGTGACAGTTTTAACAAGAATACTCTTGCAGAATTACTTGTGTATCAGTGAGATCAAAACAGAAAAGACAGATGTGATAAAGAATGAGTCAATCGATAGACATGAGATTCCTATCAATTGTTCTTAACAGTACGTGTGCAGTATATGAATGACCAGAAATTTATTTAAATGGAAACTGCATTTGCCTTTCTTGTTGTCATCTTCATTATTTCCTATACAGTACCTTTTCCATTATTTAAATTTTTTATGTTTGCATCATCCCTTGCAGAAATGCACATTTCCTTCTTTTCTGACTAGGCAAAGGCACAATTAAACTTACTGAACAAGATTTTCATTTTATCTAAAAAACACACCCACTAAAGTGTTATTAAACGAACAGAAAAACTGCAATCAACAAATTTCTTATTTTCATAATGAACTTATCCAAAACGTTACAGAAACATCCACAAAAGGATGCACCACCATTTGTAATATTATGTCTACCTGACATAGTTTTCCAATGCAGTGATGTTTCACAAGTTAATTGTCTTGAAACAGTCTCATAATCCTACATTTTGCAAGAACATTAAATTTGCAATTTCAATAAAATTTTAAAGATGAAATAAGAAATGGCAAACATGAAAATGAAGATAATAACCTTGATAAAACATGTAGAACTGAGAATGAAAAGCAACATACAGTATGTAGTTCATTTTTAGAAGTTTCATTCAACATTGGTAGCTTTTCTTTCTTGTGAGTGCATTAACCAAACTTCTCCCTGACTTCATTACATACTTCTTTACTTGTGCTGAATCCCTCTTGTTTTGCTAATATTTCAATGTGAATTTTCAAACATGATTTACAACCACATGAAACACTAATTAATTAAAGTACCTTCAAATATTGTGGTTATTGTCATTTTCTTTCCTTTTATTTTCCAATAATAGTTGTGTTAACTATCCTTCTCAACTTTCTTAATAACTTCTGGAAAAATACCCAGATGCTCCCAGGATGACTGAAAGATACTTTCTCCAGAAAGTCCTAAGTCAATCTCTTGCTCTTCTCCTAGTCAGCTGTACCTTTTAAACCTCCTGTACAGGCACCCACTGGACATCCTGACTACCACAAATGGCTCCTTTCAATCAGAAGATATTGTCAAGCTTTTCCCTCTGTCACAGAGAGTGAACTCAGCAACACTACAAAGGAGCCTAATTTCTGTTGGTACTTGCAAAAGCATTCTTTCAGTCACTACCTATGGCTCATTATCATAAACAAGGATGGGAATACAGCCTGACTGGTAAATTTACAGCTTTGTCCCAGGACTTAGGACCAGCATGACCACCATACTCATGTGAATTCACTGGTCAATCTCAAGTTCACCTTTTACACTAACATATGAACCAGACACCGACGTACCTGAATTCTCTCACTTGAGGCAGCAAACCCCTGCCTTACTTGCAGAAATATATCACATTTTTATTTGTTAATAATTTTGTAACAGTGATTCACCTTCAGAAATAACAGAGATAACAGAATGCAGCTACATGTGTTAATGCCCTGCATTAAATCAATGTTTTTTAATAGCATTTTACAATATCATGTATGGGTAGTTAAAATGTGGGCCTAAATGGGCTTGTGGTGGCTGAAATAGCTTTTTGGTACAATTCCCAGCTGTTTGTTGTGGATGGTTTATGGCATATTTTTTAAACATAAATAGCTTGAAAGAAGTATCTGATGGAGAGTATAAATCTATGGTGAAGCCCTCAGCTAAAGTAATTGGTTGCAACAGAACATGATGGATAGCAGGTTATTTTGACACTTACAAAACAAATTATAGTGTCAGAAAAAAATGCCATCATTATAATCGGAAGTAAGTGTGAGTATGGCATCTGTTTCCTCACTGTATACCTAGAAAGTGATGCTTAAATGTATTCTTTATTTCTAGATAAGTAACTTTTTTATATACTGAATGTGCTATGGTGAGTGGAAGCAGGATTGGGGTGGAGTCTTCGGGGAAGGCACTTTGTGGGGGCTCAGGGCACCTCCCTAGAGAGTCAGGGATAATTAACGATGCTTCCAGGCAAATAAAAGGAAAGTGTGTGGTTGACGAAGACTAGCGAATGGTTAAAGGGCAGGCAAGAGGCAGACAGGTCATAGGCGATCTGTTTTTGTTGTTTTGGAGGTGTCCCCGTGAACAAGATAATGGGCAGTGGTATTGTATAGTTTATATCGTGGCACACCAAATAAAAAGCCAGTCGACATCTTGAAGACTTCAGCACCTGTGTGTCTAATTCGACACTTTGTCACAATACTTTCCACTTAACATACCTCAAGCAGCAGGAGAAGTGAGCTGGTGTAACACAGGTTCGCTCAAATGAACATCAAATACGAACAGCCGTTGTGTGCGTAATTCTCCTGATATTTCACTAACTTGTACTGGGGGTTTGTTTGCCATCGGGAGTAGCTGTTAGATAAGTGAAATAGGAAGGTAAAAGAAAATATACTAGCTAAAAATTCAAATTCATTAAAAAAAATGTCCTTTCCATGTTTTAAGACTGACAGTAATTAAAATTTGCCAATGCTTCTCAATGGGAGTTTTTGAAATTTCAAAACTTTTCACAGTGTACACCCTATTTGAAATATCTCAACAGAAATTCAACATTTACAACTAATTTCGCTAATCAATAATTGTTCCAAATATCAACAAATTCAGTCTACTGGGAAACAAAATGTTTCATGTGAACAGATTGATGACAGTAGGTGCTTTTTATATTATATGTGAGTACACCAAAAAAGAGATAAGAACAGTGCCAGTCAACTCATTAGGTGAGATAGGCAGCCATATAGAGTACCATTTTAGCAAACCAGTTTCAGCTTATCTAAATAATTTCTATATGCTTCTCGCACCATTAAGAATGTGAGCCTTCTTTTATGCTGACACAGAATAGCTACACAATGTGGGGGTTGTAAAAGTGTCAAACCAGTGTTAGTTTAGTGTCACCCACCCATCCACCACCCCTAACAAAACAATACATTGCAAGTGAATTAGAAGTAAGAGGACAAGAACTTGATAAGGCACATTTCAAAATGAAAAGATAAAAACAATCAGTCGCTCAATACCCTGAAAAGAGTAACGAAGAAGTGGAGAGACAAACTAAACACAGAGGTACAAACATCCTGCCATCGTGTAAATTTAGTTGTGTTTGGTTTTCTGCCACAGCATGATGACAAAGCTACCACTATTAGCACAAATACAAGCCAAATAAGCTTGCAACGGAAGATAAAGAATATGCAAAGTTATCCTTCAGACTGTTAATTACCTCCTTGTACTGGGCTACCTATATTTTCATTTCTTCATATGCATAACTACAACAACAACATTTATTTATACAGCACATTTTCATACAAAAAAATGTAGCTCAAAGTGCTTTACATAATGAAGAATAGAAAAACAAAAGACACAGTAAGAAAATAAAAGAAGTCAACATTAATTAACATACAATAAGAGTAAGGTCCGATGGCCAGGGTGGACTGAAAAAACAAACAAAAAAAAAAACTCCAGACGGCTGGAGAAAAAAATAAAATCTGCAGGGATTCCAGACCATTCTACCTAACCTAAAAGAAACAGTCCTCTTTGTATTTAGGGTTCTCATGGAAGGACTTGATGATGATGGTCACGTAGACTTCAGGCTTTTAGTCCATCAGTGTTGGAGCATCATGATGCTTTGAGTAGGTAGGTGGTGGTGGTGCAGGCCACGACCACAAAGAAACCTGCAAAAGAAACAGAATGAGAGAGTAGGGGTAAGTACAGATTTTAGAGCCACCATGAATAGTTATTATGATTAATTGAACATACAGAGTATCAGGATTAAATTAAAGTGAAGTTATGAGAAGGCCATATTAAAGTAATGTGTTTTCAGCAGTTTTTTAAAGTGCTCCACTGTTTCAGCCTGGCAAATTCCTATTGGCAGGCTATTCCAGATTTTAGGTGCATAACAGCAGAAGGCCACCTCACCACTTCTTTTAAGTTTACCTTTTGGAATTCTAAGGAGACACTCATTTGAGGATCTAAGGTTACGATTTGGAATATAAGGTGTCAGACATTCCGATATATAAGATGGAGCGAGATTATTTAAGGCTTTATAAACCATAAGCAGAATTTTAAAGTCAATCCTGAATGACACAGGTAACCAGTGTAGTGACATCAAAACTGGAGAAATGTGTTCGGATTTTCTTTTCGTAGTTAGGATTCTAGCAGCTGCATTCTTCACTAGTTGAAAACAATTTATGTCTTTTTTGGGTAGTCCTGAGAGGAGTGCATTACAGTACTCTAGGCGACTGAAAACAAAAGCGTGAATTAATTTCTTCGCATCTTTCAATGATATAAGAGGTCTAACTTTTGCTATGTTTCTTAAGTGAAAAATGTTGTCCTAGTGGTCTGATGAATATGCGATTTAAAATTCAGATTACAGTCAACAGTTACCCCTAAGTTTTTTACTTCCGTCTTAACTTTTAATCCTAATGCATCAAGTTTATTTCTGATAACCTCATTGAATCCATTATTGCCAATCACTAAAATTTCAGTTTTCTTTTTATTTAGCTTGAGAAAATTACTATTCATCCATTCAGAAATACCAGTAAGACATTGTGTTAGTGAATCGAGAGAATTGGTGTCATCAGGTGCTATTGATAAGTACAGCTGTGTGTCATCAGCATAGCTGTGGTAGCTCACGTTGTAACCTGAGATAATCTGACCTAACGGAAGCATATAGATTGAGAAGAGCAGTGGACCCAGGATAGAGCCTTGTGGAACACCATATCGGATATCATGTGTCTTTGAGATTTGATTACCACAACTATCAAAGAATTTTCTCCCTTATAGGTAGGATTCAAACCAATTTAAGACACTGCCAGAGAGGCCCACCCATTGACTAAGGTGATTTCTAAGAATATTGTGATCAATGGTGTCAAATGCAGCACTCAGATCTAAGAGGATGAGAACAGATAAATGGCCTCTGTCTGCATTTACCCAAAGTCATTTACTACTTTAACAAGTGTAGTTTCTGTGCTGTGATTTGTTCTAAAACCTGACTGAAATTTATCAAGAATAGCATGTTTATTGAGGTGGTCATTTAACTGCATAATGACTGCCTTCTCTAGAATTTTACTTAAGAAGGCCAGGTTAGAGATGGGTCTAAAATTTTCAAAAGCAGAGGGGTCAAGATTATTTTTCTTGAGTAGGGGTTTAACTACAGCAATCTTAAGACAGTCTGGGAAGACCCCCGTATGTCAAGAATATTATCAATTAGCACGCCTGATACTTCCTTGAAAAACCTTGTTGGTATTGGGTCAAGGACGCAGGTGGAGGGTTTCAGTTGAGAGATTATTCTATGTAAATCAGGTAAATCTATCCTGGTGAAAGATTTAATTTGTTTATAATGGAGTACTGGGGCTTTGGAGGTTCCAGTGTTGGGGAGATATACTATGTTATTTCTAATATCATTAATTTTTTGATTGAAAAATACAGCAATGTTCTCACAGGTTTCACTGGAAGTATTTTTGGGGCATTCCTTTGTGTTACCTGGGTTTAACAGACGATCAATTGTAGAAAATAAGACTCTGGGATTACTAGCATTGTTATTTATAATCTTAGAGAAATAGCAGCGCCTCTCAAGACGGACTGTGTTATTGTATTCTGTTATTTTAACCTTCAATATCTCATAGTGGACAGTTAGTTTAGTTTTCCTCCTTTTACGCTCATCTCTACACATGTTCTTTTAAATCAGACACTCTTTGGGTCTTCCATGGAATAACAATGCTAGAAGATTTTTAACTGTCTTTTCAGGTGCAGCTATGTCAACAGCAGCTCTTACTTTAGAATTAAAATTTTCCACCTTACTATTTACATTATCCTCGCTATTATAGTTGGCACTATAAACGGACTGATTGCTTAGAATGTTTGTAAGTTTTAAAACTGCTGATGAGTCAAAGAAGCATTTTTTAACAATATGCTTCTCATGAATGTTTTCTATCATTATTTCTTTATTAAATAGTAGAAGAAATGGTCTGATAGACCAATATCAATGATCTGCTTTATATCAACTTTAGTCCTTTAGTAATCACTAAGTCTAACGTATGACCTGCTTTATGTGTAGGCTGATTAACGAGCTGTCTCAAATCAAAAGAGTCCAGGAGGTTCATGAATTCCTTTACTTTTAGGTCACACTGATTATCGATATGAAAGTTAAAGTTGCCGACTATTAAGAGTGTGTCATAGTTGTAATTAAAATTGACATTAAGTCAGAGAATTCCTCAAAGAAAGACGCGTTAAATTTAGGAGGTCTATACACGGATAATACTAGAACGTGAGAATCTCCATGAATAACAACGGTAAGATACTCAAAGGACTTAAATTTACCAAAACTAACATCTTTACACTTTAACGGCTTGAGTAAATGTTTGCCAAGCCGCCACCTTTCTTTCCCTGGCGGTCTGCACGAGTAAAACTGTAATCCGGAGATTCGATTAAAACAGCTGCACCATCTGAGTTAAGCCATGTTTCACTTAGTGCAATAAAATCAACGTTTCTATCACTAATAAGATTGTTGATAAAAAAAGTCTTGTTAGTTAAAGCTCTAACATTTAATAGTGCCATATTTAATGTTTCTGAGGGCAGAGCTGAATTCTATGCGTTATTGGTATTTGGAACAGAAACTAAGTTGTTTTTGTTAGAGCCGTTCTGTGTGTATTTTTTACGGAATCTACAATCTGTTTTTATAGTTTTAATGCATTGTTGATCTAAAGTAGTAATTGCAATTAAATTATTGGTGTTTATGCCGCACTGCCTAGATTTTTTATGTGCATTAAGATTGGTTATTAGATTATTAATGTTGTGCACTTTTGCGGAAGACTTTGTTAAGCCATTATGTCCTAGCAAAGCAGTAGCATTACGGAAGAGGTTTAAAGTAGAAATAGACAGTCAAGATAGACAAATTACCTTAGTGATGTTTTTGGAGAGGACCCGGGCGCCGAATCTATTCGGATGCAGGCCACCCAGCTTGAAGAAACGCGGCCTTTCCCAAAAGAGGTCCCAATTGTCGATGAGCCCGATGTCTTAAGTCTCGCAGAAGCCTTTCAGCCAGTTGTTTAATCCCAGCAGACGACTGTATTATTCATTTGATCGTCTGACGAGAGGTAGTGGACCCGAGATGAAGATTTTTGCTGATGGGGTCCTCTCCTTCATGTCTTTAATTAGTGCTGCGACGTCAGCCTTGAGAATCTCCGACTGTCGGTGCTTTATGTCATTTACGCTGGCGTGTAAAATAATGGATCCAACTGCCCTCTTGTGCTTCTCGTAGATGGTCGGCGCACATCTCATCACATCTCAGACTCGAGCATCAGGAAAAAAGAAACAAAAGATTTTCAATTAGGGCATGTGATATTGAGGTTTCGTACACGTATCGAATCACCTACCACGATTACATCACCCGGGGTTGAAGGCAAACTGGGGATACGGAGAGGGTCGAACCGATTCTGGATTGAGATGCTCACCTGTGCCGATGGAGGTGTTCTAGCCTTGAACCCCCGCCTGCATAGCTGAAACACGTCGAGGTCTTCATCGGCGTCGTGGTCGCACCTACGAGGCACAGGGGTGAAGCTTACTTGTCCTTGGAATTGAGCAGCACGAGGTGGGGTTGATGTTACGTTGACTTCAGATGTCGAGGATGGTTTATCCAGCAGCCGAGCCTTCAAGTCTTTAAGGTACCTTCGTCTGGACAAGAGTTTCTGAATCTGTTTGTCAAGTGCCTGGAGTTCCTCGACGACAACGGCAACGTAATTCATCTCACTGTCGGCCATTGTCTGCTTCTATTTCTGCTCCCACTTTGTGACCTAGGAAAGAATGAGAGAGAATGTGAGAGCAGCTCCTAACTGTGCTATCTAGACATTATAGACATCGACAAATTCTGTAGTGGTCAGAAAAGTTTTAAGGAAATGGGTACACATTCAGCAAGATGTTACTGTAATGTCAAAATAATTATCTAATTAATCCTATTGCCTAATCACGGCCACAGGGTATATTTTCAAGAAGTTTATATCTTTAATCATTTAAGATACATAATTCGTGACATAGGTCAGTAACCACTGTAATATACACTCTGGCGACACCGTGACCATGTAAGAACCAGGGGAGATTATTTTCAAGACAGCTTTCCCCCGGACCGACAGAGGGCAGTCCCGTTGGGTTCCAGCGGGAACCCTTCTGGGGCCTGTGGCCACTGCCAGGGGGTGCCTGGACGTTTGCAGTACCCTATTTTGCAGCACTTCTGCCACACCTGGACTCTTTCCGGGTGCCCTATAAAGGGAGCCAGTCACCACCACTCAAGGGCTGAGTCGGGAGGAAGTGGAGGTGGAAGGACTGGCTGAAGGAGGGTCTGTGCTTTATGGACTGTGTTTCCTTTAAATAAACCGTGTGCGGTGTGACAGTTAGTGTCCTGCCTGTCTGTGTCAGGGTTAGGGCAGCTGTACACGCCCTTAGGCATCACAACATGTATCTTTAAAGTGGTAAAATATTTGTTTGGTGTCCAGCCTGGGCATAATGTTGAAAAAGAGGGCAGCAAGGTCCAGTAGTAGTAGTAGCATTTTATTTATATAGTGCCTTTCACAGACAAAAGGTCACAGAGCACTAAACAGCAATAGAATACAAATAAAACAGTTAAAACAAAACATAAACAACACCAATAAAAATAATAAATAAACAAACAGGAACTACTCAGCACTGATTAAAAGCCTGTTTAAAAAGAAATGTTTTCAGCTGTTTTTTAAAAGAATCAACAGACTCAGCTGCACACAGACGATAAGGCAGGCTATTCCATAGTCTTGGTGCCACAGACTGAAAGGTACAGTCCCTATGGGTTTTTAGCCAAGTGCGTGGGACAACTAAATGGCCCTGTTGCCCAGATCTATGAGTCTGACAAGCTGTATAGCGTTGGAGCAGGCTGGTTAGATACTCAGGAGCTTGTCCATGCAAAGCTCTGAAAGTAAGGGCCAAAACTTTAAAATTAACTCTATAAAACTCTGAAAGCCAGTGAAGTGTGTGCAAAATGGAAGTGATATGATGATTCCGGCTACCACAAGTTAGGAGCCGGTGGCTGCATTTTGGACTAATGTGAGAAAAAAGACTTGCTGAAACCCGTATAAAGAGCATTACAGGTGAGACAGAAGATAATTTTAAACTAATCTGAGAATAAAGAACAGGAGGAGCAACAATTCAGTCTTTCCTGAATTCAACTGCAGGCAATTACTACTGAGCCAGTCGTTAACTTGAGATAGACAATCAACCAAAGTAACCAAAGTATGAATTTCGTTAGTTTTAAGTGAAACATAAAGCTGTATATCATCTGCATAGAGATTATACGAGATATCCTTAAAAGAGTTAAGAATCTGTGATAGGGGAAAAATAAATAAAGAGAAAAGTACAAGTCCAAGAACCGAGCATGTCAAGGGAGCAGAGTCGGATGATAAGCCAGCCACACCGACAGAGAAAGTCCTATTCAACAAATAAGAGGAGAACCAGTCCAAAGCAGAGCCAGAGACACCTAACCACTCTAATCTATTAATTAAAATCTGATGGTCCATGTATCAAAGGCTGCAGTAAGATCTAACAGTACAAGCACAGAGCACTGGCCTGCAGCAGCAATTAAAAGATCATTAAAAACTTTAAGAAGAGCTGTTTCTGTAGAATGTCGCCTCAGAAAACCAGATTGAAAAGAATCAAAGAACCGCCGCTTCTCTATGAAGGCACAGAGTTGCTGTTCAACCACATTTTCCAGAACTTTGGCAATAAAAGGCAGTTTTGAAATTGGCCTGTAATTACTCAAAATATTGGGATCAGAATTAGATTTTTTCAACAACGGTTGAATTACTTTATGATATTCAAAAGACACGGTCCTATACAACTCAAAGTTTTTTACATTAATGACGTTGGCAACAGGTCAGACGGACTTGATGAAGGTTTCATCTTTCTGAGCAAGTCAGAAAGATCAGAAAGTGAAACCTCTGAGAACACAAAAGACTCAGAACATGAGTGAATGAGATCATTAGGTAAGACAGCTGGAACAATATTAGCCCATTAACCTTGCCAATAAAAAGATTAAAAAAAAATTATTAAAGTTTCTATCAGAAAGAACCTGAATAATAGATCAAGTTGAGGAAATAATATTGTGAATAGTATCAAATAGCACTTTGGGATTATGCTTGTGAGTCTGAATAAGATTAGAAAAATAAGCTGTTCTAGCATCCCTAACTAAAGAATTAAAATAAGTAAGTAAGTACATTAAGTGAGAATTATGAAGTTCCAGATTAGTAGACTTCCATAGGTGCTCAGCTTTTCAATAAAAACACCTAAGATTATGAATGGAGTCATTCATCCAAGGAACTAAGTGGGTAACAGAAGTCTGCCTGATTTTAAAAGGAGCAATCTTATTCCAAATATCAGTACAATGGTCATTAAAACAATGAACTACTAATTCAAAATTATCAACATTACTTCCAGCATCAGATATCACAAACAAATAAAGAAACTGATTAATCACTGACTCATTAATGAAACGAGTATGCCTAGAGTTAAGACAAGGTGACAACTCTAAATGAGAAGACAAGTCCAACAAAACACACTTATGATCACTAAAGGTTACATCACAAATAGTAACATCATTCAAGGTAACTCCATATGAAAAAAACAAATCCAATGTGTGCCCCCCTGCTATGGATAGGGCCAGCAACATGTTGTACAAAATGAAAAGAGTCAGTGATAAGCAAAAATGCGTAAGCCACATTACATAAAATATCATCCACATGGATGTTAAAGTCACCAAGTATTATTATTCTATCCAGCTTAATAATGGTGGATACAAAATCTTGAAAATCAGCAAGAACACGACTAATCAGGTGGACGATAAATTAAAATACAATATATTGGGGTTACATGCCCAACTTTAACAGACTGAAGTTCAAAAGTCTTATATGAAATAGTAGTAACTGAATGACATAAAAATAACTTAACAACCATGGCAATCCCACCTCCAAAGCCAGAGTGCTGTGGTGTGCTAATGAAAGAACAGTCCTCAGGAGGCAATTCTATCAGATTAGTAAAAATCAGAATTGCGCTGACAAGTCTCCGTGAGGAACATGAAATCCAACTTATGACTAGTAAAAAAGACATTAAAAAAAAAACACTTGTTTGTGATGGAGTGTGCATTAATCATGGCTACCTTAGCTGGAAGAGTCAAAAAACAGCAGCTGTCAAAGTAGCATTTCCTGGGATATGAGAGATAGTGCGGAGCAGTCCAGGATTATTCCCTCGGCGTCTCAGGTAGGGGGCAGGATGTAACATGCATTCACACCTGCCCTTTTTCCACGCTTTCTTCAATAGGTCCGCAGGTTCACACAGGTGCTGTTAACCAACAGCGGGAAAAAGCTGCTGAACAACGCACCATTCACAAACTGAGGAGGAAAAAAGGTATAGTTGTAATGCTCGGAAAAAATTTCTAATGTTGATCAATGAAATGCGATCGTACACTAATGCAGCTGGAAAACTGCATATGAGTAATATCACAAAATAAACATAAACCATAAAAATATCCTACAACCACAATGAGCAGGGCAAGACCAAACTAAAGGCAAAGCCTAATAGAGGCAAGAACCAAAAGAAAGACAGATGTATGGGCTAGAATGTCCAATAAAGAAAGGTAACAAGACGCACAAAGAAAGAGATATGTTCTTGTGAACTGGGGATCTCAAAGCACATAAGTCCCAAAAGTATGTTAAAAATGCCCACTAGAGAGGGACATCTCATCAAAAACCCTAACAAAACACAAAAAGGGCCTAGCAGAATCTTTATAAAAGATTTATTCTCAAACAATAACAATGAAGGTCTGTGGAGCACAACTGTAGAATGGAATTGCCTATAACATGAAAGCAATCTAAATCAAGCAAGTCCCAATGCAGACTCCAAAAGCAAGTTCACAATCCTAACCACAATTTTCAAGCAGAAGGTAAAAAATTCAGAGATCCAATTTTTAATATAATACATATTAATTAAGACCAATGCAAAAAAAGGATTTTTAGAAATGTTGGCCAACTGAAAAGTATGAACATGAAAAGTATGAGCAAGTACAGCACTCAATATTTAGTTGGGGCTCCTTTGGCCTGGATTACTGCAGCAATACGGCGTGGCATGGAGTCGATCAGTCTGTGGCACTGCTCAGGTGTTATGAGAGCCCATGTTGCTCTGATAGTGGCCTTCAGCTTTTCTGAATTGTTGGGTCTGGCATATTGCATCTTCCTCTTCACAATACCCCATAGATTTCCTATGGGGTTAAGGTCAGGCGAGTTTGCTGGCCAATCAAGAACAGGGATACCATGGTCCTTAAACCAGGTACTGGTAGTTTTGGCACTTTGTGCAGGTGCCAGGTCCTGTTGGAAAATGAAATCTGCATCTCCATAAAGTTCATCAGCAGCAGGAAGCATGAAGTGCTCTAAAACTTCCTGGTAGACGTCTGCGTTGACCTTGGACCTCAGAAAACACAATGGACCAACACTAGCAGATGACATGGCACCCCAAACCATCAGTGACTGCGGAAACTTTACACTGGACCTTAAGCAACGTGGATTCTGTGCCTCTCCTCTCTTCCTCCAGACTCTGGGACCTTGATTTCCAAAGGAAATGCAAAATTTATCATCAGAGAACATAACTTTGGACCACTCAGCAGCAGTCCAGTCGAGACGCTTCTGACACTGTCTCTTGTTCAAGTGTGGCTTGACACAAGGAATGCGACAGCTGAAACCCAAGTCTTGCATACGTCTGTGAGTGGTGGTTCTTGAAGCACTGACTCCAGCTGCAGTCCACTCTTTGTGAATCTCCCCCACAGTTTTGAATGGGTTTTGTTTCACAATCCTCTCCAGGGTGTCAATGGTTGTCTTTTGGACAACTGTCAAGTCAGCAGGCTTCCCCATGATTGTGAAGCCTACAGAACTAGACTGAGAGACCATTTAAAGGCTTTTGCAGGTGTTTTGAGTTAATTAGCTGATTAGATTGTGGCACCAGGTGTCTTCAATATTGAACCTTTTCATAATATTCTAATTTTCCGAGATACTGAATTTGGGACTTTCATTATTTGTCAGTTATAATCATCAAAATTAAAAGAATTAAACATTTGAAATACATCAGTCTGTATGTAATGAATGAATCTAATATACAAGTTTCACTTTTTGAATGGAGTTACTGAAATAAATCAACTTTGTCATTATATTCTAATTTTATTATGACCGGCACCTGTATAATATATATATATATATATATATATATATATATATATATATATATATATATATATATATATATATTATAATTTAATAAAAAACAATAAACATAAGTAAACTTGACAACTCCTCAGTGAATTCCCAATGAGCCACCAGGAACTGTGGAAGACCCTCTGGATTTATGGGTGGAGGGCAGTTTCTGGCTGTGATTGGCAGGTGGAACTGTCTCTGGAGGAATCACCCACAACATACATGGAACATTGCCAAGATACCGAAACATAAAAATTGAGGAAGGTAAAACTGTAAATAGAAAAGTTCTTAATGTCATGTCAGTCATTAAATATTATTAAATGTCAGTTGTGAAAGCTCTGTAATTTGTATGTTATGTTTAAGTGATATAATGTGCAATATAATATTTCCAGAGACAATTGTGTTCTTTAATTTATTATTATTCATATGTTTTTAATTATGTAAATGTCTCAAAGCACCTGTTTAAGATATTATTTTTATCATTATATTATTTATAATTACCGATATACTCGTGTATAAGTCAGGTCTTGAAACCTGAAAAATCAATCATAAAATCAGAACCCGACTTATACATCCATTCAAAACCGCAACCCTTCTTTTTTTTTTTTTACATCTTCTTGCTTCCTCCAATCTCACACCAGTTTCTCAGATACAATAATTTTGTTGCAGCAGCTCAGTTACCAATTTCTTTTGCCATGTCAACGACTTTTATTTCAAAACCAGCTTCATATTTTCTTCTGATCGAACGCTCCATTGTAGATAAGAGCTGCTCTTACGATAAAGGTGTATGAGTGTGTAAGTTACAAAAAATATGAAACAGTGCAAATGTCACTTCGGAATAGCTTGGGTATTACTGTGTGATCACGTAGACACAATACATAGAAAAAAAAGGCAGTTTGCTCCATAGTTGCTGTCTCAGATGGGAGTTAGCATATCATAATCTCTTCGATCAAATAGCATGAGTTTTTCACATTCAACTTATACAACCGACATTATAAAACACTGGAAATTACACTGTAAAATCAAGCCCTAACTTATCTGTGAGAGAACTTAAACGTGAGTATATACGACACCTTGTGTGCACTTAGTACATGTTTAGTTTGCCATTACTTTGGCAAATTTTATATAAAGAGACAACTGTGTTCTTTACATCCATTGTTTGTGGATTTATTTTAGCATGCTTTTTTGTGTGTGTGTGTGGCGGGGTGGCTAATGGTAGATATTACCTAGGGCTCCACATGGGCTTCAACTGGCAATGGGTGAGAAAGTTAAACATTTTAAAGAGTCACTAAAGAGCTTGTCAAAAGGAAGCATAAAGCTCAACTAAAGAGCGTCCCTCATTTGTTCCCTTTGGGCATCCAATCACATGGAACATCATGTTAGTATAAGGGGGCAAATTACAGGTACAAAAATCAAGTTGCTGGGATTGTACCTCAGTCAAATCTTAACAGTCATTAGGGACATAAAGGATACAGAATGGTCCCAGAAAGGACGATTAAAGTGCAATGCACTCTGGTGACTGAAGAGCCACTCTCTGTGTTACTGTAAGTAGAAATGAACCACCAGCTGCAAAGAAATCCTGTAACTATAAGCAACATACTATAAAGAGGCAAGAAGCTGATACAGGGCACCAAGAAGGTAACAAAAAGATCCCTAGTGGAACAGGTGAGAAATTCTTGCCCATTACAGAAGAAGTTGACTCAAAAACATAGTAAAGACTTATGGGATTAATCACTTCCTTTTCTAGTACTGCTCATTAGCAGTTCACATGTAGATTCATTGCCTTTAAATATGACCACTGTCCTGAAGCTTTCTTGTCCGGCACATGCAATGACTTTATTAATGTTCGAGCTGGTTTAAGCCCAGTTGAGCTTGTGGTCTCTGAAAATCAGGAACGACAGGAGTCTCATTAATTTAAAGTTTAAGAATCTTTTTATTCTTGGCGAGCAGGCTGCAGCAGCTGTCACAATCAGCCTGCCTTTAACCTGCAGCTGACAGGTAGTTTCCCTCTTTTATACCCAGCTTGTTTACTTCTTTCAGAGAGGAAACTTGCACAAGCAGTTAACATTACACAATGTTAGTTTTAATTTAACTTAAGAGGAATCCTAAAGCACGCCCACAGCTTTAGGCAATCTACTTAGATTAGTTAGCTCTTCAAAGCTGGTTACAGCTAGTTTCGAAATATCACAGGGTGTGTATGGATCAGCAGCTTTCTTTTGCAGAGGCATTCACTTATTTCCTTATTTTACACACAAACAGCTCTTTTACAACAGTAAACTGTTAACAATATCTCTGCAGCTGTTTAGCAGTTTCAATCAAGAATATTACCTATGTTAGCATAATTTATACTTAGCATTGCATAGATACATGATTTTCCTTTTAATCATCATTCCTTGTTCCCTTCTTTCTCAAGATCATTCAGTGTTCAGTTACGGACTCTCTTTGACACAGTTTTTTGTGAATTTGTGTGTCTCTTTTTTAGTGCTACTAACCCTCTCAGGAAAAAAACGTACATTTTACTCCCTTCTTTAATCTCAAGTCTTACTACATTCCAGATTTATTTATCCGATGTAATCTTTTTCAGTATCAATGTAAATCTGCAGGTAAGAAACATTTATACCAGCAACTCCCTAATTGGAGGCCTAAGAATTCATATCAAGATTGCTATTCCTTTCTTTTTACCTCTACATCTCTTCTAAAGGTACCATCTTCCAGTGCATAATTATATATCTTTTGTTGAATTGACAGAAAGGTTGGCATTCATTAATTCTTACCTACATTCCAGCAGCTGAATGGCAACCTGTACCAGTGCCAGAGGATCATCTACTTCACAGCTCACTGGAAAAGAACTTAAGGATTATTCCAGCCCAAAGGGTAAGGCCTGCCTTTCGTTCATGGTCTGAAAGTATTCAATTAGATACTCAAGATATACAACAGAGTGAATTGACACATACAGAATGGATTGGATATGGCGTCTTTCATTCCCTAATTACAGCTACAAAATGTATTATTTTTAGATTTCCAGTTGTAGTTTCTTACTATTTCTATTTTAATTTATTGCAACCAGTTATAGTAATTCTAACCCTGACATTATAAACATAAACAATATTTATACACTGAATTAATGTTTGACATTCGAACTCTTTCTTTCCCAAAAATCTCAATCTCTCATTATTTTATACAAACACAGTTCACAATGAAACATGGCTGTGACTAAGGCAGTGGAAGTCTAGAAAAAGGTGGAAATAAATGAGCTAACTGATAAAATACAGGTTAAATGTTTTCAGATATAAACTGAAGTGTAATGCAAGTTAATATTTTTTGCTGTGAAAGTTAAAGCTTTACTTTTTGCTTGCTTTAGTAATTTCTCATTTTCACTGGACAAATGTTGCAGTAGCATTTTCGTTTCACCTGTGCCTCTGTTACATATGTCACTGCTACCATAATGCCAAAGCCCAGCTTGTGATCATGTCACAGCTGCTAATGCTCGACGATGGCCTCATTGTTAGGAGCAGCAGTACGAGGTTAAAAATAGCTCACTATATCATGATGCATGATTCTTTTCAACAGCTGTTTCCAATTTTTATTTACGCAGCTTATTTAAAAGAATATTTACAAAGTTACTGCATTGTTGTGTAAAATTACATGCTCTTCCGGTAACAAGTTTAACTTTTATACATTTATATGTAAAAAAAATTATGCCCATTCAGTTTTGAAGACTTCTTATTAAATTTGAGATGACAGTGTACCAAATCACTTTTCAACAACCAGATGCAAGTGAGATACCATTTTAATATAAAGTATATTTAAATATGTTGTAAAATAAATGGAGAAAAGTCATAAAAATAGTTGGGGTCCCAATTGGTGATCCCTGTTTAAGGGAAGGATGTTTTCATAACTTTAGGCACTGCCTCTGAAATACAGCCATCTTCACACAGATTAGTGCTTTGCTAAACTGCTGTTGGTCATCTGGCAGCCACGACCTGCAAAATGCAAAAGCCATTATGATGATGTTTCATATTAGAAAGGTACTTTTGACTTGATCACTTTGTGGTTATGTTACAAAGATCACGTCTTTACTCTTGAGGATCTCCACAGTAATTGGAGAAGAAAGTAGGGCTTCAAGCTCTCTCCTCTGCTTTTCACCCTGCTGACACATGACTGCAATGCTCTAATCACATCATTAAACTTGCTGAGGACACAACTGTGGTAGGCCTCATCAGCAACCAATGAGTCAGCATATGGAAAAGAGGTCAAACATCTTACAGCGTGATGCACTGACAACAACCTGTCTCTCAATGTTCTCAAAACAAAACAGGCAGTTGTTGATTTTAGAAAGTCCCGTCCAGTTCATAATCCACTCCCAATAAATACGTCCAACATTGAGAAGGTTGCAAATATCAAGTTCCTCTGCATCCTTATTGCTGAGGACCTCACCTGGATCCATAACTGATCCTCTGCCTCCAGGACAGGACAATAACGGCTTTACTTTCTACGATAGCTGAGAAAAGAAAGTCCTGTCCCCACCCCACCCTCCCATCCTCACAATGTTTTACAGACATGTTAAAGAGAGTGTGCTGACTGGCTCCATTACGGTGTGTTATAAAAACTGTAGTGCAGCGATCTGCAGGTTACTACAGATGATATTTAAGACAGCTGAGGGCATCAACACTGTATCTCTCCCCTCTGACAAGACGTCCACAGCACATGTAGCCTCTAAAAAGCACCCAGCATTGTTGCTTACCCCTTACATTAAGCATTCATGCTCTTTGATTCCCTGCTTCTAGCAGACGTCATCACAGCATCTGAGTTAGATCATCCAGACTGTGTACATAGTTACTTCCCCCATGCTGACCGACTCCTCAATGCCTTAGCATCTCCTACTACTGGCTATTGAACTGTGAACTTTACACTATTCACACTTTTGAGACCTATCTAAATCAAATGAGCACATTGCACTTTAATAGTGACAAACAGTTACTACTTTTCAGGTGTACATTTTTTATCTGGTGTGAAATAATGCGCCTTGACACAAAACAAAGGTTTGGGGCAGCCACCCATGCAGTTGACCTTGGCTGCAAAATATTCAGCACAATAATGTACGAAATGGAGTCCAAAACAGAACTGATCAACAGAGGAAAGGAGTGGGCTTTTATAGGGAGTGTCAGGGATGCCAGGGGCCATGACCCGGCCGGGACGCCAGGAGGGACCGGAAGAGGGTCAGAGCCCTGCCTGGACCACGTGGGGTTTGCCTTCCGGGTTGCTTTGGGGGCCACGGGTCGAGGGCATGGAAGCCCTTCCCTGTAGGGGCCCGTGGTCACCGCCAGGAGGCGCCCCAATGCCTTGGGGATTTGTTTCCCCAGCACTCCCGCCACACCAGGAAGTGCTGGGGGGAAGACTTTGGAGGATACCCGGAGAGCTGCCGGGAGAACAGCCGGCACTTCCGCCACGCTGGGGCGTGGCCAGAAGAAGATTGCCGGGAACACCTGGGGCTCATCCGGGTCCTCTATAAAAGGGGCCGTCTCCATTCATTCGGGGCTAGAGTCGGGTGGAAGAAGGACGAGGCAAGAGGAGTTGTGGAGGCGGCCCGAAGACAAGGCATTGTGGCCAGGACTGTGACTGTTTTGGGGTTTGTGCACGTGACTGGGTCTGTGTGACCAATGAACTGGGGTCTTTGTGACCAAATTATTGTAAATAATTTGTATAATAAACGTGTGGTGGTTTGACAACAACATGTCCGCCTGTCTGTGCCCGGGTGCCGTTCACAGGAGGTTTGCGGAAGTGATGTCCTCAGGGCCCACAGTGTTTGTGGTAAATGAGGCTGTGAATCAAATTGGGGATTGATGATAACCAGTGATTAATAAACTGGTTAAAGACAGTCCTGGAAATTGTGTGTTATTGCTATACACTGTATAAAATCTGAAAATTATAATAAAACACTTAACCTTGTGCCCAGTACTACCACTGCTTGACAAAACACCTTTCATTTTGGCAAGGGTTCTTTGCATATGAAGTTGGCTCTTTGGGCATTAAAAAGATTCCTAATATGTGGACAAAATGGAAATCTTGAACGTATTGTAGACAACCTAGCAGGGCACTAACAGGTCATGAAAACCTGAACTGAGCCTGTGATAATGTATGCAGTGAGAGTCCCTTTAAATTCAAGTACTCACTCATAATCATAAATCAGTTATCAGCTATTCATTACTATTTATGGAGCCTGTTATGGATCTAAATGAAATGTTCTTTCTGGAAATTTCAAGTAGATAGTTATTTTGGGTACCAAAAGTGGTTCCCCTATGGTATTGCTGTGAAGGACCACTTTGGCACTTTTATTTTTAAGAGTGTAGGCTCCAGCCCTGCATGACCCTGAATTGGATTAAGTGAGTTTGAGAATGTACATGTGCAGTGTATATGGCTGATATAATAGGAGAATGGTTTGTTTTTTTATTTAGTGTTATGTTGTGCTTTATTTAAGTGTATTGCTTTTGTAAATATATAATGTGCCTTGAGTTTGCTGTATAAAAATAAACTGAAGTAAGTAGAACTGAAATAGCAAGAGTTAGGAAAATTTATGAAGATTCACAAATTTATCTCTATTAATTATAAGATCAGATACTGCATATTAACAAATGGCTGTTCACACTAATGTAAAATGAATGAATACAGAATTGAAAAATGTCTGAAATTTAATGTACTAAAAAGAACAGCTCAAATTGATGTTGCTTTACGCATCACAGGATCCAGTGACATATCCAGATCCATTCTTTTTTTATTTAGAACAACGTTGCATAAGTGGCTGAGTCATAAGCCAATAGGCTGCAGCCCAAGCCTTTGTACAGCGTGTGGTACATTTCCACTGCAGGCCACATCTGCTGCCCAGGGTAAACTAAAGCTACCTCAGGTACACTCAGGTAAAGAATAAATGAAGCCCTTTTTGACTTTAAAAATAATGATTGCTTTTCAGTGCTGAAAGAATGTAAAACTCTATAGTATAAGATTCACTCTGACCTCTACATTATTAACAATAAATTGGGTTGACAATTGCTGGAAAGGTAGAGAAACGAAGCAGTGAACTTCCATCTGTCATCTTATCTTGTCAGAGGTCGCAGTTACAGGGCAGCTAAAGTCTGTTTCAGCAGCAATGTGTGCATTGCAGAATCCCACAGAAGCTATGAAAAAAGTTACTTGATATACAGGTATACTGGATTCTGAAATCAAACTATAATTTTTGTTTTACAATGGTAATATTAAAGGTGTTTTGATAAACTATGCACAATAATAAAATATAAGGGACATGCAAGTACTTCACTAAAGTACAGTATGTTCTTCTTCTACTTTCTCTTCATCTCTTCCCACTTCTATGTGGTATCGATGTGCCTGATCAGTCCTCTTCACACAGCCTGAGCCTGAACCTCCTCCACAGTCAGACCCTTTTACTTCAGATCTTCTTTAACTTTATTCATCCACCAACACTTTAACCTCCCTGTCTTTCTCTTCTCCTGTACATCCACTTCCATCACTCTTTTGTATAGTATTTGCCATATCAAAAGCCATGAAAAACCAATGATTTAGTACTGCAGGTAATACAATGCCTGATGTATTACACTTATAAATAGCTGTATAACTTCAGTTTTCCTCCCACAATCCAAAGCCTTGGATTTTAGATTAACTGATGACTTTAAGCTGGTCAGGCATGTGTGAGAGAATGCCCTGAGATGGAGTGATGTCCCATCCAAAACTGGATGTGGCTCTTAAAACTCTACTATTAATTCACACAAGTTCACTAAACAGAAGGATTAGTTGAAAACCCTCAGTGTTAAGGTGGCAGAATGATGAGCTCTTGAAATAACAGAGTAAAGCTATTAAAACAGCAAAAATAGTTAAGCAAATCCCTACTGTAAGCGCTTGACTCTACAAACATCTAATATGTCAGGAGCTTCCTCAGCAATTGTTACAAAAGGGAAATGAAGAGTAGCTGATTTAAATGACTAGTAATTACTAATGATGTATGAAATATTTCAAATTAACTGGACTATGAAACTTTTAGACAACAGAGAACAATTAAATTGACGGAAGTTGCCACAAGCAAGAGATGTGGTATAAGTGAGAACCCAGCTAGTATGCATGCTTAGAGGAATGTTGCTAATTGGGCTCTATGGCAGTGAATGGACAATCAGGCTAACCACAATGTTATCTTTTTATTCCTAATATATTGAGATTAACTCTTTGTTCGTTCATTTATTTTGTGCATTTTCTGTTTGCCATGTATATTTTTAGAGTTTGTTAGCTGTTGATAATCTCTAAACCAGAGGATATGCAGTTTATTTTTTATGGAGTGGAAAAGTGACAGTAGTTTATTTAGATCAGAATAAAGATTAATATATACAGTAGCAACACTGAAGAATCACAGACATACAGATTAAACATTTTTTCAATCAGTTTGCAGTGTAATATTTATGTTGTCACACACGTGCGCTTAGGAGGCAGTCAATAAGCTGAAAGGTGAGTGGTTGATATATGGTAACAATGCCACTCTCTGTTTTTCTCCATCAGACAAAAGGAAGAAAAATAAATACATGCTGACGGATTCTAAAGATGGCCAGTGAAAATGTCACATCCGTCAAACCCAGACTTCTGGCCCTTTCACATGACATCACTTCCGGCTCCTCCTGATGACACCGTTACCAGTTCCACATCACATCCCACAGCTTCAACATCATCTCCTGCCAACTCACTTCCCATCTCCATTTTGTTTGTCCGTATATAAACGCCATGATTTCATGTAACGAATGTCAAACACGATTTATGTTATTGAACACGAAAAACGTTTACGTCTTTTCTTTCTCCTACGGACATTATACAGGGATGGTCCGCAAACCTTTGTACTTGTGGAAGCCTCTTATTTGAGAAGTAGACTTATCACAATATTTATAAATTAACAATCAATGTGAGTTTTATATATAAACCTCTAACCAGAAGAAAACCTCCACGTTTTGCCCATAGACATAGGAACACTCCTCTCTACTCAATATTCTACAATCCTTTGGAAAAAGAGCATCTATCTTTCATATATCTAAATAAACTGTCAAACAAGTATCCTCCTAATCAAGGTCATTGTCCTTGATACTGTACAATATATATTGGAGGCAGGGAGACTTTCCCACTACGTTCTGCAAGTGGACTAAGTGATATAGAGATGAGTGCTAGGCTCCCACAGTCCCGGTAGGCTCTTAATAAAAATACTATTAAAGTTCATAATTCCAACTACATCAACTGCAATTCAGCACCATGCTCCCAACTGGCAGGTGCAGAAGGATTGCAGCTGACACCTACCACATAGTCAATATCTAAGGTAATTTATAATAGCTGAATAAGTCTTTCAAGATATCTCAAAATGGCTTCCTTTAAAATTGCCTATGTTTTCAACGGGACTTCCTGTCTATGTTGTGATTTATTGAAATGCATTTTAGATATCTCAAAATGATCTAGATATTATCTTATGATATCTGGAAATGTAATCAAGATATTCTATCCACCCATCCATCCATTTTCCAACCCGCTGAATCCAAACACAGGGTCGTGGGGGTCATGGGAGAGCCAATCCCAGCAAACAAAGGGCAGGAAACAAACCCTGGGCAGGGTGCCAGCCCACCGCAGGACACACACAAACACACCAACTCACCAAGCACACACTAGGGCCAATTTAGAATCGCCAGTCCACCTAACCTGCATGTCTTTGGACTGTGGGAGGTAACCGGAGCGCCCGGAGGAAACCCACGCAGACACGGGGAGAACATGCAAACTCCAAGCAGGGCGGACCTGGGAAGCGGTCTCCTTACTGCGAGGCAGCAGCGCTACCACTGCGCCACCCTATATTCTATCCAGATATCTTCATATTGTCTTACATTTTTATATATCTCAGCTTCATTTCATGCTATCTTAAATGGAGACTCTGTTCAATTTCTGATATCTAAAACGTACTTCAAGATATGTTTTTATTTTTTTGCATGGATAAAAATCAGAGAAAAAGAAATTACCATGACTCACAATTTAATTACTCTTCAGGACCTGGTACTCTTAACAATGGTAAGGACCTCTCTTACAGCATTTAGTGTTTCTGGCTTTCTTACCCATGCTTTGTCTTCTGACTTGTGTGCCCCTTGAGATGCATTTCCTTTGTCTCCTTTTTATTTCAAATCTTTTTTAGCTTTTTTTATCCACCTGTTTTTGTGACAATACAGCTTTGCAGTAACAGCATCCATCCATCCATTATCCAACCCGCTATATCCTTACAGGGCCATGGGGGTCTGCTGGAGCCAATCCCAGCCCATCGTAGGGCACACACACATCCACATACCAAGCATAATTTAGAATCGCCAATGCACCTAACCTGCATGTCTTTGGACTCTGGGAGGAAACCAGGAGAACATTCAAACTCCAAGCAGGGAGGACCCAGGAAGTGAACCCGGGTCTCCTAACTGCGAGGCGGCAGCGCCACCCACTGTGCCACCATGCTGCCCAACAGCATCTACACATTTGAAATATAAGAAAGTACATTCCAGCAAGATGAAATGTTTAATTTACTATGGTCTTAGAAAATTCAAGTATGACTATTCAAAGAGGTTGATTAATTACCCGTTCATGATGCTTAGCCCCATGTCTACTTTTAAAATTTCCCTTTTTCTGTTACCAAAAATAACTTAATGTGCAACAGCATTTTAAATGAGATTTTTTACAATTTTTCATTTTGTCAAAGCTAAATATGAGAATTGCCAAATATCCCCCATGATCCTTTCTACACAGAACCAGTAGGATATTTATACAATTTTTTCAGTACTTCTGTTATATATATTTTAGAATGCATCTGAATAATTTAAATGGCTTTCTTTGCATTTATATTCTCAAGTGTTCATTTTTTTACTGTACATTTTGAACATCTTTTAGTGGTTTCTTTTATTTGAACTCAGCCAATCAACCATAATATTGTATAAAGGAAAAATAAGCTATTACAGTAACTTGCTATATAAGCCAAATGGTTTCCTCCCATATGTCCAAATGTTTATGTAAGTATGATTTATATGCCATGTGGGCTGTCTTCATTCAAAAATAATGCAGTGGTGTCAAAATATGTTGAATTTATTTGAACAATTATACACTTTAAGGATTAATAAATAGGGGGAACATAATGGAATATACTGGAAACAAAAAATCTGCTCTCTTGTCCAAAATATATTTAGCCTGTGTTTTATTTGAGGTGGCATATCCACTTCTCCATTTTGCAAAAACTACAAAATTTCACTCTTTTCAGCTCTCACCTAACATTCTGTATTGTGAATCTTGTTATTTTTATGTATAGTATATTATCCAAGCAGTTTTTTTGTTATTTGCTTGTAGTGTTTGTTTATGTTTATTATGACAATGACATCACTCCAACATCAGTTTGACAGCCTTTTTGCCATTTGTGGTGCCATTGTATGGTGTTTTCTTATGGTTGTGGCCATATCGTCTATAGTATCTATGCAAAGTTGGTAACAACATGATGTGAGATGTGTTAGATTGTTCATATTTATTTTGGTTAAGGATTTTTCATTTTAGTCTGGAAACTGAATTATTTCTCATATTTGACTATGGTTCTTTGTTTTTGCTTTAGTTTGCTGGCTGGGTTGGGATTCTGAGGTTTTGACTTCTACTAGTTTCTGAATGCAAGTCTGTCATTCCTCTAAAAAAACAACAAAAAAAAAACTCTTTTGTTTTCCTGATCATTTCTGGTTAAAATCATTTACAGGGTCAGACGTTTCTAGTCTGTTCCTTACACTCTGGCTCCAACCTCCTGTCAATGAGCCTTTTCTCCAACTTTCCTTCTGACTCTAGACTCATTTTCTATATGGCCTGAGGAGGATGTAAACTCCTTACCAGGGCCATGTGCTATCACTTCTGGGGTTGGGGTAGATTTTCTGGTGTTATTGGACTTACTAGAACATTTTGAACCAGGTAATGTTCTCAGACTCCCTGCAAGATGTCTGTAACATTGTTTTCTTCCTTGAGTAGGCAACTTAGTTCATCTCACTACAAGAAAGAGGAATTGTATTGCTGCAGTCAAATGTGGGTTCGGTCATAGCCTATTTCTCTCTCATTCTCTTATTATCCAGTTGAAAGTTCAGGCTCCCCTCACTCCTGCTGAGTTGCCTGCATTTTGTCATTTTAGGAGAAAATTTCATGTTTTATCAAAGGATGCTGCTGTTTATGTTATTTTGTTTTAGATAGTGTGATGGAAACCAGGGTGTCAGCAAGCCCAAACACTGACAAGGACACAGAAGCACAGTCCCAGGTTCAAATAAAGGTTGTCTATTAACCAAATTACTTAAAAATGTGTCACAATAAGCACAAAATACAGTCTTTTCTCTCTCTCTACTATAATCCTCTCAGCACCACACTGCCCTTCTCCAGTCAAGTGTTGCCTCTTTACCTCCCAGCTCCATCTCACCTCGATAAGGCGAACCCTTTTATTACAGACCCAGGAGTACTTCTGGTCCCAGGGCAATTGCCCGATGGAAGCACTTCCAGGTTAAACGGAAGTTCAATATAACAGGAAGCTTGTCTCCCTGCAGTGCCCAGTGACCCCAGCACTGCTGCCCTTCTGGACTACATTTCCTGGCATGCCCTGCTGGCTTTCCACTGGGCACGGATATCCGGGACTGCTGCCATCTTGCATGCTGGGGGAATAAAATCTCTTTCTTTTACATGGGCTGTCTGTTCATCTTTTTGTATCCTTCCTTCCAGGTCTGCTTCTAGTTTCCTTTCCAGCCAGGATGCCCATCCAGCCCATGTGGCATCTACAATAGATAGAACTTGAATTGTCCCTAGGGTGAAATTTGCTTTTTAAAAATATGCTCAATATATAAATTGTCAGGGATGCCAGGGGCAATGACCCGGCCGGGACGCCGTGAGGGACCAGAAGAGGGTCAAGGCCCACCCTGGATCACGTGGGGGCCGCCTTCCTGGTTGCTCTGGGGGCCACGGGTTGAGGGCATGGAAGCCCCACCCTGTAGGGGCCCGTGGTCACCGCCAGGAGGCGCCCCAATGCCTTGGGGACCTGTTACCTCAGCACTTCCGCCACACCAGGAAGTGCTGGGGGGAAGAATAAGAACGATACCCGGAGAGCTGCCGTGAGAACAGCCGGCACTTCCGCCACGCTGGGGCGTGGCCAACGGGGAAGTGTCGGAAGCACCTGGAGCTCATCCAGGTCATGTATAAAAGGGACCGTCTCCCTTCATTCGAAGCTAGAGTCAGGTAGAAGGAGGACAAGGCAAAAGAGGAGAGTGGAGGCGGCCCAAAGAAGAGGCATTTGTGGCCAGGACTGTGTTTGGGGTGTTTTGTGCACTAGTGGACTGGATTGGACAATTGAGACGCTGCACCCATGGAGAAATATAAGAAAGTGCTGGCATAAGAAAAAAGTCAGACAGCTGGAAGGAAGTCCCAGGAGGGAGCATGCGGCCAACGCTGAGGGGCTGATGGCCACTCCAGCTGAGTAACCTGGAAGCTAGAATGACTGACGAGTGTTGCTTAGTTGAGAGACACACTGGAGAGAGGCGGTGTGGCTACAGGGGAGATGGACGGTTTAGCCTGGCAGACGGAGTCAGAGGCTTAGGGTGCCCTGCCAGAAGTGAGAAATGACTACAGGGGCACAAACCGAAGAACAGTGCAGAAGACAGGCTGAACTGCCAGTTAGGCTCCTTCTTGGCTAAAACAGTCTGAATACGGTTAAGACAAGGAGACGTCTGTTTTTAAAGAAGTGCACCAGGGCTCATGTTTCTATGGACAGTTTTCTGCCACGTTTTTAACCTCATTTTAATGGATTATTCATTGAATTAATTTTAACTCCACCTACACCTTTAATCTTATTGGATTATTTATTTATTAATGAAGATTTGCACTGCACTTTTGGACACTATGATTTGAAACGTTTGCAACTACCTCATCACTTTGTGTGTTGTGTCTTCATCCACTGGCTCATCCCTCATGGCATGATAACGATGGTACAGAGTTCAAGAGGCTCCCTGGAAGGACCCAGTAGCATGGGGCTATGCACCATCACATGTTTCTTGATGACACTTCTGCTGAATAATTTGTCCTCAGTGTTACTGTGCCAGAGAGTGGCTGTGCAGCATTGTTCATACTGGCACTCAGTTTTGTTTTCATTCTCTCCTCCATGCCCTTTTAATATGCTTGTTAATGCTGTGGGTCTCTCTTGAAGTGACGTTACCAGTTTAATGTTCGGAGGCATCTGAAGACTTTAAAATAGTATGAAAGTATAACCGTCCACTTTGAATGTGCGTGTAAGCAAGTACACTCACGTCTGCAGAGCTATATGTGAAAAACACACAGTCACACATGGAAAGGGCAGGTGAAACACTTCACAGACAATGTCAGGTCTAGGATTTATTTATAAACCATTTACTGGGCCTATGAGGCCACAGTGCTAAGAACTGTGCTACTGTGCTGCCTCCAAACATATATTTCATTCATATAAATTTAAAATTCTTATAATAATTAATTTCAGCGTATGTCAATCCATATTTTGGACTCATTTACCACATCAGGGGTCATGGGACTGATCACAGTAGTCACAAATACTTTCCCTTAAAACTGCATTATACTAAATCTTGCAGTGCAATAAAGTACATATCACTTTCTATGAGTAGGTTTGTGTTTGTACCAATTTATTCTCATAATCACTTGTTAATTTCAGCTTTAAAATGAATTGTTTGATTAGGATGAATTGTTTTTACTACTCCCAATAGTGTGTGAAATTCAGCAAAGACATGTCAATGACAACTGTAATATTTTGCTCTCATTTGTTTTACTTTCCCTACAAAAATAATTTATTTTGAAATCAACTGACTAAGATGTGAATAACAGTGCAGTCTAGTAGCTTGGGCACTGAACTTTAAATCTCAAGGTTGCTATATTCAGTCTATAAATCTGGCTCAGTTTGTGACCTTGAGCAAGTCACTTGTCATGCTTGGGTTGTTTTCCTGTGAAAAACACAGAAGCAAACAAGATGTCTGAACTTGTTAACTGCCTTGGGATAGTATTCTTTAATGAGAGGCATGATATAAAAATAAAGGTAAAGAAGTGAACTTACATTCTTCTGCATTTTTCAAAATTACTAACGATGCCAAAGAAGTGAAGTAAGCTTTAGTATTCAAATGAAATTAGAAATAGAGGCTGGATGTGAAAACTTACAGAAAATATGTCACTCTACAATTGAAGTGGGCCAACAAATTCATTATTGCATTAAAAAATCAATTTTGAGAGTCTTTTAGAGCACTTTTTTGATGTAATGTTAATTACCAAAGACACTGTATAAGACAGAGGTCGTCTCACTGATATTAAAAAGTCACATTTTTAGAAAGTGAGAAATGTTTGAATTTTAATTTATTTCCTGACTGAGATGTCTTTATGCGTGTGGGTCTCTTCCAGGTGCATAAACTTCATGTTGGGTTTATTGTTGCCATTACATTAATTACAGTGTCTATAAAAAGTATTCACCCCTTGGAACTTTTCAGAATTTATTGTTATACAACATTGAACTACAGTGGATTTAATTTGGCTTTTTTTGACACTGTTCAACTGAAAAAGACTCTTCAATGTGTGAAAGTGAAAGCAGATCTCTGCAGATAAATCTACAGTACATCGATTGCAACAGTGGATCATCTTCTTCCATATCTTTTTGTCTTCTGCTTCTTGTTCTGTTACACCCATCACCTGCTCACCTGCATGTCCTCTTTCCCAACATCCATAAACCTTCTCTTAGGACTTTCAATTTTCCTATTGCCTGGCAGCTCTATCCTTAGCATCCTTCTCCCAATATACTCAGCATCTCTCCTTTGCACATGTCAAAACCAATGCAATCTCACCTCTCTGACTTTGTCTCCCAACCGTCCAACCTGAGCTGACCCTCTAATGTACTCATTTCTAATCCTGTCCATCCTCGTTACACTCAATGTAAATCTTAGCATCTTTAACTCTGCCACCTCCAGCTCTGTCTCCTGCTTTCTGGTCAGTGCCACCGTCTCCAACCCATATAACATACAGTAGCTGGTCTCGCTACCGTCCTGGAGACCTTCCCTTTCACTCTTGCTGATACCCGTTGTGGTTGAGGGCCGGGACCCATGCCCTTTTGATACCGAGACCGCGGGAGCAGCCATGGGATGCACACTGTGTCTCCCAGAACATGTGGTTACAGCCCTCCAGGGTTACATTGAGGCCACATGTGTGGTGCTTCAGGACTCAGACCTGTTGGGCTCTGTGGCCACCACCTGGAGGAGATGCACAGCTTAATGAGGCCCATGTGGGCTGGAATGCAGCCATATCTGGAAGTGCAGCCTAATTAGACCAATTACCACCTGGAGCACTTCTGGCAGGACTACAAAAGGAGCCTGCAGGCACTATTCAGGGTGCCAGAGTCGGGAGGAGGAGGACGGAGCTGAAGCTGCAGCTGCCAGGGAGGAGTAGTGGAGGAAGAAGAGTGTGTTGTGGTGACTTTCTTTTGGGACAGTGTATGGTACGGTATGGTGATATTTTATCCAGCTGTAGTTACTACAGCTCTGCCCATCCCCCTTATTCTTAAATATCAGCACCAGTACACTTCTTCTACACTCCTTAGGCATCCTGTCACTTTCCAAGATTCCATTAAACAATCTTGTTAAAGATTCCACTGCCATCTCTCCTAAACACCTCCATGGTGCAACAGGTATATCATCTGGTCCAACAGCCTTTCCATTTTTCATCCTCTTCATGGCCGTCCTTACTTTCTTTTTGCTAATCTGTTGCACTTCTTGATTCAATATCTCCACATCATCCAACCTCTTCTCTCTCTCATTACGTAATCTACATTGATTACAAATACAGAACACATTATTTATCAAATAAGCATTCACCCCATTGAGTCTGCATGGACACATTTTACCTGCTCTCTTAGTTTTGCATATTTGGACACAACATCACATGAATCACATGGGTTTAGTTTGGGATTTTTTGACAATGATCAACAAAGTGGAACAGATCTCTGCAATGTAGTTTAAAATAATTACAAAACTAAAACACAAAATAATTGATCACATAAGTATTTACACCATTTAATATGACACACCTAAATCATCACTGGAGCACCGATTGGTTTTAGAAGTCACACAATTAATTCAATGGAGATTACCTTTCTATAGTCGAGGAGTTTCTATAGATTATGGAATAAATGCACTTTATTGGGAAGGTCCAACTTGTGGTTGCGGAATGCAATAAAATGCAAGGAAATTCTGGAGGAAAACCTGATGCAGTCTGCAGTAAATACATACCTTGGCAGATTTGTTTTCCAACAAGACAACAGCCCCATGTATAAAGCCAAAGCTACACAAAAGTGGCTTAATAACAACAAAGTTAATGCCCTGTACTGGCTGAGCCAGAATCCTGTTCTCAGTGCTATTGATAATTTGTGGTTGGACTTGAAAAAAGCTGGTCAATCCCGATCCTCATGAAACCTGGCAGAACTTGAGTGGTTTTGCAAGTACTAATAGTGAAAAATTGCAGTGTGACAATGTGCAAAGATAGTAGAGAGAGACCTTTGCATACAAACTCCAAACTGTCATGGCTACCAAAGGTGCATCTACTACATACTGACTTGAAAGGAAGGAAATACTTATAGGATCAATTCATTTTATATTTCTAATATATTTATTTCATATCACAGAGATATGTTTTCACTTTGACATTGAAAAGACTTTTTCTGTTGATCAATGTTAATAAAAGCCAAATTAAATCCACAGGTTGAGAAGATTATTTTTTTAAAGTTCTTCTTTTACTTGTGGCCTTTACACTTACCTCAGGCATTCACTTTTATCATTTTCAAGTTAGTGGTTAAATACCAATATTAAAGTGTTTTTAAAAGGAGCACAATGACCTCAAGAGTGATAAATTACCTTCTGCTGCAGGATTTTTTCCCAAATAGAGTTAGGGCCCTTAATGCATTAACCTAACAGATTTTTCTAATTTCTCCCATTAAGGCCTAATTTTACCTTTTTTATGGTGTTAAATTTGTAAATAAGCTTTCTTTATTAGTTGTTATTTTCAACTGAACCATTTAACATTGTGATTGGAAAGGTATTTTAGAGTTGTTAAAACATATCGTTAGCTAAAAGGCCATGCTGTGAAGGCATTCAACAGATGCCATGATGATTTATAATCAGTCTTAAACTGCATCAAGCAAAGAGAGAGCTGGGAGGTTCCATAGTTCTCTTAGTGCATATGAAGATAATGAAATAAGAAATGTTATAGCCAGCAAACAAGAAGCTAAATTATCCAGACAACAGCATCATGTCAGCATTACAGCTGAATGAGCTGCAGACAGCTGACAGCACAGGATATAACGTTAGAATATAGTAGTTTCTATTCCAGCATGGTTGAACATAAAGCATGAACCATTCATGGATGGGATGTGATAGTAATCCATCACATTTTTAGTTCATCTTGAAGTAAATCATCACCATATTCATATCAAGGTGAAAGTAAGACTCATAAAGGCTGTTTTACTGATATTCTCCAAGTGATGCTACATAAATTGCACCTGTAATTACTGTAAACAGGCGTACAAAAACCTTTTAGTGCATAGACACCTGTGCAGGTTAGGCATTCTTCACACCTTGGAGCAATCAAACACCTTTCCAAAACTTATTATTTAGAACAAAAGCAAGCCATTCTAAGAAGGCCTCACTTCTCAGGTAGTGTTTCATCTTTTTTTAAATGCAAAATAGGCCTTTGAAATGCTGATATGGCAAATGGAGGCTCTAATGCTATTTACTTTTCACATCACTGGTGTTTGTTCCATAACTCATTCCAATGAAGTCTGTTTATAATTTGACCTTAAATACACTATTTCAAAGATATTTTTAAAAACAAGACGCAAATATATTGAGATGGCACCATGCAGAGTAAGCATATTACCGACTCCTTATTTTTGATAAAGGATAGCAATCTCACTCACTTCACTCTGAATAGGTATTTGATTCAGGAAATGGGTTGCACTGGAAACTATCATGTGATTTAACTGCTTCATTTTAAAACCACATTCAAATTCTCTGTAGCTATGTTATCTCTAGAAGAGCTTTCCTAGATAATCAGAGAAATTAATTTGGCCAAGCGTGGGTTTTGAATGAGTCACAAATAAAAGACTGGCTTGTGTAATAATGGAGTTCATTACAGTGGGGCTCTATCATTTTAACACCATTCTAAGAGACGTCTAAGGCTAGTGCGAGCCTTTAAAAGCTTTCTGCAAATGAAAGCTGGCAAATCTCATATTATCATGGAAGAGGGATGACCATGATATTGGGTCGATTGAGATTCTCTTGCCACAGGTGATCAGAATACACCTTCTAGTTCCTGAAAATGAATGTGCACTGAAAATATGATTAAAGATATCATAATTCAAAAATGGCATTAGCTAATATGAAGGAAGCGCAAAATGGCTAATGTTCATAGTTCTATTAATAATAAATGTTTGAATCTCCTTGCTAATTAGTTTGACTGCTTAATCTCATAATCTCTCAGCCATATTCAGAATATCAGAAAGACATGCTGCTCCTCTGCTTGCATATTAGGCCCTTTTTTCATTGCTTTACATGCCTCAGAGTACAGCAAGCTCCTTCTACCATTTTTCTGATTGTGCCTTTCCCAGCACAGGATTGTGGAAACCACGGTATATCATAACAGCAATGAGGCTGTAAGGTAGGATGCTAATTTGGGTGGGAACCAGTCCATACACACCCACAGCCAACAATCAGCTTAGCTGATTGTTTGGATTACAGAAGGAAACAGAGTCACTGGAAGAAACCCCACCAAAATAAATAAATAAAGGACACCCCAGCTAGCATTTCCTGTAGATAGTGTCCAGATGTTGTGAAGTTGTTCATCTTTACTGGTTAGCTCACCTGTTCGGTGGTATTTTTAACAGCTTTTTGTGTTTTACCAGTCTGGCCTAATAAAGGAACCTAAAAGACTGAAAACAATAAACGTATAGTTTCTGTTCTGTTACCATTATAGATTATGGCTTAGTCAGGGTTTTATTCCATTTTAATGCTGGATTTAAATTATTTTTTTTTTGACATTTTGAAATTGATTTCTTGATTTTTTATATTTTTGCATAATGTTTGGTTTGCTTCTCTTAATAGTCTCTGTTTTCTTTGCTTCAGAAACTCACCTTTTAAAGAATACTCCACTCAGAAATGTTATTTTTTTGTATTATTTAATCAACGTGCTTTGTAATGATAGGCAAAAAAATATATATTTTCATGTTTTCATGCAGAACTGAGTTAACAAAGTTTATGGACATCAGTGGTGACAAATGCTGAGCAACAGCAAATAATATATCATAATGACAATGAAAAAAATCTCACATTCCCCTTGTTGCCTATTCCACTTGAGGTCATCCAGTTGTATACTCCAAATGTGCAATATGCATGTTTTTTGTGAAAATATTGCTAAGTTCATTCCTCCAGTAAAACAAAAGTAGCTGAAAACTCAGAAGTCCTTTCATACAGGGTTACAGGCTTTTGAATCAAAGACCAGACTCTTGCCCAATGTATAAGGGGGAGAGGTGGGTCTACAATTCCAAATTGAAGACTGACCCCAAAAGCACCAGTGAATCCTTCAAGAAATGGGAAAAAAGAAAGAAATGAAAGGTTCTGGAATGACCAAGTGAAAGCCCAGATATGAATCCCATCAAGATACCATGTACGCCAGACACCCCTCAAACATCTGAAAGAATTCTGCATGGAGGAGTGGAAAATTTTTTTTTATCAGAGTTGATGTCAAACAGATATATGAAATGCTTACTTCAAGTTGTTTCTGGCCAAAGAGAATAAAACCAGCTATTGGAGTCAAGGGTGTACTAACATTTTCGACAGACAGAAATGGAACATCTATTCATTTTTCACTGAATATTTTCTTTTTTTTTTTAATTACATTACCTTTTCCTGAAGACATTGTTTAAATGAGATTAAATCTTGACATATCCCTAAAAGAAAAACATTTCAAGGGTTGTCAGTATTTTTTCTGGCCTGCTTTTCTTAGAGAATATGTCTAAGTGACGCTAACCAGGAAAAAATGAATTTAGGAAACATCTCACGTAAATTTGCAAAATTTGTTTGCATAATTTGAGAGGACTATGATCCCACCTTTCAGCCTTCTTTGGATTGCCTTAGCTGAGGTACTGGGGTGAAGATTCTGATACCTGAACATTCAATTCAGAAGGAACGATGTGGACTTTGTCCTGTCTACAAAAGAGTAGACTATTTTTTGTCCTTACACAGATATTTGAATGGTCATTAGAACTTGCAAAACTTATGACCATCTACCCTTTAGTATCTTGTGGCAGGTACTTCAAGTGTATGGGGTTTCACAATCACCACTGCATGACTTCAGCTCCTGTATTTCTAGTGGTAGTATTCATATAGTAAGAGTTGTGTTTGCATACTTGCTGTTAACTCAAGCTAATTCAATATGGTGTTGAACTCTGCCAAACAAAGCTTACATCCTTCCTGTTCAGATGTTCATGGACAGGATGTTAAGGAACATCAGAGTATCAACTTTCTGTTGTTTTCATCTGATGTTAATTTTTCTTGGTTACCTACCTGAGAAACTCTGTAGAGGAGTATGAGAGTGTGTATAGTAAATATTTGCTCATTCTTTGCATTTGTTATTTCTTTCTTTTAGAAAACAAACATTTGTTTTTCTCTGAATGTCTTTGTTCGCTTACTTTTCCTGTTCTCTCTAGGAAAGATTTAATAGAAAAGAAGTCTGCTGTGATGATTTATTTGCCACTACCTACACACAAATAAATCTAATTATTAGAATTAATTTTAACACAGACATAATACAACTGGAACAAGTGATGAAGGCATTATTGTGCTTGTGAAAAGTGATATACTGTAAAATATCTCGTAAAGGAATCATTTATGTTATTGGCTTTCTTTGATATCATACCATTTGTTGTCACACCATTTATTTATTCATCTTTAAATTGGCATATAGTCATCTATTTGACCTATGATCAAGACTCCATTATGTAAGCGGCCTTCTAAATTCAGAGTTACTAACCCAGTGCAGTTCATTTACTGGTATTATCTGCTTTTTGCTTAGTCTACAACGTGTTGCATGTTTATATCAATATTTTTAATGCACTGTATATTCATTGACATTTATTAATTGTGATTGCTGTTTAATCTGTGTCTAACACACTGTATTGGGTTACCCCGTAATGTTTGCTGTCAGATTTTCAAAGTTTCTGCATCAATGGCTCTGGCAACATATCCCTTCCATTGTATTGAAAAAAGATAGTGAATTAAATTAACCTGTATCGAATTTCTTTAATGAACAATCCTTTAATTATGACATTATATTTCAAAGTTACTTTTCTATTTTGTGTGTTGTTTATCTGCTTTGGAGAAGTTTCAAGTGACCTCCAGATCCTCCGATCTTTGACCCCTGAGGGTGTTCTAAAAGCCCTCACCCACTCGACCACCCGAGGCTTCACGCAGCTTGCTTGGCAAGATCTCAAATGATGGTTTAAGAAGTGGGAAAGAGGTGAGAATTCTGTTCTTCAGCAAAATGACATACTGAGAGTGCTTTATTGACAGTTTTTCTTAATCTTTCTTTAAAGAGTCTCCACTGATTGTATAATTCACATTAATTTTTATTATTTTACATTTACTTATTTTATTACTTATTTACTTAAAGGCTGATGCCTTTATCCAAGGTGATTTACAACATTTATGAAACAATTTGTTTCATTTCTTTTGGTTTTCCAGTTGGATCCTAGGCAGGTCTAGTGACTTGCTCATGGTCACACAGTATCAGTAGAGGGATCTGAACCCACAGCCTCAGGGTGTGAAGTGTAAAGCCTTAACCGATACACCACACTATATATTTATATAGCTTTTTACTCACTATTTGAGTGCCACACAGGGACGCAAATCCGTGATCTCATTTTTGAGAGGCAGCAGCACAACCATTTTGCCACCTACACTTTTCTATAAATCCATCCATCTTCCAACCCGTTGAATCCGAACACAGGGTCACGGGGGTCTGCTGGGGCCAATCCCAGGCAAGGCGCCAACTCACCACAGGACACACACAGCCACACCAAGCACACACTAGGGACAATTTAGAATCCCCAATCCACCTAACCTGCATGTCTTTGGACTGTGGGAGGAAACCAGAGAACCCGGAGGAAACCCATACAGACACGGGGAGAACATGCAAACTCCACACAGGGAGGACACGGGAAGCGAACCCAGGTCTCCTAACTGCGAGGCAGCAGCGCTACCACTGCGCCACCGTGCCGCCCGTTTTCTATAAGATAATGCTAAAAATTGTTCAGAAGTTACTGTATTTAATGTTTACCTATTAAATAAAAGCTCCATAATATATCTACTATATGTTTGAAAAGTGAAATAATTTCACCTTCCTCATTATTTATCTAATGAAGGTCACCAACATACTTACACTACTTCCATCAAATTTCCTGCTTCTTCCAAAGGTAAACATTGATGGACAGGACTTATTGTCCTATTATTTACAATTCATCAACAGTCTTTTAGATACCATTACTTTCTCCCTTCTGCGGTGGGTTGGCACCCTGCCCAGGATTGGTTCCTGCCTTGTGCCCTGTGTTGGCTGGGATTGGCTCCAGCAGACCCCCGTGACCCTGTATTCGGATTCAGCGGGTTAGAAAATGGATGGATGGATGGACTTTCTCCCTTTCTACCATAAGGTGAATGTAGCTTACAAGCTGCAAAAGAGGTCTGGTGTTAAGCAAGTCATGTCTCCTGACCTTGTTGTTTTTCTTGTAAAATCATATTGGCCTCTGCATGAAATGCACATTGTGCTGTTGCTCTGCTATGGTGAACTGCTATTATTGTGCCTAATTTTACAGTGAAATATTGAACCATGATGCAACACCATCTTGCAATAAAAGAAATGTCAGCTGTCAAAAGTGCACCAATCCAGTTCAACCTGATTTAATAATCTGATCCTAATACTTCTGATGCGTTTATTTTAAAGACAAGGCTACTGTAGCATTGAACAGTTGTTCAATGAGTGGAAACTACATGCAAAGTTTTTCAGCAAGGTGAACTCATTTATGGAGGATATTGTTTCACCGTCCCTTAGATTCACACATCTCTTTGAATAAATAGAAGCATTTCCATCAGAAAAGAAAACTATGTGCTTTATTCTGAATTTATAATATATGAAATAGCTTATTAAATAAGATGAAAATGACAATTTAAGTTTAACCAGTTTACATAAATACTGAATACACCCACCCCGTTGGCTTTTGTGGAATTTGCTCAGGATTTTTCTCTGGCGACTTTTCTTCCTACGTCCAAAGGCATCCAAAGATATCCATTTGAGTTTAATCGTCAGCTCTAAAATGTGACTGCATGTGTGAGTGCAGGTTTGTGCTCATGTTAGTGAGAGTCTTTTATAATTAGCAAGTGCTCAGTCCAGAGTTGATTCTTACCTAGACTGAAATAAACTCTGGCTCTCTTTGATCCTGACTTAACACAGTTTGAGAAACTGAATGGATGAATGAAATCTGACGTATGCAACTGCAATATAAAGTACAGTTCTTGACAAATTAAAACTAATAGTTTTAAATTATTTTGTCACATTTTTAATAATAATAAATAATTTAAACTTTCAGATACCAGTAATGGCATCCCAGTGTGGTGTAATTATATCTTAATTCACCTCCTATAATAATTTGGAAATACGGAAAGCATCATAGCTAATTTTTTAAATGATAAAGCTGAAGATAAAGGTGAGATTGCAGTGTTGTAATCAGCATTATTTAACCCAAACTAATGCCAGCCTCTTATCAATATTATTAATTGTTCAAATGTTATAATTCTTTATTTAAAAACAGTTTTAAATATAATTTGGGAAACCTATCCATAAACTGACCCTTTACCATCAACTATCAATTAATTTTTTTACGGTGTATTTTAAAATCATACATTTTAAATAGTAGATTGTGTTTCTCTACTGATACATACACTGACCTCTTTTCATTGGTGTAAATATAACTATTTCATATCAGTCGGCCTTTATAGGAAAAAATAGATGCTAGTACAGACAGCAGTCTGTTTCACAAAATTAAGATGTTAGATATGGCATCTTGTTGATGTTTGCACAGTTTTAGTTGATTGGTATTCATTTTATATTTATTATTGAATGTTTAAAGCTCTAGATGAGATGATGAATTTCTGCCCCGGGTCTAACATTATCCTTGAAAAAATCTTTTCTGTGCAATCATGCGGCATGAAGCTAATATCTGACAGAGCCATTTACATTGCCGCACTCTTGTCCTTTAAGGAAGATTAACTATTTGGCACACTTGGGAGTCCCTAAAAGGTGTAAATAAATTGCAGAGAAGCTTCTTTTCAGCAACATGTTTATTGGAGTTGCAAATAACATTGTTGTGTGCACCCTTAATATGCACAGCCCAAAAGCTGATGATTATATTTTGAAAGTCTACTTTCCCAAATGTGTTCTTACAGCAAGATTTTATTTTTTACATCCATCCTTTCCATTAACCTTTTTACTTTTTTCCATTATAGGGATATGAGAAGCCAGAGCTTCTTTTAGTGATATTTGATGCAAGGCAGGATGCAGCTTTGAATTGTTCACCAGTTCATATAGGATATCACTCTCTCTACTTAGAGGAGACAATCAGCCTGCCAAAAATCAATAAAAAAAGAATAAATAAAGAAAGAAAAAATATATATTTTTTAGTAATGTGTCTCAAAACAACAGATTTTAAACTATAAGTAGTCCAAGATCTAATTATGCAATTTTCATTACGCTATAACTTATAAAGTTTATTACATAGAAAATCACCCCAAAACTCCTGGACCTTAATTTGCATAACAAGTAAGTTTATGGAACCATTATGAAATGTGACAACAAAGGAGACCATTTAGTTCATTTATCACTTGTTTGGTTAGCTAACATCCAAGCCAAGTTAATATAATAATTTTTGTTCCTACTCGCTTTCTCAGAATTAATGCCATATTTTAAATTAGGCTGTTATATTTGTGTTGACACCACTGCTCTTTAACCAACTAATTAGACTTCCTGTTTGACTCTCTGGCCTTTATTGCTCACATTCTGTCGTTTGCTGCTACGAGTTAGGTAACATTGGGAAATTTTATTCATTTTATACATTCATGTTGTTATTAAATGGAGGTTGTTTAATCTACATAACATTTAGGTAACCTTATTTAATAGTTATCTTCTCTCTGGAATGTGACAGACAGCAGGGATGGGCTGAAATTCCAGCTGGGATAAACCTTATACCCTTACCAGTCAAGGAGGCCAGTGCAATAGATGGGTAGGGGGGCTCCCAAACATACATGCCCCCCAACACCTGGGTAGCAGCATTCCTTGGCCAATATGCTCATTTATGTGTGTGCAGAGCATGCTGCAGTCCTGTGGGGAAGCACTGCAGAGCTCCTTGAGTGCCAATACGGGGAGGTAAAGGGAGGGTTGTCCTTACACCAGAAGCATTCCTGGGTCCAACATAAAAGTTGCTGCCTCCGTTCACTCAGAGGTCACAGTCAGGAGACGAGTCAGACAAGGCTGGTCTGGAGGAAGAAAGGAAAGGAAAGGAAAGGAAAGGAAGAATGTAAGAGCCATTTTCTAGTTATTTAGGTTAAGTAGATACACTCACCTAAAGGATTATTAGGAACACCATACTAATACGATGTTTGACCCCCTTTCGCCTTCAGAACTGCCTTAATTCTACGTGGCATTGATTCAACAAGGTGCTGAAAGTATTCTTTAGAAATGTTGGCCCATATTGATAGTATAGCATCTTACAGTTGATGGAGATTTGTGGGATGCACATCCAGGGCACGAAGCTCCCGTTCCACCACATCCCAAAGATGCTCTATTGGGTTGAGATCTGGTGACTGTGGGGGCCATTTTAGTACAGTGAACTCATTGTCATGTTCAAGAAACCAATTTGAAATGATTCGAGCTTTGTGACATGGTGCATTATCCTGCTGGAAGTAGCCATCAGAGGAAGGGGACATGGTGGTCATGAAGGGATGGACATGGTCAGAAACAATGCTCAGGTAGCCCGTGGCATTTAAACGATGCCCAATTGGCACTAAGGGGCCTAAAGTGTGCCAAGAAAACATCCCCCACACCATTACACCACCACCACCAGCCTGCACAGTGGTAACAAGGCATGATGGATCCATGTTCTCATTCTGTTTACGCCAAATTCTGACTCTACCATTTGAATGTCTCAACAGAAATCGAGACTCATCAGACCAGGCAACATTTTTCCAGTCTTCAACTGTCCAATTTTGGTGAGCTTGTGCAAATTGTAGCCTCTTTTTCCTATTTGTAGTGGAGATGAGTGGTACCCGGTGGGGTCTTCTGCTGTTGTAGCCCATCCGCCTCAAGGTTGTGCGTGTTGTGGCTTCACAAATGCTTTTCTGCATACCTCGGTTGTAACGAATAGTTATTTCAGCCAAAGTTGCTCTTCTATCAGCTTGAATCAGTCGGCCCATTCTCCTCTGACCTCTAGCATCAACAAGGCATTTTCGCCTACAGGACTGCCGCATACTGGATGTTTTTCCCTTTTCACAACATTCTTTGTAAACCCTAGAAATGGTTGTGCGTGAAAATCCCAGTAACTGAGCAGATTGTGAAATACTCAGACCGGCCCGTCTGGCACCAACAACCATGCCACGCTCAAAATTGCTTAAATCACCTTTCTTTCCCATTCTGACATTCAGTTTGGAGTTCAGGAGATTGTCTTGACCAGGACCACACTCCTAAATGCATTGAAGCAACTGCCATGTGATTGGTTGATTAGATAATTGCATTAATGAGAAATTGAACAGGTGTTCCTAATAATCCTTTAGGTGAGTGTAGTGTGTTTGCTAGGTTATGTTAAATATTTGCCTATAAAAAAAGGGGCATAGTCTAAGAAAGGTTCTTATAACCCCCACAAGCTGAACTGAATTGGTATATTCTAACTATTTCTTGTCAGTCTGACTACAGATTGCCAAGGGTAAAGCATGGAGGGCACACAGTTTTAAATACGTGCCTTAACGTGCCTAACAGTATGTAACTGAACGGGCAGGGCTGTACGTTTAGGGTGTACTAAAGCTGAAGTAAAGCATGTTTAAGTATAGAAACAACTGAAGCTTGACAAGAAAAGCTAAGCTAAGAGAAGGGATGTCTTTTTCTATTTTTTTTGCCTCTTGTGTGTAACAACCTTTTTATTAATTCTTGTGTGAACTGTTTGTTTTGAATTTTTACTAAAACTTTTAAAACAAACTTTTGGACATAGAGATTTCTTTCGGCACCTGTTTGACCCGTGTTTGATCCTGCCTTACCTAAACAGCAGCTACAATGAGTGTTGCTTAAGGACTGGGGTCAGTGTAATGGTGTCTGATGATTGGAGATCTCTGTTGCCCCCTAGTGGCCACAGGAGCAACTTTGACTTTTATTAATGTCATGTTTGGTGTTATGCTGCATCGCTATTTTCATATCTATTGATCGCTGCCATTTGGTGAATCCTTTACAGTGATGCAACATTATTTCGTCAGGAGCATGACTCCTGTGATGCTTTAAAAGCCGATGCTGTTGGTTTTATGGCATCTAAGATTGTGATCAGCTCTCTAATGTTCCAGTCAGGGTTTTACCCTTAGCTTATGTTTCTTTTTCTTTAATGTAAACATTTTGTGTATGTCTATTTATTATTTAGGAAATATTGTTGATTCTATTTAAATTTTCTCTTTTTATATTATGAGGAATATTACTTAATTAATAGATTTTGTTGAAATGTATTACCTGCTTGTGTCCTGCAGAACGGGCAATATCACAAGTGAGGGGGACCCTTCTTAGCCTATATATTCACAGCTGAGGGCTTTTGTCTCTGATGGAATCGCTGCTATTTATTCTGTTCTCTCCTGCTTTGGCTTCATTTTGATTTCTTTTGCCTATTTTCTGTTTTTTTGGATTTTTGCTGCTTTTTAAAGGTTCACGATTATTGGTTTATAGCCTGGTTTACTTATTTTTGTGGGGTGCCTACTTTTTGCATTTTTTTACTTTTGTTTTTGATCTTCTTTTGTTAATAAAAGTTTTCATTTATTAAGGAACTTTGGTTATTGTGGGCTCATAGTAGGATGGTTCTCCACTAACCTGTTATGGTATTTCCTTAGTTTTGAGTATGTTTGGGCTCCCGGCTTTAATTGTCTGCATAGGCTGAAGCTTGCTTTAAACATTTGGCAAAGGCTGATTTTGATTTTTAGATCAAATTTTAAGCTGAATTTTTAAAGTTTTGCCTCATTTACAGCCTGTGGTAATCACAATAGTTATTGTGTTTGAACCCTCATAGTGTTCATTTAGCTAAACTCCTAATTAAAGTTGTGGTTATGCACACTCACTGTACACAGGTGGCGCAATGGTAGCATTACTGTCTTGCAGTAAGGAGATCATGGGTCCCATGGGTCCTGGGTCCTCCCTGTGTTGTAGTGTTTTAAATAGTGAGAAAAGATGCCATATAAATGTAATGAATTATTATTAATTGAACTAGTGTGGTGCTGAGGTGTCATCTGTTGCATGGCTGCACTCAGGTCCTAAATTGTAATCCCGTGGTGGATCTTCATGTGGTGGTTGCGGCAACATGCTCTGTCATTGCATGCTTCCAACATATAACAATAGCTTTATTAGATCTTCTGGCCTTGCTAGTACTTTGGTGCATACTTGTCTTTATGTGTGTTTGATCAGATTTTAGGACCTGTATTGATCAATAACAACAAGAGACACATTTCTTTATTCTGTTCGTCTGTTAATAATAAATATGTTCTGGGATTTTTCAGATAAGGAGGACAGAAATTTCAAAGCAAAGTAGTTATTTCAGAAAATCACTTGGAATACTCTTTCTTGAGGAAATTACTATACAAGTTGGAATTCAAAATAAAATGAACGCTTTGTTCAATACTATTACATGATGATGGTTTTTATCTTATTAAAACTAAGCACTGTCTTGTATCATTAAGCCCACCCATTCATTATCAACTCACCTAATCCATATCAGAACTATGAAACTAGAGCTGAGCTTGGTAGTATTAATCACTAGGCCAGAACCCAGTGAATCCAATGTGTTAATAACTACCTATTGTAATGTTTGTTCTCTATAGAAAATGTATTACAAAATAATATTTCAAAACTTCAGCCAGTAGAATTATATCTAATAGTATCATTTTGATGCAAATAAGGATGTCACACTGGTCAAAATGTGTTCTACATGTGCTTTTACTGCTGAATAGCTTTTCATTTAAGTGTTTAACTGAATATCTGCTTTAAAAATTGTATTTTTGTATTATTCTTCAATTTGGGCAGAGGCATATTTTGTACTAGAGATCAACTTCCAGATGAAGTGATTCATAAACATAATGGTTAAGCAGATAAATAATCCATCCATTTTCTTAACCCGCTAATCCAGGGCATGGGAAGCTGGAACCTATCCCAGCAAACACTTGCTGCATGGCAGATAGGTTTCTCTATCTCTTATGGCTAAAGTCATAAAAATAACAAACTGCTTCAAATAACATGTCTATATTATCTGTCTTGTCAAAGCTAGCAAAATTTTTACAACTAAATCATGAGTGAGTGACACCAGGTTGTAAAGTGTATACAGTATGCTGTATTTGTATGCAGATTAGCCCGTGTATGAAAATATGTCAAAAGTGACAACGTTACCCTGTCTGGGGAATGCGGTTATGAATTTTGAATTGAGATATTTTAATGGCAGTCTCATTAATGTTTGTCTACACATTTTTCTTCTTCTATCATATTGTGACAAGACCAGTATTGTTAGAATGCCTTCCTACTCTCTATAATAATACAAATGTAAATCAAGAATAATAATGACTGACATTAATGGAGAAGGCATCATTTTATATGAAATCTAACAAGGCTAAATTGAAAAAATAGATTTTTGAATTATAGCCATTGTGAAAATAGGGGAAAACTTTAAAATGTTCTAACTTGACAAAATATATTCAGATTTACAATTTTGATAACTACACACATTAATAATTATTACTTGAATTTGTTGGTAATGAGCTTAACAATCTCTATAGCAGCTCTGGCATAGCATACAAATGTTGACGACCTGCACTTGAGTTTTTATTCACAATTTGAAGAGATGAGACAGTGAGGTTAAGAATAAAAATTAGCTGAAGTATTCTGTCGATTTGATTTATTCACCAATTTACCATTCACTCTATACTGTCAATCATCCTCCTTCATATATTGAAATGATTTATGCTAACTGACTGTTGTCATATTCTGTTCAATATCTCTCTTACTACGTCCTACCATGGTGATCTTCTACAAGTGCAAAGCTGGGCCTTGATTTCTCAGTTTTTGTCCTATAGCAGTGGTTCTCAACCTGTGGGGCGGGCTCCCCTAGGGGGGCGCGAAGTAACAAAAAGGAGGGCTTGAAGATGTGAAAAAAAGAAAACAAGAATCAAAAATATGAAAAGAAACATCTATTGAAACCAAAACAAATTAATTTAAACTACATTCTGATACTAGAACAATAAATATAGAGTTAGATGAATGTCGATAAAAGTTAAGTAGGTATAATAAAATATCATCTACATTTCAAAAAAATGTTAGGGGGAGGCGCGATTAAAACTGTTATGAAAACTCGGGTCGCAAATACTTAAAAGTTGAGAAACGCTGTCCTATAGGGCTCTTGTTCATGATGTGTTCTAAGTCACTCTTTATGCACAAGTGTTCATAAAAGAAAAGCGCATATTTTTAAGTAATTTTTGATTAAAGAAAATTTTAGAATGGTCAGTTAACAGCACGTCATCATCTGATTTTAGAAACTGTATTTGGTGGGCACTTGGGATGCAGACATCGAAGAGAATTCTAGTGTAAGTTCGGAGTGTAGTAGCCATCTCTGTGAGTGGTTATTCTACAGACAGAAAATGTAAATAGACAAATTAGGCCAGTGTCTTTATTGACATGCCATCCCAATAACTTCTTGTCTGCTAACTGTGATAATTGTACACCTTCTGTGTGAAGTTAAAATGGCTGCGCCACTGTTTTTTTTTTCAACAAAAATGTTTACACCAGAAAGAACAAGCATTACATGTTTAGGCAACCTACTGTAATTAAACCATTACTGTATACAGAAACTGTTATAGTATACTAGCCACCATTGCATGATCTGTGATTTAGGAACATTTCTGAACGAAAACCTGAAGGCAAGAACCTAAATTCCACTTTTTCTGCCATGTTGTGTTGACTCATATATGTTTCATGTCTTCTGTGTAGTGCTGGATAAATATGAAATTCTTATTTTTATAACACTCACATCACAACAGTGTACATGCACATCTAATTTTCAATAAAAGTGCTTGCCTAACGCCTAACTAGACACTTTCTAAAAGGGCAGCAATCTTTTCTGTTTTGCTTCTGAATTTTAAAAGGACACCTCTCTTGTGGTTATAAACTCTCTTTGCACACAGAATGAAATTCCTGCACAGCAAAGATCAAATTTCAAACAGAACATAGTCAAATGTATTCATAAAAGGCAAAGTTAGAACAATCTTCCCAGATTTCTTTTATTTTAAATGACATAGTTTGACACTGAAAAGCATTCATAAGAATACAGAACATAAGAAATTTGACAAACGACAGGAGACCATTCCATCCATCAAACTCATTTGTTTAGTTAATAGTTAAACTGTCCCAATATCTTAGTGGTTTGTTACAGAGTCCCACAATTTGTTGAGGAAAGAAGTGCTTCCTGGTTCCAGTCTTAAATACATTATCTCTTAATCTCTGTCCTCTATGAATCGCATTAATTACAGTTTCTTCAAGAATAAAATATAAAATTATTCTTCTCACCTTTAAAGCCCTTTATGGTTTAGCCCCTCATTATCTGTCTGAGCTGCTGCTTCCTTACACTCCTGCCCGTGCATTAAGATCATCGGGCGCTAACTTACTCATAGTTAACTATGGGTGACAGAGCTTTCTGTGTGATGGCCCCTACAATTTGGAATGCTCTTCCTCTCAGCCTTCGTGAGGAAAATTCTATTATTCATTTCAAACTCCTGTTAAAAACACATCTTTTCAATGAGTATTATTCATTATCTTGTATATAATTTCTATTGTTTTGTTAATGTTTTTATTGAATTGTAAAGTGTCCTTGAGTGCATAAAACATGCTACATAAATAAAACTTTTTATTATTATTGTTATTATTAATTTCCACTGATGTCCACACTTATGTGATTTGTCATTTAGTTGAAAGACTTCACTATATCTACATTGTCAAGGTCTGAGAATTTTGAATACCTGGATTAGACTCCAACACAGTCTCCTCTGCGCGAGACAAAGAGGTTTGATTCTCTGCATCTGCTCTTAAGTCCTGAAATGCACTTGGTTGTGCTCCTCTACATGCTGCCATGTCTTTCTTGTAGTGTGTTGACCAGAACTGTACAGGATACTCCAGTCTCAGCAGTGTATTTATATAGTCTAAGCATAACGTTCCCTGATTTATATTCAACAGGTTTTATGACATAACCTAACATTTGCTTTTTGAATTCCTTCTGCACATTGCTTAGAAAATGAGAAAGTTTGGTCAATGTACACCCCTAAATTATTTTCAGAGGTTGCTTCCTTTAGTACAGTGTCTCCTATTTTGTATTTATAATTGACATTCCTTTTGCTCATAGGCAGAACTTTGCACTTTCTATGTTAAACTGAATTTTTCAGCTTTTTGCCCAGTTCTGAAGATAGGTTAAGTCTGTTTGAATTACAGTATTTTTACTGCCTCCTCAATATCTGCTATCCCTCCAATTTTCGTGTCATCTGCAAAATAAACATGCTTACTAATTACAGTACATCGAAATCTATGTCATTAATATACTGTAAATTAGATAAAGTAATAGCCCAAGGTTGGGCCTCTGAGACCACTTATGACCTTGCCTCATGTCAAACAGCATTTTCTTCTTTTATCTGTACTCTTTGCCTTGAACTGGTTAACCAACCTGAGATCCAGTTATATTGGTAACCTTGGAAGCCCACAGCTAGTTGGTCTAGTCTTTGGAGTGGAACTGGATCAAAGGCTTTTTAAAAAGGTCTCAATAAATTATGTTACATATTTTGCTTTGGTTAACTACATTCAGATGTTACAAGCCAGGCGGATTTCATGCAATCCATTTAACAGTGAATATCATTTTGGTCTGCTTATCTGATTTTGTATCCAGTGATGCCTGGAGGGAGCGACACGGTGGCACAGTGGTAGCACTGCTGCCTTGCAGTAAGGAGACCAGGGTTCGCTTCCTGGGTCCTCCCTGCGTGGAGTTTGCATGTTCTCCTCGTGCCTGCCTGGGTTTCCTCCCACAGTCTGAAGACATACAGGTTAGGTGTATTGGCGATCCTAAATTGTCCCTACTGTGGGTGTGTGTGTGTGTGTGTGTGTGTATGCCCTGTGGTGGTCTGGCACCCTGCCCGTGGTTAGTTTACTGCCTTGCGCCCTGTGTTAGCTGGGATTGGCTCCAGCACACCCCAGTGACCCTGTAGTTAGGTTATAGTGGGTTGGATGATGGATGGATGGATGATGCCTGGAGATCCTCTTGTATTTTTCAGCTATTGCAAAAGTGGGTTTAGATGATGTATGCATAACATCCATACTTAGTACTGTTACATTATAATGCTTTCACACAAATATCTCAGAATCTCAGAATGTCTATGTATGCCATATAAAATACATGAACAATGTCTGTATTGAGGGATACAGACCTAATACATGATTTCCTGTTATCAAAACGTAAATTAACAAAAGACAAACCTATCATTTTTATTTTATAGACAAAATGTTAATTGTTCAACCTGCAATCCATTCTTCTAACCCCGAAACCTGTTTAATTCAGTTAATGATCACAGGGAACTTATCCTGTTAGCATAGGGCACAATTCAGAAAGTAATTCTGGATGGGGCAGAATTCCATCACGGGACACTTTTATGTACACACAAAACCAATTTACATGTATACCAGTTAACCTAACACTCAGATCTTTGAGATGTGAGAAAAAAGTCACAGAACCTGAGACAAACCCCAGGCAAACACACAATGAACATGCAAACTTCACCCACACAATGACAAGACTGGGATCTGTTGCTGGGATTCAGAAGCTGTGAAACAGAATATGATAGACACCTCATATAATTGCCCTTGTTCTTCCTATTATTTAATACCGTATTTACTGTAATGTACCACGCGCCCTCGTGTAAGATGCGCACCCTCATTTTTACAAAGAAAATCGGGAAAAAATCTTTTGCCCTGTGTACGACACGCATTGTGATTGTATAGGAATCGAGTGAGGTTGGAGTAAGACACCAACGTGAATAACTGTAATGGAGAATAATTATGTCTCATTTAATTCTTTCTGCACATAATACGGTATATTGTACTAACTGTAAGCAGTACCCCTATTGCAGAACGTTCAGTGTTTGTCACACCATGCTGCGAAAGATGGGAATGACAAATAGCCCTGTGAAATGAGAAAAGAAAGAACCGTATAGAAACAATCGGTTAAGGGACTGTAACGGCAAGTGGAAAATTATTGTGCTCACCAGAATATTCCAGTTTAATCATCATCTTCCAATTCACTGCTGGATTCGCCACCGCTACTGACGTCCCATACGGTGTCGTCTTCCCTTCCCCATAAGGTGTTGTCTTCGCTTCCATTGATGCTGTTGGATATGCTGCACTTTTTGAAGCTTTTCACAATCAAATCCTCTGGAATAAGCATCCAAGCAGCGATGATCCAGGCACACACCTCCGCCAATGTTGGGGCTTTCATTTTGCCAGTTGGCGTTGTTTCGTGTACTGCTGTTGCAGCCCATGAAGTGCATAACCCGGCTTGCTTTGAACTGAGTGATTGGTATTCCACGTTCTTTCACTATATCACGAGCTTTCACCTGAATCATTTCTGTGGACACTGCATATCCGAGCTGACGCCTGCCTTGAATGTAATCAGCGAGTGCAACTTCAACTTGTGGGAACTGGGCACGTTTTCCGCGAAATGCCCGTCTGTTTATATTGCATGACGAAAGTTTTTCTTTCTTCTGTCGCCAATCTCAAACACTCTGGAACACCGTACTTGCAACCTGCTGCCCTATTTCCTATCTTCTCTGCTTCCAAAATCACTTTAAGTTTCTCTCCCTCCGTGAAGGAGCGTAAAAGCTTGCTACTATCCATGCTAATTGATGATGCCAAACTGATTCAAAAACAAACCTACCCCTACCGTATTCCTCATGTATGACGCACACCATTTCCTTGTGTATGACGCGCACCTGATTTTATAATACTAATTTTCGGGAAAAAATATGCGTGTGGTACACGAGTAAATACGGTATATAGTACTAGCTGTGTAAGCCTATGCTGTAAAAAGGCCGGGCTCCTAGAATCTATTAAAATCGTCAGAAAAAAATTGAAATGCAGTTTCGTTTTGCAGATGTGCTTGCCCTCCTTGTCTATAAGCGGCTGAGCGATTTTCTCTCTCCTGGGAGGTTTCGTTTTGACGATGTGCTCACCTTGCTTGTGTATAAGTGGCTAAGTGTGTCTTTCCTTGGCAGTTTCACTTTGGTGACTGAGTCACTTTCTTTCCGCTTCATGCTGTAGCCTCATTAACTCATTAACTTGGGGCTGCCTTGCCAGCTCTTTGAGCTTCTTTGAGAGACACAGACACACTTCCATGCGTAGATGTTTATATATAAGATGCATCACAAGATGTAACAGAAGAAATGTAAATTAATTACACTTACCACCAGAAATACCTTACTATGCCAAATAGCAGCAGGATCATTCTCTACTCAACCCAGTTACTACCTGATTGTGCTGGTGTGTTGCTTCTCTAAACGCACAAGACAAATTTACAAAGGCAAACTAGGTTATTTTATTAGGCTCCCATGGTCCAGTGGATGTTTATATACCACAGTTCCAAACTACAACTGTTGTACCCCCAAACACACTCTTCATGTTAGTATTGAAGATACAGTATATATGTGGACAGATGGACCTACAGTACAAACAAGCAGATAAAAATACTCTCCTAGTAAAATAGGCTACAATTAGGTATCAAATAAATAGACAGACAGATCCAATTAGTTACTAGATTTCAATACAGCTAAAACCAATATAAGCATCTCACATTCAGCTATTAACTGCAACCCAACTTAAAAGGTGCCACAGCAATCAAAATATTAAATCAAAAGTGAAAAATGGAAAGTTCAATACGTGCAAGAAAGCCAACATGTGCTTAAAACAAATACTAGAGACGTCTCTATAAAGATTGTACCTTTCTTTAATTATTATTTCTGTAAACAAGTCAGTCAATGTCCGTTTGTTTAATTAGAAGTCTACAACTCTCCACAGTGACCTGCTACTCTATAACCACTGAAAAAGCAAAAAACGTAACTTAATGTGGAGGAATTGTCCAGTTACCCCCCTTGATTTGCATTTGAGTCTGGACTGATAACGCTGTGAACAACATCTGTTAACTTGCACCGCTACAGAGTTGTTGCGCTGGTGCATATGCTGACATCATCCACTCTCAATGAGTATATTTACATGGACACAAGATAAATAAGCTAATTAAGCCAGAAACCTGATTTCTCGATGATCCAAGGTTTATATGTGCAGGTAATTTTCTGGAGTTCTCCTTTTTTGCAAATGATGCAATGTCATTAATCAGCTCTAAGAGGAGATTGTCATCGGCCACCATGAATCAGAAAGACATCTGTGATCATTTTCTTGTCTTTTATAAATATTTTCAGTAAAACTGACGTGTTATATATAGGTTTCTGTCAGTAGACTGCACCCAGCAAACTCTTTTCTGGTTGGCTGCGTGATTGAACCCCTCAATGCCCTAGTACATGTGCTTCTTGCCTTACACCCAGTGCTGCTGGAGTAATAATAGCACAGGTTATGTTTACTTCAGGTTACATGTTGTGTACTACATAACACATGTTACTTTTAACACAAAACCCTACTGCACTTGAGATTGTTTTGCACTGTATTTTGAGCTCATCAACACAAATTTAGCTATTTCTGAATTACTGAGAAAGCTTATTTCTGCCAGGAGAAGAAATAAAGTGATGGCCCAACTATTTGCCTTTGGAAGTGAATTTTGTGGACGCTTTCACCTGTGACAGCTGAAAGAGTGTGCGAAGCAAAAACATGCACTGGCTGAGAGAGTGCAACGGACATGCGCAGACTACAACATCCTTAACAATAACCCAATTAAGAGTATACATGGTCACATAATCTGATTATTCGTGGAGAAATCTATCACTGTTAATCAGTTTTTTCAGAAGCCAATAACTCAATTTCTTGATTTGGAATAAGGGTTTACAAGGCAGTTTAGATATCATATTTCTGGGAATAATCAGGTTATTGAAGCACATGTAACTGCACTAAATGAAACACTGCTATTCTTGTATCTTTACTCACATGCTTATTTTCTTAACTGCTTTGGATTTAAAAAAAAAAAGAATATCACTTGTCTGTCCTGCAAACCAGTTCATAACAGCTCCTAAACCTGCATCTTTCTGCCATCTTTTTCCTCCTAAAATTCCTAATATTAAGTTTCAGAATGCATAACCCACAACCCCTTTATTATCCAATGACACTCAGTGTTTTTAATTCAAAAAGTCTAATTGCCTAAAGGTAAAAGTCAAGACTTATTAATTAAATAATGATATTAACATTCTAGAATAGGCTGGAGGCAGTGCTCATACTCACTATAAATACGTTTAAAAGAAAATTAATAAAATGATTCATTTAATCCACTCGGCCCTATTCCCTCAGTTCTCAAATGTGACATACGTTCATGTACATGTCTCTTGGGCTTGAAATAGTCTGTGAAAACTTTAAAAGCTCACTTGCCTTTTTTTTCCTTTTTGTAACTTTTCTCTTTTCCAGTGTTTGAAAGTAAGTCCAGAGCAATATTAAAGTTACATATAACTTATACATTGTTGGCAGTTTCTTCCTTTTTGATATTCCTAAACATGCCCTTCCTCTTTTCCTCAATAAATCAGGAGTTGAGGAACAAAGAGAAGAGAAATGAAGTCTAGGATCTAAGATTGCCCTAGGGGTTGAAAACATAGAGCTGTATTCAAGAAACTCTGCCATATTTTTAAAGATGGATTGTTTCCCATAGAGTAAATTTTATTTTTTTCCGATTACAGTATTCTATTGCAAAATTGAAGATACTTTGGGATTCTGTCAGTTGAACAAATTTAGGTGGAGAACTAACAATTTCAAAAAGGTAACTGTATTATTTTGATCATTTAAAGAAGGGTGTTCCAGCCAAGATAACTCGGGGCTGACATAAAAAACTGAGGAAAAGAATAGAAAGCATATGCAATCTCAAGGTGTTTTAAAAAGGTGTATCTTTAAAAGACAGCTTTAGTTAATCATAGAACTTGGGTCAAGAGTTTGAGAGCAAGAACAGTAAAAGTGACTAATTTTAAAGTGTGGTTTAATTTTTAAGAGTTCAACCTTCCATAATGAGAAAGAGCTGTCTGCATTTTTATCAAATTCTGAAAGATGTTTTAACTATTAGATTTTTGCTATGACTACAACATCTATTTAGGTTTCTGTAAATTTATTTTTGGTGTGGTACAAATCATCTATTGAAAACATGTAATTCATGCTGTCCTCTGTGTTAAGATTTTGTTGGTTATCCATGAAGTGTACTCTGACTTGAAGGCTTCATATAATTTTATGAATCCCTATGATTGTAAAGGCCCAAGTTTAACTGCATTTTTTGTGCAATTTACCAGTAAGTTAAAGGTGGCCACAAATTTGCCTGAAAGTGTTTTATTATAGGTTCACATTTATTTCAGACATCAAAAGTGGATGAGTCATCTGGAATGTTGCTGCTGTCTGTCCTCTTTTCAGTGATGCAACACCCTTTGATGGGCGGCCGGGTCCCATGCCCTGGCAGGACGCCCCTTCAACATTGGATCCAGGGGAGTAGCCATGGGATGCATTGTACGTCCCTTGGAAGCAGCCCTCCTGGGTTACATCAGGGCCACAGGTGTGGGACTTCAGGACTCAGACCTGTTGGGCTCTGTGGCCACTACCTGGAGGAGCTGCATGGCTTAACGAACCTCTGTGGGCTGGAATGCAGCCACACCCGGAAGTGCAGCCTAATTAGGCCAATTACCACCTGAAGCACTTCCGGGAGGGCTACAAAAAGAGCCTGCAGCCACTACTCAATGTCCAGAATCAGGAAGAAGAGGTTGCGGTTGTGGTTGCGGTTGAAGAGAAAAATAAAAAGCCTTGTTATTTGCCCACATCCCTCAGTGTAAATCTGTGCTGGATTGAGCGCCTATATAGCACCTTATTCAGACTGGCGTAGTCGGCAGGATTCTGGTACGTCCATTTGGGCCGGGACCTGTTTTAAAAATTTCGTGTGAAGGCCCGGCATAGCAAAGCACAGCAGCGCGAGGCACGTGTTTGACATAGCTGCGCGGAGAGGGCGCTCCCGACACAGCCAAAGAGAAGCACACGCAGCCCAGCGGGGACAGCGCGCACATGAGGCACGTGCCTGCACGAGCCGCAGCACGAGGCACGCGCCTGCACGAGCAGCAGGGAGTGGCACCCCAAAGCAATCCAGCAATACACCGCGCCAGCCATGGGGAAGAAGAGATCCAGGAAGGCTCCCAAAGCAGTGGGTGCCAATTCATGAGCCGTCAGCATGGAAGCCCAGGTTGGCAGGCTGCAATGGGAGGCCACCCGGAATACAACAACTACGAGAGGTGGGATCTGTCAGGAGGTAGGTGTCAGACCTGGGGGTGATGGGCCTTGGGGATTTTCTGCTTTTTCGTATGCCTACCTCCTAGATGGTGACCCATTGGATCCGTGCTGTTGGCCTAAGCACGTCGACCTGTGGGATGACAGTGAGGCGAGTGACCGGAAGAGCATACCGGATGTTGATCTGGGCCCGCTGCTTGCCGAATGACAATGGCTGGAGGATGAGTGCCTGGAGTCTCCCTTGACGTGATGTCATTGGGGTGAGGAGGGGGCGGTGGAGAGCCGGGAAGACTTTGACGTGTCAGGTAAGGGGGTGGAGGATGGGTGTCGACTCCCCGCCAGTACAAACTCGCTGGCGGAGATGACAAACCTCCACCCTAAACCCGGCGAACACCCGAAGAGGCCAGCAAGTGTTATGCAGGGCCTCGATGACTCTCAGAAAATAACCTGTTTTGGGCTGCATGGGACTTGGAGGCCATTGTCCTATGCCTGCAGTCCCTTTTTAAGGTGTTTCAGGCCCTGCAGGAAGCGAAGGAAGGGCTGGAGAAGAAGCTTGGCATGCCGATGGGAGCCATCCTGGAGTGGGTGAGGCGACGTGAGACTGATTCCTCCAGCCCGACTGAGGCGACGGTAAAGGTAAGTAAAACCTGTGCCATATATGAAAGGGGAGGGCAGGGTGCAAAGGCAGCAGTGATCAATGGTGCTTGCCAGCTCGCCCTGCCCCCTACATGAGACTCTGCCGCGATGACCGACAGCGTGGCAGGGGAGCATGCAGGAAGGCAGCCGGTGGATGTCGGCTGCCAACCAATCTTGCCCCAACTGCCTGTGCCGGTCTCGCGGCCGTCTAAAGGGGTGTAGACAGCGAGGGGTCCCTCTTCTTCCCATAGAGGGACTCGGACCATCCGTACACTCCAGAGAAAGAGGAGGTCTTGGAAGAAGAAACTGGGAACTCCTGACAGGTCACAACATCAGACCGTTTGCTTGAGGGCTACGCTGCAGAGGGGCGGAAACGCCATGAGCCCTCACACGTGCAATGAGCTGCCCCTCTCCGGCACCATTGATAGACCTGACATCCTACGCTTGACCATTTTTCCAGCTTCCAACACATTTATTTGACTGCCTAAATTATCCTCCCCTTGACAGTTGCTGTTTTAATGAGATAATCAAAGTTATTCACTTCCTCTGTCAGTAGTTTTAATGTTGTGGCTGACTGGTGTAGTATACATTGTAAAAGAGCCTGGCCACAGAGACACGACACCAGATGTCCACAACACACACGGTTTATTTACAATATTTACAGTACACAATCCAGGTCCGCTAACTTACACACAGTACTTAGTCCTTTACTTCAGCCACCTCCACTCCTCTCTCGCAAGCTATGTCCTCTTCCACCTGACTCTGGCTCCCTGAATGGAGTGAGGCAGCCCCTTTTATCCCACCCGGATGTGCTCCAGGTGCTCTGTGATGGTTTTTCAGCAGCACTTCCTGTTGTGGCGAAAGTGCTGTCCTCCAGGGCTCCAGGACTGTCCTTACACCCCCTGCTCCCCAGCTCCATCTCCGTGGCCCTGATGGAATCCAGGGGGAGCAGCCGTATTACGTCCAGGAAAACACCGTGCCTCACTCATGGTCCAACCTTCTTCCAGGCATCCTGGTGGGGCAAGATCCCTGGTCGTATGCCACTTCATGTAGTATACGTTTGTGACCCCTTATAATGAAAATAGATTTAAAAAGAAATTATCTTTTTTAAAAAAAAAAAATAACATTTCAGATGGGAGTCCATTGCTGAACTAACTCAAACATGGCAGACCTACCAGTCATATGGGAGCTAGGCAGGAATGGGCGGATCCAAGAAGGTGGGCAACAGAAGTGACATCAGTGGTGGAATGGCTGTCAATCTTCCATTCTGCAGATGCAAGAAGAGAGAAGACATTAGCACACAGCGGCAACCCCATCAGCAAAGTCCTTATGCTGCCTCCCAAGCACATTCCTCAAGACTATATATGTTTTGCTTTTAGTTGGGTGAATTATCCTGTTCCTACTTTAATACCACAACAAAACGCTGTGTTCTTATGCCACAGATTTTTTTTTGCCTTTGATCCTGTTGCCCCAACAATTCATCTCTCAATTCCAAGTTCATTCACTTAGTTAATGGACTAAATTAGCTATTGAAGCTCATAAATTCCAGGGTCATAAATTATGTCTTGAGGGTATCTCTCTAGAGCTCCTTTTTAGTGATCCCTCTGGTGGTCTCGGGCATTCTTATACCCAAACTTGCATTTGCAGAGTCACATTACCTGTTGTTCACTACTTACAGCAAGACCCTACCCATACTGAATAGGAGTTTCCTGCTACCATCTATCATATTCCATTTGTGTACTCCAGGAATTATTAACGCAGGTGGGACTACTTTCAAATGTGGCATGCCACCTTGATCCCCTGATGATATTCCACCCACCACCCTGATAGGGCACATGTTGTCCCTGCCAATGTCTAACTCGATACTTTTAGTAGTGCTCTGCTGACCCCTGCCCATGTCTTGTACTACCCACAACTGCCTACAGTTTGTGCACCCAGCAGCATGCTTTACTTTAGTTCAAACAAGGAGAAAAATCAAGGAATTCAAAATCAGCACTAGCCTCCTGCTAGTGTGGAATTTAAATCAATCTTTGTATATAGAAATGATTATGTTAATGTCCTGAACAATGTATTCCATGTTATCACATAACTTTTGTTTGTGAAAGCCCAAAGCTTCAATCAAACCCACACAATGGTGGTGTTTCTGCCATGACTAAAAAAAAGACAGAAACTGCCTTGGGTATTCCTTATTTCAGTCAGCAGTCTATCATAAGTTTAGCCAACTGTAGAGTCAAAGATCTGCCATTTCTGTTTGGCTGTGTGGCCTTTTGGCAGAACATAAATCATCATATATGCTCTCTGCTGTACACATTGTGTTAGCAAGAGGCCTTGTGCAGTCTAACAGGCAGAGCAGGGATGTTTCATGATTTGTGCAAGCAGTCTTTATTTTGTACATGATGAAAAAGTCAAACTGTGAAAAATGATTCTCTGTGTGCAAAATTACTAATATACATAATATTACAATATAATATGTTAAACACCTAACCTACATTAACCTATATAAACATATATTAAAATGGCTTTTTATTGCAATTATAATTTTACAAGTTCACAATCTTGATCTTGTTACAACAGACACATGTTACAGCTCAGCCCTCACATACATTAAAATCAGAGCAACCTAAGCTCTCATTTTATTATCTGTAATTAGCTTTTAATGAATATTAATTGCATTGTTTTCTATGGTTAATTAATCATTTTATTTATCACCCTCTGTAACAACATTCATTGCTATTCTCACTGAAACTAACTCCTTTAACCCAGCTCTTGAATATAAATTGTATTACTGCAGAAAATATACAAGTCGATGCTTCCTAGTGCTTTGTTCCTAAATCAGTTCCCAAATGGAGTGTCTGATTTCTCACTAGAGGAAAAAGATATGTGGCTACATTAATTGATGACTATAAATTGGCCAAGAGTTTAAGTTGAAGTTTAAATTTATTGTCATGTGTACTGAGTACAATGAAATTCTTGTTTGAGCCTCTCCCATGGACTAGTGACTAGTAGTATTATAATACAAACAACAATGAATACAACATTTTCTATGAAATACAACATCAGACAACAAACACTCCTTCAGTTGTCTGTATGAGTGGCTACTGTTAGCTTTATGAATAAAAACCATAATGAAACTTGTAGTGCGAACCATTTTCCACAGGATAGCAGAGGTCTATAATAATCCTGATTTCTTTACTAGGGTAGCATATAATATATACAGTTGTGACGATGTGGATTCTGCGCCATGTTCCCATCTGGGAGCCTCTTGAACCTGACACCCGACATGGTAATGTAACCAGATGAGCTGGACAATGAGGGCACCAATGAAGCAAGGGGAAAGGTGCAAAAGTGCAGAAGTGCTTTTATTCCAAAAACAAACATAACAAAATCAAAACTGTGTCAAAATAAAAGTGCAGTGTATCAAAATGTCAATAAATAATCCATACAAAAAAGGTAAAAATCTCAAACAGTTAAAACAAGGCTGAAATGAGATTAAAATCCTGCCGTAGACATTGGGATCACACCAGCCAAGCCCAGCTCCTTCCCAGTCTCTCCAGCTCACCCAAGGCATGCTCAGTGGGAGAGACTTAAGCTGCCACGATCCTCACACTACCAACCCCCCATCTTGGCGCTCTCCATCGGTGTCTGCCTGGCCACTCTTGGTCAGTTGTCCTCCTGTCTTCCTTCTCACACTTGTAGTCATCCCTCAGATCCCTAGGGTGGACTACTCCACGATCATACCCACTCTCCCATCTGTCCCTTGAACACCGATTCTTTGCTCCATCCAGGACCCATGACCGCGCTGACCTCTCTAATTCATACTGGCTGGCTCGTCCTCTTCCTTTCACCTCCAATGCTGCTTTCACTCTCTAAGCCTTTCTTCTATTTTCTCTTTCCTTTCTGTTTCCTTTTCGCTTTGTGCTAGCCCTTTCTTATATAGCTCCATGGGCGCAGCACCTCAATCATGCTGACCACAATATTCTTACTAAAGTAAATGAAAGAGTGATCTATTTTGCTGGTGTGAGTCTGGCTCCATGCTCCCTCTTCTCATTTGAGAGTCTCTTGAACCTGACACTGTCGATAGTCACGACCAGGATGAGCTGTACAAATGAGGACAACACATGAAGAAAGGGGAAGGAGCAAAAGTGTTCAGTGCTTTTATTAAAAACAACTCAAAATCAAAGTGTTCTAAAAGTGCAGTGCTCCATCAAAAATAAATAATCCAATAAAAAAAGGTGAAGTGTAGGTTAAAATCAAAATAAATAAATCCATTAAAATCAAGGTTAAAAACAACAGACAGGAACAGTCCTTTCTAAAAACCCGGTACCTTCTTCCTTTAACACTGATGGCTCCCCTGCTTATCCTGTGTGGGTGTTGAAGCAGAGGAGTTGCCCAAATAGCAGACACAGCTAACCTTCCTCAGGTCCAGTTGCCTGCTGTCCCATGGCTATGGACAGGTTCCCTCTCCGGACCAAGACTTGGATCCCCAACGGCCAGGGAGCTCACACTGGGGCTCTCCTCCCAAGCTTCCTCAAACCCCGGTCTTATATGGTGAGTCGCTCCTTTTATTCACATCGCTCTGGCTCCCCAAGTTACTCAGCCAGAGTGATCACTCCCTCAGCCCCCAGGCATCAACCACTCACGCCACTCAAGGGACTTTCCTTCCCAGTTTCCTATATTCTCACCGCCTCCTGCCTTCTTCTGTCTTTAACCTCTGTTCATTTTTCTTTCTCAATCCTTTTTTTTCTCTTTTCTTCTTTGCACTCACACTTCCCATTTGAAAATGAGGACATGGCACAGCTGTGTCAATTAGCTGCTTCCGGCACCAGTTAGGGTCACAGACGATCCTACACCTATGCAGTGAAGAACCGCCTGCTTCCACATAGCATCCGGGATCCGCTCTCTCGCCACACTAACACAACCCCTCCTACCAAGAGCGCGTGATTATTTACTTAAAAAGGTGCCGATCAGCTACGGACCTCACTTTACAAAATCTGTCTCCTAGACTTCCTGAAATTTATGACCAGCTCCTTAGTGTTACTAACATTTTAACATAATCCTTTCTTTGGTGGTGTCAACACCAGATTTAATGGAAGTGTTACAGTTGATCATACAGTCAAAGATGAACAAGGGGCATGGAATGGGCTCAGCCTACTGCCTTGTGAGGTGGCAGAGGATCAGGGTTGAGAAAGTGATACTGTATAGAGTTACATGAAAGTAAAACATGCTATATTTTGCCAGATAAGTTCAGTTGCACTGTTATGTTACAGCCAGAGTTATGTACATTGTCCTGGTGATTGTTGTTTTTGAATGTTTATTTTTAATTTGTTTAGGTAATTTTTGTTAATATTGCTTTATTTAAATATTAATTTTGTATTGTGTATATTTTTCTCCTGGCTACGTTACTTGTATTTTGTGAGTGTAACACCAAGAGGCAGGGACACCATCGAGGCTCTTCTGGGATGCCACCCCAAACCTTTATATTCTGGTGAAGGAATTGGATTCCCTCAGAGTGTCATTAAGTGTTGATTTCTGTTGTAAATATTATTTTGCTTCTTAACCATTTATTGCTTGTTTTTTCAGATTTTTTTTTTGGATTACGGTCTATACTAGTTTGCTTTGGGTTGCTGTCTTAGACATTTACTTTTTGGAATGTATTATTTGTTCATTGCTTGACTTTTTGTGTGCTTCTTTTAATTCATACATACAGACTCTTTTTCATTTTTAAAGATTCTTCCTTCACCTTGTTTCTCAAGCCAGAGGTTTGATAATTTCCTCTCCTTTGAAGATTATTTTGAACTTAATAACCCAGTTCCCCATTTTGGGTCTATGCAGAGTGAAGCTTTCCTGATGAGTCTGAAGTCAAGCTGCCAGGGGTAAGGCCAGTCTCTCAGCCTGCCATTAAGATTCTGGCATGGTTTGTGGGTCTTTTTGGAAGCCCGTCACACTTTTTTGCCATTTTGTGTCATCTTTTCACAACAGGCAACTGTTTGTGCCAGAAGGATTGGCTATGTGCAGCATGCACACAAGGTGAAGAGGACAGAGAGATTGATGTATGTCAAAATAAGTAAGCCAAAAGCTGTTACCAGAAAGTCAGAGAAACCTAGCACCAAAGCCAAAATGAAATACTACGAACAAAGCTGAAGAGCAGAACCTTGTCACAAACCCACAAAAATCATAAAACTCACACGCGATTTTTGTTTCTTTTCTTTTCTGTCTTTTTCTTTGACTGTATCCACAAACTTGGACAACCCACCAAAGTCCAGAGATGACCTTTATAGCAAATGACCCATAATACCATGCATCACGTTACAGGTGCCATCCATGACAACACGGTAAAAACCACTAACAACAAGGCACAAAATGATGACACCCACAGAATTTATAATAGCCTTATAAGGACACAAAAACATTTCAGCTCCCTTAAAATAAAGGAAAATTAAAAAAAAATACTAAAATTGGTAAAACAATGTAGAAAACATGAGAAAACATGACAAATCCCCCTTCTAAGGAATAATCTCCAAATATGATCATCTGCATTGAGGGGGTGATGAGTGTAAATTCAGCCAAAAGATGGAGTGCACAAAAATGATCAACATGTACCCTCAGAACAGAGAATTCTGCAACTTGGTGAGGAGAATCCTTAATACTAAACCTCAAATTCTTGCTTGCCATCAGCTTGAACTGGAGGAAGAGGAGAATGTGTGTATAAAGAACAGGAATACACAAGCTGGAAATGCAAAATGAACATGAAGATGTTAAAGCAGAACAAGTTACAGGATGCTGGACCAACCCTCTTTATAACAAAATAGGATCCTATATTTCGAGGAGCTACTTTACGGGACAGAAACTCTCAAAGGGATGTCTTGGGTATCACAGCACACCCTCTTTCCTGCTCTAACCCCTGTAGCTTTTATTTACAGTTGGTGAATTGCTTGGGACATGTTTCCACCTTCTTTAGATTCTCCCAAACCAAGATATTCAGTCTAGCTTGGAAGTGATGAAGAAAAAGAAGCAATACAGTTTTAAAACTATATGTAGCCCAGGTAAAAATGTGCTTAACTAACTGATTTATGTAAATAAGTTACTGATGTAAAAAAAATGTAAATGTTTGTGTTTTAAACTGTTCATTTTAGTATAGCAGTTCGTTTACCTGGTTATGCAGACCTTTATTTTATTTTAGACCTATTTAGGGTAGAAAAAACGGAAGGAGGTAGAAGAACCATGAGAGGGAGAAGGAAGACCGAGGAGGAGGAGAGAGCTTGCTGCCGAGGTGGTGTAGCAGAAAGTTTGGGAGACAAATTATCAGCACGATAATTTACCTGCTGATTTAGGCGGAGAATTTCGATTAGACGTTCGCAGTGTCTATCCAGCGAATAAACCACTCGTTAACTCAGCGAGAGGAAGACGATTTTGGATTAGCTCAGCAGCGGTTCCCTGCTCGTAGACAGAGGCAGAGAGGTCGGAAGGGTTTGTTGGAGTGATAACCACATTGCCAAGCAGGGTATTTTTTTATTTTGTTTTGTTGCTCCTGGTGGAGTGAAGGAACCGATAAGTTTTTGGTCGCAACACTCCCAAACCACGAATCAGGCCTGCAACTTTTTGTTTTAAATACAGTGACAAGAGTGAATGTGTTTTATTATTAACTAGCAGAATACCCGCGCTTCGCAGCGGAGAAGTAGTGTGTTAAAGAAGTTATGAAAAAGAAAAGCAAACATTTTAAAAATAACGTAAGATGATTGTTAATGTAATTGTTTTGTCATTGATATGAGTGTTGCTGGCATATATATACATATAAACATATATATAAATATATATATACAGTTATATATATATATACACATATACACACATACATATATATACATATACTGTACATACACATACTGTATATATACACACACATATATATACATACTGTATATACAACATATACATATCTACATATATACTGTATATACACATATATATACAAATCTACATATATATATCTACATATATATATATTAGGTGGGACTCGATTAAAAAATTAATCCAATTAATTAGAGGCTGTGTAAGAATTAATCTTGATTAATCGTATGTAATCGCACATGTAAATTTGCCCCAAATCACAAATGTTTTTTTTTATTTAAAACGGTTTTAGTGGGCGACAGAATCAAATAATAGACATGGACATGAATATTGTAAACTGAAGCTGTTTTAATTTCTGAAAAAAAGCCTTTAAACTGCATTTGAATTCAAAACAGAAACAAAAATATCATCCCTGGTTAAAATTGGGCAGACTTAAAAATAAAGTGGTAGTTTAAGTACTTTAAGTACATTTTCAGAATAGTATTGTCTTTAAATAATAATAACCAAAATTTCACCATAAAGTGCAGTTTTCTTCTTAAAAAAATAAGTCAGAAACATAAAAGGTAATTTGACCAGCTTACTCTTTAAACTCTGAGTAACATTAGCCAAAATTATTTTGTACATTAGGCTAAAACAGTGTGATCATTGAACATTTTGTAATTAGATGTATTTAGAATTACTAACGGTCACGGAAGTCCAATGATCCCCAGTAAGAGCCACAAAGTCCGCTTTCTGTAATGCATCTAATTTTGCTTGCTTTTCAGTGTGCACAAAACCATGCTTTTATCAAGGCTTCGCTCGGAAGTCGAAATGATCAGTCGTAGGAACGCGCTTTATTCCGACTCTAACATTTTTGTAGCTGTGATGTGTGCATCAGTGTAATGGATGTACCAGGAAATCATGCATTGACAAAAGTTCCCGTTTGCTTGGAATTGAAAGTGTGATTAAATGCGTTATTTTTTAGCGCGTTATGGAGTACATGCATCGAAGCTTCTCAGCTGTGCTTGTGCTAAGAAAGGGAAAATTTTAAAAATAACGTAACATGATTCTGCGTTAACCTAATATTTTTCATACGTCCCAAACCAAGGAGATCGAAGGTAAAATGAATCGGTAGCGCATACATAGTCAGTACATCCCTCTCGGGAATCGAACCTCGGCGTTAGAGGCTTAAGACTCTACAATTAGCCACAGCGTGTGGCTTGTCTATGCTAAAGTATGTATTGTAGATCGGGTATATATATACATTTATATATATACCCTGTATCGCAGTGGAGAAGTAGAAGTTATGAAAAGAAAAGGGAACATTTTAAAAATAACGTAACATGATTGTCAATATACAGTAATTGTTTTGTGAGTGTTATTGAATGTTGCTGTCATCAAGGATTTGATTATCATTATTTCTTTCAATCAGGCTCGTATTTGTAGGATGTGTTCAAGTTACATTCCGTGTTTGTCAATCGTTGTAAAGATAAGAGGTTTCATTCATCGATTAGTTCCTTACTGCATCAATAAACAGCTCGTCTTCCTTTTATCTGTGATGTGACAAACTGCATGCACGGGTTTTTTTTTACACTGTCTTCCTTTAGCAGGACATTCACTTTTTCCACCGTGTGCTTTGTTTCCGCAGTAGCTGCACTTATGAATATGATTCTATGTATAAGGCGCTTCATATTTTTTGCTGCCTTCTCAATTGTGTAATTCGGTTTTGTTCAGCACTCTTTGGAACTGTTGCTTTTGTCTGTGCACTCGCCAGTTCACGTGAGCCGCTTGGTGTTCTTGCATCGAAGGTTCCCAGCTGTACTGGTGCCATCTCGTGTAATGTCAGCTAAGACCCGGCACTTAAAACTTTCTCTCGCAGTTTCAATGAGTTTGTGCCAAACACCACCCTGACCATCTCATCTTCCTCTGCATAAGCACAGTCCTTCACACGTGAATATTTACCGGCAGTGTTTGTATTGGATTGCCGCTGATGGACGGCCTTATATGGGCAGGCACTAAATTACAAACGCTAGTGGCAGCCTGTCTATGAACTTAATTTAATATAAACTTACGGTTCACGCCGTGCTTTGTTTCTGCAGTAGCTGTACTTATGAATATGCTTGTATGCATCATTTGCTTCATAATGTTTTTCTGCCTTCTCAATTGTGAAATGGCGTTTTGTGCTCATCGCTGTTTGGAGTTCTTCCTTGTGCTCTACGTACTTACGTAGGAGGCGTGATGATGTCACACGAAACTCCGCCCCCCGCGGCCATCTCCAACTCAAGACTCCATTACATTATATGGGGAAAAATAGCTTCCAGTTATGACCCTTATGCGTAGAATTTCGAAATGAAACCTGCCCAACTTTTGTAAGTAAGCTGTAAGGAATAAGCCTGCCAAATTTCAGCCTTCTACCTACACGGGAAGTTGGAGAATTAGTGATGAGTCAGTGAGTGAGTCAGTGAGTGAGTGAGGGCTTTGCCTTTTATTAGTATAGATAGTGTAATATAGTTCTTGATTATTTCCAGTTTATTACATGTGTTTTGTCGGTTTATAATTAAACAGGGAGTTTATCATTGTTTTATAACCCTGTTTCTTGGTGTTTTTTTATGTTTGTGTAGTATAAACAATTGGTTTGGGAACAAATGTAACAGGTAACTTAATCTACCTTTATTTATTTGTTATTACCTGGCCAGTATATTGCTATACTTAATAATGTTTTGTTCAATGTAACCCGAGACGTAAAATATTAAAGTAAGTAGAATCCTAATAAATTAGACATTAGAGTGAAGAACTCAGGGCCCCTTTCTACACACAGTTGGAGTAGACGGGCTACATATAAAATCTCTCAAAGGGTAACATTTCTGTGGCAAGTACGCTATTGGTTAATTTGGCTATTGGTAGTGTTTCCAACCCATTAGACTGAAAAGAATTAACTGTACAAGACAAAAACTTCTTTAAGTCTCAGTTGATGCTTTTCTTCTGACCATTCACACCTTTCCCAAAACTATCACCAAAATCTTGATATAAACTGGGTCCTTCATCAGAAATATCAGAAGATGGGAAACCTTACAAATTTTTTTGATGAATATATCAGCCCATTTTTTCAGAATTTAGTTTTTTTGAGGGGAATAAAATGAATAACCTTTATAAAATCTATCCACTGTCACTAGTATGATGGTGTAATTCACTTAAAGAGGTAATGAAGTATATAAAAAATTCTTTCCATGACTGTTTTGATGATTCAATGGGATGTATTGAGCTTGATTTTTTTTCAACTGCAAATTTCACAAGCACCGATATAATCCTCTTTTACCTTCATCCAAAAAATCTTTTTACCAATTCTTGAGTTTTATTTACACCCTGATACTGACACATGACACAATTATGGGCCAAGTCCAATACCCAACTACAAAGCAAAGCAAGAATATAATGTTTCCCAGCAATGACCACCTTCTGGAATTTCAAATTGCACATTTAATCCAAAGGAAGAATATTTTCTGATTCAGTGGTTAATTTATTGGGATTATAATTTTAATATCGATAGGGCATATTTCTTGGCATTTTTCACCAAAGGATAAGAACCACCTAGCCTGCCTAGCATTTAAACATTTTACATTCATCCCATCTTGCCTGAAGAAGGGGCCTGAGTTGCCTCGAAAGCTTGCATATTGTAATCCTTTTAGTTAGCCAATAAAAATGTGTCATTTTGCTTGACTTTTCTCTACATTCATCCCATAAATCCAGTTTTTGTGATCCATATAGATTACAGAAAGAAATGTGACTCCTTCAATCTAATTATGCCATTCTTCCAGGGTTAATTTGATTCAGAGTCCTTGACATCATAATTTTGTTCAGCACTGGACCATATTTTAGGAAAATGCACACAAGAATGCACATTATTAGTACAGTGGTACCTCGGTATACGTCCTTAATCCGTTCCAGATCCTTTGACTTATACCAAACAGGACGTATACCAAACAAGTTTTTTCCATAAGAAATACAGGGAAAATGATTAATCCGTTCCCATGAAAAAAAATCCTATTGTTATTGGCATATTATACATTGATGGGGTTGTATAAAATAATTTAAACACTGCTTAATACTAAAATATATAAATACAAAAGCAATTAGATGAAATAAATGAAAATTTAACTTCACTTTACTTTTTAATAACGTCTTTTTTTCACAATCGTAGATACCGTTGTTCTCGGCATACGGTATGCAGCAGTCAAGTACCGGATACGTATGCCACCTTCATACTTTTCAACAATCAATTCAAATTTATGCAAAAAAACACAAAATCACGTGGAAATTCCCAAAGAGTTATAGTGCGAGTTGTTCACTGAATGCTAGCAACTGCCGTACTGACGCTAGTGGGCAGTCGTGGCTTAATCTTGAGAGAGGTAAACAAGGGTAGCGCGCTGTGTTTTAGCACGCGAGTAGTATTCCAAACAAAGGTCGTATACCAAGCAAAATTCTTCGCGTCCAAACAGAACGTATACCAAGTTGGACTTATTCCAAAGTGGACATTTACTGAGGTACCACTGTATCTGGAAACTTTTTTGACAAATTGCTCCTAAACTAAACACATCAACTTTAATGATGAATTGTAAGAATGTATGACGCTGTTAAAAATAATAGTTCTTTAATGGCACTATCATAGAGCCAATGCTTGACAAAGCACCATTTCATTCTGGGAAGGGTTCTTTGCATATGAAGTTGGCTCTTTGTGCTTTGAAAAACCTCCAAATATGTAAAAAAAAAATGAAATTTTAATGTGTGGTAGGCTACCTAGCAGGACACTAACAGAATATGAAAAGCTCGACTTGGCTTGTGTTACTGTACATATGCAGCAAGAGTCCTTGTGAAATCCTAGCCCATTGGTATTTCACAAGTCTGTTACTATCCATTTATGGTTATTTACTGAATGTAATATTTTACAAATCTACATGCATAAAGGCCCTTTCTGGAACCATCATGAGGATGGGTCTTTCGGGAGCTAAAAATGGGTCACCTATGGGGTTACTCTGAAGAACTGCTCTAGCATCTTAATACTTAAGATTTGCAGGATGCCTTCATTTTGGCACAGTTGTGAATAAAGTTTTTAATCGATCAAACACCTTTTGTTCTTTTATGGATCAAACAAACCTTTTTTTTTTCAAGAAGGGTTATAGGAGAAATCATTGTGCTAAATATTTTAGGAATCATATAAATCTTTGAACCTGTTTTATTTTCTGCAGCAGTTTTTCGATACAGTATATTATTTACTTTAGTTAGACCCTTAAATAAATTTCATATCCTGAAAAAAGTACCTTGTCTCTTTGGAATTAGTTTTTTTGCAGTTTAACAAATAGGGTTTTTTTTTCTAAATCTAGATACAACTTCTTTAGAATGCTTTATTTGTAGTTTTTTGTTTTTAGAGAAAAAAAGCAAAACAATATGTCGTCTATCTATACCAACAAATAAATACATAGCATATCTCTAAAGATATCATTAACAGAAGAATGGAGTGGTGCTGGGGAGTTTACTAAACCATAAGGCATAACTCAATATCCGTAGTGTTCGTGGGTAGTGTTATATATCGGTTTCTATTCATCACCCTCCTTGATACAAATTATAAGCACTTTGTAAATCTACTTTAGTGAAGATCTTAGAACCATTGACTGGATTCAATAGTGTAGAGATCAGAGGAAGGGGGTAATTGTTCTTAACTGTAGTAACTAATTTATGTGAATACAGCAATATAAAAAAATAAACAGCAGCAAATTGACAATTTTGTAGTTTTATAAATCGATTTTGTTAATTTCTCTTTTATGTATTTCCTCCATTATGTCATCAAGGTAAAAGGAACAAGAATTATCAAGGAACACAATGGGCAAGATTAAAGGGACCTGGAGACTGACCTGTCTCAGAATAACTAACCAGAAAGTCAGAGAAGCCTAACACCAAAACCAAAATGTCATGCTAAATTTGAACTTGAAAACATTAACAAGGTGTAAACCAACAAAACCTTTAGCATGCCTAGTGCCAGCCTTTACACTGCATGGCCCTTGATGTCAGGCATTGCATAACTCCAGGCATCATTCCATGGCAACGTGGTACAAACCACCAACAACAAGGCATAAATGGTAATGCCCATGTTCACTCATGATGGATTAAGAGAACTGCGTTCTGAGCTGTAGTCTAGAAGCAACACTATTTCATGGCAAATTTTAAATCTGTCAGGATTGTATGACAAACAATGGAAATGGCATGATCTGAGGACTGCTAGTGAAGATATGCAAAACTATATGCTGTCAAAATGATCAAGAATATTACATTTAATGTGTTTCAGCACCACTCTTTGAAAGCATTTCATTGCAATGGTTGTGAGTGCTGCAGTCTGTAGTCATTGAGAGGAGTCCACTTTTGTTTCTTTCTTTTTGTTTTATATTAGAAGCAGGTGGTAAGCATAGGTTCTCTTCATGAAGCATTAAAAATTCATGTGAAAACATCAGCTAATTGGACACACACACTTTTAAAATGTGTCCTGAAATTCCATCCAGACCAGATGCCATATGGATGTTGACTTTGAAAATTCTGCTTGTTTCAGTCACTGAAACAGTGAAGGATAAATCATACACTGCTGCAGGGAGGGACTTTATTTTTTATGATCACTATGTTCATAAAAATTATTAAGTTTAACTGGGAAAGAAAATGTGAATGTGATTGAATGAGGTTTTATCTCGTAATTCATAAGCATCTGTATGTCTTCCAAACATCTTGTAAAAGCCAAACATGCTGGACACTGTCAAAGAAAGAAAGAAAGAAATCTCATTGATCTTCAAAAGAAATATACAATTTACAGCAGCAGTCATACTGTATGTCATAGACCATTGTCACATTAATGCAAGGTGCCAGCTACAATTTAATATCCTTCAGAGAAAAAAAGACCTGAAAGAGTGTTAGTACTGAACATATAGAGTTTAATACTTTATTTTCCCAATGCTAAAATACCTAAAAAAAGTAATAATTTATTCCTGTTGTCTAAGCTTCTAAGTTGTAGATTCTCTAAATGTGATCATGTCTGAACTTTTGTATGTAATTTAAACTAGTTACTTTGCCTTGTTTGCTAGCAATAATTTAGAATTACAAGACTAATTAAGATTGATAGGTAACTTTATTAAAAAGTGTTGAATATCAAATGAAAAATGACAAACTAATCTCAATAATGGGAGTGGGGGATGGTTGACAAGGCAATTTCCCCGAAGACTACAAACTAATGACTTTTTCAAAGATTGTTGAAATACAATGACAGTCAGACTAGGCATATCAAGCTGCATGGCATTTATATTTTTGCTTCGCTGTAACACTATATGTGATTGATTGTAACAAGGCTGATTAGCACATTAGAGCAGGATTCACAGTGCAGATCCTTCTGAAGTAAGAACATTTGTTAGAAATTTAATACTCATTTTATTTAAAGCAACAGCACGACCTAGCTGCATATCACCTTTTTACCAGACACTAGATGTTCACTATTTCAGGCTTACCCACATAGATTGCTATTTTATCTGTATCATATTGACATAATGTAATTAAAATCAATCACCAGGTACCAATAAGTCACCTGTGGGTACAATTCAAAGGGAGGATGGGCAAGAGGTAAGGAAGACAGAAGATTTGGGATAAGGTAGTAATACTCACTGATCTTGGTGTCAGAGAGTGGTGCTGTGTTGCATATTGATTAGCACATACAAAGAAAATATGATTAAAAATAGGTCCATGCCTTGAAAATGTAATTTGCTCTTAGGACAAATGGTATAAAGAACTTTATATATATATAAACAACAACAACCTTTATTTATTTAGCTCATTTGCATACAAATAATGTAGCTCAAAGTAATTTATTAAAATAAGAGAACACTAATTAATACTGAATAAAAGTAAGGTCTTATGGTCAGAGAGGACAGAAAAAACAAAAAAAGCTCCAGATGGCTGGAGAAAAAATAAAATGTGCAGGGGTTCCAGGCCATGAGACCACCCAGCCCCCTCTTTGCATTCTACCTAACATAAATGATCAGTCCTCATAGTATTCAGCGTTCTCATGGAAGGACTTGATGATGACAGTCACGTGGACTTCTGGCCTTTAATCCATCAATGTAGGGACATCACGGTGCTTTGATTAGGTGGTGGTGGTGCAGATCGCAGATGCGCAGACATATACATATAAAGATATGTTTATATCTTTGTAGCTATAGATCCACAAAGAGAGAAAACGAGTCACGTGTCTTAAAATACTTTTTTTATTCCTAAGCTTTCAACAACCTGCCAGGTGTCATCATCAGAGAAGAATGATTAGACATACAGGAATTAAAGGCAATATATAGTTGGTGAAGAATGGAGATAGAGGGAGAAGTTGAAAGGGTGTTGGGGTGGATTAGTAAGGTGGGGTTCAGAATGTGTTGGTCATAAAGTCTTTTTTTATTATTTAGATGTTCATCTTTTTAAGCCTGCCTAAGCATGGGTTCAAGGCCCTGTGGTATATGTGAGATAAACATCTAAAAGACTCGCAACAAGTATACAGGAAAATCGCAATGCGGTCAGAAGGAAAGACTTACGATCTCTGATTTACACACATATAAGTTCCACTGCACACATATTTAACTGGGACACTGTGAAAGTAAAATTCAGGGCCAAGAATAAGAGTCCCAGAGACCTGGCTGATTTGTGGCTCTCTAATAGAAATGCCATTAAGCATACAAGCTTAAAAAGAAGAATATCTAAATAATAAAAAAAGACTTTATGGCTAACACCTTCCGAACCCCACCTTACTGATCCTCCCCCAACCCTCTTACAACCTTCCCCTCCATCCCCACCCTTCACCAGCTATATATTGCCTTTGATTCCTGCATGTCTAATCATTTTCCTCTGAAGATGACACCTGGCAGGTTGTCAAAAACTTTGGAATGAAAAACTATTTTAAGATAAATGACTCATTTTCTTTGTGGATCTCTAGCTACACATATGCAAACCGTATCAAAGACTTTCCATTCCATATATGTACTGTATGTACTGTATATATATATATAGTAAGAAACAAAATTAATTATAAGGTTTTGGGGAATCCACCCCGTATATTGTTAGTACTTCAACAGTCAAAAAAGGAGTAGTTATTTAAGACTGAGTCAGACATGACTAATTCGTTGAGTGGAGTCGTTGAGTTTTATAGAAGTCTGGCAGGAAGAGGTGGGACATGGGTGGAAGTGAGGTGAGCAGAAGGGCATGGTCTGGTGCCAGAGGTAGCTAGGGTTTTACTCATTCTTTCATTCTGGATGTCTACAGAATTGGGAGAAAAGGTGCACTTCATTAAGCTCTGACTCTGTAGCATTGTCCTCAGTTAAGCCCTCAGACTCCCTATGATACGCACGTGTGTGACTATATATACTAATAGCAAAATACCCATGCTTTGCAGAAGTAGTGTGTTAAAGATGTTATGAAAAAGAAAAGGAAAATTTAACAAATAACGTAACATGATTGTCAATGTAATTGTTTTCTGACTGTTATGAGTGTTGCTGTCATCAAGGATTTGATTATCATTATTTCTTTCAATCAGGTTCGTATTTGGAGAATGTGTTGTGTTGAAGTTACACTCCGTGTTTGTCAACCGTTGTAAAGATAACAGGTTTCATTCATCGAAGTGTTCACTACCCAAATCAGTACTCGTGAATTTAAGATGTTTAACAGGCATTCCCGGTATTAAGTTGTGGATTTGCCTGCGAATATTTAGCGGCAGCGTGTCTATGAACTTAATTTAAACTTAAGCTTTACACCTTACTTTCCTATTGATATGTCTACAAAGGTTTGTTCAGCTTCAGAGGGTTGTTCCTTTCTTATTGCATCAATAAACAGCTCGTCTTCCTCTTTATCTGAGACATCACACACTGCATGCACGGGTTTACCTTTCCCAGTCCTGCAAACTTTAGCGAAGTGGTTCAATTTACCACATTTTTTACACTGTCTTCCTTTAGCTGGACATTGACTTTTTCCACCGTGTGCTTTGTTTCCGCAGTAGCTGCACTTATGAATATGCTTGTATGTGTCACTCGCTTCATATTCTTTTGCTGCCTTCTCAATTGTGTAATGCATTTTTTGTTCAACGCTCTTTGGAGCTCTTGCTTGTTGTCTGCATACTGCGTTCACTGTCAGTGAGCCGCTCGGAGTACATGCATCGAAGGTTCTCAGCTGTGCTTGTGTTATCTTGTGCGATCGTATGATGTCCACGGCTTTATTTAATGTTAGCTCCGACCCGGCACTTAAATGTTTCTCTCGCACTTTCACTGAGTTTGTGCCAAACACTATTCTATCCCTGACCATCTCATCTTCATTTGCATAAGCACAGACTATCACCAGCAATTTTTACTCTGTTACAAAGTGATCAAAAGTCTTGTTTATACCCTGCATCTTCTCATTAAACTTGTATCTCGCGAATATCGTATTTGTCTTAGGCATGACAAACGCCTCAAAATGGTCAGAATAAGTTTTCAGTACCTTGGCTTCCTCCTGGGTGAGAGTCCATGTGTTAAAATTGTCTCTTCCTTTTTCCACAGTTCACTGGAACAGATAGCTGCATTTCTCACTCCCATCTTTGCCTTTTAGCGGGCCAGAAAACATCAGCTCCACATGCTGTCGGAACTTTTTCCATTCTCCCGGCAGGTTAAGAGAATCCTAGTCAATTCGTGGCGAGGGAACTCCAACAAAATCCATGACTGTCTTCTATTCTGAAACTATGTCTTGTTTTCACAAATTGTGAAAATGAAATGATGGCGAAACTTTCTTTTAAAGTATGCAGGGGAACTTTAATTATTACATCTCTTACATTCACGGCATCCGTGCTCTAAATTAACTTCCATAATAGTAAGCTTGAGGTTTTTCTGGTGCCCTCCTGATGACATAGGTGCCTAAACCATGCCTGATAATAATACATTTCAATGACATATAAATATTACAGTGATCACCTCGATAGACATTTCACCACTCAAATAGCTACTCGTGAATCTAAGATGTTTAACAGGCATTTCTGGTATTAACTTTTTGATTTGCCTGCGAATATTTAGCTGCAGCGTGTCTATTGGATTGCTGCTGATGGACGGCCTTATATGGGCAGGCACTCAATTACGTGGGAGGCGTGGGTATGGGGGACGCAATATAGGCAGGCAGCCAACTACGTGGGAGGCGTGGTGATGCGGGACACAACTCCGCCTCACATGGCGACCAAGCTACAGGCTATGGCCGTATATATGTATGTAAGTAGGATTCAGTTATGACCGTTACACGTAGAATTTCGAAATGAAATCTGCTCAACTTTTGTAAGTTAGCTGTAAGGAATAAGCCTGCCAAATTTCAGCCTTCTAACTACACGGGAGTGAGTGAGTGAGTGAGTGAGTGAGTGAGTGAGTGAGTGAGTCAGTCAGTCAGTCAGTCAGTCAGCCAGTCAGTGAGGGCTTTGCCTTTTATTAGTATATATATATATATATATATATATATATATATATATATATATATATATATATATAGTTACCACAAGAGGTTACCAGAGATCCCCAAGCCACAGTTCCAGCAATACACCACAAATTAAAACAATAAAATAAAGGATTTTTATTCTTCTCCCTAACACTTTCCACAATTCTCTCCTGATGTTACCAACATTTATACAATAAATCTATACTAATAAAAGGCAAAGCCCTCACTCACTCACTGACTCACTCACTGACTCATCACTAATTCTCCAACTTCCAGTGTAGGTAGAAGGCTGAAATTTGGCAGGCTTATTCCTTACAGCTTACTTACAAAAGTTGGGCAGGTTTCATTTCGAAATTCTACGCATAAGGGTCATAACTGGAAGCTATTTTTCCCCATATAATGTAATGGAGTCTTGAGTTGGAGATGGCCGCGGGGGGGGAGTTTCGTGTGACATCATCACGCCTCCTACGTAAGTACGTAGAGCACAAGGAAGAACTCCAAACAGCGATCAGCACAAAACGCCATTTCACAATTGAGAAGGCAGAAAAACATTATGAAGCAAATGATGCATACAAGCATATTCATAAGTACAGCTACTGCGGAAACAAAGCACGGCGTGAACCGTAAGTTTATATTAAATTAAGTTCATAGGCTACCACTAGCGTTTGTAATTTAGTGCCTGCCCATATAAGGCCGTCCATCAGCGGCAATCCAATACAAACACTGCCGGTAAATATTCACGTGTGAAGGACTGTGCTTATGCAGAGGAAGATGAGATGGTCAGGGTGGTGTTTGGCACAAACTCATTGAAACTGCGAGAGAAAGTTTTAAGTGCCGGGTCTTAGCTGACATTACGAGATGGCACCAGTACAGCTGGGAACTTTCGATGCAAGAACACCAAGCGGCTCACGTGAACTGGCGCAGTGCACAGACAAAAAGCAACAGTTCCAAAGAGTGCTGAACAAAACCGAATTACACAATTGAGAAGGCAGCAAAAAATATGAAGCGCCTTATACATAGAATCATATTCATAAGTGCAGCTACTGCGAAACAAAGCACACGGTGGAAAAAGTGAATGTCCTGCTAAAGGAAGACAGTGTAAAAAAACCCGTGCATGCAGTTTGTCACATCACAGATAAAAGGAAGACGAGCTGTTTATTGATGCAGTAAGGAACTAATCGATGAATGAAACCTCTTATCTTTACAGCGATTGACAAACACGGAATGTAACTTGAACACATCCTACAAATACGAGCCTGATTGAAAGAAATAATGATAATCAAATCCTTGATGACAGCAACATTCAATAACACTCACAAAACAATTACTGTATATTGACAATCATGTTACGTTATTTTTAAAATGTTCCCTTTTCTTTTCATAACTTCTACTTCTCCACTGCGATACACGGTATATATATAAATGTATATATATACCCGATCTACAATACATACTTTAGCATAGACAAGCCACACGCTGTGGCTAATTGTAGAGTCTTAGCCTCTAGCGCCGAGGTTCGATTCCGAGAGGGATGTACTGACTATGTACGCTACTACCGATTCATTTTACCTTAGCATCTCCTTGGTTTGGGGCGTATGAAAAATATTAGGTTAACGCAGAATCATGTTACGTTATTTTTAAAATTTTCCCTTTCTTAGCACAAGCACAGCTGAGAAGCTTCGATGCATGTACTCCATAGCGCGTTAAAAATAACGCATTTAATCACACTTTCAATTCCAAGCAAGCGGGAACTTTTGTCAATGCATGATTTCCTGGTACATCCATTACACTGATGCACACATCACAGCTACAAAAATGTTAGAGTCGGAATAAAGCGTTCCTACGACTGATCATTTCGACTTCCGAGCGAAGCCTTGATAAAAGCATGGTTTTGTGCACACTGAAAAGCAAGCAAAATTAGATGCATTACAGAAAGCGGACTTTGTGGCTCTTACTGGGGATCATTGGACTTCCGTGACCGTTAGTAATTCTAAATACATCTAATTACAAAATGTTCAATGATCACACTGTTTTAGCCTAATGTACAAAATAATTTTGGCTAATGTTACTCAGAGTTTAAAGAGTAAGCTGGTCAAATTACCTTTTATGTTTCTGACTTATTTTTTAAGAAGAAAAACTGCACTTTATGGTGAAATTTTGGTTATTATTATTTAAAGACAATACTATTCTGAAAATGTACTTAAAGTACTTAAACTACCACTTTATTTTTAAGTCTGCCCAATTTTAACCAGGGATGATATTTTTGTTTCTGTTTTGAATTCAAATGCAGTTTAAAGGCTTTTTTTTTTTCAGAAATTAAAACAGCTTCAGTTTACAATATTCATGTCCATGTCTATTATTTGATTCTGTAAGCCCACTAAAACCGTTTTAAAAAAAAAAAAAACATTTGCGATTTGGGGCAAATTTACGTGTCGATTACATACGATTAATCAAGATTAATTCTTACACAGCCTCTAATTAATTGGATTAATTTTTTTAATCGAGTCCCACCCCTAATATATATATATATGTAGATTTGTATATATATATGTGTATATACAGTATATATGTAGATATGTATATGTTGTATATACAGTATGTATATATATGTGTGTGTATATATACAGTATGTGTATATATATGTATATGTATATATATGTATGTGTGTATATGTTACATTAACAATCATCTTACGTTATTTTTAAAATGTTTGCTTTTCTTTTTCATAACTTCTTTAACACACTACTTCTCCGCTGCGAAGCGCGGGTATTCTGCTAGTGAAGAATAAACTAACAATTCTCTCTCTTTTTTCATATCTGCTTCACCCGCTGACTCCCAATTCTGATTTGTCCATGTGTGGCAGTGGGCTTCCCTTCCTCATATTTCCACTTTGTCTGTTGCTGTGCAATCCTATTTTGAATAGTGAGATTTTTACATTTTATATGTGGCCATTTTCTTTTTCCTTCTTATGCTTTTACTCTGTTTATGACTTTCTTGTAGTGCTTATAATTTGTTCTTTTCTGTTTAATTATTTCATTCTTAATAGCTTTGTTAAATAATTTGGGCATAGAAATGAGAACGGTACTAACATAAATTGAATAAATGCAGTGATTATCATTTAGATAAAAAGTCAAATTAATTAAAAAGTATTCTTGAAAATACTTATGAGAAAATATCTTTTTAAATCTGAGATGCAAATGGAACATTTTGGACCTTGAAATCATTTAATAGCACATATTACGTAATAGTTTTATATTTTCCTAGTAAAAATTGTTGTAGCATTCATACTTTCAGTAAGTAGAAATAAAAAAAAACCTGCTGCTTTTTTTTTAAGAAAGGAAATGTCATAGCAATTATTCACTTTAGGACCGGCATCCTCCCCCACCATCGAAGCCTACTCACCACCAGGTGGTGATCAGTTGACAGCTCCACCCCTCTCTTCACCTGAGTGTCCAAGACATGTGGCCACAAGTCCGACGACACGACCACAAAGTCAATCATCGAACTGAGGCCTAGGGTGTCCTGGTGCCAAGTGCACATATGAACACCCCTATGCTTGAACATTGTGTTCATTATGGACAATCCATGACGAGAACAATATCAAATCACCGCTTGGGGGGGTGTGGGGGTGGGGGGGCATTCCTCCCAATCACACCCTTCCAGGTCTCACTGTCATTGCTCGCGTGAGCATTGAAGTCACCCCCTCCAGGGACTCCAAAAAGAGTGGGTACTCCAAACTGCCGTTCTGCGCATACGCACAAACAACAGTTAGGACCTATCCCACTACCGGAAGGTGGAGGGAGGCTACTCTCTCAACCACCGGGGTAATCCCAATGAACAAGCTCCAAGTTGGGGGGTAATAAGTATTCCCACACCCGCTCGGCGTCTCTAACTGGGAGCAACTCCAGAGTGGTAGAGACTCCAGCCCCTCTAAAAGAGATTGGTTCCAGAGTCCAAGCTGTGCGTCGAGGTGAGCCTGACTATATCTAGCCTGACTATATCACACTCGGGTGAAGAGAGAGGTGGAGCTGTCAACTGATCACCACCTAGTGGTGAGTAGGCTTTGATGGTGGGGGAGGATGCCGGTCAGGCCTGGTAGGCACAAATGTGTTGTGAGGGTCTGCTGGGAACGTCTGGCAGAGTTCCCTGTCAGAAGTAGCTTCAACTCACACCTCCAGCAGAACTTCGACCATGTCCCGATGGAATCCCCGAACCTTTTGGTGGACACCGGCGGTAAGAAATGCCATCAAGCTGAAGAAGGAGTCCTACTGGACCCTTTTGTCCTGTGGGACTCTGGAGGCAGCTGATAGGTACCAGCAGGCCAAGCGGAATGCATCTTCGGTGGTTGCTGAGGCAAAAACTCGGGTGTGGGTGGAGTTTGGGGAGGCCATGGACAACGACATTCGGCATTCGACATTTGGCAGACAAGGGTGGTGGTCCCCCTCTTTAAGAAAGGGGATCGGAGGGTGTGTTCCAAATACAGAGGGATCACACTCCTCAGCCTCCCTGGAAAAGTCTATTCGGGGGTTCTGGAGAGGAGGGTCCGTCGGATAGTCGGATAAGCGGAAGAGGATGGATGGATGGATTATTCACTTTATTTAATATACATTTTATATTATGAGGGCAGTATGGTGACAGAGTGTCTAAAGCTGCATTATTTTAACCCCAGGTCAGTTACTAACCAGAGAACTGTCTGTGGGACATTTGTCTGATCTCCTTCAGGCTATGTGTTTTTTGGGTTCTCCAGTTTCCTCTCACTTTCCCTATCTATATATATAATTCACTATGGCAAGACAACCATGAAAAGCACGCCAGAAGGGGCGTGGATTCACTAAGCCGCCGACAAGTGAGACACCTATGGCGCACATAGGAAGGAGCCACACCCACCAACTCCAAGATCATTGGATACGACGACAACTCGCAGGGCCACGCCCACCAACTCAGACGCGACGACACAGAAAAAATGGCGTCATTTATGTTCGTCTGTCGTAGAGGCCACATGCAGTGCAGGTCAGGTTAATGTCATGTACCTCCGAGCTACGTTGACTGTTCATAGAGGCATGTTTCTCGCGGAGGTGAATCGCCATATGCAGCGTGTGAAACAGTTTGCGAGGGGTATCCCATAGGATCCTTAAAACAATCCTTTAAAACTGAGGTTAAAGCACAATGAAGGAATCAGTCTTTAAAAACCAATAAGCCCTGTGCCTCTGTTTCATTACCGTCTCACCTGCTTCACCAATGCAGGCCCTGCAACAGTCGAGACGCTCTGTCAGCAGCTGACCTTCTCTGTGCCTGACCGGTTCACACAGAGGCAGCGCAAGAGAAAGCCACGCCAGAGACAGACAGAGGCACACACACAGGCATCTGGTGGGCGGCTCTCCCTGAGTTTCTCTTGCGAGCGGACACATAACCAGGCGGTGTGTATGCTTCGAGAACGAGGCTGGACGTGGCTTGCAATCGGGCACATGAGCAGGCAATGTGTATGCTTCGAGTGCGAGGGTGGACGCGACAGGACCATCTAGGAAAAATCATGTCGCGGATGTGATTCGCTGTATGCAGTATGTAAAATAGTTTGTTTGTCGCAGATGTGAATCGTTGTATGCGGCGTGTAGAACAGTTTGCAAGGGGTGTCCCTGTGTCTTTCCAGAAGTGTTCAACCATCAATAAATAATTATGCGGCGTTTGTTATGCCGCGGTTCACTATTGTGTTGTATTTTGCTCTCTCCAGAGTTCCATCTTTTCATTCACTTACTGTTGTATTCTCACACTAACCTGTTTTAGACAACCATGTCTTTCCAGAGGTGTTTACCATTCAATAAATAATTATGCATGAGATTGAGCGTGTGTCTAGACGTGGGTAAGCTGTTGAACCCCATTCAGGCTGCAAACTGTGGAATTGCCACTAAGTGCGACTCATACGCTCCCACTGTTTTCGTCCCTACCCTTTGTACACACCCCCCTCCCACACGTTGACTGTTAATAGAGGCATGTTTCTCACGGAGGTGAATCACCATATGCAGTGTGTAAAACTGTTTGCGAGGGGGTATCCCATGGGATCATTAAAACATTCCTTTACAACTGAGGTTAAAACACAATGAAGTGAGCAGTCTTTAAAAAACGAGTTTTTGGTTTCGACGCATGACCGCGTGCAGCATAGCAAAGTGTTGTACACGCTACATGCAGCAATTCGCATCCGCGACAAACATGCGTCTTCTTAGATGCTCCTGCAATTTGTACACACCCCACTCCCACCTCACTACGCCACACGGACGATTGTGTGTTGGTTCGTTCCGTGCATTGTTACAATGTTGCTTTTCGTGCTGATTTATTACATTACCGATTTTGCAAATGTTAAATTTTCTCCCTGTGCTTGAAAATGATTAAAAAACCGGCCTGATTATGCGGCGTATGGTACGCCGCGGGTTGGCTAGTACAGTATATTCACGTTAGGTTGATTTGTGACTCTAAGTTGGTCCATTATAATGGTGTGTGGGTAGGCTTATGGAGGATTACTTGAGTGGAGACCAGCAATTCATGCATGTCTTCTGCCTTGTACCCAGTATTTCTGAGATTGGCTCCAGCTTAATATGACCCTATCTAACAATGAGCTGGTCCAGAAAGTGAAATAAATTTCGCAAAGAAACAGCTTTCTGGTCTACTATTTATATTCAATGCACATATTCCTTTCTATATACTGTATATTTTTTACATTCTCCTCAAAAACACTCTTCATGACAACAAAATGTCCAATATTACAATGCATCCGGAAAGTATTCACAGCGCATCACTTTTTTCCACATTTTGTTATGTTACAGCCTTATTCCAAAATGGGTTAAATTCATTTTTTTTCTCAGAATTCTACACACAAAACCCCATAATGACAACGTGAAAAAAGTTTACTTGTGAGTGTGAGTGTTCCACAAAAATAAAATAATTGTATTGTGTTCTCTAGACATAACCTTGCACCTTCTCATTATTATAAAATGTACTTTTGATACTTGAGTACTTTTAAAAACAGATACTTTTTTACTTTTACTCAAGTATTTTTAACTGAAATACTTTTTACTTAGATGAAAGTAAAAAAATGGTTAAAGTACTTCTACCTTTACTCAACTCTGCATATAAGCCAGAACTCATTTCATAGAATGGCTTAGAAAGAACTTTTTAAAATAATCCAAATAGAGACAGAAGCAGATACTAGAGAGCTATATAGTATAAATACATCAAGTATTAGAATATTTTTTTGTACATTGGAAAACTATTTGAATAGGATAATAAAAGGAGTAGCTACCACATCCTGTTTTCTGTCACAATATAAAATAAGGCAGGAAAGAAAATTGAAACACATATTTTAAAATGCCAGACTGAAAATGTAGCAGTTCAATTAGACTGCAGCAGAAGCAAAGCCCACATGCTTTTTTAAGACCTCGCTTATCTGCTACAAAAATGCTGGCAAAGAAGGATCAGGTAATGGATCATAATCAAAAAATACCAAAACAGGGTTGTTTACTGGGCATTCGAAATAACCCAATGCCAAAGCCAGAACACTAACCAGAGTGTTTGAAGAAAGAGACGCATTAAATAACTTGCCAGGTCTCTGTTCAAAATAAGATAAATAAATAAACTGTTAACTTGTATGTGAATATACACCTATTGCTGACTTAAAAACCATTATACTGGTGATTTCATGCAGCGCAACCTCTAGGACTTCATCCTCGTCAATCACATAAGAAGTCATGGCAACAAAAACCCAATACAGCAACGCCAAGGCAAAACAAAACAGTGTGACAGAAGAACAAAAACATAAAGATAATAATTATTTAAACTTCCTGAAACATGACGTCCTGCTGCTGCTTCTGCCACTAAATTTTATATCTGAGTGGCATCCCGTGGGAATAATCAAGGCAGTCCTTGATCGTAGTATAGTTCGTATGGATGTATATGGGGAAGAATTTATAGACAAAATTTGTTATGATTTCAGTGAAAAAAAATAAAAAAATTAGGCTTGTATACTCCAAATAGGCCACATAACTTAAAAAGTCCTGAAACTTTAATACTGTTCTGGGCCTACACTCACAATAGGCCCAGGGCTATAAATCTCAATTGGAAACAGTTAAAAACTTCTTGCTCAGTGAAACAAAAACAGGAATTTTGATAATAAAATTTATTAAACAAGAATTTGAAAAAATTTCCAAAATAAACAAGTCAATAATGGAAAATCAAAAGTGAAAACTAAAAACCAATCAAAACTTTCAAAAATTTGAAAAAACTAGATGGAATTATCAAAAGAGCAGTAAGTCAATCAACACACAAACAAAAGTTAATGCCTCAGCCATTGTTAGAGACATCTCAGGTATCAGGTATATATATGGCTAGCCACCATAAATGTAGTGTTGTGGGGATTTGCCCCATAGGCTGAATATATATAACACAAGACCAATAACAAAATACAGTAAGTATCAAATTAACCGTGCTTAACAATAAAACAATAATTCACTGTTCTTTGATCAACTTACAGCATCTCTTTGTATCCCTTTAGGCATATCTTTTTTGTTTGGTTTTTCAATTCTCAAAACACATTTTCTTTTACTTTTAGAATCTTTATTCTCTTTGTACTGCCTCTCAGAAATATTTAGAGTATTGATTTTCTGAAATCTATATAAATAAAATCCCAAGCACCTTGGATGTCTGTTTGTTAATCCTGCAGCTGAACCAATTTTCACAAAATTGTGCATGTGCTTTGTCGGTCAGAAGTGTTATAATGGGAGAGGAAGCCCAAAAATCAGCACCAACACACAGACCAGAAAGGACAGAGTCAGTTGTCTTCATTGGGCAACTTCCTGGAGCTGCGGGTACGAAAAGAGACAAGAGAGTCAGTGATCACACCCCCTCATGTTCCAGGGTGGTAAGGTTTATCTCTAACAAGCCCGGAAAATGACACGAATCTGTGACAAGAGAAAAAGTGAAAGAGTACATAAAAACCAAGTTTAAAGCAACAAAGGAAGATCCCAGCGGTACAAAAGCTACATTTTTCAGAAACAGAGAGAAAAAAGTCAAAAACAAGGTGTAAAACAGACAATGCTAGCTAAGCCACTCCTTGTTACATTGGTGGGAAGCACTATAATCCTGAAACAGAGCATCCCTTCATCTTTTTCCAGTGTCATCTTAATCCAGTTTGGGGTCATCAGGTGAAAAAGAGCAGTGCTGATAATGAAAGGAAAACAGAGGCATTACTGTGATTTATCAGAAACATTCATCCACTGCTCAGATCAAAATAACTGGCAGAGAAGCGGAGGCCTTGGTCATGGAAAATTAGTTTTTCAACATGCAACATTACAAATGCATCCATAAGAAACAAGTCAGATTCTTTTGGACTTGCAGAACCTAAACAATATGGGGTTTAGCAAACTATATAGACAAATGTGCTTCAATTTAGGTTCGGGGTGCAGAGGCCTATTTTAGGTGATGTGGGACACAAACCTGGGCAGGTCACTGATTATTCACAGGGCATAAACACAAACATTAGTCACTCACACTGGCACCAGTTTACATTTACCAATTAACCTAACATGCAAGACTCTGGAGTGTGTGGGAGGAAAAGCCAAGCAGACACGGGTAGATCATGTAGACTCCATACAGGCAACAAGCAGAGATGGGATATCCACCCAAGGCACTAGTTAGCTCAGGAGATAAGAGGTGTTTGGGTTCTCACTTTTATGCCTGCTGCTTCATATCCCCCTCTTAAAATAATACCCTCTAAGAAAGTGAAGGCTTAGTTAAAACCATCTGAAGTAACCTCTTGAAAGGGAAGGATGGCAGTATTTTGTTTCTGTAGTGTTTAACCAGCAATATGCAGCAAGTGTGTAATGAATCAGAATACTCAGCAGATATGGCAAAGTCTTCTGCTTCCAGTACTTAAAGGTTGGGTATTTCAATAATCTACCAGCTTCATTAATGTACAATTTAATAAATCTGGCAAAGAAATTACTATTTTTTTAGAAAGTGCTAATAGACAATTACATAAGAATTTTTGTACAAACAGAATAGCAGATTTGGGTAATTAGTTCTTATTATTCAGATGTCAAGAATTGCTGTTGGCCAGACCCATGGTATCATGCATGTGCACCACATCTCTGTTTCAGACAAACATTACCTTTCATTAAACAAATAGCAATGGACCTTGTTGGACTTTTAGTAACATCACTGTTAGGCTCTCAATATACATTTTCAATACTTGAATACACAATGTGATATCGTAAAGTAATTCCTCTCCAATCACCTTTTCACTGAGATGCTTGGATTGTTTTTTTGTCTTCATTGTGTAGGCAAGGCCACCATACTGACTCACACAAGCTGGACCTTCCCAATAAGGTGCATTTATACTACAATCAACTGAAACATCCTGACGACAGACAGATGATCTCCGCTGATCTAATGATATCACCTCTAAAAATAATTGGCCGCACCAGTGATGATTTAGATGTGTCATATTCAACACTAAAGCAATCCATTATTTTGTATTTTATGTTTGTAGTTCATTTAGATCACTTTGCAGAGATTTGTTAAAACTTTGACATTCAAGAGTTTTTTCTGTTGATCAGTGTCAAAAAAGCCAAATTAAATCCATTGTCATTCAATGTTGCATTACATATCCAAAGGGGTGAATACTTTTTCACCGGCTTCAAGATTCAAGATTCAATGCTCTTTATGTTTGGATGATGCCATTACTGCACCATGACAGACATATACACTGAACACTGCTACTCTATATATGTTTTTGAGAGAAGTTTTTGGGCATAGTTGTGAATTCTATAATGCAGTATTCTGTTTTTTTTGCATCAAGGGAAAAGTATTGTATATGATATTTACATAATACTGATATCATTAAATCTTCATCGACACAAAGCTTCTATAGCGTCTTGATAGAGATAGGCAACTTTGAGTATGGAATGGTAGAAAAGCTGGAATTTTCCATTTCCATTAATTTTTTAATGTACAGTAAGGTTAGTCCCAACACTTAATTCTACATTGTGGTCAATAGGGGTGCCACAGAGCCCCAAACCCCACACACAAAATGCACAGACAAGTCCCAGACATAAAAGGTAGAGATTTATTTCAAAACAATACTTTCATATGATAATTATAAATACTCTCCTCTTCTCTTTTCTGCACCGCACTGCTATTCCTCCAAGGCGGGTGTTGTGTATCTGCTCTCCTGGCACAAGGCAGTGTGGTCCTTTTTGTTGCAGACTGTGAAGTAGTGTCCCACAAAGTAGTGTTCTCTATTTCTTTCGGTGCCCCCTAGTGACACCCATGGGACCCAACAGGGCAAATCCAAAGAACTACAAGTCCCATGATTGTTTGTGGATATTGGCAGGGTACTGTAGCCCAGGGACACTGCCACCTAGTGTGGGGGGAAAGACAATGACCTACTGTAAATATATTGCCATCTCCTACCATTCCATGATAGTGGCATCCCAGCAGGTAAGAATCCCAAATCAACTCCCAGCATGCTGTCCCTCACAACATCTTATTTAATAAATGATTTCTCAATCTTTCTACAGTCATAAAAATTTCAATTTGAGATGGCTTCAGTTTTTTGACATTTAGAATGAAGCTAATTGTGGGCTCTATAGAGTATTCATATTTAAGTGTTCAGTTTGAAAATTTGTTTTTTAAATAATTGCATCATTCATTCATTTGCTGCATTAGCTTGAGCTCATACATTGAAGTATATTTATGAATGTAAGAAGTGTCAACCCAGCTTCTTACAATTGTGATCAATGAGGCAACTAAAGAATTACAAAACAAAGGCCTTACAACTTATCTAATATGTCTAGTCAGAATCACCAGAGGTTCCAGTTACAGTTTTAGAGGTATTTTTATGAGAATAAAACAAACTTGGGAATATATACATTTTCTCACAAATTCTTCACACTGCATTTGTCCAAGAGAAGGAAGAATACCCTCATCCTTCTTCAAAAAGACTGATATGAGTGGGGTCTTGTTGTAAACAACAGCTTAAAAAAACAGCTATTAACATAGTGCAATTAAATCATTTAACAATCTTAAAGATCATTTAAAAGAAAAATACCAATAGAAGCTGTTTGGTTTTTTTTTTTTTTTTGCCCACTTCTTCCAGGTTAACTATAAAAAAAACAACTTTTCCCAAGAACTCAATGGCAGATGATGGTTAGAAACTAATCCCCATTAATAACACAAATGCTATCCTCACATAAAAAGCAGGCTTTTGCCAAATGCATCTAAGTTTTCCAGAGGCAGGAACAATTTTTTACTTTAGAAAATAAGTTTAAACTCTCTGCGGCAAACAGTTTCCTCAGTAGCCTATTATTTTACATTTTCCACATGACTGCTACCAATCACTTGTTAGCCAAAGGCTTGCAGTAGTGTTTCCTCTCTGTGACTCTCCAGCTCTGCTTGTGCAACTTCAGCCTAATACAGATCCATTATCAATGTATTGTTACTCATACAGATAAGGTTATGTATGGATAAAATACTACATGTGACAATTTTTACTTTAGAAATACATATTTTACCTTTAAGTTCACTTGGTTATTACATTTGTGAGCTTCTAAGTGCATATTCATGAAATCAGCAGTAAATTAACAGTGAAGCAAATAACTTGACAATAGAGTTGTACCTGGCTTTGTACCATGTGAACATTCTTGCATTCATCATAGCGTTTTAATACTTGTTTAGAAGGATATTTTAAAATATTACATGAAGAATAACATTAACAATTGACAGTGGATCTTTCAGTCTACAAAAACTTGCCTTAACTGCCTGGCTGAAAAGTTGTTGTTTTTTTTTTAATAAGAAAGTGTGTCCAGATTGGCATCTTCATTCAGGAGTGGCACTTAGGAATCTGCTCCATTTCACAAAACATTTTGTATATATTCTTAGAAATATAAAGTATACAATAATAGCAACTTCTGACAAACAAAAATGGAACCAAGAACAACTAAATGGCAAGTTTCTTTAACTACAAGATAACTCTCACAGATAATATACTGTTTGGCTCATCCTGGTGTCTGGTTATGCCAGATGTTTCTCCTTATATTTGGCCCTCTAGACTCAAACAACCTTAATTTTTAGTCAATGTTTGGACCCTATATTATGCTGGAAATGACATTCTTATAATAAAGAGTAAACAAATAGGTATCTTCAGTAAAAACCTTAAGAAGAACTTGAAGTTGTGCATACCACATCAACCCACCCTAGGAGTTCACCCCCAGTGGTATACAAGAAGTAACAGTAAATCCTTTTCACAAACTGTCTAAAGAATTGTAATCCAGGCATGCAGTGTGTTATTTTACCAGTATGCTATTTAGAGGTTGCTGATCATGATTATGATAATATTTTGATATTTGATTCTTTTCCAGTGATCCTAGACATCTAAGAGCTACTACCAGAAGGTTAAAAATGACAAATTTTAAATATAGCCATGTAGTGATTGCAAAGATTCACATCATCTGAAGATGGTGATTTGTATATTTTGCTACAAGGACCCCAGGAACACACCCAGCCTTCACCAGGCAGGTACACACTCTCTTGCAGAGACACTGATGAAGAGGCTCAATGAATTGATAAATAATAAAGATAATAAAGTATACATTAAGCAAATAATAAAGAAAAAAACCACAATTATTAAACAAAACTAGACAATGCGCATGCAAAAAGCCCACCCTAGTTCCTGTGACAGCGCTAAAAATGCAAAACACCAAACAAATGAAACCTAATGATATACTATGCATTAGATGATAAACAATCAACACAGTCCAAAACACAGTCCAGCAGATGTGGATGTTGGAGAGAATAAACTGAGATGCCAAGTGAAGAGTTTCTTGAATGTTGTGAAAGTTTTGTCCTATCATGTTCCAGTCATTGTGTGAAGATCTGTAGCAGTTTGGATTGCTCCCCAGATGATGACGTTTACCAACTCAGACAAAATCGCACAAACAAGCAGGCTCAAGACAAGCAATTAAATCCAGATCCAAGGGTGATGGTGGGGTGAGAAGCATCGAAACAAATATACACAGATGATTACGATTCTTTCTGTGTCTCTTTGGCTCCTTTTTAAAAAGACCGCTTAATTATAATTTTTCCCAGCATTCCCTGAGCCCTCTGAATGTGGCCAATGGTGTAATGATAATGCTGCTGGGAGTGGTTGGCAATTTAAGTAGCGCTGTTACAAGCATGTCGGCCACCGTTGAAAACTATTTCAAGGTCAGTGATAATGAATATAATGTTATTTTTAAATTTTTCTATTACAATCAAGAATATTTAGACTTTAAACATTTAAAATGAAGCACACAATTTTATGTTTCAAATATTTAACACAACTATTTTTATCTTGTTCTTCTACCTCATGAAGTAAATCATTACATTTTTTAGGAACACTCTGATTTAGGGTGGCTTTTGTTAATTCTGACTTTTTTTTCTAATAATTTTCTTGGAATGTTAGTCTACAGCCAATGTTAGTCTTTATAATTGTTCTTAACTATACAATGTGATGCCGATACTGACTGGATAGACTGTAGTAACAGCATCATTGACCATTACATTTTCCTGCCACATGGCATGTTAAAGTGTGATCATAAAATTAGTAGCTGCCAAGCTTAGAATATTGTTATATGACTTATAGTAAATTTGTACTTGGCCATAAAACAATTGCATGGAAGGTTAATGATGCAGGCAGTGAATGAAGAAGTAGAAACTTAATTATGAAAATGAAAAGAACCAAAAAATGAAAAGTAAGACTATCAAATTATTAAGAATCTCATCATGTACACGCAAAATATCATAAAGTATGCAAAACAGGTAGAGATATAAAATATAGCTGCAAGAAGGAATAATACATAGATATGATTTCAGTCCATTTCATTGCTATTTTGCTTACAGAGTCTGAATGCCTAATTGAACTAGGAGTATAGATAAACATAGGATATATGTTTCTGATTAAAAAGAAATTTTAAGGGAAACTATCAGCTGTGTTGGTGTAAAAGGAGCCCATAAAAGACAAGATTGAACAATATGATGGAATAAATGAGAATATGAATGTCACACCCAGTACCACATATACTGGGCAGTACAGAAGCATCACAGGGATTAAAACTTCCCCTTACTCTTTGCCTATAATTTACACTTTTATCATCAAGCTATAACTGAAAATAAAATGAGATTAGAAAAATGCATCAGGATAGAATAACTAGTTCCACAGCAGTGCCATTTTTTCTCTCTTTATAACCTCTTAAATTAACTGATTCAATATCTGATGAGAATCATCTCAAACATCCTTATACTGTAAATCTTGCATTGGGTAAATTCTGCACTAATATGTCATGGACGTTGTTTAAAGCAGGTGTGTGAAATAGTAAAATGACACAATTTATAGATGACATGGAACAAGAGTCTTTACTTTCACTGCTGGATATGCTACTAATGAGCTGCTTTCTGCCCATGTCATATCATTCCTTTGACAGGTCTTCTTTTAAGAAAGTAATTTTACCTTTTATGAAAGGATTGTAAATATGGTTAATTTACATGATCAGTTCATCTAATAAGTTTATGGGCTTCAGTTATACTGTAGGTGTTGTAAACATGGCATGAGGGTCCAGCAGTTGCTAGATTGCTATAGACAGATTTAAAGGCATGAATGTTAATAATGCTTGGATCTGTACAGTGACAAGATGTCTGGAGTCACAACATGACTTGCATATAAATCAAGCTCACAAGAGTCTGGCATCTACAGTACATCATGCCAAACTCACAAACCACATTATAAAATTTTACAAAGCAGGTGTCATTTTATCATGTTGCTGGATGAACAACTACAGTACATACCATAGTAAAGTTAACTTTTGCACTGATGGGCTGAGATGCACATTTCAGAGCAGCACAAGGAAGCAAATGCTTTACAGTTTTGTTTAGTTTTCTATTTCTGCCAGGTCAGGCATCTTATTGGGAAAAAGCTTCCAATGAAAGTGATCTGATTTCCCATGTGCTCTGTAAGATTCTATTCACTTTTGTAGCAAAGGTGCCACATCAGGACTGTGCTCTTTATTTGATTTGTTCTGGGCATTTTGCCACTGCGCTAATGATTTCTTGCAGTCACACTTGTTTGATTTCGTCTTATATATTGTGAAATGCCCTTGTTCAGGAATTTGTTGCAGCATCTGGTCTTTCAAGTTCTTACTTCTTCTGTTTAAAATTTTGATACAGTATTAATTTTAAAATTATGTTGTTAATTATCCAATGAAATAAAATAAACCTAATACAAATAAGAGGGCATAACATTTGTCAATACTTCTGAATTCTGGTTTTCTATCCCAGTCTGGGAGCACTCTGTGTGGGGTTTTGTCATATCCTCTTAATTTCTCATGGACTTTTCTTTGGGACCTTTAGTTTCCCTTTCCATGACCCAAAGATGTCGTTGTTAGGCTGATTGCAGTCTCTGAACTGGCTTCACATAAGGGGTTGAGGGACTGTGCATGCGCCATGACCAGTGTTGACTTCTGCCTTGAGCCAGATGTTGTCCGAATAGACAGCAGCTCTCTGAAAACTTAACCTAGATTAATCTGAATAGAAGTAATTACGTTTAGAAATTATTATATATACTATTATATATACTCATTATTATATATGTTTTTTCTCTCAATGCAATTATAAGAATTGCTCTTACACACCCACCATAATGTATTTAGTTAAGACTTCACAATTTCAAATGTACATAACTTAATTCTAATAGCCAGAATTGGTGATTTTGCTCACTAAAGCCAAATAAGATAAAAAATTTACCCAAACAAATAAATCTAGTAATATATGTACTGGTAATACTGGCTAAAATATAGTTCAAATGACACCTTCCGAAGTTATAATCATGTTTTTGAATTCCTCTAAGCAACGTCTCAAGGACTGAAAATGAAACTGCTGCTTTTAAAGAGATGTTATGCAACTAATAAATACATAAGCAAAAGGTTTGCAGCACTGCCTTATTGCTAGTAACTGTTTCTATACAATTTAAATAATAGCAGCTTTCACTCTACCTTTAAAGTTTTATTATTTAGGATCATGACAAAGCGCTCCTTGGAAATACATTTCTTTGTTAAATTTTGCAATCTCATTTAAAGCAAAATTTTATTTTGTGCACAGACTTTCAAAACTGAACAATATTCTAAAGTATTTTACAAGTATTGAGAAATGTAATTGTTTGTTGTTATATTATTTAAAGGTTGTCACACACGTGCAATTAGGAGGGAGCTGAGTGGACCAAGTGGAGGTAATTACCCGCCATGCCAGGGGGTGGAGAGGTGCACTAAACCTATTTCTGTTATGTCTGCAGGCCAAATACGGGAAGCCTGCCTGATTTAACATCATTTCTGGTTCCAGTGCTACGACGTTACTTCCGGTTCCGATACCACGACAGACATCACTTTCACTTACGGCGCCAGATGACATCACTTCTGGTTCCGGTGCAACATGACATCACTTCTGGGCTTTGCCTTTAAATCCGCCATCTTTTCCTCAGTCAAATCAATTCAGTCTGGAACTCGACCTATTCACATCAGTGCTCATTACAAGACCATTTTGCAGCCTGGGACAATATATGGGCTGCCCCAAACATTTTTCTGTGTATTGAGACTATTTCTTTCACAAGGCAGAATACAGGCAAGTTAAATGACATGCTTAGGAAAGATCACACAAAGAGTCAGTGATAAGAGTTAAAGCAGGAAATTTACAATTTTATAGATCAAGTGTTTAATCACTCTATACTGGGTTTTAATGTTAAAGAGTGGACAATTATAATTTTAGGAGTGCAAGCACTATATTAAAAGCAACATAAGATATGGTTTGCAAGCTTGCACCCAGACTGGCTACAGTGACCTGTAAATGATCTTTCTGGACACAGAGCTGAGCAATGAAATCCTGTGAAGAGCAATGCTGTGAGTGACACTCTGGGAACATTTTCTACTTTTGTTTGAATTCTCTGTCATTTGTATTTTTTTCCTTTTTATGATATCTAAGTGTATGCACATTTTCTTTCATTACTATTTATAGCAGGAATTCTTAAACTTTTTTTTATCACAACCTCATCTTGCACTTTTGAATGCCCAGGTGATCTTCAGAGGGTCCCCCTTGAAGAATCATGTCCGCTGGCTAACTGAGGGTGTTTAGTCAAGGATGATCATGGGAGCAATGTTGATTGCTTAATGAACCTGCAACAACCCACTGTGTCCCACTTCGCAAACCATCCGCGCATAACTCAAAAGTCTCAAGGGAGTAAAGCGAATTTTAGACAGAAGTATCTCTTTTCCCAAAGGAACTGGAGACACCACAGATAGTGCCTTGACAAGATAAATAGTTTTGTACATATTTTTGTGATCAACGCTTTTAGGCAAAACTGGAGTAGCTAGACAATTATCTGTGTGTAACATCACTAGGTTCAGAACTCCATGTGACCATTTGAAAAAAGCAACCGACCATCGAAGAGAGAGACGACCTCAGCGAGAGAGAGAGAGAGAGACTCTCCATTACATCATAGACATCCATCCATCCATCCATTTGCTAACCCGCTGAATCCGAATACAGGGTCACGGGGGTCTGCTGGAGCCAATCCCAGCCAACACAGGGCACAAGGCAGGAACCAATCCTGGGCAGGGTGCCAACCCACCACAGCATCATAGACATGCTGTCCATTACTTTCTATAATTTATTTCATATACAGTACTTCACTTGCTAGTATACAACTTTAATAGATACTGTTTTGCTTTTACATTTCTATACTTTTTATATTTTGAGTGATTAAAGTAATAAAGTAGAGTCAAGGCAGCAAGTGTGGAGAGATTGACACTTTGTTTCTCACAGCGTTAGCAGGCTGAGGGAGGATGCTCTCAACAGAGGACAGCATGGTAGGAGTAATGCATCATTTGTTGGTAAGTTTTATTGTCCAAGGTGTATCATCCTCCGTGTGCTTAAGTTATTCTCTGTGACCATGGTGTGTCAGTATATAGTTCGAGATTCTATCCAGAGACACAGTGAAGATGTGTCAGCTTTTATGGATTTAGATATTCTCATGGACCAAGGCATACCAACCTTTAGGATTTAGTTATATCTAGGGAGACCCATGTGTTGTTCATGCTAAAGCTAGTGAGTCCCTGCATGGCATCACTCAAGATCCTTACGTAAGTGGATGGATCTGTGTTTATGCATCTTTGTGTGTGTGTTTTAGGGATAGTGTACAAGAGTAGGCCAACCCATGATGAACTTGGTGAGTTCAACTCACCTAACAATAATATAACGACTCAAACTACAGATACATTATTTATGTAAATACAAATATATTTATTGTTTGCCACATGTCAAACAGTGTATCTTATTCTATATTTATGTCAATGCTGAACTAATCTGCCCTGTTAGAAATTCCAGCGACCATCCATTCGTTCCTTTTCTGAACATTACAGGGTTACAGGGAATGGAAGCCTAACCCAGCATAACTGACTGCAGACATGAATAGATCATATAAACTTGGCACAGACAATTGCCAGGCTGGAATGTGAATCCTTGAGCAGAATATTAGCTATAGTATTAATTGTGTGTTATTGATTCCTGTGTGCAGGATTTGCATATTTCTTTTTATGTTAGTGTTGTGAAGGGCTGTTATCTGTGAAAGCATTATGAAAACTGGGAAAACAAAAAACTGAAACCTAAATAACTGTAGTGTGCAGAAAAGAAGAATTTCAGCATTTCATAGGGTGAAGTGCCAGAAGGAATGAAAACAAAATCCCCAAAGAGTAGTAAATGGGTGAGCATTGCCAAAATTGGGATTCAGGAGCCATTGAATAAGCACTTTGCATGGATGATCACACAGTTCAGCACTATTGTGCATGTGTGGGGTGGTTCCAGTGCTGTCCGTGGAGCAGTGCCAACATGAAATGTCTAGCATCATACTTAGTGAAGGAATGGTCCTCCATGCCACCTACCTGCGATATTGTCTTATTTAGGCCTGACATTACCTGGAATCTTAATAGTCCAAACATAATAGCAAACCAGGAACTCCATTTTAAGAGCTAATTAAATATTTTAAATGTAAGGAATTGAAAACAAAAGCAGGAGTGAGGTGAAAAAGGTTGGCCTGAGCAGAGCTTTTAGAAATTTCTTGAGGTAATCTCTTGAAGTAATCTCTTGAAGTAACATAACATCTTGCATGAAGAAGGGGCCCGAGTTGCCTCAAAAGCTTGCATATTGTAATCTTTTTAGTTGTCATTTTGCTTGACTTCTCACTACATACCAAAACATTAAAACACAAATCATTGTGAAGCGGGCAACTTTATAACAGCTAAAAGACTACTTTGCTTTGAAGCGAACACTCACAGCACACTTGTAGGCAAGGAAATTATGAAACAAGAGCCATTTACTTAAGGGATTTTGAAATGTTCAGAATACTTTATGGTATTCTGGTATATAAAAAAAGAAAAAGAACCCTTATTCAGAAATCCATCCATCCATTATCCAACCCGCTATATCCCAACTACAGGATCACGGGGGTCTGCTGGAGCCAATCCCAGCCAACACAAGGCGCAAGGTAGGAACAAACCCCGGGCAGGGTGCCAGCCCACCACAGGGCGATGATCAGAGTGCAACTGAATTTTAAGTATTTAATAAAAATTACACAAGAATGTATTAGACTTGCCTTATAAGCTAACAAATGCATAAGCCTTGAGTATCTGCACACCACTGTGCGCTCCTCTGAGCCGATCCACACACCATTACATGATGTTAAATGTTTTCTGGATCCAAATCCAAATCTTGATGGACAATTCAGCTCTCTTCACTTTTATTAAACTGGGGTTATGTGATCAGACACCAGTCCCCCTCCACTTGAAAAATGTAAACTGAGGTGCAAAGTGTTTTCCCCGGTTAAAGAATTTTAGGCTTCAATAAGTTCAGGGTGTCGTTCATCTTCAATTAATTATAACAACTTCCATTATTCTACATGCAATTACCTCAAATGATCTCACCTCATCAAAACATAGAAATATGTCATTAATTACCTTTGTGTGTACTGAAAGCTATTTCTTATTCTAATGTCGTCTCCATTTTTTATCTGTCTGTATGCATTTACTTCTTATGTCAGAAATCTCGACAATCTCAAATACCAACACAATTTTTCATGAGCTTTTCTCCACATTTAATTCCCAAAGCTTGCCTTCAGCCAGCCTCAAGACAGAGAGGAGGAGAATATGCGGTATTCATCCAAATCCCAAATGTTCAGGTAATTAAGCTCGTTTTTCTCTTCCATTCAAACTCAAAATCTACAAAGATGTTTTATATTTGCTCTCAGGCTCTTTAGACCAATGATTTAAACAGCAAAATAAGAAAAAAACTTTTTTTTTTAATATTGCCTTTTGCCATTGGCAGAAAAAATTATCTTTAACACCATGTGTATTTTTACATTTCAAAGAAAGACTAAACAATCAACGTTTGTTACAATGCCAGCAAATTACTGGTCGGCTAAAGGCATTTCTATGAAGAGGTGTTAAACTGAAACACTGCAAACACAAAAATCTGTGGTTTGTGGTGGCTACTGTATGTTCCTATGAGATAATTAAGAAAATAATCTTTAAATGCTTTCATTTAAAGTATTGGAACCACAAGCAATCTGCAATTGCTGGCTAAAGGTTATATGTTAAGGAAATGGCTTTATAAAGAATTTAATAAAAAAAAAAAAAAATAGAAATTAACATACTACAGTATATTCAAAAATAGTTGTATGCTCTTGGTAGACTAATCTTTTGTATAAGAGTAATCCTTAATTATTTTAAACAAATAAGATAATGGGACAGCATAGTAGTACAGTGCCTAGCACTGCTGCTTCAATGATCCAGCCTATTGGATTCAAATCCCGTGTCCAGTCCTTTTCCATATACAGATTGCACATTATATCTATAGGTTTCTTTGGGGGGTTGGGGTGGGGGCTCCACTTTTCCTCACAACATCCTCTAACACATGTATATGAAGTTAATTGGCAACTCTAAATTATATCCAGTATAGGTGTGCATGACTGAACTCAACATGTGTTTTGTTTTTTGCCTTGTAAACGTGACCATGAAATTAAATTAACAGGTTTGAAGATGCTGTAATGAAACTGCATAATCATTTTCCTTACAAATTACCTACAATTTATATAATTTATACAAAAAATAGTAATGTGACTTATGTGCTGCCCGCTTATCCATCCATCCATTTCTAGACCTGCTTTCTACAATCTAGAGTCAAGAGAAGAGAACAGGCGCGATAATGAGCATTCAACTCATGTTAAGTAGTATATAAATTATTATAAAATTAAATGATACTGTCCTATATTACGAAACTGTTATAGACTGAAAATAAAAGCCTTAAATATCATATCCTACCCATCAACCTTTGTCTGTTAAACACTTTAGGCCTTTCAAGACTACAGCTAACAGGATTCGTAACAGAACAATTCTCTCAAGCCATGAAATGTGTTGAGTTTAGCACCCTAACCTTAGAGTCTCTTGCATTAATTTGATGACTGCTATATGTCTAATTGTTTTTTGTTAAATTTCTTGCTTAGATAGTGCTGGTGAATATTTATTATTGTCTTTCTTAAGTTATGAGCTTAATACAGACAATCTTAAATAAAGTAAATAAATAGTATCCTGAGCTCTGCTGAAACTGTTATCTACAATTGTTTCTGTCAAACTGCACAGTACTCTGTATAAAGGTGCTTTCAGTTGTCTGGTTCTGTGTGTTGTTAGAGTGGAACCATTCTGCACTTTTACTATTTGAGAAAGTGAAAACTATTTAAATAATATGTTCATTTTTTGCAGTATGTTACAGCCTGTTGAATCATATATGACTTCTCCCAGATATGTGACTTTGCTTTTAGTACAAGTCATTTCTCTTTAAGTTCTATGGAGCCCTGGCATCTGTTTAGGCTACCTGTTTAATTTGGACTCATTTGCTTTCAGAAGAAGCAGAGCTTCTGTGGAGTCTGTACATTCTTCTTCTATCTGTGTGAGTTTTTTCTAAGTACTCTGTTTTTTCACCCACATCCCAAAGCTCTAAATAGACCTGGTGTGGTTGATTAATGTTATATCCTGAATTGGTTCCTGCCTCATGCTTAATGCTAACAACCCAATATCTAGATAGATTTGTAGGATCATGATTTGTCATTTGTCCACAGTTTTACATTTGCTCATTTGCTGCCACTCTGTGCTGCCATGATTAGTAGTTAACACTGAGTCAGTATGCATCAGGAGTCTGCATGAGCAATAGTAGTCTGTATGTAGTAGTTGTATTGTGTGTACAATCTATATGAAGAATATCGTAACAGCACTTGTAAGTTGCATCAACCTGGGCATGACATTGCAATGAGTCACTAATATTACAAGTTGGCATTCCATCTTGAAAATGAGCAGCTTCTGAGCAAACTGCAGGAGTGCCAACAAAAATAACAAGCCTGCCAAAAAAGAGTATTGTAGTGTGTCGAAAGCAAGCCGTCCTTCTAAGGGAAGTGAGCCACCTAAAAGAGAGATGTAAAGTGCAAAAACACTGAGCAGAAATAAACACTGCAGGATTGCAGCACTACAATATTACAGGTATACAGTTTACATGGAGAGGTCTGACAATAGTTTGGAACAAGGCAGGAGAAAGCTCAGTGGTGATCAGAAGTCAAAATTCAACACACGGGTACATTTTCTATAGATCGACAAAACCTTATCTCACAATATTACAGCCAAAATAGTTTGAATAAAGGAAAATCAAATTCAAAATGAAGGCAGTTTTAAAACATGTATGGACAAAAAAAAAGATAATCATAGTGAACATTGTGAATAAAACATTTCTGAACCTTTTATATGAATATTTTGGCTTCGGGAAGGCACAAATAAATATTCAACCTCTCTGTAATACCTAAAACCACTGACCCTACAAAACATTATTCTCAACATTCAATCACCAAGCTTAAATTACTGCATGACAACCTTTGAGTGGTGACATATGCTCATCATATATCTCCTAAATGAACTTGAACACAGATGACCAGGATGAAAGCACTTTTATTTAATAAGTGACTACAAGCCCTTCTAGTATAATGCAGATCTTTAATTGGGTGAAGGCCTGGAGTGTTTTATTTGGACAGTTGCATGATTACAATATACAGCAGCAGCTGCTGTTTTTTTATCTTAGTATTTTCCAGAACACCAAGGCTAATGCTGTTCGGCTCTTAAAGATGTAATATTCCTTTGATCTCTGCCTGAGACACTGTGTACTCTTAGTAGGCTTTTTCATGTAGTAATATTTTTTAACATTTCTTATCAGATCCATTTTGTTTCATTTCTTTTTTACTAGAAAACTGGCCAGTGCTATACCTACATCGAGAAGTGGAACCTTTACTCTTTAGTACATAGTGCATTAAAGTTACATCAAATAGATAAAAATCGATCAGCCCATTTTTTAACCCACTTAAAGCTATACAGGGTTTACTACTACTTCACAGATAAAGAGATCTGTTCACACTAATATCTATCAACAATTTGTCTCTGGATGCTGACAAATTTAAATTAGCCGAGTTTGTGGGGAGTAATAGGTGTGTGCATGACATCCTATCCACTCTTTTGGGTTTGTGCCTGATGCAACTAGTATCAGCACCGAGTGTCTGCCCTCATTTAATGGAGAATAGCAGTTTTGGAATGTAAGTAAATGGGTAAATACAAGTGCTTTAAGATATCTTTTCCCATCAGCATACTCAAGCAGATTCACAACGCAAAACTTGTTATTAGCACTGTGGTGCCAGTTTACTGCCTAGCCATCTTCAAGGCTCATTAAAAGATACATTTTCTTAGAGAAGATACTTTAACCTTTTCAGCTGACAGATGTCAGGTGATAAGTATTACCCTGTGTTTGGTTCATCTGAACAGGAGGGCATTTCGAGAAAGCTGAATGGCAAAGCAGTATTCTGAGTGTTTTGCATATTATAGTTAGACGTCGCAGCTTTCAAAACTGTGGGAAATCGATCTTCTGATTGAGTGATGAGATAAATTGGACATTTTCTGTAATTATTGTAGTGTTTTTTTTTTTTGTAACTGCAAAATATCAGGACACCCTGCTAACAGAGATGAAATCCACTAAGTGAGGTGTTCCATGTATAGAATGTGCTCATCTGGGCAAGAAGGGAGGAGAACCCTGCACTGTTGCTTTAAGCAATGACATGTTGATTTTTCAGAGCTCTCTTTATATCTCTGCTTGCAAATAAAGAAAAGAAGTAATCTTGGAATATTAATCAGCATCTTGCTGTTGCTAATGGGACCGCATGAAGACTTAACCCATCCAAGTATTTCAGAGTATCACTTTATCTTCTTCTTCTTCTTCCGGCTACTCCAGTTAGGGGTTGCCACAGCAGTTCATCTTCTTCCATATCTTTCTGTCCTCTGCATCTTGCTCTGTTATACCCATCACCTGCATGTCCTCTCTCACCACATCCATAAACCTTCACTTAGGCCTTCCTCTTTTTCTCTTGCCTGGCAGCTCTATCCTTAACATCCTTCTCCCAGTATACCCAGCATCTCTCCTCTGCACATGTCCAAACTAGCACAACTCACCTCTCTGACTTTATCTCCCAACCATCCAACTTGAGCTGACCCTCTAATGTACTCATTTCTAATCCTGTCCATCCTTGTCATGCCAAGTGCAAATCTTAGCATCTTTACCTCTGCTACCTCCAGAGTATCACTTTATATTCGCTGTTATTGGGTTGAATACTAATTAATTAAGTTTTTGAGTGAAGGCTTAAAGGCCAGTTTGTCTGTCTGACTGCTACAAGTGAGCCAGGAGGTTAGACTGTTCATTTCTTGTCTAACAGCAATCCCATAAGGTCTCAAGGGGATGCCTTTGAGAAGCCCTCTGTTGGTGTAATATGGATATAAATAAAAGAGTGAAAGTAAAGAGGTGGAATGACTAAAATATCTGGGCTGGTATTTTCAAGGATGCTGGCTCAAATTCCGACAGTGACAGAAGTAATGCTACTCTGTTGAGCACTTGAACAAGGCCCTTAACCTGAAGTTGCTCCAGGGGTGCTATGCAAATAGGTGACCCTGCACTCTAACCCCAAAATCTCTCTTGAGAGTAAGTTAGGGTATGCAAAAATCAAGAAATTCCTAATACAAGAAATTGTATATGGCAATTTAAGAATTAAAAATCGCTAAAGACAGCTACAGTTTGCAAAACAGCCTGCTATAAGGGTCTCCAGGGTGAAACATATGTGATACATTATAGACTGTCATGATATGGAATCAGAACCATAGCAAGAAAGGATAAGAGGATTTCTGAGCTCTCACTAGCCATGTCAGCACTCTGTTGCCTGCCTTGAATAGGCCTCACCCCTAAGAGCTGAATCACCCCACGCCAAATAAATTTTATAAATAAAAAATATAAATTTTGAGGTTCCAGGTTTTTATTTAGTTATGTTCACACAAGAAAACATGAAATTTGCCTTCTCAATTGCATCCAATAATCAGCAGAAATGAAATAAAACAAATAGAGACAACATAGTTTAAAACTTACACAAAATTTCTAAAATATTTAGATCATTTGAAAAAAACAGAGTTTTTTGCTATTTCTAGCAGTTTAATAATACATTTTTATCTAAAATTATTGCATGATAAATATGGAAACTCTACACTTTTTTAAAATTTTTATTATCTCTGATATTTCTTATCTAAATGATATGTGGCACTAGAAAGAAATGTATTTCTGGAGCTATTTATATGGCTTATTAAAGTCTGTAGTCTTTTAAAAGACTATCCACGATGATTCACTGAAATTAAGTTCTGTGTATAATGGATTATCAGCTGAGATTATTTCCAGTTTTTCAGTATCGCATTCTGACACACACTTACCAAAACGTCTACATCACCCCCCAAAAAAATGTAGCTGCATATTTGGTAATCTGCTGAAGCTTTTTAAACTTTTGATTTTGACAGACTACTAATCTAGCCCAGGGGTTCTCAATCACGGTCCTGAAGAGCCGCAGTGGCTGCAAGTTTTTGCTCCAACCCAGTTGCTTAATAAAAAGCACTTATTGCTAAAGTAACACTTCTGCTTCACTTTAGTGATTTTGAGCCCTTATTGCTTAATTTTGTCTTAAACAGCTATTTTAATTGCTCCTTATTATCAATAACATGCAAATGACAAGAGAGAGCAGCATTTCTCCATTTAGCTTATTTACGTTTACACCTGTCTGTATTTATCTGCACTATTGGGTTTAATTAAATACTTGGAAGAAAAATGAAGAGAAAAAAGTGAAGGACTGAGAATTACTCGTCCATTCTAGCCTTCAAATCATTTGCATGATAGAAAGGGAAAGAAAATCTAGGATATGGGAATGACCTGACATAGCAGAGTTAATTTAATTTCATAGCTTGTTAGTGCTTTATTGGCAAGAATTGCTTTCTAATTAAGCAACCAGGTCAGAACAAAAACCTGCAGCCACTGCGGCTCTCCAGGACTGGGATTGAGGACCCCTGACCTAGCCGATGAAGTTAGAAGTGATAATAGACTGAATCCCACTGCAATTAAAGGACAACATTGGCTTTATCAAAATACCAAAAATGCCCAAAAGAGCAAAAAGGAGTTGCCTATAAAGGCAATCCACAGCAAACTAGCCCTATTATGTGATCCAGTTATAGTAAACCCAAAAATCAGAAGGAAAAATAACAAGAAATGCAAAACCCACACAAAACATAAAATCAGATTCAATGTTTTGCTGCTTAGTCTCTCATTCCCATCTGAATTTAAAGCCAGAAGGAGGACCCAGTAACAGATGATCCTGGGGAGCCACCCACAAAGTACACAGTATGACCATACATTTAAAGTTACAGGACAGAATTAGTAAATCATAGACAACATAACAGAAATGACATAAAAACATTAAAAATAATAATTTAAAAATAACAAAAAACATACATAAATTCTGGGTGTAATATAACACAAACAGTTAGACAGGTATTTACAAGTAACAGTTGTATGTCTGCTTTTGACATTTCTTCCTATTCCCTTTCTAGAAAAGAACCTAAGAGTTTAGTTGGTACCTTTCGTGTTAGGTGAACTAACAACATGATAAAACAGATTTTTAACACAAAAGTGTCTGTTTTTGGTTAAACCATTTTCACAACTCTTTTACACGCTTTATACAGGTTTAAACTACACAGCAATGGCGATTCACAGCTCTTCATCCTAAGCACACTCACTGTATGTCTGGAACTTCTGAGTTCTCTCTGTGACTCCGTGCATTATGTGTTCCTGCTCCCCAATGCGTGACAAAAAGGTTGTCTGGCAGCTCTAAATGGATTGTGTCTTCATGAATGTGTTCTGTGATGGCCTGGTGATCTAATGCTGCAGAAGATATAACTTGCCACAGAACTGGATTTAATGACTTCTGTAATGGATGGAGGGAGATTGTTCTGTATTCTGTACAGGACTTTCCATGTTGTTTCTGTTGTTTTGTCAGACTATGAGGCACCAGTGATGAGTTTCAGTAGATAATTAAAACTTATTCTAGAAACGTTTAATTCAAAACCATCTTGCCTTGCTATTTCTGAAATGTATACAACCCAAATTTTGAAACCATAACAATAAATAAACAACCAACAAAAGATATACATAATTTACTGAAATGGGGATAATTATAAAAAACAAAGCATGGATAGTTGCGTAAATATTGATTCTTTTTGTTCTGTTAAATTTTCATTCAGAGCTCGTTATAATGAAACCTTGTTAAGCTGCTGAGACAGACTATCCTGCAGCGTGTGCTGCATGTGTGTATGAGCCTGGCATTATGGTCTCCTTTTCTCAATACAAAGTGCTTAGCTGAGCAGGTTCCACTGAATGACGCACAAACATTCAAGAAAATTGGTCACCTCAAGGCCCCAAGGGGTTTCTGCCAGCACATAAAAAACACATGGCTTCAGTTATTTCAACACATAGAAAAAGTTGCATGTGGCTATGTTGGTAAGCGTGAGCTGTTATTAGAATGAGTTCACAAGAATAATGTACGCTTATTGCCTTAGAAGCAGGTACCGAGTAATGATTGTCCTAACATTTTATAAAAATCATAAAAGAAAATGAAAGTCTCTTTGTTTGCACTATTTCCCTTTATATATTAAAATATGACAGCTAAGTTCACTTGTATTGAGCTTGATGAAAAAACATGTTTAAATTAAATGTCAAATTTACATGGTTAATTAATCTTTTGAATAACTGAGATACACATACTGTTGGAGCTGTTTGATAAAAATGTTCACGGTATTTACAAAGAATATGCCACAGAAACATGGGACAAAAGATCATGAGAACACAATACAGCGTTTATAAACAGGATTAAAAAAGATCTTACAACAGTGCAAAAGGAGAAGAATATGAAAAGATGGAACAGGGTGCATACGCAATCCATATCGTGGCAGTGTGCAGGCAATTAAAAATATATTATCATTTGGTGCAGCTCTCCAAAGCAATATTTACATCAGAAAATGTGATTCTGCAGCAGTTCAGTGACTCATGTATATCCTTAAAAATGATGACTGTTCAGTGTTCCTTTACAAAAAGGGAATCTTCATTATGCAAAGAATTATTATTATCTATTGCAGTGCTCCCTTCACAGCTTTTTAAATGGCTCACTTTTTAAACAAAGTTTTGCTTTGCTCCCTCTACCACCATAACTTATCGCCTGTGGAGGAGGAGCGAAAGCTTTTAGATTAATCAAAAATTTCTATCTCTGGTTTTCAACTGATCTCGATGTTTCAGGATCCCCTAATACCAAAAACATCAATATCTCGATGATGGATGTGTGTCTGTGAGTCACAGTTTCTTGAGTACTGTCTAGATGTAAAATGGCTGGATGGAAAAATATCAAACTCAAAACTTAAGCCTGTTATGAGATGATGTGCTGATTAGTTTTTGCGCCAAATGGTGCAAGAGAATGAGGTACTCTAGAGGAACTCTCAAATACCCTAATTCTGCAATTAATTATGTATTCTTCTCATCAATTGCCATCGTAATGACCTGTTTTAGGATCAGAACGATCAGCATCAGATTGGTAAATGTTATCGAATAGTTTGGGTAACTAGGTTCCTTGGGTGCAAAGCCTATGGACACTCATGTCTGAATTTTTAATCTTATGCATTAAACGTTTTATCAACAAATTGTTAAAGATTGAGAACGATTTGTACCCTACAAGGGTGCCTTACTTAGTCAGAAACAAAACTACTGTCAAATGAGTAAAGTAAATAGGTGGTATGTTGTCTTAACAGCTAGTGTGCTATAAATAATGAAGGCTTGTAGGAAGGTCAGTCTCTATTGATACATTCTTCTGAGGTGGATTGAGGTGGAATTGGGTCCTTAGGAAACTGCATTGAGGCGATGTCACGTGTCTTCTGGGCATTACATCTTGCCTGAAGAAGGGGCCTGAGTTGCCTCGAAATCTTGCATATCGTAGCCATTTAGTTAGCCAATAAAAGGTGTCATCTTGCTTGACTTCTCATTATTCTCTCATTTTAAACACTCCTCAAGATTTTGGGAAGATGACAATGCTGTGTTAATGTTAAGATTTAAATTCTGTTCAAAGTTTTCTATATGTAGGTCAGCTCCACCTCACCAATCATCCAATTCAAATTAAATTCCTTTCACCAGTAGGTAGATCTTGTTAATGCTATTTTCCCAGTATTCGCTGGATTTGAAAGACTGTCTAGATCTTTATCATTTGTTTTTGCAGCCTCCTTGGTATTTACTATTATGTAAACAGTAGTGCCATCAACAAATTTCACAAGGTTTTTTTTTAAATATAGATTATAATGTAACAGTTCTAGCTCATACCCCAGTGAGACTCTAGTGTACTTGCCTCCTATCTGTGCTCTTTGTCTAATGCATATTATTAACAAGCTTGAAATCTAGCTTTCAATGTTATCTCATTGATGTTATCACTGTTGCCAATACCACCTAGCTCCTTAATTAATCTTAACCCACAGCACTCTTGGCTATGAACCTCTCCAAACTGTGCAAGAGATTAGCACAAAGAGAACAATATTATACACAAATATCTTGAATATTCAAGAATTTAGACTGGATGCTCAGTAAGATTTATGTATTAGTATTCTGTTGATTAGAATGACACCATGAAAGGGAGCAAAATGTCATGCCTATCCTGAACTGATATGATCTACCACTGAGAACGTAGTCACAGGACTCACTCTGCATGTACTGACTGCACAGGGCAACTGTCATTTAAAGTAAGATCAGTTGTATTATAAGAAGAAGGTAACCAGGAGGCGAGGAATTATGTAAACAGCCCCCAGGGCATGAGACAAAATTGTAGAACAAGAAGCATAGGAAGTGCATCAGTAATCAGAATATTTCACACTGCCTAAGACAATATACAAGATGTAAATCAAAGTGATAGAATAAAACAGAAAGGAATAGTAACTAGAAATATCTGAACAATAATAATGTGAAGTAGTTTTTGTTTGATTTTCCACAAACTTGAATGGTTTGGAAGTGTATGACATTTACCTTTACTTTATAGCATTACTGTAAAGATGTCATGTGTCACGTACCTCTGATTGTCCATGCATCACAAAGAGCAAATGATGGTGGTGCCTATAAAAAGAAAAATGGAATCACAGGAAGGCATATTTCAAAAATATCCATCTATGCACCTTCTTAACCCATTTACACGAGGCAAGGTTGTGAGGCAGCTGGAGCATATCCTAGACATTAACACCTAGGCAGGGCACCAGCTTACCACAGAGTGAATACACACATTCACTAGGGTCAATTTAGCAATGCCAGTTTACTCAACCTGCAGGCTTTCTAGGGGAAACACACACAGGCACAGGGAGAATATGCAATGTCCACTCCATTAGCCCACCAGTCTATTTTTTGTGAGGCAGCAGTACTGCTCATTTAAAAAATAATGTCTGAAAATACATTTCTAAATCAAACAATCAATAAGGCCAGCAGGTGACACCTCAGCACCACACTAGTTCAGATGGAATCTAAGGTTTTCTATGGTGGCTGGAGTGCCAATTCTGCCACCAACCCCGAGGTTTTTCCCCTGTAAGTTGAAGGACCTACATGCAGGGATGGATTCAGATTAACGTCATACCCAGGACAGAGCAATTGGAGGTTAAGGGCCTTGGTCAAGGACCCAACGAAGTAGAGTCATCACTTTTGCCATTTATGGGATTTGAACTGGCAACCTTCCAATTACCAGTGCAGACCCCTAGCCTCAGAGCCACCACTCCACCCAAAACCAAGGGAAAGGCTGAATAATTGTAAAAGAAAGTCTAGATCATGATCCTACACATAAAGATATCAAAAACCACCATACTCTTGTACTGTGTCCTCAAATACCCAGCATACACAGTCATAATCTTACTTCAAAGCCATTAATACACATGGTCACTGCTCTCTGTTGGGACATCTAGTAATCATGACAAAAAAGGACCAGGGCAAGTGAAGAGACAGACATGACTTTCAGATCTAAAGTGTAACATGAATGTATTAAAATAACAACAAATTAAAGTGTCAAAGTGCAAAAGAGCATAAATTAAATCAGTCAATGAATAATTCCTCCTAAAATCATGCCCATGAAAACAGTGTCCTTGAGTGTACTTCATAAATAAGTATCCTGATTAAATAAGTGAATAAATTCAAAGAAATTATTCAGGAGGCATTCATGATTCTCTTCATCAGCACATCATAAAGAAGCCCTGTTACTTAGTCTGCCATCCTGATCTGCCATCTCGGTCTGTACACCACATACCTGAACAATGTCCTCGGCCAGTGCCCTGCAACTCCTGAACTGCCACCTCAATTGGTGCCTCACAGCTCACATGGCTTCTTGCCCTATATATGGACACTGCTATAATCTACATCCTCTTTTCTTCTAATTGTTCCTGCCACCCCACTCCACTCATTTACTCATTGAACATAGCCACACTCTGGAGCCGCTGTACCATCCATCAGTCCTGCTCCCCTTTTGAACCACAACAGAGCCAATGCTGCATCTCTTGTTATCCCAACAAAGCATACCTCTCGTCAAAACTAATTTTCATATGAGCAATTGCTCTTTCTTGTTATCTTTTCCTTCTCTTGTTTTCTTTCCTCCTAAGCATTTACTCTACACCTTCACCTTTACACACTCACTGCTGTCTGCTTTGTATCCCACAAGAATTACTGCACTGCTTCTACAATAATTACTGCAGCAACTTCATGCACTTACTGTATGTGCGATGCACTACCTAAAAGCCAGTGGGTAAATCTTTAAATCTCTCAAATCTATAAATAAGTTACATTTTTAAAATACCCTACACGGCAACATGACTTACAACACAGACTCCCTCAGATCAGTAAATATCACTGTAAGAATGCATGAGGTCTTTTGTTCCATGTCCAGTTTCTTATGTTACCCCAGGGAGAAGCAGGCGGATTCTATGCAGAAGGCACATTGGTTTGAGTTATAGATAGGCAACTTTTCAAGGTCCTTTGTATACAGTATAATGTATGTGCCCAACATCTATTCCCTTACTTAGAAATTGTTGAAGAGAAGCTGCACCAAAGACTGGAAGACTTTAACATTCACATTATTGGATAGATCAGAGTGGTGAATTGTTTACTAGATAACTTAATTAGTCATTGATTATTCATGGAAATCCTCATGTTCGAACACCAGAACACTCATAAATGCGTCATATCACTTCATCTAAAGCAGTTAATTTTGGGAATTCAGATAAAATGCAGATGGTGACCTTTCACATGATTATTTCAACTCTTATTAATTCAGAGATCCAAATGGTTGCAAATGTTCATATCTTCCACATTTTCTTTATGTGACTTATGGTCTGAATAGGCACAGTTTATGACCTTGAAAGTGGAGACAGCAGCAAGGAGTTGTGACTAAAATAAGTTCAGTGCCTAGAAACAGTTGGTGGACACCAGCAGCATATGAGGATGTCCACTTCAAAAAGAAGTTCTTCCAGGCAATGTTATCAAGTGGTTTTCAAATATGACTGAAGGTTACCATAGAAAGAACAATGCAATACAGGCCCAGTGTCACACACGTGCGCATGGGAGGCAGCTAAAGGGCTTGAGTAAAGGCAGTTCTGAGGCATGCCGGGATGTGGCAGAGTGCACTGACTCTTTTTCTCCCTTTTCTGTAAACCATTCCTGGGAGATTCCACCTGGCTAACTTGACGTCACTTCCGGGACCAAGCCAATGTAACTAGACCGGCTCTGGCCCCTGGATGTCACGTCCAGGCTCAATCCAATGAATGAAGAACGTGGGCCCGATCCTTATGACCTCACTTCCTGTCTCCCCCTTTAAAAGCCTGCCCTTTTTCCCTTTTCTTTCAGTCTTGTTCTGGACTTCTTGTTCTTGTTCAGTTGTATGCACTTCAGTGCGGATTATTTGATAAAAACGACGCAGCCGGGATACCATATTATACGGGTGGCTGCCCCAAACCTTTATCTGTTTATGTCTCATTATTGTGACACCAGATTTAAGATCAGTTCGATGAGGCCATGGGAAATTAATTTTAAACTACCTCAGGAAGGTTCTGATAATACATTTTAATAACCTCAAATGCAGAAAGTGCTGGATGTTGTTGTGGTTACTTGGTTAGTGTATTTCTTCCAATATAGTACTGAAGGCTGGGATAGCATCTTGAACAAACTAAATGAAATAGTGCTCCCCCTTTCCAAAAATGTTTGTTTGTCCATTTTTGGAGTAGTTACATTTCAAGAATTACATGCATGTATCTGACTGCATTTGAGTATGGAGTTGCCAGTAACCTATATAAAAGCTCCAAGTATGTTCAACACCTTAGCTTTTTTCCCTACTGTGTCTTCAGATTCCCCATAAAGTACATAAATAGCGCTTATTACAGTGTTGTTTAAACCTACAAGTACTTGGCCACTAAACACTGTGTCCTTACCTGATCTTTACAGAAATTGGTCTGAGAGAATTTTGATATGGTATACCCTAAGCCCAAGTAAGTATGGTGTTGAGTCTCTGGTGCAAACTAAGCAATTGCTAATTTCTAATAATTCTAGCTTTTCCTTTGCAGTCATCTCATTTTGTCTTGCTTTTCTGCAGTCTCTGAAATGCTGCATGACTCAGAGTCGCATAGCCGGCGCCTTCATGCCTTAGAGCAGCAAACTGATTTGTCGTCTTAAGAAGATAGGAATTTAAATCTTTCTGGCATGCACACCCTCGCTTTCTCAAATTAACTGATTTTCCATCTGCAGCTCTCTGTTTGTTTCTTTCATCCCCAGTCACAAGTGTATTGTCTTCTCCCTAGTTTGCTAATAACATGCATCTCAACCAGCTGTCACTTAAGGTCACCGGCATGAGCCTTGAGTGACACACCAAGTGAGCACTTATCACAAGTGGAGACTGTAGGTGTTTCATCGACTATAATGGTGTTCGCCCAGTTTATCCTCTTTTTTTCAAATGATGTTACAGTGTGAAATTGGAATTTATTTACATCTACCAGTGATCAACTCAAAAAATATGTCAAAGTGAAAACAACATTCTATATACAAAAATCAAGGTATAAAGCTGTTTATGAAGAATGTTCAGGATATGACACATCCATGGAAGTGAGTCTACACAGGAGCAACTTTATTGTTACAGCTCATAAGGCTCCAATATTGATCTATGGCATTGAGCTGGCTTTGAGAACTAAGTGAATGGAGCACTCTTTTTATATTAACAAAAAAAAATTCAATTAGTAAATACTCATTGTTCTATCCTCCAGACTTCATGTTTCTTAATAGATAGATAGATAGATAGATAGATAGATAGATAGATAGATAGATAGATAGATAGATAGATAGATAGATAGATAGATAGATAGATAGATAGATAGATAGATAGAACAAACATTTTTTGTTACCAGGGGAATAGTTGGCTTTTTAGAGAGGCTCGTTTTAATAAAATAAATACATAAATGTACGGTATATATGCACACATTATGGTCTGAACACACACCAGAATGACCAAAAAGGAAGAAAATTAAAAATAAAGATTATTGTCATTTGTATATAGCGAAATGAAATTAGTACTTGCATTTCTTCTCAGAATAGTTGATTAAAATGCATTAGGAAAATAAATAAATTAAGTAAAATATAATAAATAAACAACATATTGACATCTACATTTATTGGTTTTGTGGACGCTTTTATCTAACATAATTGAGTGAACATCAGACAGGAGGACTGTTTGGGAGCAAGTGTTACAAAACATGGTTAGAAAATACAAGCTAGTTACAATTCCTAGGTTACAACACCATCAGTTACACAAAAATTCACCAAACAAGATAGTCTACAAATGCTTTTTAAACACTTTAAGTCAGAGGTTTGATTGGAGGTAAGCAACTCATTCCTCCAGCTCGGAGCTACACATAAAATGAATATGGATTGAGATTTCATACCATGCAGAGGTGGCATCACGAGTGGCCTTTCAACTGTGTGCAAGTAGTGAAACTAAACCATATGTTTAGCACCTTTTACCTTTCATCACCAGACTTGAGTGGTCAGGCAAGAGCATAGGACCTCAGAACCGTCTCCATATTTATAGGTGCTGACCAACTGACTACTCTGTAGGCCAGCATTTGAACATAATATGCAATGCTACAGGGAGCTAGTGTATTTATGTGAAAATTAGAGTGACATGTACCCATCTTGGCTGGTGGAATGTGAGACAACTGCATTTGTAATCATCTGCAGCATTTTGGTGACAAATGGAAGTACTCTGGTTAGTGGAGAGTTTCATTTGTCCAGATGTTCCAAGACCAAAGCCTGGATCAGGAGTAGTGTTGCATTTGCTGTTAGATATGGTCTTATCTTGGGGATTTTGCATAGAGTAAAACTGCAAGACTGAAAAATCTTTGTAAAATGGTCAGTTGTAATTTGTTCAGATTTGTAACATGTTCAGTGGTTACGGTTTTTGTGTGTGTGTATATTGTCAGGGATGCCAGGGGCCATGACCCGGCCGGGACGACATGAAGGACCGGATGTGGGTCTGCACCCACCCTTGATCACGTGGGGGTTGCCTTCCGGGTTGCTCTGGGGGCCACGGGTACAGGGTATGGAAGCTCCACCCTGTAGGGGCCTGTGGTCACCGCCAGGAGGCGCCCCAATGCCTTGGGGACCTGTTACCCCAGCACTTCCGCCACACCAGGAAGTGCTGGGGGGAAGCTTTATGACGGCACCCGGAGAGCAGCCGGGAGGACAGCCGGCACTTCCGCCACGCTGGGGCGTGGCCAGAGGAGGAATGCCGGGAACACCTGGTGCTCATCCGGGAACCATATAAAAGGGGCCGTCTCCATTCATTCGAGGCTGGAGTCGGGAGGACGAAGCTCAGGAGAGCTGTGGAGGCGGCCCGAAGAAAGGCATTGTGGCCAGGACTGTGACTTTGGGGTTTGTGTGCACTAATTGGACTGGGTCTGAGTGACCAATTGGTGTAAATATTGTAAATAAAACGTGTTTGTGGGTGACATGAACGTGTCTGCCTGTCTGTGTCCGTATCAACTTCCACAATATATATTATATATATATATATATATATATATATATACTGTATATATATATATATATATATATATTGTCAGGGATGCCAGGGGCAACGACCCGGCCGGGACGCCATGAGGGACCGGAAGAGGGTCATAGCCCACCCTGGATCACGTGGGGGCCGCCTTCCTGGTTGCTCTTGGGGCCACGGGTACAGGGCATGGAAGCTCCACCCTGTAGGGGCCTGTAGTCACCGCCAGGAGGCGCCCCAATGCCTTGGGGACCTGTTACCCCAGCACTTCCACCACACCAGGAAGTGCTGGGGGAATGACAGGACGGCACCCGGAGAGCTGCCGGGAGGACAGTCGGCACTTCCGCCACGCTGGGGCGTGGCCAAGGGAGGAATGCCGGGAACACCTGGGGCTCATCCAGGAACTGGATAAAAGAATGACTCCATTCATTCAGGGCTGGAGTCGGGAGGAGGCAGGACAAGGCAGAGAGCAGAGTGGAGGCGGCCCGAAGAAAGGCATTGAGTGGCCAGGATTTTATTGGGGTTTGTGCACTTTGAACTGGGTCTGAGTGACCGTATTATTGTAAATATTTGTAAAATAAACGTGTGGTGGTTTCAAAACAATATGTCCGCCTGTCGGTGTCCGGGTCGGCTCCACAATATATATATATATATATATATATACTGTACTAGCAGAATACCCGCGCTTCGCAGCTGAGAAGTAGTGTGTTAAAGAAGGTACAAAAAAGAAAAGGAAAAATTTTAAAAATAACGTAACATGGTTGTTAATGTAATTGTTTTGTCATTGATATGAGTGTTGTTCTCATATCTATATATATATATATATATATATCTATCTATACAGTATATATATATCTCTATATATATATATATATATATATATATATATATATATATATATATATATATATATATATATATAGCAAAATACCCGTGCTTGGCAGCGAGAAGTAGTGTGTTAAAGAAGGAAAGAGAAAGAAAAGGAAACATTTTGAAAATAACGTAACATGATTGTCAATGTAATTGTTTTGTCACTGCTATGAGTGTCTCGCTGTGATATATATATATATATATAGCAAAATACCCGCGCTTCACAGTGATGTCGTGTGTTAAAGAAGATATGAAAAAGAAAAGGAAACATTTTAAAAATAATGTAACATGATTGTCAAAGTAATTGTTTTGTGTATTTGGCGGCAGCGTCACAAAGTTTTTTCGTCTAGCTGCATCAGAAAATGTACCACGACGCCTGACACGCCTCCTTTTAGTGTTTCTCACAGCTTGGATTGCTGCTGTCATAATGGGTTTGAGTCTACATATATATATATATATATATATATATATATATATATATATATATATACACACACATACATACATACATACATAGATAACTATATATATATATACATACATATCTTCATATCTACATATCTATATACATATCTACATATACACATATATATATATATTTATACATACCTATCTACATCATATACACACACACATACATACATATTCACACACAAATTATATATATATGTGTGTATGTATGTATGTATGTATGTATGTATGTGTGTGAGTGTGTGTGTGTGCGTGTGTGTGTGTGTGTATATATATTGTCACAAGAACGAGACATGGACAGATAAAGAGTTGGGGCAGCCACCCGTATAATGTAGTATCCTGGCTGCAAAAGGTCGTTTTATCAAAACAATCAGCACTGAAGTGCATTCAACGGAGTCCAGTACAAGACTGAGGAAACAAAGGAAAAGGGACAGGTTTTAAAGGGGGAGACAGGAAGTGAGGTCATATGGATCTGGCACGTGGTCTTCCACCATTGGTTCATAGCCGGACGTGACATCAGAGGGACTGGAGCTGGTGTGGCCGACTTCCATTGGCTCAGTCCCGGAAGTGATGTCAGGAGAGCCAGGTGAAATCCCCCGGGGATGGTCTACAGGCAAGGGAGAAAAGAGTCAGTGCACTCTGCCACACCCGGCATGCCTCCGAAGTGCCTTCACTCAAGCCCTTTAGCTGCCTCCCATGCGCACGTGTGTGACAATATATATATATATAATGTAGATAGGGGTGTGTGTGTGTGTATATATATATATACACATACATACATACATATATATACACATACATATACTTGTGTGTATGTTTGTATGTGTCTATATGTGTGTGTATAGCTTTGGTCACTGAGTGCAAGGGAAAAATAATAAAATATAGTCTATAAGTTATTAAACAGTAAAACATTAACGTTTTAAGAAGTACAGGTACATTGAGCACTACTGGAGTGGTTGCGGGTAAACTACATTTTAAAGACTGTGTAACACAACAGGTAAGTAGAACTAACAGCAGCTAAAATGTATATGGATCATCTCTCGGTAGTAGATCCCTTTTGAAAGGCGCTACACAACGGCTGTGGTATAGAAATTACATTTTCTATGTGAACGTTCAAATTTGTGCCTCTGGTAATGTGCATTACCGGCATTTAAAGAAAATTAGTTTTGTGTCCTCTGCAGTGTTAAGAGAGAAAGGCTTTGGTTTGGGATAAAAGGAAAAAAGGTGTAAAGAAAGGAAAGTTGCCTTTTTCTTTTATATAGTATAGAGAGATGTGTTCGCTGACGTTATGATTGCCTTTTGGGACAGTCGCGTGGGTCTTGTGTAGACTGGTGAGACGTCCCCGCCATTAATCGGTTGTGATGGCACTATCAGTCCTCCACTCGTGTGCGTGTCTTCATAATCCGAGCTGACAACCTCATAATCGTATACGTGCAAAAGAAAGTGCAAATCGCCTTAATATTAGTTTGCCACGGTGTAGAAAAGGGGTCCTGTGTTTGCACTTGTCTGGGCTATAGCTCAGGGGGAGGAGGAAAAAAATTAAAAGTGCTCACTTTGACTTAAGGCAGAAGCGCAGTCAGCGCCTGAAAGGCCGGCACAGCTATGCACGCGCGCTGGCTGCTCAACTTTTGCTGGGCAGGAGACCCCAGTTTTTGCAGACACATTCACGATATCAAAAGTCTCAGCGCTCTTTGGAGGTCATTCGGAGAAGTAGTGTGTTAAAGAAGTAATGAAAAAGAAAAGGAAACATTTTAATAATAACGTAACATGATTGACATTGTCATGAGTGTTGCTGTCATGTATATGCCTGCCTAAATAAGTCACCCTCGCTTTGCTCTTACTCTTTTACCGTTCATTTAATCATGGCTAGTGGCGGAAAAATTATAAAATGGAAGGAGGATTACACTGAGTATGGCTTTACCAAAACAATTATTGATGGCGAATCGATTATTCATAAAGCTTGAATTGGTGATCTGTTTTTCTGTGTTAACCTCATATTTTTCATACTTCTTCTCAAACTAAGGTGGTGCGAGGGTAAAATGAATCGGGATGCGCTGATCAATATAATCGGTGTACCAGGAAATCATGCATTGACAAAAGCTCCCCTTTGCTTGCAATGCAAAGTGTGATTAAATGCATTATTTTTAACGCGTTATGGAGCACATGCATCGAAGCTTCTCAGCTGTGCTTGTGCTAAGAAAAGGAAAGATTTTAAAAATAACGTAACACGATTGTCAATGTAACCTTTTGTAAGTAGTGCCTGGAGGATTCAGTGTGGAGAAACTCTAGAGACAGCGTGTGTATTAACTTGTGGATTTTTCTGTGACTATTTGGTGGCAGTGTGACGAAGTTGCTTCGAAAGACGGCGTTAGCCTGAGCTCAGCTCAGAGCGAAATGAGGTAAATGGGAGGGGTGATGAAGACGTGACTCCCCCACCCGCCTTAACTGTCAATCCCCCATAAACACAGTCTCGGAATTTGCATAAGCACACCCTTCACCAACAATTTTAACTTAGTTACAAAGTGATCAAAACTCTCGTTTATATCCTGCGTCCTCTTATTAAACTTGTATCCCGCATTCCCGTGGGCATGTGAAACGCCAGCGGTAGCCTGTCTATGAACTTAATTTAAAGTTTAGGTTTACACCTTGCTTTCTTTCCGAGGTAGCAGCACTCATGAATATGGTAGTATATGTCACTCGCTCGCTTCTTATTGTTTCGCTGCCTTCTCAATTATATAATGCATGTTTTCTTAAGCGCTTTTGGAGGTCTTCCTGGTTTTCTACGCACTGCGTTGACAGTCAGTTCACGTGATTACGTGGGAGGCCTGATGATGTCACACGAAACTTCGCCCCCCCCCACGTCTTTTCAGCTCAACCCCATTACAGTTAATGGAGAAAAATACCTTCCATTTATGACCATTAGGCGTAGAATTTCGAAATGAAACCCGCCCAACTTTTGTAAGTAAGCTGTAAGGAATGAGCCTGCCAAATTTTAGCCTTCTACCCACACGTGAACTTGGAGAATTAGTGAGTGAGTGAGTGAGTGAGTGAGTGAGTGAGTGAGTGAGTGAGGGCTTTGCCTTTTATTAGTATAGATATATATATATATATCTATATATATCTATATATATATATCTATATATATATATATATATATATATATATGTGGTGGATTGCCGGCATTTTACTCCGCCCTCACCCCTGGCGCTAGGAGGAGCTCTCCTGAGAGCATATACAGGCCCCGAATTCCAGCAGGGCCTCATGGACTATGTAGTTTTTATACACAGCCCTGCTGGATACCTTGGGGGCCACTGGGAGTCGCTGTCGGGAGACCAATGGACTCATTTGGGCACCATGTCCCGGAAGTTCGTCACAGGAAGAGCGACGGGCTTCCGGGGTGAAGAAAAGTACTGTTTACCCTGACCCGGAAGGGATAAGGACTTGTGGAACTGTTGGGCAGAAAGACTGCCGGGTCAGGGGGAATAAAAGGACTCTGGGAACTCCCAGACAGTGAGCTGAGCTGGGTGGTAGGAGGGCAACGCGTCTGGGAGTGGAGGATTATTGATTGATTATTGTATTGTGGTTTATGAATAGTGTGGAGTGCAGGGTGCTTAGTGCACATTGTTATAATAAATATAATCATTGTGGCAATTTTACCAGGTGTTTGGCGTGGTACCTGAGGGTTCAAGGGAGCACTACTGCCCCCTACTGCGACAATATATATATATATATATATACTGTATATATATATATATATATATATATATATATATATATATATATATATATATAGTGGCAGATGGCCAAGATCTTGCCCCACCGGGATGCCTGGAACCCGAAAGAACTGGGAGTGGGGCAATATATTCCCCTGGATACAAGATGGAAGCCTCCCTGGATTCCATCAGGGCCACAGATACAGAGCTAGGAAGCTCATCCCTGTTGGGGTCCGTGGCCACCACCAGGGGGTGCCTGGATGGTTCCTGAGCCATGGATTGCAGCACTTCCGCCACACCAGGAAGTGCTGCCGGAACAGGAACCAGATACACCAGTAGTGCTTCCGGGTGCAAGGGTAGCACTTCTGCCACACCAAGGAGCACACCAGGGAGCACATCTGGGTGTGCCATAAAAGGGGCCGCTTCACTCCATTCGGGAAGCCGGAGTCTGGTGGAAGAGGACGGAGCTCGTGAGGAGTGGAGTGGAGGCGGAGATAGACTGAGGAGAAAAGGACTGAGTTGTGTTTAGGCTAATTTGTGTGTTGTGTTTGTGCTATGTAGTGTTGTGTAAATAAACGTGTGTGCTTTTGGACATCTGGCTGCCTCCGTGTCAGTCTGTGTCTGGGCATCTTTCACTATATACAGTGGTGTGAAAAACTATTTGCCCCCTTCCTGATTTCTTATTCTTTTGCATGTTTGTCACACAAAATGTTTCTGATCATCAAACACATTTAACCATTAGTCAAATATAACACAAGTAAACACAAAATGCAGTTTTTAAATGATGGTTTTATTATTTAGGAGAAAAAAAATCCAAACCTACATGGTCCTGTGTGAAAAAGTAATTGCCCCCTGAACCTAATAACTGGTTGGGCCACCCTTAGCAGCAATAACTTCAATCAAGCGTTTGCGATAACTTGCAATGAGTCTTTTACAGCGCTCTGGAGGAATTTTGGCCCACTCATCTTTGCAGAATTGTTGTAATTCAGCTTTATTTGAGGGTTTTCTAGCATGAACCGCCTTTTAAGGTCATGCCATAGCATCTCAATTGGATTCAGGTCAGGACTTTGACTAGGCCACTCCAAAGTCTTCATTTTGTTTTTCTTCAGCCATTCAGAGGTGGATTTGCTAGTGTGTTTTGGGTCATTGTCCTGTTGCATCACCCAAGATCGCTTCAGCTTGAGTTGACGAACAGATGGCCGGACATTCTCCTTCAGGATTTTTGGTAGACAGTAGAATTCATAGTTCCATCTATCACAGCAAGCCTTCCAGGTCCTGAAGCAGCAAAACAACCCCAGACCATCACACTACCACCACCATATTTTACTGTTCGTATGATGTTCTTTTTCTGAAATGCTGTGTTCCTTTTACGCCAGATGTAACGGGACATTTGCCTTCCAAAATGTTCAACTTTTGTCTCATCAGTCCACAAGGTATTTTCCCAAAAGTCTTGGCAATCATTGAGATGTTTCTTAGCAAAACTGAGACGAGCCCTAATGTTCTTTTGCTTAACAGTGGTTTGTGTCTTGGAAATCTGCCATGCAGGCCGTTTTGCCCAGTCTCTTTCTTATGGTGGAGTCGTGAACACTGACCTTAATTGAGGCAAGTGAGGCCTGCAGTTCTTTAGACGTTGTCCTGGGGTCTTTTGTGACCTCTCGGATGAGTCGTCTCTGCGCTCTTGGGGTAATTTTGGTCGTCCGGCCACTCCAGGGAAGGTTCACCACTGTTCCATGTTTTTGCCATTTGTGGATAATGGCTCTCACTGTGGTTCGCTGGAGTACCAAAGCTTTAGAAATGGCTTTATAACCTTTACCAGACTGATAGATCTCAATTACTTCTGTTCTCATTTGTTCCTGAATTTCTTTGGATCTTGGCATGATGTCTAGCTTTTGAGGTGCTTTTGGTCTACTTCTCTGTGCCAGGCAGCTCCTATTTAAGTGATTTCTTGATTGAAACAGGTGTGGCAGTAATCAGGCCTGGGGGTGGCTACAAAAATTGAACTCAGGTGTGATACACCACAGTTAGGTTATTTTTTAACAAGGGGCAATTACTTTTTCACACAGGGCCATGTAGGTTTGGATTTTTTCTCCCTAAATAATAAAACCATCATTTAAAAACTGCATTTTGTGTTTACTTGTGTTATATTTGACTAATGGTTAAATGTGTTTGATGATCAGAAACATTTTGTGTGACAAACATGCAAAAGAATAAGAAATCAGGAAGGGGGCAAATAGTTTTTCACACCACTGTATATTTACATATACACATACAAGCTCAACAGGAAGGCTAAGTTGTTTAATTAAGCTGTTTGCCTTTCTGAGAAAGTGAGTTTTGTATATGTCCTGATTAAAAGGAAGCTTTGTGCAAGCAGTGAAACTGGACCACATTTTAGTACCATTTTTTAAATATCTCTTCTAAATTTGATAAACAATAGTTCCAAGTTTATTTAAGTAATTTATTCATTAATTTCCCAAACTTGTCATATTGTGATGGGGCCAATCCTGGCAGCATTATGAGCCAGTCCTAAATGGTGTGTTATCTCCATCGGCTGCCATTACTTCATACACGTACCATCACCCCTACATCAGCTGGAAACTGAATTTAGTCTCCTACAGGACCAAGGTGGCTGCAGCATCATCTACTGACTCAGCAAGTTCCCCTTGGGTAAACTGAATAATTTGCACCAAGATTGTAATTGTTTTTAAATATCTTACAATTCAGCTTTTGTGTTAAAATTCATCATGGGTACGCATTCCTGATACTCTTATGATACTAGTGCACATGGAAAAGGCCATTAAGCTTGCCAACTATAGAAATTTTCCTCTGGGTGTTTTCTGAAAGCATTCAGGAATTGGGAGTATAACTGAACATAAGGTAAGCCATTTTTTGTTTTCCGCATCTTAAACTGAGTTGCTTATTATGGTGCTGGAGGCGGGCAACTTGGACATGCAAGTAAAAATTTCAGTGCTTGCACATGCAAGTAAAAATTACATTGTTCATTGTACATTACAAAATACATCAGTCTTATTCACTTACTTTCTCCAAAATGACATCAAGTTTGGAAGGTCTCTGAAGTGATTCTTTTTACCAAAGTACTTGGTAACTTATTCCATGTATCTGTGGCTCTCTGCATGAAGAAAATCATTCTAACATTTGTGCAAAATCTGCCCTTAACAAGTAACAGCTGGAATCAACCATACAAATTCCCTTCATAATTTTAAATACATATATTAAAAAAATGTAATTTGCTCAGACTAATCTAAAATTGTTCAACTCCGTCAAATTTTCCGCGTACCTCACAGTCCTTGAAAGGACTTGTGCATCTCTATACATTTTCTAGTGCTGTTATGTGTTTTTGAAATATGGAGGTCAAAACTACACCCAGTACTCCAGATGAGGCCTCAATAGTGTTCAGTACAGATTAAAAATAACCAAAAGCCACCTAAAGTCCCTCCTCTCCTTCCCACTGCAGCTTCAGAGAATCATAGGCAGTTCAGGAGCCTGAACCCGCTCTTTTGCCTTCATAACTGGAATCACCGCTACCTCTCCCCAGTCTGGTCGGAGACTCCCGTCTATAAAGACCTGTTTTTTTCGCAAATACCTTGATTTTTGTGTACAACAATTTATGTACACCATTCGGGGCCCCAACACTTCATCTTTGCTTCTGTTTTCATTACTATATATATGAATAAATAAATAATGTATGAATAAATATTATTATTTAAATTTCTTTGTATAAATTGCATGGTGTATTTGCATCCAGCATTGTGTTTTATTTATTTTGTGTTTGGCATTTAACTTTCCCCTTGGGTGCTCTTAATTTTTTTCCTCCCACATCCCCAAAGATGTTCATATTAATTCAATTGTCAGATCCAAATTGGCCCTGCATGAGTGTGAGTGTGGGTGTGTGCCATGTGTGGGCATTATAGCCCTAAACTGGATTGTGAATATTATGTTAATGTGGTATTTATTGCCATTAATGTGACCATACTGATGTGTTTACTTGAATAAAGGAAACACAGGATGGGTTTGTACGGCTTAATGCTGGAGGGATGGAATGCTTGTCTGGTTTTCTCGGAGTTCAGAAACCTCCTAACTGATGATATACACCAGTTTTTCCCAATTTATACATCCAATCAGTCACTTCTGCCTTTGATTGCCATCTCATCCAAATGTCAACTGCAATGGGCATTACACACCTGTCACACTTTCAGCATCTGTATATTAAACAGGTTACCCAATAATTTATCCTCCTATGTGTGTTCTTTTCACACTTGCTTTATTTGTAAGTTCATACAATATGGCAGTGCCCTATGCTATAAGAACGTGTAATTAGTGTAAAAATCAATTTAAGTCGAACCATATTCATATATGGTGTGATTCATAGTGAAGCCATCATACTATACAAGAAAACAGAACTCAGGGATGTCTCCTGTGATATTGTAGGATTTGGGTTCTATGTAATAAAGTGCAGAAATACAAGATAAAAATATTAGTTATTTTATTTCCTTTAAACAATCCTACCATGAGAATAAGTCAAGTTAAAAAATCACTTTAATAGTTTCTAGAGTAAATTAGCATTGTGTAATTGTGCTAATAGGTTTGCATTACCATTGAATTATTAACATGCCATTAAATAGCTCAATTTCAAATAACAAACACATTGTGAATTATGAACATGCACATTTAAGTTTTAAACTAAAACAGTCTAAGCTTTAACCCAAAGAGGTGAACAGAAAAGTGATTTTGTGACCCATGTGCAAGAGAGCACATCAAGCTAATCAGACGAATGCCATTGGTGGATATGTTTATTTGGTTAGCTGGGCAGTGAAAGAGCATTTTTCCCCTAATTTGTGCCACTTTAACTGTAAATAAAAAAATGAAACACAGTTCATTGGGTAAAAGCATTACTGATTAGAGAGGCTTGCTTCTGACAGTAATGCGCAAAGGGAATTGACTTTCAGACACCTTCCATTTTCATCACTGTGCTAAGAGGCGATGATTTTAACTAACAAAGGTGAAATCCATTCAAACGGCCAATCAGGCCTAATCTACTATTCTTAAAATATTTGCAAAGTAAAGTAATCAAATTTACAAAATAAACTGTTCATCTCTTTGAAGTAGATTTGTATACTTATTGCAGATGGTGTCTTATTTATTCTGCTACTGTGATCATTTCCAAAAACTAATTAAATTAGATACAATCAGAAGAGTGCTTGCAGAAATTGAATATGAACAAATTTAAGTATATTAGCGGAAATTCTCTTCATATAGCTAAGCTGTCACGATTCAGAAAGTTTCCTTCAAAATAAACCAAGAAACAGGTAAAAAAAAAAAAAAATCAATTCCTATATCGTTATATTTTTACGGTTCTTTTCCTTGCACAAAACAGTTCTAGGCATTTATGTTAAACTGATAAAATCAAGTCAATGTAGGTAAATGAGCTGAATGCCAAGCTTTATGTCATCAACACAGGTGGGTGCCATTTTAGTTATACCCCACCTCACTTCACACTTTACTTTCAAAAGACATGTTATCCACAGAAGGGTGACTACAGAAAGGTTCGCTGAATCATAAAGTGCTTGTTTTCCTTATAAGCGACTGTAAATGGTGTTCCTCATGAATGGTCCACCCAACTGTTTTCAAACACATCCATCCATTTTGTAAACCTGCTGATCTAACTCACGGTCACCAGGGGCTACAACTTACTGTGACTGCATTGAGCATAACACAGCCATTCTTCTTTGATGTAAGAATAAAAAATAATATCTTAAAATACTTTATACAGAGGAAAAAGAAAGTAATCAGACCCATTCACTTTCTGCACACTTTGTAGTTTTAATTTTAAATGGATAAATTTGCCATTTTTCCCCATCAATCTAAACTCAATAATCCATAATGACAAAAAAAATGTTTTCACAATGGTTTCTTTAACAAATTTATTAAAAATCAAAAACTGAAAAATCTCACTCATATAAGTATTCAGACCCTTATTTCAGTACTTTGTAGAAACCCCCTTGGCAGCAATTACAGCTTCAAGTCTTCTTGGGTAAGTTTCTACAAGCTTTGCACCCAGTGATTTAGACAGCATGTCTTGTTTTTCCAGGTAGATCTTCTCAAGCTCAATTAGACTGGACTTAAAGCATCTGTAAAGTGCCATCTTCACATCTCTCCACAGATGTTCTGCGGGGTTTAACTCTGGGCTTTGATTAGGCCACTCAAAGACAGTCAGAGACTTGTTCCAAAACCACTCTACCATTGTCTTGGCTGTATGCTTTGAATCATTGTCATGGTGAAAGTCATCCAAGTTTGAGGTCGGATGTAATCTAGAGCAAGTTTTCTTTATTTGGCTGCATTTATCCTCATCTCCATTCTGACAATTTTAAGATAGATAGATAGATAGATAGATAGATAGATAGATAGATAGATAGATAGATAGATAGATAGATACTTTATTAATCTCAAGGGGAAATTCACAATGTCTCTGCCGCTGAAAAGCACCTCTGTAGCATGATGCTGCCACCATCATGCTTCACCGTAGGGATGGAATTAGGCAGGTAACAAGCAGTGACTTGGCTTCACTTGATATAATGCTTGGAGTTCTGCCTAAAGAGCTCAATTTATGTCTTCTCAGACCCGATAGTCTTTTTCCTGATACTTTCATAATATTTTAAATGCTGTTTCATAAGCTCTACCATGAACACCTGAATGATGGACTGCTGCAGAGATGGTCATCCTTCTGACAGGTTCTCTCATATCAGCAAAGGACTTCAGAAGCTCTGTTAGCGTGACCATTGGGTTCACCTCCGTGACCAAGGCCCTTCTTGCCTGATTACTCAATGTGGCCATACAGCTAACTCTAGGCGGTTCCAAACTTCTTCTGTTTCACAATTCTTGAGGCCACTGTGGCCCTTGGGAACATTCAAAGTTTTAGATACGGTTTTATAGCTGTCCTCTTATCTCTGCCTCATCACACTTTGGACACAGTGGTCTACATGGACATTTTTGGACTTCATGGCTTTGTTTTTGTCCTTACATGCTGTGAGAATTGTGGGACCCTATATACACAGGTGTGCGCTTTTCTAAACCTTGTCCAATCAATTCAATTTGCCGTACGTGTACTCCAATCAAGTTCTAGACACACCTCAAGATAATTAAAGCAAACTGGATGCACCATGGATCCAAACTGGATAAAAAGAGTCTGAATAAGTTAGAGTTTTCAGCTGTTGATTGTCAAAAAATTTGCAAACCTTCCTGAAAATATGTTTTCACTTTGTCATAATCAGTTATTAAGTGATGGGCAAAAATTGCAAATATGCCCATTTAAAATCAAATCTACAATGCAATAAAGTGTGCAGAATGTGAAGGGTTCTGAATACTTTCTAAATCTACTGTATATAGCTTGATCTTCAAAACTCAAAGATGTAGTACAGGTTGAAATCAAAATGATGAGCACATACATGAAAATAAATAAATAACATTAAAAGTAAAGATTGAAAACATTTGATAAATAGGGTATAGTAGACTGATGTGGGCAGCACGGTGGCGCAGTGGTAGCGCTGCTGTCTCACAGTTAGGAGAGCCGGGTTCGCTTCCCGGGTCCTCCCTGCGTGGAGTTTGCATGTTCTCCCCGTGTCTGCATGGGTTTCCTCCCAAAGACATGCAGTTTAGGTGGATTGGTGATTCTAAGTTGTCCCTAGTGTGGGTGTGTGTGTCCTGTGGTGGGTTGGCACCCTGCCTGGGATTGGGTCCTGTGCCCTGTGTTGGCTGGGATTGGCTCCAGCAGACCCCTGTGTTCAGATTCAATAGGATGGATGGATGGATAGACTGATGTGGTTTATGCCTGCTTTTAAAAAACAGGAAGAGCTTTACATTATAAATGACATTGAGCGAGGCCTGTATTGCCCATAGTAAACAAGCTAACCATAGTGAGACATGCCATGTAAGATTAAAATTCATTAATATAACAAAGATGACATTTATGGCACTGCAAATATAGCTGTAATCTTGGTACACATTTATAGAATGGTGTACTGAACATCAATTTAATGGACATGTGACAAATCAGACACTGAAGAGCAGTGTCTATAAATGCTTGTGGATCATATTGAAGATGTTTTTCAAAGTGGGCATGTATAAACATTATATACTGAAAGAAATGGATAGAACTGTTGCATCTCAGATCCACCATCCTGAAATCGCATCCAGCATATGGTCACTGTCTGTATATTGTTTATACCTTTCCTCCCGTGTCTGCATCCATTTTTCTCTGGCCACTTAGGGCTTTGTCTTCCAAATCTCAATTTGCAATTCAAACTTGCTATTTTGGGGGTGTGTACATGAGCATGGCATTCAATGAATTTGTGCTCTTTCTCGATTAACTTCATGCCTTGCACTTGACCTTTCTGAATTACGCTGCAGAACAATGAATTAGATGCAATTACTAAATGGAAGGATGGATGGATCTTGTTCAATAAATAATTACAAACTTGTGTACCAGTGTTCTGCAGCCCATACCAATGCCATTTTTGCTGCACAGTGTACAGTTGTTTTTTTTTTTTGACCACATCTCATTTACTTTATGTGAATTGTAGTGGCATAGAATATTGTGAGTGCCTGTATTGTGCTCTTTTTCTTTGCTTCTTCTGTTTTATTTGATTCTGTTAAATGACTTTTGTAAGTAACATTTCCATTGTATTGTTTAAACATAATCAAGTACATACATTATATTTTGTTATCAGAACTGGAATTCATAGAGAATTGCTGTTTTAGTTGTCATTTAAAAGCTTCAGAAAAAGTTAAAACTGAGAGTTACTTTTTTTAAGATTTTGGAATCACTTGCCATGTTAACCAGCCAAAATCCCATCCCCCACCCCCCCCAAAACTCAAACCGCATGAGACCTCCACAGAAAATGCATACATTCATGTCAGTAGCATGTAGTTCTTGGCAAATTCAGCTTTGTGGCTCTTTCTCTCTGGATCTTTCTTCTGGCTCCATCTGTCTAGACTTTCAAATCCAAACTGAACATCCACCTGTTCTCTTTGGTTTTTCTGGTTGCTGTCCCACCATCTGTGAGTTTCAAGATTGCCTCCTATTAACTGTGAAACTAACAACACCACCATGTTGGACAATGTCTTGGACTACTAGCTGTCAAGTTTCATGTTTTACCCAGAACTTAAGAATTTTCCCTGTATTTTTAACTTGTTGCACCCTTTGTGGTAGCTTTATAATGAAATTCTGTTTCATTTGTAAAGATACTTGCTATTTATACTAAATGCTTAATTTATCAGGTATACATGCTGTCATACTGCATTATTTGCTTTTATTTGTGTTTATTTTTCCTATTTTTATTTTATAGTTTTCACTGTACTGTTATCATGTTCATTTTATAGAATTCCTGGTATTGGTACATATTGTTAATGGGACTAAGGCTGACTGATAGATGGCATGGTGGTATAGTGGTTAGAACTGCAGTCTCACAGTAGCAAAATTCCGGGCGCAAACCAATCTACAGGCACTGTCTTGAGTTGTTGAGTTTGTACATTTTCGCATAGGTGAAGATTTCAAGCGAACGGTTTTTGTCTGCTTTCTGGATTATGCAATTAGTGACCCTGACTTGGTCTACCATGAAGCCACTTCTGATGATGAAATAGTCTCTGGACTCCTGCTGACCCTGCATAGGAATGAGCATATTTGAAAAGCTTATCTTTAAAAACTGGAGTATACTCAGCAACTAAAAGTCTTTTTACACAATAAAATCACCAGTGTTAACCCCTAACGGGAGGAGCTGAAAGAAGAAGAAGAAGAAGTGAGAGTAACAACGCTAAAGCAGTTATGGTATTTGGAATACTATGGCTGTTCCCTGGACCATTATATTGTTACGAGTTAATTACAATCAGATGCATTACACTAATAAACAATATGCGGTTAGTTTCTGTGTATTTATAAAGCCGCGTCATGAAAATAAGGAGTAATCACACAAGAACAGTACCATTGCTTTGACGCTGGGTGCCGCCAGTTTGCAAAACCGAGCGGAGAACTTGCGTACGACAAGGCATGAGGTACCGTGGAAAAATGCGTGGCTTTACGCCAAGTGTAGGTTTTATACATTGCGATTTGAACATGGAAAAGTTTTTACGCAACATTTCTGTGCGTACGCACCGTTTATACATGAGGCCCCTGGAGAGGAACTGATGTCATCAAAATGGCCGGAACCAGAAGTGATGTCAGCAAAGGGGCCGGCTTCAGAAGCGATGTCAGCAAAGGGGCCGGCTTCGGAAGTGACATCAGCAAAGGGGCTGGCTTTGGAAGTGACGTCAGTAAAGGGGCCGGCTTTGGAAGCGATGTCAGCAAAGGAGCCGGCTTCGGAAGTGACGTCTTCTGAGGTGCCGGAACCTTGCAGGATTTCCCGGGAAAGGTCTGTAGGGAACTGAGAAAGACAGTCAGCGCACTCCACCACCCCCCGGTCAGATGTTTCATTACACTTACTCAGGCCCTTTAGCTGCCTCCTACTCGCACGTGTGTGACAACACGCATGCAAAATTTGAAGTGAGTTTAAAATCAGTTGCAAGATTTGACCCAGACAAACAAACAGACAGAGGAGTCAAGTTAAATAAAATCGTTTAACAATACATTTGGAATTTTCATGTACCATGACTCCTTTATATATTTTTCTTACAACAAAGAACAATTTGTAATTACCAAAAAATCAAGAAAACATAATTCATAAAATTGTGACAGAAAAACTTTTAATCACGTTTTTATGCAGATCACAAAATTCCTGATACAATGGTCTTCAATGGTGGCCAGATTTGAACAACAGCAAATAATATCAAACATCCATGAAAAAATTTTTGCGTTACTCATATTGTGTAATCCAAATATCATGTATCAAGTTGTATGCTCACAACATCTCTAACATATGCATCTTTGGCTAAATTGTTGTTAAATAAAGCATTTTAGACCTTTAAGGACTTTTCAGTGGTGACCCGATCAAGCATGACTTTACTCCTTGGGTAAAAATGCACCCAACAATGTTTTATGTGTTTGGCAAGTTGCAATGCTTTACTGAACAAGCTTTGTCACTAGACAAAGAATCTGAAACAAACTGAAAACTTTTTGTTAAAGTGCACATGCCAAAGATATAGCGTTCTCATTTCAGAAATTCAGATTTCTTTTTACCATTGGTTTATTATACATTTTCTTGTTAAAATGTTTCTTCCTTTGTATCTAGAATAATGCTAAGGACTAAAGGCTCAACATTTTCAACTTTATAAAAAAAGAAGTGTGATTTTCTGTGAGATACACTGCCTCATTGTAAGCTATACTCATGTTTTAATAATATGTTTGGTTGAAAAACAGAATGCAGTGTCTGATGACAGAAAGGGATGCACGCTGTGCATAAATGTGTTACAATGACAAGCTCCTTTATCAGGGTAGACAGACAACTCAAATATATACACTTCTTTATTTCCTTCCTATTAGTCAATAAAAAAGCTATGCTGAGACACTTTTGTTAAAGTTCCCTTTTATCCATGACCCGTTGTGGCACCCTATGCTACCTTTGTTTCCACTCCTGCTGGCTTTGATTGTAACTTAATTGGACGCAGAGCCTGGCAGCCCCTAGGGATGCTTGCTTAATGGCATGTTGCTATCGGCAAGCTGGTTGGAGTCATCCTATTGATAGAATGAAATGTACTACTCTAAAATAATGGCTAAATGACTTATTTTTAACAGGATTTGTCAGACTTAACACCCAGGTAGGAAAAGAGTGTTACAGATAGTTCTAAACAATCTAAGCACAGTATGATGAATCTCTGTTACATTTATGAACTTTCTTATTATGTGCATTAAAAACTTTCATGTTTGTGTCACTTATTAATTTTATACTTGATATATTGGATATTATCATTTCCACCTTTTGTAGTGGTGCATCTAAAAGTTATAATTTTCATTCTATGATTGCATACCTAGCAATAAATTAAACAAGAGATATTTTTTCTTGAGAATGACCTCTCTTTATTTTTTTGCTTTCAGTGTAGCCCACATTAGTCACTTTTAAAACAATTCTGGAAGTGCAATTCTTCCACAAGCAAGTGAAAATTATAAATAAGGTATCCTGGAAGACCCATTTTGCCTCCACGGATTTCATATCCCCATTTCTTGTGCTGACTTGAATTGAAACAATTCTTTGCAAGCTTTAAAGAGGTAATTTCCTGGCATGTTGTTCTGCCTACGACAGAAACTGCCTTTCTTCACTGTTTCAGTAAAGTCTGGACAATGTGCTAACTAAGCAGAGGTAAGTTCACTTGTCATACTTCATTATGGGATGTGAGAGAATGTCAGACCATATGGAGAAATGCAACACAAAGTGAAGGATGTTGTGCAAACTCCAAACAATTACCCAATTAAGAATTGCTCTGAGGCAGATTGTGATGACTCCAAACAATTACAAAATTAAGAATTTCTCTGAGACACTGTGTCTGCTGTGCAGCCAAACAAAATTAATTGTAATGTAGATTGACATATATTGTAGGAAAGATAAAAGGTAAAAAAGTATACACTGCATATATATGTCATACATTGTAGGAGACATATGGGATGCATTGGAATCCCAGCAGGAAGTTGGGAAGATCTGTTACCCGGATGGGAGGCCCTGAGAATACAGAAAGAGAGGGAATGATGTCTAAGGCTGCCCAAAGAGATGGATGGACATCCCAGCAAGACATGATTCCAGTACCTTCCCTTGCTGGGATAAAAGAAGTCGATAGGGAAGGACTGTCACAGAGGGATATTTATCCCCATCCAGGCAACAGATGGCAACAATCCTCCATGTCAGTGCCCATTTTATATATATATACCAGTAATGGCAGACTGCAAGATAACGTGCAGTAAATACACTTGACTTAATTATTCATAGTTTTCATGCTCTTTCTCTGTCGCTGTTTAGCATTCATTTGCTCAGAGGTTGATGCGCTTACAGCTTCCTGAGCAGCACTTCTTTTCTCCACTCTAGTGGCCCACTTCTTTCGTTGGCATCTTTTCACGTTAAAACTGATTAAGTCAGTGTTTGTGTTGCAATTACTTCCGTTTTCCTTAATTTTTCACTTAAGCCCACACTTAAGTCCAATCTGCCTCTGTGATTTAAGATATGAAGAGATAGGGGAAGTGATGGCAAAGGTGGTATGGATGAGAACGGCTCCCATACACATGTGCTGCACGGCTGCCTGTCTGGCCATTGCTGAGAGTTGATTCTACAATAAAATAAAAATAAAAAGAAGAATAACCTTGGAGATTAATCATTGCCCTGAAAGTGAATATTAGACGTCACGTAGTATGTGTACCAAATTTCTGGTCAATAGGTCAAACGGTTTGCGTGCTACAGGTGATTTAAAATCCCGGACAGACAAACAAACAGCCACGGGAGCGTATTATATATAAAGAAATATATATATATATATATATATATATATATATATATATATATATATATATCTGAACCAAGTTATATATTACCTTGACATCAGGCGAAATGTTAGGGTGCCAACTGAGCTGTTTGCTTCTTTTATATAAGAAAAAAAACAAACAAACAAACAAGTGTGCGAGAGTGCAAAAATAGGGAAAAAATCAAGTTAAGTCTTCAGCTATTATTGCATTTAATTAGGTTTGCTCACTGGGCGGATTCTCTTGGCTGTGGGTGAAAAAGGAGATAAAGTGGTCAGTAATTGTGCCACCTGGTCTATGCTTGGTAATGCTTACCTTGGAGGAGCTGGGAAAGTGACAATCATGTGTGACAATATTTATGAACCAATATTTTTTTCCTGAATGGCAGCTTATAATATATATATATATATATATATATATATATATATATATTATACACTGTGTGTATATATATATATATATATATATATATATATATACTGTATATATATATATATATATTTGTATATATTTAAAAATATATATGTTATGTATGAGAAATGTATATAAATATAATTATTACAGCACTCATGTTCAGTTATCACAAACCTACAGGTAGCAATATATATATGAAAAGCAGGGTCTCTCCCCTACACATGTTCAAAAAGAAATTTTAAAAATTATAAACAGACATCAGAGGAAATAAGCTAGAATTCAAGATCAGCATGATTGCCAAGACTTGGAGGAAACTGAGAGAGAATATTCTTATGCAGTGCAAATGGGACACATGATAGGCATGTAAAGTACATTAATCTGATAATTACTAATTTTGGCAGCCTTCATATCTAACTATCTATCCATCACACACACACACATGCATACACACACACACATACAGTATATATATATATATAGTGGTGTGAAAAACTATTTGCCCCCTTCCTGATTTCTTATTCTTTTGCATGTTTGTCACACAAAATGTTTCTGATCATCAAACACATTTAACCATTAGTCAAATATAACACAAGTAAACACAAAATGCAGTTTTTAAATGATGGTTTTATTATTTAGGAGAAAAAATCTAAACCTACATGGCCCTGTGTGAAAAAGTAATTGCCCCTTGTTAAAAATAACCTAACTGTGGTGTATCACACCTGAGTTCAATTTCCTTAGCCACCCCAGGCCTGATTACTGCCACACCTGTTTCAATCAAGAAATCACTTAAATAGGAGCTGCCTGACACAGAGAAGTAGACCAAAAGCACCTCAAAAGCTAGACATCATGCCAAGATCCAAAGAAATTCAGGAACAAATGAGAACAGAAGTAACTGAGATCTATCAGTCTGGTAAAGGTTATAAAGCCATTTCTAAAGCTTTGGGACTCCAACGAACCACAGTGAGAGCCATTATCCACAAATGGCAAAAACATGGAACAGTGGTGAACCTTCCCAGGAGTGGCCGGCCGACCAAAATTACCCCAAGAGCGCAGAGACGACTCATCCGAGAGGTCACAAAGACCCCAGGACAACGTCTAAAGAACTGCAGGCCTCACTTGCCTCAATTAAGGTCAGTGTTCATGACTCCACTATAAGAAAGAGACTGGGCAAAAACGGCCTGCATGGCAGATTTCCAAGACGCAAACCACTGTTAAGCAAAAAGAACATTAGGGCTCGTCTCAATTTTGCTAAGAAACATCTCAATGATTGCCAAGACTTTTGGGAAAATACCTTGTGGACTGATGAGACAAAAGTTGAACTTTTGGAAGGCAAATGTCCCGTTACATCTGGCGTAAAAGGAACACAGCATTTCAGAAAAGAACATCATACCAATAGTAAAATATGGTGGTGGTAGTGTGATGGTCTGGGGTTGTTTTGCTGCTTCAGGACCTGGAAGGCTTGCTGTGATAGATGGAACCATGAATTCTACTGTCTACCAAAAATTCTGAAGGAGAATGTCCGCCATCTGTTCGTCAACTCAAGCTGAAGCGATCTTCGGTGCTGCAACAGGACAATGACCCAAAACACACCAGCAAATCCACCTCTGAATGGCTGAAGAAAAACAAAATGAAGACTTTGGAGTGGCCTAGTCAAAGTCCTGACCTGAATCCAATTGAGATGCTATGGCATGACCTTAAAAAGGCGGTTCATGCTAGAAAACCCTCAAATAAAGCTGAATTACAACAATTCTGCAAAGATGAGTGGGCCAAAATTCCTCCAGAGCGCTGTAAAAGACTCATTGCAAGTTATCGCAAACGCTTGATTGCAGTTATTGCTGCTAAGGGTGGCCCAACCAGTTATTTGGTTCAGGGGGCAATTACTTTTTCACACAGGGCCATGTAGGTTTGGATTTTTTTTTCTCCCTACATAATAAAAACCATCATTTAAAAGCTGCATTTTGTGTTTACTTGTGTTATATTTGACTAATGGTTAAATGTGTTTGATGATCAGAAACATTTTGTGTGACAAACATGCAAAAGAATAAGAAATCAGGAAGGGGGCAAATAGTTTTCCACACCACTGTATATATATATATATATATATATACACACAATATAGTTTATCAGGCGCTGTGGGGAATCCCACTCGCGTTCAGCAACTGTTAGTGTATTACAGCACTCAAGAGTACTGGCACTTAAGTATTTATACTTCAGGCACTAATTGCAATTATACAGTAAATATTATGCTGTCTATAACTATTATATGTAATTCATCCATCCAGTTACAGAACATTCTCTGCTTAATTCGTCAGGCATATACAGTATGTAGGAATATCAAGTAAGAATTTTAACTCTGTACATGCCCCAGTGAACTTGAATTTGAACTTGTATTTTCACTGTAAACAAAAGTATGTCCAAGCAGCATCAGGTTCAAAACAGAAGCCAATCCATGAATGACTATCAGGCCATTAATAGTCTCACTTGCACAAGTACTCCTGCTTAGATATACTGGGCCAATATAGAGTTAGTTATATAACACATACTTCCTTGGATTGTGAGTGGAAGACTGGAGTAGCAGGGGAAACCCACTTAAGAACATGCAAACTCCACAGTAAAAAGTCATAAGGCTGGGATTTAAGCCCTGCAATTGTGAGGCAGCAGCATTATGCACTCTTTAAAATTGCCACTTTTTTAAAGCTTCACCAAGACTGCAAAATAAAAGCTCACAATGAAACTACCTAGCTGTTAGTGAGGTACTGCCAAGTAAAATAATTTTAAAACATACTCTGTTCGATCTTGCTAAGTCTTAAATCACCAAAGCCCTTTTGAATCAGGACTACCTATATTGAATCCATTAGTAACGTACCGCTATGTAACAGTCTAATAAGAGCTTAACCAATGTTTTGTTTGTGTTAAATTAGTAGTAAGTAATCAATGCACAAGTCTGAGCCCTTAAAGCTCTTATTATAAAGTGTGGCTAAAAAAAGGTGACATTTTAAAATTACAAATTTCAGGTAGATTCCTCTCTTAACATCAATAATGGTGGAATAAATTACACCTCCATTTGAGGCTTTACTGTATGAAGCAGGTGTTGAAAATCAATGGCTATTAGGATAAATAAATATTAGTATATATTTAAATTAAAATATTTTCAGTTTTGGATTAAGACCATTCTTGAATGGGTATATGAATGGATGGATGTACTCATTTGTACTGTCTTGGTCCATTTTATGGCAAAAGTGAAGTGGCTAAAATGGTATTATACATTAATATGTCGTAAAACCAATAACAACACTGTTTAGACAGCATGTGATAAAGTAATGGGTTCCAGAATAGCTAACTTATAAATTAAAATGATAATTACCTTGCACGTATATTTACACCTATATTACTGTAATAGTAATGAATAGTTGAATCCAATACCAATAATTCTGCATTGATATTAAAGCTTAAATGTCAGAAACGACAGAGAAAGAAGATGATTTTGAAATAAATCTGGATATTTAATGTTGAACATGCCTAAAAAACAATCTACACTTACTTTTATTTTTAAATCCATGCTACACACCCTAAGCTAATTTAATTAAAAAACTTTAACTAAAAGTTCAACTAAACATGAAAGTTTAATGTGTTTCAGGAAAAAAATAATTACAGTTCTGGAGCATAATAAGCCTGTGCAAGCATTATAGATTTAGAAATCACATACAGTATGCCTTGGCAGAGGAAGGCGGGTGATAAAGTGTACACTGATTGAGAACTTTAAAAATGTGCTGTATAATGGGTGAGGTCAGTCAACAGAACAATTCTGAAATCATAGTTTGCTGGGAAAGAGAAAGATCAAAAAATGTTTCTAGCCCTTTGGAATCTTGACAATGCAATGGGTGAGAATGTCGTGGTCTGTACAGCAGAGCCCACATACACCACATATGGAGGACATGAGCAGAGGATGAGTGCAATAGACTCTGCATCAACCAAGAGTAGATCAGGGTGTGTGACTGCTTGCAGCAAAATACATTTAATCAAGTTTCTATATGGGAAGTGGAGAGTGAGCATACCCTGTGCTTATTAGGTGAGAAGGAGACCTTGTCAAATGGCAGGCCATAAAACTCTTCCTAATTTAACTGAAATAAATAATATTAAAGGCAATGTTGATTCTTTATCTCTTATCAGTTTATTATAACAAGACCAGTGTTGATACCCCAAATATAATCTTGTAAAAAACAATTCCTAGTCCTCAAATATAGCGATTTTAAAATAAAAGTCCATGTTACATACTCTTTAACATCTCTTTAGACTTCTCGTTGCTGCAACATGGCAACGAGAAATCAATGCTAAATCAAATGTAGCATGATTTTCATTGCACTGATTATTTTCATAGTTCAAAATGAATACACTGTTTACATTTTTAAAATAGTGCATGACTTCTGATGAGGACTTGTCTCAATATAACAAACAATTTCATCCACCTCTAAGGAAAACTGGAATTTAATTGGTGACAGAAATAGAATTGAAATTCCATTAAATTCCAATTTTAAAGAGACATAGTTCATCCATCCATCCATCCTCATCCGCTTATCCGAGGTCGGGTCGCGGGGGCAGCAGCTTAAGCAGAGACTTCCCTCTCCCCGGCCACTTCTTCCAGCTCTTCCGAGAATCCCAATGCTCCCAGGCCAGCCGGAGACATAGTCCCTCCAGCGTGTCCTGGGTCTTCCCCGGGGCCTCCTCCGGTTGGACGTGCCCGGAACACCTCACCAGGGAGGCGTCCAGGAGGCATCCTGATCAGATGCCCGAGCCACCTCATCTGACTCCTCTCGATTTCGGAGGAGCAGCGGCTCTACTCTTAGCCCCTCCCAGATGACTGAGCTTCTAACCCTATCTTTAAGGGAAAGCCCAGACACCCTGCGGAGGAAACTCATTTCAGCCGCTTGTATTCGCGATCTCGTTCTTTCAGTCACTACCCATAGCTCATGACCATAGGTGAGGGTAGGAACGTAGATCGACTGGTAAATTGAGAGCTTTGCCTTACGGCTCAGCTCCTTTTTCACCACGACAGACCGATGCAGAGCCCGCATCACTGCGGATGCCGCACCGATCCGCCTGTCGATCTCACGCTCCATTCTTCCCTCACTCGTGAACAAGACCCCGAGATACTTGAACTCCTCCACTTGGGGCAGGATCTCTCCCCAACCCTGAGAGGGCACTCCACCCTTTTCCGCTGAGGACCATGCTCGGATTTGGAGGTGCTGATTCTCATCCCAGCCGCTTCACACTCAGCTGCGAACCGATCCATAGAGAGCTGAATATCACGGCCTGATGAAGCAAACAGGACAACATCATCTGCAAAAGCAGTGACCCAATCCTGAGTCCACCAAACCGACCCCTTCAACACCCTGGCTGCGCCTAGAAATTCTGTCCATAAAAGTTATGAACAGAATCGGTGACAAAGGGCAGCCCTGGCGGAGTCCAACTCTCACTGGAAACGGGCTCGACTTACTGCCGGCAATGCGGACCAAGCTCTGACACCGGTTGTACAGAGACCAACAGCTCTTATCAGGGGTCCGTACCCCATACTCCCGAGCACCCCCACAGGATTCCCGAGGGACACGGTCGAATGCCTTTCCAAGTCCACAAAACACATGTAGACCGGTCGGGCAAACTCCCATGCACCCTCCAGGACTCTGCTAAGGGTGAAGAGCTGGTCCACTGTTCCGCGACCAGGACGAAAACCACACTGTTCCTCCTGAATCCGAGGTTCAACTATCCGATGGACCCTCCTCTCCAGAACCCCCGAATAGACTTTTCCAGGGAGGCTGAGGAGTGTGATCCCTCTATAGTTGGAACACACCCTCCGTCCCCTTTTAAAGAGGGGACCACCACCCCGTCTGCCAATCCAGAGGCACTGTCCCCGATGTCCATGCGATGTTGCAGAGACGTGTCAACCAAGACAGTCCTACAACATCCAAAGCCTTATGGAACTCCGGGCGTATCTCATCCACCCCGGGGGCCCTGCCACCAAGGAGTTTTTTGACCACCTCGGTGACTTCAGTCCCAGAGATGGGAGAGCCCACCTCAGAGTCCCCAGGCTCTGCTTCCTCATTGGAAGGCATGTTAGTGGGATTGAGGAGGTCTTCGAAGTACTCCTCCCACCGACCCACAACGTCCCGAGTCGAGGTCAGCAGCGCACCATCCCCACTATATACGGTGTTGACACTGCACTGCTTCCCCCTCCTGAGACGCCGGACGGTGGACCAGAATCTCCTCGAAGCCGTCTGAAAGTCGTTCTCCATGGCCTCTCCAAACTCCTCCCATGCCCGAAGTTTTGCCTCAGCAACACCCGAAGCGGCTGCTCCGCTTGGCCTGCCGGTACCTATCAGCTGCCTCCAGAGACCCACAGGAAAAAAGTCCTATAGGACTCCTTCTTCAGCTTGACGGCATCCCTCACGCGGTGTCCACCAACGGGTTGGGGATTGCCGCCACGACAGGCACCGACCACCTTGCGGCCACAGCTCCGGTCAGCCGCCTCAACAATAGAGGCACGGAACATGGCCCATGGCCCAAGAGACATAGTTGTAATTTGCTAAACATTGTAACTCAAACATTAGGTTATCAAATAAAAGAAAGTCAAATAAAACAAATATATTCAATCATAATTCATGTATTATGATTATATATTATGCAGGATCAATTCTCAACTCATTTGTAGTTGTTTGGTATTTTATTTTCATCTTCCAATCTGCCAAGTTATTCTCCATACTAACATTATTCAAAATTCCATATGGTCATTCTGAATTGAGTCAAGGTTCAGGATTTCACTTGAGAAAAGTTCATTACTTCTCGATTTGTTCTCAATGACTTCAAAAAGTGCACCGCAAAATCCATCTTCACCAGCTATAGAACATCATAGTATAGGACATGCTGGTTGAATAAAGTAAAACCATGTCGAAGAAGGTGGTAAAGGCATCATAGAACATTACAGGCACCTAGCTGCCTTCTGTTCAGGACTGTCACACACATGCAATAGGGAGGCAGCTAAAGGGCCTGAAAAATAGTAGTACAACACCAGACCAGGAGGTGGCAAGCTGCACTGACTTTCTCTCTCAATCATCTGCAGACCATCCACAGGAAATCCCACTAGGTTCCAGAGCCATTGATGATGTCACTTCCGGTACCGGTGCCATTGATGACATCACTTCCGGCACTGACTCTATCGATGATGTTACTTCCGGCCCAGAAGACGTCACTTCTGGGTCTGGCGCTATGGATGAGGTCACTTCTGGTCCCAGTGACATCACTTCTAGTTCTGGGCCCGATTACATCACTTTCTGACCTGGCCTTTAAAGTCTCCATGCTTTCAAACTCAAATCAGTTCTGTTTTTGACTCTGACTTGTGAACATTTCATAACTATTTGCCCTTTTGCAGCCAGGGCATATTATACGGTTGGCTGCCCCAAACCTTCTTGATGTCTTTTGGTCATTTTTGTAACAGGAGATATATGCCTTCTACTGCCTTAGCAAGACAAAAGCTGTTATCAAAAACCTCTGGCACAACTGCTTTTTCTTACTTCTTCCAAATAGTAAATGGAACAGGACCAGTAACAGGCACTCATACCAGTAGATTTAGGGCTTGTTTCCAGCCAAGCATAATAACAAGTACATTCTCACGCATGTGTGTCAATAGATCACCCTCAAGGCTTGTCTAAAACTGGTAATACCACTCCTGGCTGAGAGGGGGTACTTGTGCTAACCTCCTCCTCTTCTTTTCCCTCAGCAGTGAGAAGACCCCCAATGAGAGCAATTCTGCTGTTAAAGCCCACCACTGCTGGAGCCAAAAAAATGGAGCTTCGAAAACCCTAAAGAACATCTGCCAGAAAGGATTGGCTTATTTGTTTTGATAACTATTAGTTGTAGAGGTATGTACAGCAGCCCTTTTTGTTTCATTTGCTGGACTACATTAAACAGGGACTAGCGGGTTGGTGCCCTAATATTTCCTGAGGGAACTGAAGACCCTTATTTCAACCACAACTGTTACACCTGAACTTAAGCTTGATTTTAAGCCACAATACATTTCCTTACTTGGCCCAACTTGTATGCCACAATTTACCTATCCCTGCCTCACCTGCAGCTGTAGAATTCATTTTCAGTGCTGCTAACAAGAAACTTAGGCCAGAGAGTTGAAGATGTAATGCAAACATGATCTGAAATATATTAATGAATGAACATTAATGTATCAATGAATGTATCACTACAAACTGCATTTTAAGGTTAAAGGCATCATGTATTACAACATAGCAGAAAGACTATAAACAACATAATCGAGTAATTCTTTACAAGTAGAAACAATACATTGGTGCAGATTTCTACCTGTGTCTTGTTTCTACTATTATACTGATCACTCCTCTTTTCTTGATCATCAACCTCAAATTCAGATTTTTATCCAATTTAGTTCTTCATGCATCAAATAGCATGTGAAAGGTACTTCTAACATTTCATTATATTCACTATTGGAAATATGTATCACTACATGTAATCTCAGACATGTGGTAAGAAAAAAACAAAAACATGGTACTGGACAGAATTTCCTTGAATTATATTCAGCTTTCTGAAATTACAGTTCAATTCCAATTCTGATTCCTATAGGTTTTTCCTTGGTTGTTTTAGATTTGGTGAGTTTATTCATGATTTGACCCCAATCATGGTTAATATGGTAATGGTAAGTTAAAGAAACCTCTTGTCAATTTTCAGGACTGGTTTAAAAAAGAGCATTTTGGTAAAATAATACAAATACTCCAGAATTGCACAAAACATATTATAACAGTTTGGGTATCTCACTCACAGTGATAAATGGTTTAATGAGTCAGTCTCAAAAAACAGTGAACAGTAAAGTGCAAGTCAAAGTGAACAGTGATAATGAAATAAAAAGCAATTAAATGGTTTGTTAAAAAATATTAAAGGTATGTATGCTGAATTTAAATATTCTACATGTTTTTCTGTAATTTGCCATACAACACAAAAAGTTATTCAGTTTAAATTGTCAGTCTTGAATGGTTCTGAGATCCACATTTGATTTTCACATCATCTTCTTTATTGTGATTTTAGTGACTGGTATAATACATTCTTTTATTTTGCCTTGTAGTTTGCACTAATATATTGTATTTCTGAGGTGGAAATGATAGATTGGCCATCTAGCTCTGTGAAGAGGATTATTTATGTTCTGTTTTGTGTATTGTATTTACCAAATTTTTGATACCCATTGTACACCCAACCTACCTGGATGGGGGTTTTCATCTGAATTGCCTTTCCCAAGATTTCTTTCATTTTTTTCCTACAAGGTTCATTTTGTTGGGAGTTTTTTCTTGTCCACTTAAATAGTCAAGGCTGTCAAAAACCAGGGCCTAATTAGGCCCATCGAGGAATTCCTTGTGTGATTTTGGGCTATAGAAAAAATAAATTGTTGTTGCTGTTGTACAAATTATACAAGAGACGTTCAAAACATTTCTGCACTTTTATATTTTTGTTGGAAGCGGTGAAGGCAGGAGGAGTAGTAATTGGGCATTAAAAAGTTGGTACAATGCTGGGAAAATTGCAGCGCAACGGATGGTGACTATGTAGAAAAGTGATGTAATTAATTTTTGAAATTTTTAATAAACAGAGTTAAAATAAAGGGCAGAAACTTTTTGATAGTCCCTCATATGATGTATATAAAGTCAGCAATATTTAGATATAGTCAACCAAAGGAGGAAATGTCTGGCAGTGAAAAGCGAATTACAAAAGCAAGGTATCACTTAAAAGTAAATATATTGAGGAATTATTTCTGTAAACAATTAGTAAAGCTGCTTACTGAGATTATGAAAATGATGCAATAACATCTGATCTAGTAATTACTATGAAACTTACCTTTTCCTTTTAAAATCTGTTATAGCAAAATGTGGTCTTGTCATCCAACAATTCACCAATTTGTTGCTTATGCACAAACAGTTTTCTCTTCACCATGTAAGCAGACCCACTTTGCCATCATCTTCTAAAATGTTTGCTCCATAATGAACTTGTGGGTATTAGAATTGTTTTCCTTATAAATATCAGACAGAAGACCATCCAACTTATTTCAAAATCCTTTATTTCAATTGGTGTTGGCAATATACCAATACTGTTTATAAATGAATGTCATACCTTGTTTACCATCTTTAATAAAAATAAACATTATTGATGGTGGATAGTAACTATGATAAGGTGTGCCTTATTTAATCAAAATATATTAGAAGGTCATATTTTATATATAACATAAAATGCCTGAAAAGATTAATCCTAGAACACACAATCTACATAAATATTCTTCTCTTTCTCCCGTACTTCATTTTGTTTGACATGTAAAAGAATGGCTAACTGCTCAACAGTTCGTGCAAAAAATAAAGCAGAAAAAAATTACAAAGGAAAATAGTTTTACTTACAATAATTTAAATAATAGATGCCATGCACACAGCAGGGCTTGACACTTTAGTATTTGGAAAGGAGATGCATCGTTTTGTGAATGTTGGCTTTGTGCAACACTAGGTTTCCCACAGTCGTGAAGCTTGGTTTCACACAAATTCTGTTTTCATCATGCTTCTAGTTCCTTTATATCCGGCTTCAAGGCAGTAGGCCTTCAGTAAATCACAGTTTGTAAGTTTACTTATTTTTCCTTGCTTAGTTTATCCTACAGAATGGTGTTCCAGAATCTTTTATATCCCTTTGTAGACGGTATATAAGTGGAAAAAAAAATTGAGGATTGTTGTTTTCTTGTCCAGAGGCTATCAGTGATTCACTACCATGGAGAAAAGGCTATGCAAGATTAAAAGGGAAATGTACAGGAAAGGGTCTGTGGTGCGCAAAGTGGTTCCAGAACCTGTGAACAAAACAAAAAAAAGAATAACATGAAAAATTATTTCATTACTTTCTAAAATAAACACTGTGAACATTTTTAGAATGTCATTTACGTGTATGGATTCTTACTTTACAGACTTTTGTACAATTTTCATCTCCAAAAGGAAAACTGTTGGCAACTAAACAAAAAAAAAGTATTTGAAATGTTGTAACATGTGAAATTTCCCTTTTGTAAAACCACCATCTTTGCAGTTTATATAACTTGGTTATTCCCTTTTAGGGATTCTGTACAGTGTCACAATGCAATCAGTCTCCTGGCACATATTGTTCTGGGTGTTTCTGGGAAGACCACTAGAAAGGGGCTTGAGAATTCCAGGTGCCTTAGACTAGTCTATTTCTCATTGTAACAAAACAGTATCAAGTTGTGCCTGGAAAGGGAAGCTGCAAATGTGAAGAGTCCAGCATGGCCCAGGAAGGTCTCAAAGGGCACTATTAGGACCTCCTGTTCCACTTACACCATTGTTGGAGAATATAAAAAGTGAAATATGGATGGCAGTGTGTTTTTGAAGAAGACAGGAACTCTGCCTACTCCAGGCATCCCTGTGGCAATGAAAAGAACAGCATAGTGGGATGTAGGATGAGAGAATTTGCAGATCCTTGTATTTTTTAGTGAATAAATGATTCCAAATGCCTTGGGCTAAACAATTGCATCTCATAGCATGCTGAGCACCTCTTACTAGTCACAATAGTAATAGATAACACATACTACAAACACACACTGAGTATAGATCCTTGTAAATTAAATTCTACTAAGGAAGATCAGTCACTTACTGTATATCACTTCATGTTTTGGGGTAAATATGAGTCATTCTTAATTTACACCTAAAGATTAAATTCTGGTCTGTTTCTTGAATGCTGTTATATCTGCCAGTTAATTTTCATTTTAAAATAGACATTTTCTACCCAAATGAATCAGACAAAATCTCCTAAGAAACAGAATGTGGAAATTTTCATCACATCTTCCCTATAACATCTTTTGTTTTGTATTTTCAAGACTTTGGCAACTCAGAGAGTATATAAAAAGTAAAAGAAACTGATAATTATTCCTAGAAAGGGATTTTTTATGAACCAACCTATAACTGGATTCCTGTATTAGGCCAGTGTGTCGACTCTAGTCATAAGACTTAAGGAACTGAAATGTGAAGCTCCTTTCCTATCTGCTTCCAGCAATTAAGGTAAAGTAAGACTTTACAGTTTTTCTCTGTGTTCCTAGATTGTGATTTGTGCATTTAAATGTTAAAGTGTGTGTGTGATCATGTACGCCATGCCATGGCTATGTATAATTTCCATGGTCACGTTCCAAAGCATTTCTATAAAGAGTAAGCAGGCGTCAGAAAACATTTTTTAGTAGTTCCTTTGCATAACAAAAGAACAGTGTGAACCCTGGCAGTCATTTTACATATTTTGTATAAAATGCACTTTTTTTCTCAAGCTTTGAGATCAGCAGATTATTATGCTGCATTTTAGTAAATGGTGTCAATGTTTCCCCCTTACATAAGAGACACATTTAAGAGTAACAGCATAAACCTTTCTCCATAGTAAATGTAAAATGACCACAGGGATTTGTAGATGATTTTTAGAACATTTATCTGAAAAAGGTTTATGTAAAATTAATTTTAGGACACTTTCTGTAGAAACAAAGGAACTCTTTCTTTAATAGGTTAAAAGTTAAAAGTTAATTTGCTCAAAAATAATAGGCTTTATTGCACTTTAGTATAGTAATAACAGTACTAGGATGTTGTATCGTGTTAGCCATTATGAATGTAGTGAGAATTCAAGCAAAATGACACCTTTTATTGGCTAACTGAAAAGGTTACAATATGCAAGCTTTCAAGGCAACTCATTCCTCTTCGTCATTACATCTTGCCTGAAGAAGGGGCCTAAGTTGCCTCAAAAGCTTGCATATTGTAATCTTTTTAGTTAGCTTAGTAATACCTAATTTAGTAGTTGTCATTGTTTTCACAAGTTATGCAATTCACAAATGCATAAACACACATGGATGCACTAGCTGACACGTGCACACACAGAGACATTATATCAGAAATCGAAAGAGCACCTTCAGGGATGCATAAAATGTAACTCCATTACAACTTGAGATTGAATAGTATTTGAACCCCTTTACAATGCTTTCTCATGTTACAAATAAATAACTAATTAAGGATGCAGAGTTTTTCACTCTGTATTGTGAACCGTATTGTTCATAGCGGTTACCTAATGATTAATAGTACTATGATCAACTTTTGCACAAACAAGTAAACAGTCATCAGGTAGCAGATAATGATAATGGCAGATCTTGAGCTCTTACACGCTATAACCAATTTGACTTAAGGATAGAATTGTTGTTTCGTGATTGCATTGATCCGTTTTCAGATAGTAATGAGTGTGCTAAAATGCATTATCAGCTTCCAAGGGAATTTCTTCTGAGTTTCTAAAAATTCAGCAAAAAAAATAAAATGGAGCACAGACGGGTCTTGTTCTACTCAAGCACACAGAGATTTTCAATCTGATTTTGTTTTATTGCAAGAACATTCTAGCAAGAGGTGAAAGATAAATTTGGCATTTATCATCACTTTGTGAGCTATATACTGTCAAATGTGTAAATGGCATTGCCTAACTAATGCCAATTTACTTATAGTTTTAATATATGGCTATAAAACAGGTATACAGGAAGCATGATATTGCTGGACTACATTCGAGAAAAATTATAACAAACTCTCATATTTCAAGATTATCATTTTGCTGAATGTGGAATGGCAATCAGCAAAGATCATCCAATGTATAAAATAATTACAGTTCATTTAAAACCAAATTAACTGTTTTGCTTCCTGGAATTCTATTTTATGATCACAATATAAATATACACTGTTCATGAATGCTAACAGGCTTTAACATTTTTTGGGTTCATTTCTATGTAAGATTGCAATTATCACATTTCCAGTAGTCTGAATTTAGACACTCTTGGTTGTCAAAACATTTGTCCTAAGTTTTGTTTTAACCTTTTAGGTTTTGCATATAAAGTATTTAGTGTACTAAAATACTATGAAAAGAGAATATTAGATTTAGTGGAGGAAGGCTCTGGGACACCATGACTCCTTAATGGACAAAGCAGGTTCAGGAAATGGATAGAGTGCACTGGAGATAATACAGCATGTGTCTCTGCAAATTTCTGTTTGCTGCCGTGTTTTCCGTGATGTGCACTGTCCCACATTTGAATTGTCTGGTGAGGTTAATCTAATTGAGGTAGTGCTGAAAGTGAAGAAATTCGAAGAACGGTCAGCTCAATAAGGGCCCAAGGTTCAGGGGGCCCTCTTGAGTCTTGGAAGCTGAACACAGGTGCAGTGAAAAATATTTTGGGTCCCCTTCCATGGTTGACTTTTCTACTGTTTTAAGACCTAGTGATTGTTCCATGAATGTATTGGTTGGCTAAGTTAAGATATTAAACTGAGATAATACTAATGGCCACTGTTTGTTCAGCTTTAGTGAGGACAGTCTTGGAGTGAACTAGCAACTGTGATTTGGTGATTGCTTGTGGAGAAGGAAGGCTTTTTTCCCAGTTCATATTACGGGTGAAATTCCATTACAACAAATATCGTTACAACAAAATTTTCATTACAACAACTATTACAGTCCTGACAGTTTCCCCATATGACAGAGTCTATAGAAATCTTGTTACTACGAAATACATTCAGCAGATACTTTCATTACAAAGAAGTGCTCAAAAGACCTTGAAATGCCTGAATGAATCATCCACAGAGCAGTTAGTTCTGTGGTCACAGCTCAGTTGTGCACAATGACCCCTGAACACAAACATTGTAAATTTTTCTCTTCAAACTTTCCTCGAACTGTTTTTTTGCTATGTTTGTTTTCTATGGTTTTCACTGATACATTTTACTTATTGCTCATCAACATTTTTAAAACATCCATTGGAAAATATCTCATTGTTACCCTCCTATAGAAATGGCAGATGCTTGTTCAAGAAACATTCCTATTAGTGCGCCACTCAATCAAGAAAAAGCAGTCCCAGTTGTGAGGCTTCTAAGCTCTTTTGGGACATCCCCCAATGGGACAACATGCTTAAGATTGTCCCGAAGTGCGGTCACCGTGTTTGTGGAAGACTGTTTATCCGTTGCTGGGGCAACTGCAGGCTCACAGTACAATTCTCGTCAGCATAACTTGTAGACAGGAGGAGTTGAAAACTAACGTTAAATAAGCTATTGAAATGATTGCCAATGCCTGGACGCAAGTTAAATCAAGCATTATAGCGACAAAAATAGAATCTCATTACTACAAAATTTTCATTACAACATTTTTTTAGGTTCCTGGCACTTTGATGTAACAGAATTTGACCTGTATTATGGTCCATGTTATCACATGGTTTGACTGTATTTGTATTATAATATTAAATGCAAAGCATGCTTGGTTTATTGTGCATATCCTCAATTGCCAGTTCTTCTTATATTGCAAAGCACACTAATCCCATCACAGCTCTTTGTTCTGCAAATTATGTAGTGTGTGCCGTCTATTCAGCTAGTATAACATCTGTATCTGTATGTATTAGATTAGGTTTGATGTCCTTTAATGTCAAATAAACATTGACATTGGGTTGAATAATACATACAGTATTTATTCGATGTGTCTGTTGGCTGATTCTTACTGGAGACAGGTGTTGGAATTAGGGGAGCCTGATGTGTTCTTAATCCCAGGGGTCCATGGACTCCAAATACAACCCTAGTCACATACTTAAAAATGTGCCTTTCAGATGTGAAAAGTGGTAGGTGTCAATAGACTAATATTTTTCTCAGTGTTCTAATATACTTTCACGCATTTTTGTCAGGGGCACCTTCCCTGGTCCTAAAAGGTAACCACTACCACCCAGGGACAATAGGAGGCATAATTGCTAATTACCGTGTCTCCTTTTCCACTCACAGCCCAGAGGCGTCACCTAGTGAGAGCAACTAACTCCACCCCTTCCAGTCCAGGAGCTATAAACAGAGGACACCCCTGAAAGGTGGAAGACGTGGCTCACTTGAAAGACGACTCACCTACGGGAAGGAAGTTCAACAACAAGCCTGACAAACCTAATAAGGAAACATTATAGTAGCCAATGGCTTTATTGATTTCTGTTCTATTTTTGCACCATCATGTGTTTATTATTTCATTCTTTTATCAAATAAGTAAACAGGGTGATCCAGTTGACACTCCAAAATTTTTTCCTGTGGTCTTGTTATTACAAGTTGACAAATTTATTTAATTGATCATTTGAACATTAATAGTAATTGAATGATTAACTGAAATGAATTGAATGAATGCTACACACATTATTTGAAATAAAGGCTCAAATACAATACCATTTTGTGCCAAAATGAATTAATAAAAAGGGAATTATGAAATAATCATATCAAAAAGCACAGTGATATATACAAATGAGTCCTTAAATTGATAGAAAAACACATAATTAAATTAAAACCATCTAATTATTATGAAATACAAATTCATCATTTTGATTTGACTTTACAATTTAGTTAACTTACATTTAATTATTATAGCTTTTATTTTACAATTGACCTTATTTTTAAAGACCATTTTCATTTAACAATGGGATTTACGAAACAACAGATTTCTGAATAGCCATTTTAACGTCTGTGTTATTTTGTCAGGTGTCAATGAAGACCAATGTGCTGAATCGTTTTATTTGGGTTAATCATCTACAGGTCTCAAACTACTAAGGACTTCTTCATTAACTTTTTGAAGAGCGCTTGTCTGTCTGTGCATTTGCAATATATTGTCAGTTGGTCTCTGTATAGCATCCTGTGTTAAATGAGCTCTTTCTATTTTGTCTGAAAACAATTAGAACTCCTAAGCAGCATCACATCTTTGTCAGTTGGAAGACAAGTAGTCTTAAAACTCCTTGGTAGAAAAAGCAAACAACAGACAAAGGATTAACCAATAAGAAGAGCCTCAGTCTGTTTTTACTTGTCTTGATTGGCAAATGACAAAACCATCATGAAAAGTAGACTTCAGAAGTAAACAGTGCTGGCTTTAAAAGAGCCACTTGAAAAAGTTAAATAGAAAGTTTTTAAAAACAAGGCCGTTTGAAATAAAACCTACAACTATTAAGGATAAGGCAAGTACATTATTGAACCAAAATTAAAGACATTTCATTTCATAATAGTTAATGGACTGGTATCTAATTATGAAGTTTTTCATAATCTAATAACTCATTTGCATACATCACTGTAGTTTATCCTGTAATTATTTATTTCATAATTGACATTTTAGTTATTTTGATTTGGTGTAAATAGTACAATATTTCATACCATCAGGTGTTTTGTCATTGTAGACTAAAAAACATGATAGAAAACAAAACAACACTGAATCTGGATCCATTTTATTGTTTGCTCCTACAGAAAAACTCTGGCAAACATTAAAAATTTACAAAATGCACACTTTTATCATTCTTGTGACCATCTGAGATAAATAAAAGAAATTTTAGAAACAGTTTAGTGCTGATTGTTAAAGCGTATTACTTGTTTATACTTGTTAATAAGTGTGTTTGTGTTATGGTGTATAGGCTGTGATGAGCTGATGTCTGATCCTGGGTTTGTTCTCGGCTTATGAAAAAATGCTACTAGAGTAAGATCCCGCTCCTTGAGACCATGGAATGGAAAATTAATGGATGGATATATCACAAATTATTACAGCATAAAACCCCATCTAAAGGATTAAGAGGTAGAATGATGGTAATATACTGTATACTAAAGCTCATCAAGGGCTCATTTTAATAACCCTGGGGATAACATTATGTAGTAAAATTATCCTGTATGTGTATATTAATTACAGTGTCAGCGTGTCCTTCAATGGACTTGCATTTTGTTCAGGGTAGCTTCCCACTTTAAGCCCAATGCCTCCAGAACAGCCACTGGCTCTCTGAAACTCTAAACTAGATGAGTGGGTTGGAAAAGTAATGTTGTAGAATAACCTGAAAACTATAACAACACTCCAAGTTGCCATTTGTATTATTAATTCATAAAACTGCAAATTTATACTAAAGCATTGTGGGAGATGGCTGGCTGTTCATCCCGACCAATACCCCCAGCATAGGTTAGAAAAGAAAAGATTACCTCTTCTTGTTTGCTCACACATTTAACCCAAAGCCAAAAGTTCTACAAATTAATAATGTAATCGGAAATAAAGACAAGGCTCTATCCTTTAGGGAGGTCCACAGGGGCAGCAGGTTTTCCAATGAGGCCTTGTCTCTTTGTTTGTTTTTGATTCATAAGCATAGAAGAAACTCTGTCCTTAATTGAACTTTGAATTGTTAGTTGGCCAAACTTTCTTTTTTTTTAATTTACTAAGAATCACTGTTGTTTTGTTTTCCAAGGGTTTGTTTCTGATGATTAATCATCAATAAGAAATGCAACATGAATTCTCATGTGTGAGTTTCTAAACCCAAAGAAAATAGAAGCGTAGATACAATCCTTTCAAATAAAAAGACACAAAACTACAGGAATCTGCATTATGGGTTCTCAGAAAACACCTTGAGCTATTGGTATCTTTGAAATTCTGTAAGGAGCATGCACAGTGCTGCTATTCTGTAAGTCAATACTCTAAAGCACGTCAAGTTTTCATGTGTGTAATTTATAAAATTACATGACGAAGAGAAACATTTGTTCTAAATCCTTTTCTGAAGCACCTTTCGAAAGCAAAAGGGAACTAATCAGTATAGATGAACCAGTCTCACTACGCTCCTCCTGTTGCCTTGAGCACTACGTGAGGATGAACCAAAATATGTCTCTTAAGGAGCAGGAATTTTACTTAAGTGTCCTTGTTTGCAATGCTTTTAGTCTGAATGTATGACAGTTCTCATCTCTTCATTTTTTAAGTATAATCTTCTAAAAAAAATTAAGTGCAGCATTAAATAGGCAAGTTCACTGGAAACAGAACACCAGCCACAGACCAGCAATACTGGGAAGTGATTTCAAACATGGTGAAATGTGTTAGTGGCTTTCGCAGACACAATATCTAGGAGAGGCACCAAATATAAAATATGATCAGCTGCTAGAAATACCCCAGATATCTTGATATGAGACCAAAGCAATGGCTGATATGAGCTAATCCCATCTTAAAGGGAAAGCAACACAAAAAAATATATAAAGTAATTCTACATATCCCTGCAACATCAGCCACTTCATAACTCCTCCCAGGGAATTTAAAGAGTGCTGACTCGGCCCCCTGCCAATGTTCAGATAGTACCTGCCTATCTAAGCTGGCACCTTAGACAACTTTGCTCAATTAATATGAAGTACCTACACAGTCCATTCATCCATCCAATCTAATTTCTAAACCTGCAGACATCACAGGTAAGCCAGAAAACATCTTCAAGAATATAAGTAGCATAAACACATTTTTGTTTTTATGTAGTTTTTTTTTTCACAGAGCATACCATCACAGTCATGTTTTTGTTCACAAAATTACATTTCAAAGAAGATGTCTTATACTCTATAAGATAACTAAGACACAACCTTTCATTTTTTTTCTTACATATTTATTTAATTGCAGGGACAATGGGAAGTATCGTAGCCACATTACATGCATTTACCTTGAAATGAAATTCCTGTCCATTACTGGGCACACCCAGATAATCAAACACACTCATGTCAATAGAGTTTATAAATGCCACAACCTGCATGTCTCTGGAATATAGAAGTACAGTATCCCTTTAGAAAATTCACATGAAAACAGAGAAAATACAGAATCCACATAGACAATGGCTTAACCAGGAATCTAAATGTGCTATCCAATTACATAGTAATATTGAAGTTTAATATATAGATGAGCTATTGAAAATATTAAGAACACAAAAACAGTTTGGAAGAGAACCAAGCATTCAACCCCCCCATAGTCTTGTTGTTTCCTAGTCACCTAATATTTTTCAAAATATGGTTAAGTGGAGACCTGAAGTTCTGAGAGGTGGTGAATTCATCTTCACCAATTTTCCACATGCCTGCAATTGTCGGTGTGAAATTTTTTTTTTTCACATATTGGTATAAAATTTACCCTTACCCACATTTCATATTTGATTATTTGTTCTAACTGAGTAATTTTTAAGAAGAAATTTGTATCTAGCAAGCTTACACAAGGTCCTGCTTCCTTAACATGAAAATATATACATTTTCTGCTATTTCTCTTAGCTCATGGCCTATAGTTCTGGAATTAAATCCAATAGCTCTTTTGTAAAATGTCCATTGTTCAGGTACTGCAACCTCACTTCTCCATAAGAAGTGCAAAACTACACACAATATTCCAGATGTGGCCTCACTAGTGCATTATATTGCCAATGTTTAGCCTCCATTTATTTATTTTATACACAGTACATTATCCATCTATCCATCCATTTTCCAACCCGCTGAATCCGAACACAGTGTCACGGGGGTCTGCTGGAGCCAATCCCAGCCAACACAGGGCACGAACCAATCCCGGGCAGGGTGCCAACCCACCGCAGGACACACACAAACACATCCACACACTAGGGCCAATTTAGAATCGCCAATCCACCTAGCCTGCATGTCTTTGGACTGTGGGAGGAAACCGGAGCGCCCGGAGGAAACCCACGCAGACACGGGGAGAACATGCAAACTCCACGCAGGGAGGACCCGGGAAGCAAACCCGGGTCTCTTAACTGCGAGGCAGCAGCGCTACCAGTGTGCCACCATGCCGCCGACACAGTACATTAACCAAACCTAAATGTTATTCATCAGGCTCCAGCCTTTAAAAACTCCAGCTGTGGGTTGTGATGTGTCCACACAGACACCAAAGTATTTCTAGGTCCAGACCCCTCTTTGTATAATAGTACCAACTCTTTTTGATTCTTACTTTTGAGAGTTCATACTTTCTCTCATTGAATTATATTTGCCACATCTCTGTTCACACTTCACTTTCTTAAGTGCTTCGTAGAGATTTTCTGGAATTTATGGTAACTGAATCTTCAATTAATTAATTGTTAATTGTTAAAAGCTGGGAAAACAAGCTATGTAAATAATTTTACCTATACAGTGCCTTGTGATGGTGTTCACTATTGAAAGGCCATTCATAAAATAACAGAATGTTTGTTTTAAGCAAGCAATGTCACCAGCAGCCTCCTTAGTGTTATGTATATTCCTGAAGTACTAGGATGTTGTACCGTGTTAGCCATTATGAATGTAGAGAGCCAAGCAAAATGACACCTTTTATTGGCTAACTAAAAATAAATTTAGTTAGCCAATAAAAGGTGCCATTTTGCTTGGCTTTTCTGTATATTCCTGAATAAGTGAACAAAAAGTGATAATTGTTTTTCAACAAGAAATAATGTTATTATATATAAAGGAAACATGTAAATACTAAAATGTCAACATAAATACAGTAGGAAAGGTATGTCTAGTATCCACAGCTGTACTGATGCAGATTTAGTACACGTCTTTCATGTCATAAGTTTCAAAACACTCACCAACACACAGCCTGACATTGCAACTGGAGTAGCAGAAGTGTGTTTCTCTTATTTTTCTATAGATATTTTATTTGTTACTTGTGTACAAGAGGGTAGAATGTCAGCGTCCTATCCACACAATCTGCCCTTTAGGTTATTATAGGCTACAACAGCACAAGACTTAGTGACATCCACATTTCTAAGACACAAACATTGACAGTTGCTACATTATGAACAGTGCTTGGGGGACTCGCAAATTTCTTGTGCTCCCACTTGATCTCAATCATTTTACCTTTTGCCATGTAGATATTGTAGCCCACTGCAGCATTCTGTGACTTAAGTCACCAGGCATATCACAGGAGTTCGATCATATAGTCCTGGATGCATCTATTTCACTTTCTACGCCAATATCTGATGAGCAGGTCACATTATCTCATTATCACTTGTTTCAACTAATGTTTCAGTTTCAGTTTGTTCTAAAACTGGCTTTACCGCTTTTTGTTTACATGCCACTGTATGTTTTGGTTGAAGGCTCCGCCCCAGTCATGAATATTAATAAGTTAGCACAGAGTGGCAAAGCACATAGAAATATTAATGATTTTTTGCAGCATATGTTAGTTTATTCGCTAGCTATCAACAGAACACTGTCATGAGAGTTTTTGGGCTTAACAGTTTAACTCAAATCATAGCAGCTTAACGCAAGATATAAATTTGATTTTGTCTTTAGTCATAGGGATGGGCTTGTGTGCATGAGAGCTGACAAATAATTAATACTCATCTGGAAGCATAGTGCATATAACGCAGCAATGAAGAATATAAAGCAGGCGAACATTGGACTTCACAAACAGAAGAGAAGCTTGTCTATCTGATGTCTCATGTAAAATACCACAACCGAAAAGAAAAAATAAAAGGGCAGAGATTGCGCCTGAACTCTCTGTACTTGTTAACACATTATAGAGCACATGTTCTATTAAACAGGTTGTAATTGGCTGTCAGAAAAAGGTGCAAGCACAACTGTGATGGAAGATTGGCACATGATCAGTAAATGTGACATGGCCAGCAATTTTCAGTCGAGTAAGCTGACACGACCAAGTAACAAGATCAGCAAATGCGCTCAGCAAATCTGACATACTGCATGAATAGAAGCTGCATAATGTGCCATCATCTTAAAATAAGACTCCCAACAATATCCATTACCTTCTGATTGCTTCTCAACCATTACAGTCACAGAAATTGATTCAGCCAAATTAGATACTTCTGGCACTTATTCTATTCTAAATAAAGCATATCCAGCAGGTGTTGCTCTGCAGTATTCCCACTTGAAGTCAACATTCCCCACCATTACTGAGAAAAGCCACATAACAACCATACAGTGAAATTGATGTGGCCAAAGATCCGCCCTGTCACTTCCGGTCGCTTAACTTTGAAACTGCCTTTCCAAAATCAGCCATAAGTTATTTTACGCCCAACCAGTGAGAGAAAGGGAAATTCTGCACTAGCCCCAGCTGTCAAATCAGCTTCCAACTATGCTTCAAAGCTACCACAGTCCTACATAAAGAGGATTTCCAGTTAAAAGACTTTAAAAGAGTCCAGTGAGATTGCTTTTATTAAACTCTTTTGAGACTGGAAATCCTAATACTGATTTTTTTAAGAACAAAAAAATTCCTTTGGGAAAAATAAATATCTTTGTTGTTTCATAATGAACTGTCTAAGGTGTGAGTTTCTGCCCTGGTTATTTGAGTGCCTACCATGGTGACACCAATATATTTAGAAAGGAACTCCTGGGGCAATAAGCCCTGTAAATGTAGACATAAGTGATACATGACATCATTTTGAATTGTGTTTTATATTTTTTTTATATTCTCACCAGGGTGAGTTCTGGTAAATCTTTAGTGTATTATATATTCACATTACGATATTTCTCTTAGGGGATATTTGATTTGTATAAGCAAATTTTTTAATTAAGCATGTTACTTTTTTTAAATTATTTGAATAAAAATCTGAATATTTACTTTAAAAACACAGATGCTTATCTGGATTCTACAGAATTGCTGTTGAATGTGAAGCTATGATTTTCAATGGAGTAAATCACAAAGCACTGAAAGCCAGATGCTCAACTAATCACCAAATCTCTTCCTTGGCAACACAGGGGAAAAGCAGCAGGGGGCTGGGATGTATAGATCATATGTTAAAAGTGAGCATTTATAAAGCTTTGAAAGCTGTCCGCACTCGTGGATAATATGTGGGCTCAAAGCAGAGTATGTAACTTGTTTAATTGGTATATATATATATATATATATATATATATATATATATATATATATATATATATATATATATATATATATATATATATATGTGTGTGTGTGTGTGTGTGAGACCCCTTATTGTGAGCCCTCAATATAATTATTTACACTATATTGTGCTATATATAATAATGTTCAATTCACAATAAAGAAAACTAGAAAAAACAGCAACCTACACTAACAGGTAAAAATCAACCAATAATTAAAAATGTATAGTGTCAAATTGAATATTTCTGAAGAAGTTAAAAACTGTAAGTAAGATAATGACACAGTGCTAAAAACATTGCAAATATTCTGGGATATTAGGCTGAGAACATAATCTTAGTCCATCTAGATCTATTGGTTACAGATCAATGACATATAGTACTTAAGGACAAGGCGAATTTACAACTGCTAATCAAACAAATATGCACAGTATGTCCATTGCATGTGGTTAGAAAACTTGTGAAGCCAAGTACAAACATGCAGAATTTGACCAGTCTACAAATCCTGGTCTCTGAAGCTAAGGCTCTACAGTTCTAAGCATTTGTGTTGATTGTCGAAATTCATCAAAGTGTTTTTCACAACAAATATGGTGTGTTCACCGGTGATCTTGTTCACCAAATATTTCCCTGGAAATTTGCTATGTGGCTAGCTTAGGTGAACATTTTTTTCCAAATGCCCCATGATGCTTTGCGAGGCCAGTGTGACATCACAGAGTTACTGATGTGGCCATTATTGGGCGGCAAGCACATAAGAAAAACAAAACAAAAAAAATGCCATTTCAGCTATTGAGATGTGCTGTCTCACAACTGAGATCACATTTTTAGCAACAATCAGTCCAGCATAGTTGACAGACTTTTCCCTATCCCTCAGGGACACTTAAAAGACCACTGCACCATTATAATTGATTCAAACCTAGTTCAGTTCCTCTTTCTCCATTGACTTCAATGCTTGTTGGAGAAGTTAGATGAAGTGTGATTCTGCAGAAATCAAGACAAATAATTTCAGCAGGGTTCTCTCTCATCACTACTAAGCATTTTAAGAACCTTTTCAACATCTTTCCAAAATAGTGGGAACTATAACATAAAGGAAGGCAACATCATCAAGGTCACTTGAGCTTCAATAATTTGTTTGTAAATAATTCAATACACTGCCAGTTATTTGTTCCAAAATCTCTAACCCTTTTGGTCCTGACATCCTTTTACTAGTACATATATATGCAGCCATTTTTGTAAAGCACAGGTACGTTTGCAGCTGTTGTTGCGTGCTACTATTAGCGCAAACTGGAGAGACTGGTATACAGTCTGCAAAACACGGAAGTGAATGGACCCTTCTGGATTGTGCGCACCACTTTCAATTTTCAAGTATTTGGCAGCTATTGAATAATAATAGTGATTTTTTTTTGTTTGTTTTTTTAATTTTTGAACTTCCTAGACACCCCAAAGGTAAAACATGTCACAAAATTATTTTTCCCATAAAAACAGAAAATTCAGGGCTGAAAGAGTTACAATCAAAGCAACAAAAACTGAACATTCTACTGAAAATCTGCAAAATCTTTAGACATTAATGATACACGAGCACTGGAGGTGGCATGATGATACAGGAGTTAGCTCTGCTCCCTCACTGATTTGGGGATCTGGAATTGTGATGTGTTTATTGTCTTGTCCCAGTGTATTACATAGGAATTTGAGTATACCACTTTCCTCTGAGCTCCCAAAAATGTGCATTAGGTTAATAAGCACCTTGAGACTGTTATGAATGAATGTAGGTACAGTATATGTATTATTGTGCCATGTAAAGGATTGGGAACCCAATCAAGGTTGGTTCCTACATTGTGCCAGTATGGCTGTTTTAAGCTCCCTGCTCTCTGAAAAAATAGATTGACGGAGGGATAACAGAGTGATGAAATAATTAATGTGAAGGAGAATGTTAATGAGATGGAATGAAATACAATAATATATTGTGTTCAAAACCTCAGAGTTATAGATTTAAATTCAACAAATTGATTTCCACTAAATAATTACTGCCAGGAAATGTCCACCCATCCATTCATCCATTTTCTATATCCACTTTCTCTAAATCTGGGTCATGACAGCCAGAGCTTATCCTAACACACACACACACAAAAGAACACCAAACACAGACAGATCATTAGAGGGCACATTGCTGTGGGATTAGTCTACCTCACTTGCTCATTTTTGGAGACTTTGGAGGAGAACGGGAGTTCCTGGACATAAATCAGTGCCAACATGGATAGAATGTCCTAAACTGACAAAAACAAGGATCGAGCTTGGCATTCAGAACAGACTTCTTGAGCTGTGAGGCAGAAGTGCTGATCACTGCACCACCATGCCAGCCACTAGCAAACATGAAAATCTTTAAAATGGTGTGTAGTGTCTTTTAAGAGCTCACCATGAAAGAGCTTATGTGATAAAATGAACAAACTGAGGAACATTACAGACTGAGTGCTGTTACGTAGTAATTCACATTGTTGTAAACTTAAAGCCTGTTAAAATGACACAAGCCAAATTATATATGCAGCATCAAATGGATATTATTTTCCTCAAAAGTGTAACATTTTCTTGTTTTAAATGTATATTGTTACAGAAACAGACAGGTCAATGAGGGCTTATATTAATTATTTCCCCTTAATTCTAAATACAGAATGTGCCCTTGCTTTTGTATTATCATTTTTATTATCTCATTCCTTAGTGCTTCTTTATCAATCAGTTTAAACTTAAATAAATAAAATAACAAAATTTTATGTATGTGTAGGAAATTATATGCAGTCTAAAAATAACCAATAAAATGAGTCATTCTACAGAAGTGGTATAATAATTTAGTTACAGTAACGTGATCTATTAATTTATCCATTCGCTTAATCAGGGTTTAAGGTTTTGTGCACTGAAACCTATCCTGGGAGCATCGAGCAGAAGGTAAGAGCTAACTCTTAGGTAATTCGGTCCACTTTCAGAGCACATTCAGTCACATCATGATAATTCAGAGTCAGAAATCAACCTAACATATATAACCTTAGAATATGGAAGGAAAATCAGAGGCTCTGGAAAAAATACAAACACAAAGACATTGAGAAAATATGGAGACTTCACACAAACACTGAGTGGCAGACACTGTACTTTTAATAATTAGTCTACCTGATATCCGGGTCACGAATGGAACTAAGCAGGTTTAAGAATGCTATATTATGTTTCAGTTGAAGTTATACATATTTCAATATTATCATTATTGCTATTTTAATTAGCCAATTTAGAAAAAAGCTTTTAAGTGAGAGTGTTTAGCCTTTCTTAATTTTGCAAACCCCAGTTGAGTCTTTTTGAAACACGTGTTTCCTTTAAAATAAGTAAGATACAGTAGCCAGGTTTTCTGAAAGAAATGTACAAGTATACAGTGCAAAAAATGAATTCCTAAAGTTACTGGATTAGGAAGGAAGCTAAACAATGATGCAAACATCAAAGGCCCACAGAGACAACTGGTTACATTAAAATCAAAGATACTTATCAAAATATCTGGCTCAAGGGACACACAACATTTGCCGTAATTTGATTACATTCTGCAGAAGCACATCTATGCTCCATGGCCCAAATGTATAAACAACAAAACCAGGATTAGTGCTCACTTGGCAGAAGTAAACACAGCATAAATGGCTGTTATGTGCAGGGGACTGAATATTGGGTGTTGGTAACACGCCAGGTCCACTTGCCAGTGATTTCAAGATTTCTTTCATTGTTTAAAAATGATTAAGACTAAAAAAATGTAGAGAATATTGCAGACATTCTTATTCCCAATCATTTACAGTGCCAAAAACAGCAATTTTTTCTTCTAGGTAAATAATAGCAAATTAGAAACAGCTTGAAATACAAAAATTGTTTTAAATTAAATTTGTGCAATCAGTGGATACATGAATAAGTTATACATGAACACATACAATACAGTGGATTCAGAAAGCATTCAGGTCCCTTCACCTTCTGAACATTTTATCTTGTAGATTTAATTTTAATTTTATAAATTTGACAATTGCAAATTTATTAAAATGAAACTCTGAAATTTCTCATTTATATAAGTATTATGAATCTTTGCTGTGTCACTCAAACTGTAGTCAGGTACATCCTGTTTGCTTGGAATTATTCTTGAGATTTGTCTAGAGCTTCACTTGTTGCAAACAGTTTTGACTGGTCAATTTAGAAAGGCACACATCTGTGTATATGAGGCCCTACAATTCACACTGCATGTCAAGGCAAAAAGCAAGCCATTTAGTCCAAGAAACTTTCTGTAGATAGATAGATAGATAGATAGATAGATAGATAGATAGATAGATAGATAGATAGATAGATAGATAGATAGATAGATAGATAGATAGATAGATAGATAGATAGATAGATAGATAGATAGATAGATAGACCTTTATTTGTCCCCAGGGGAAAATTTGGGTTTTTACAGAAGCTCTTTAAATAAATACATACATAAATAGGTATATAAATAAGTACATTCATTCACTGAAAGTCCTCAGTGTTAGTGTGTCCAAGAGAGGGTATACAGCATTGTTCATAATGGCAGGCAAGAAGGGTCTTGGTCAGGAAGGTGACTAAGAACCCAACAGTCACTATAAGAGAACTTCCTAAGTCCTCTGCTGAGATGACAGAACCTTCTCAAAGGAGAACCATGTAAGCATCACTCCATCAATCAGGTATTTATGGTACAGTGGCTAAAAGCATATGATGTAATTGAAAAGATTTTGAGAACATGAGGTAAAATATTCTCTAGCATCATTACACAAAAATGTAACTCTTTGGACTGAACTCCAAGCACTATGTCTGGCCAAGACCATGCACTACTCATCACCTGCCTAAAATCATCACTATGATGAATGATAGTGGTGGTAGCATCATGTTATTGGGGTACGTCTCAGCAGCAGGGACAGGGGGAAGGGTCAGAATTAAGAGAAGGATGAATGCAGCCAAATACAGAGAAGTGCTTAAAGAAAACCTGCTTCAGAGTACATATGTCCTCAGATTAAAGCAATGGTTCACTTTTCATCATGACAATGATCCAAAGCATACAACCAAGAAAACACTGGAGTGGTTTTGGAAAAGACCTAGGGCCTCATGTATGAATGGTGCGTATGCACAGAAATGTTGCATAAGAACTTTTCCACATTCAAATCGCGATGTATAAAACCTACACCTGGCGTAAAGCCACGCACTTTTTCACAGTACCTCATACCCTGTCATACGCAAGTTCTCCGCTCGGTTTTGCAGACTGGCGGCACCCAGCATCAAAGCAGTGCTACCGTTCCTGTGTGGTTACTCTTTATTTTCCTGACGCGGCTTTATAAATACACTGAAACTAACCGCATATTGTTTATTAGTGTAATGCATCTGATTGTAATTAACTTGTAACAATATAATGGTCCAAGGAATAGCCATACTATTTCAAATACCATAACTGCTTTAGCGTTGTTACTCTCACTGCACCTTCTTTTTCTTCTTTGAGCTGCTCCCTTTAAGGGTTGCCAGAATGGATCATCTTTTTCCATATTACTCTCACTGCACCACTCAGAGTATTTATATGACTGCATCTAAGTGGGGAATCACAGAAGCAGCTGATCGGAAAGGGAATTATCGGTATACAGCATCAAGCCTACGCTGCCTCAAACACGGCAAAAACATTTCAAAGCCTTTCCTGTACAGACCTCGTGGTTCAGAAACAGTTTCATCCCAAGAACTATAAACGCACTCAATCAATTGCTCCTTGTAGAACTGTTTGTACTTATAAGTACAATTACCCCACTGTAAACTTGCAATACAGTTATAATATTACACAACCCGTGCCACTTTATTAAGTGCGTATTTACATATGATAACGATATCATTTGTAAGATGAAATGCAGCAAAATATGTTGATTATATTATACAGATAAAATTTAACTTCATTTAAATAATCTGTATTATTAATAATTAAACATGTGAAGACACGGTGCCACAGCGCTTGCATGTTCACGTATTGTTCCTGCCTTGTGCTGTATATTTACTGAGGTTGGCGCGACACTGGAAGGATAGACAGATAGAATAATTAAACATGTACTATGAAGATATTTCAATGTTCCTGAAAAGTTTTGAAGAATTGTCATTGTAAGCTTACAGATGGCTTAATGTCTGTTACAGAGCTGATTGTGTTTCAATTGGGCATTTGGGAAAAGAAAAGTAAGGACAAGAATTTAAGGTTAGTACGTTTGAAAAAGACAGTACTGTTACAATAAATTATTTCATCGAAGGTCGTGCATGGCACAGCAGCATCTTGTATGAGACATGAACAATCACTGCGCCCTTGTGTTCTTAATAACATGCTTTCATTGCAATCATCATGAAAATGATATCACGTATACAGTACATCTCAGTATTTTAATTATTCAGAGAGCTGTAATATCATGAATGTAATGGATTCTGTGTCCTGTCGGAGAAAGAGAAAGAACGGAAGCACGTAGTGATTCATAGAGCACATAGAAGATCAAATACAAAACAAAGCATTTAACGTGGCACTTTAGTTACGATGGGATTTGAGAAACTAGTAAATTAAATGATTTTAAGATGAAGTGTATGTTCTACTTTAATGACAAAATAAACTACGTGATTAAAGTGGATATTTCGAGATTGCACAGCTAGTCTGTATAAACCAAAAAATAGTATGTTTTTCTTTGCCTCCACTTGGTATTCACTGAAATTCTTATATTTTCCCCCTTGTTTTTGCCATTGCCCTTTCACAGAACGCTGTGCTTAAGGTCGATTTATATTGATTTGCATATTCAAAGAGGCGTAATTCTGGGAGGAGACGGGGCGGAACAGAAGGCTCGTGCACGTGCGTTAGTTTTCACGCTGATCGGAATTTATGGAGTGGAAGAATGCGGAAGTTGGAGTACGCACAGATTCCTGCATCTGGAATTTTCTGTGCTTAAGTACATTTTGGCTTTTGTGCTTACGTCATGTTATAGTGTGAATTCTATGCACGGCATTGTACATGAGGCCCCTGAAGATGGTAAGTTTCAGATGCTTCCCATTCAATTTAATAGGACTTGAGAGGATCTCCCAGAAAGAATAAGATAAACTCCTCACATCCAAATGTGCAAAGGTTGTACAGACTTACTCAAGAAGAATTAAAGCTGTAATTGCTGCCAAAGGGGCTTTTACAAAATACAGAATTAAGGATCTGAATACTTACAGTATATGAAGGAGAGATTTTAGCTTTTGATTTTTAATAAATTTGTAAACCTTTCTGAAAAAATGTTTAAACTTTGAGTTATTGAGTGTAGCTTGATTGTTGCAAGTGGCAAATTTATCCATTTAAAATGAAATCAACACAATAAAGTGTGCAGAAAGTGAAAGAGTCTGAATACTTTCTGAAACCACTGTATGTGAATATCACTCCAGAAATGGTCTGATGATGCTCAGGAAAGCATAAAATGTCAACGTACAGTATGTCAAATACTTGTCAGTATTTCAGGCCCATTATAGTATACCAGACATAGAGAAAGTAAAAATTATACACAGAGGGAAATAAAAAAAGACCATATTTACAGATGCAGCAAACTCCTAAGTCTTCTTTTTTGGACTAACTACTGTATACAATTAAAAGTAAGGGAAGCCATCAGTTTACTACTCTCCTCCGTATTGAAACGGATTGTTTCTAAAATCATTTCTACTCTGTTATAAATGCCTACAAATCCTAACCAGTCTACTCCTCTGCTAAAATGCTGTTTTTGCATCCTCCAAAATTCACAATTTAGAAAGTTTTCCCAAAGGCAATGTTATAATCTGTTTGAAAGGAGATCAAGGTACCACCTAAAACTAGTTTTCATTTCCCAAGGGTGGCACTTTTTATGCTCTCCAAACTGAACTAGTTTATACCTTACCTTTACAGCCAGGCAATTAAAAGGAAATACTGACCTGTTTTTCTGGAAATTGTGTCCAAATGCTGTTTTGATGAGGATGATGGCAAGAAGCACCTGCTTCTCCGCCAAGATGATATGCTATACATGATGGATCTTTGACTACATTTAAAATTTCTATACACTCTTTTCTCACTCTCGTTTTAAAATCCTACTCTTCTCTGTGATAGGGGCTCTGTTGTACACACAAAACATATAATCATTTGCATTTCTAACAGAAACCACTTCCCTAGCTATTTGTATTAAGCATATTTATACTGTAGAAGGTTAGTCTTGACAAATTTCACTGCTGTCTGGGACAGTTTAACATGCTAAATATAAACAATTACAACTTTTAAGGAAAAGACATCAGCATTCTTTTTATTTTTAAAATTAAAATTACCTCTCAAATGGATGGCATTTGTATTGTTTACCTTCAGTTATGATTTAAGGCAGGAATACCCTAGCAACTCAATTTATCTGTGCTCTGTTATCTATTCAAATATTTCTTGATTGGAATAATAAGGTGAGGCCGCCAATGCCCATCAGCAACAGCCCTTGCCATAATGCCAAAAACACGCTAATGTGCAGCAGAGTCAATCTAGATTGGCCAATTAGCATAAAACCACATCTTTGCATTAATGGAGAAACGGAGAACAAACTCAGTTGGTAATTAAACAAAGGTCAAAGTACTGAGATGTGACACTATGCTATCTTTGCTATATTTAGTTTTAACCACAATTTTAATAAGACAATTATATGTCTGCTTTTAAGCACTATGTTTTGGCCATATCGAAGGTAATGTTAACAACATACATTATATCTGACAATGATTTATTTTCTAATTACGTACATAAACCTGAAAAAAATAAAAGAAAAACCATTTGGTGACACAATAACCAGAATGTCTTGTTTCCATTTACAGTGGAAGTGGTACTAATATTGGCACATGTACAGACTACAGGGAAATTCTTACCTGCACATCCAACCAAGATACAACATGTTACCTCTCTCCAGCACCATAAAAAGCAGGAATGTGTCATATGTATCATACATATTCATAATATTTAACAGATAATTTCCGCATTTTTTAAGTCAAAATTATTTCTTCACAATCATGGTATATGTTAACAAGACTTTCATTTGCCATGCAAAATAATGTTCTAAAGTTAGATGTTTTCTATAAAGTTTTAAGCTATCTTTCCTGCACTGGCACTATATAATGGAGGCAATAGGGCACGAAGCACCTCCGGAAAATAAAAGCCTAAAAACTTAACGAATACACCCATTTTTCAAGCCAAAACAGTCATCGAGTATTGCTTTGTGTCTTGTGATTAGACACATATTGCACAATAGCTTATATATGTTAGTTTTGAACAAAATTACCGTTATTTGCAGATTCGGCCATTTTAAACGAAGATTAGCTGTGCATGTTACCTCAGCATTTGTCTTCTTCCGCAATAACCTTTCACTCCAGGTGGGGAGTGGTTTTACAGTAAACTGTTTGCGACACTTGGTTGGTTTTGTTTTGATTTATTTCCTTATTTATTTGAGAACTCACACTAGGACCAGGAATATTCAACAAAATGGTTATTTCCAGATCCCTTTTGTTATCACAAATATGTGTTGGAAGCACAGAAGGCATATTTTCCTTTATTGAAACTCAAAGAAGATGTATTTGGTACGTTTTTAGGCTTTTATTTTCTGGTGGTGCTTCATGCCCCATTGCCTCTATTTTTTGAATCAGTGTTTGCAAGATATTTTTCAAATTTATAGAAATCTCTAGACTTTGGAATATAATTTTGCAAAGCAAATGCATATATACCATATTTTTGAAGAAATAACTTCAACTTGAGAAATACATATCCTTTAATTTTCCTACATTTTCCAACATTTAAACAAAAGCCTTAAAAGTGACAGAATACATTCATTTTCAAACCAAGAGTGTTATTGAGTATTGTTCTTGAAATTGCACATATATCACAAAACAGATTATCCACATCAGTTTATGAAAGGAATAGAAGCAAAACATTTTTGTGAGATTCAATTATTTTAAAATGAGAAAAGCTGTGTGCTTCACCTCACTACATGACAACCCTTTAACCCCATGAGCACAGTTTCCTCCAAGATATACCTTGAAAAATCATCATGATATGCTTTTATTGACATTACTAAATGTTGATACTCATATGCGAAAAAAAAACTGCACACAATCACTAGCAGTCTTTGTGCTTCCATACATAACAAGCTACATATCCAGGAAAAAAGGGGATGGATGTAGTTTACTTCACAACACATGAATGACTAGACTTTTTGGTAATTTACATGTAATACTAACAAATGTCCTGTTAAAACAGTAAATCATCTGCAATTAAACACACTGGTACCAGTCAATCCATAGATTCACAGTGAGAATGTGCAAACTTCATGCAGACCATCATGTGGTGAGGCAGGAATGACAGCTCTGTGCTACCATTCACCCTTTGTTATAACATTTTTTACTTAACCTAATTAAAACTAAATATATTCTTATAATGGCTGATTAATTCTGTAATTTGATTACACACTAAACACATGCTCAGTCTCTCATTAGCTGTCACTAAACTGCTAAAACATACATGTCCAGCAGGCAATATTTTTGCTAATGAATGCAATAATTATTGGGAAATAACACACTCATTTTTTTGATGTGTTTTTTTGAGATGTGTGCCAGAATTAGAGGTGCACCTAGGGTAAATGTCTAAACTCTACCCACAATGCCTGCAGTGAGCAGATAAGCTAACAGGAAATGCATCCTTACCAGGAAAAAATACCAAAAATCTATATAATTGTATTAGTTACAGCTTAATTTTGTTTTCACAGGCATGTCACAGATACACAAAAGGTACACTTTCTTGAATTGAAACCTTTACTGTTACAAAGTAGACATACTTTATTGCAGGTTGGATCCCGGGATTCTTCACCTCTGTTTTAAAGTTCAAGAGCAGGATAAGCATATTTGAAAATTTTTAAAAACTATATCACTTTTTTTCACACAATTTTATGTGCAAATTAATATATGCCATGATTGTGAAGAAATAACTTTGACTTGAAAAATGGCTAACTTATCCTACAGTTATGTATTATTATAACATTTCTTGTTTTTCATGATACTGAAAGTGACAACATGTTGCATGTGGGTTGGACATGCAAGGAAGAATTTCACTGTACTCTGTAAATTATCCTTTAATCCAAAGAACAAATCAGCTTATCCGAGGTTCTCCTCACTCATGTTTCTACACATTTTGCGTGAACAGGCTTGAATAAATGATATACATATTATTTAAATGAATATCTATTGATCCTATCATTCTCTCAACCTATTTATTCCATTAAAGGGTTATGGAAAGTTGGAGGGTACCACTGCAACAACAGATACAAGGCAGGAACTAAACTGCAACAGGATACCTCTTCATGTTTAATCACTCAATACAGGCCATTTAATTACCACCAAATAACATAACGTGTCTTTAGGATGTAGGACAGTGGAAAGTAATGAGAATATCTAGTGAAAACAGTGAGCAAATGGGAATATTATGCAAACTTCACACATGTAGTTACCAAGCTGGGATCTGAATCATGTCCCTTGAACCTTAAGGCAGCAGAGCTGAGCACTGCACCACTTAAAACATCCATCCATCCATCCATTATCCAACCCGCTATATCCTAACTACAGGGTCACGGGGGTCTGCTGGAGCCAATCCCAAATCACCACAGGGCACGCACACACACACACACCCCAAGCACACACTAGGGACAATTTAGAATTGCCAATGCACCTAACCTGCATGTCTTTGAACTGTGGGAGGAAACCGGAGCACCCGGAGGAAACCCATGCAGACACAGGAAGAACATGCAAACTCCACGCAGGGAGGACCCGGGAAATGAACCTGGGTCCCCTAACTGCGAGGCAGCAGCGCTATCCACTATGTCACCGTGCTGCCCCACTTAAAACATGTATAAGTTTATATATTGGTAGTAGGGCAATACTAAACTATCAAATATTGATTGTTTAAAAAAATAAAATCAGGCTTGAAATTCCCAATAAATTTCTCCAAATACAGGGTGATGCATGAAAAACTAACTCCGAGCTTTAGCAGCCGCAAACTTAGTCATGTGAAAGTTCTGGGAATCCCCACTGGCTTTTCATTTTGTTAACTTGGTTACAGTATCTGTGTGCTTGCTGGACTGAAGACTTGCCTTATTTATTGGAAAAACATATATTGAATGTGGAAATGTATGCTTAACCAGGCTCCTTTAGGCTGATACATCAGGGATTCTTGGAACACTATCACTTTGCAAGTGCTCCTGTTGCTAAGCAAAATTTAGCAATTGGTAAAAAAGTGGCATACTACTGGTTCTGTTTGCAATGCATTGAAATTAAGAAACCCATTTTTTGCAAAGGATCATATGGAGAGTTGTCCTTATATGCCTTCACAACAGATGGCTTGAGGACAGTTTTCATGAATGTGTTATAGCACATAAAACTTTGTATCACTGCTAGTGCAGACCATTTTCAGCACAGCCTTTAAAATGGTCACATTGCATTCTTTAATAACATGGACACTATCACTGTTAGTATTTACCTGACACCTTTATCCAAGGTGACTTACATCTTTTGAGATATGATTTGTTTCATTTCTTTTTTTTTCAACTGAAGAACAAGCAGGTGAAGTAACTTGCTGGTGGTTACACAGTGTCAGTAGCAGGATTTGAATCCAAAATATCAGTATGCCACACTGCCTGCATTACATTAAAACTGGGATGGCTTTTTTTGAACAATTCTGTATGTTGCCATAATTAACCAATGTACTACAGTTGTGCTTGAAAGTTTGTGAACCCTTTCGAGTTTTCTATATTTCTGCATAAATATGACCTAAAACATCATCAGATTTTCACTCAAGTCCTAAAAGTAGATAAAGAGAAACCAGTTAAACAAATGAGACAAAAATATTATACTTAGTCATTTATTTACAAAGGAAAATGATTGAATATTAAATATTTGTGAGTGGCAAAAGTATGTGAACCTTTGCTTTCAGTATCTGGTGTGGCCCCCCTTTGCAGCAATAATTGCAACTAAACGTTTCCTGTAACTTTTGATCACTCCTGCACACCGGCTTGGAGGAATTTTAGCCTATTGCTCCATACAGAACAGCTTCAACTCTGGGATGTTGGTGGGTTTCCTCACATTAACTGCTTGTTTAAGGTCGGGACTTTGATTTGGCCATTCCAAAACATTAACTTTATTCTTCTTTAACCATTCTTTCGTAGAACGACTTGTGTGCTTAGGGTCGTTGTCCTGCTGCATGACCCACCCTCTCTTGAGATTCAGTTCATGGTCAGATGTCCTGACATTTTCCTTTAGAATTCTCTGTTATAATTCAGAATTCATTGTTCCATCAATGAAGGCAAGCCATCCTGGCCCAGATGCAGAAAACAGGCCCAAATCATGATACTACCACCATCATGTTTCACAGATGGGATAAGGTTCTTATGCTGGAATGCAGTGTTTTCCTTTCTCCAAACATAACGCTTTTCATTTAAACCAAAAAGTTCTATTTTGGTCTCATCCGTCCACAAAACATTCTTCCAATAACCTTCTGGTTTGTCCATGTGATCTTTAGCAAACTGCAGACGAGGAGCAATGTTTATTTTGGAAAGCAGTGGCTTTCTCCTTGCAACCCTGCCATGCACACCATTGTTGTTCAGTGTTCTCCTGATGGTGGACTCATGAACATGAACATTATCCAATGTGAGAGAGGCCTTCAGTTGCTTAGAAGTTACCCTGGGGTCCTTTGTGACCTTGCCAACTATTACACGCCTTGCTCTTGGAGTGATCTTTGTTGGTCGACCACTCCTGGGGAGGGTAACAATGGTCTTGAATTTCCCCCATTTGTACACAATCTGTCTTACTGTGGATTGGTGGAGTCCAAACTCTTTAGAGATGGGTTTGTAACCTTTTCCAGCCTGATGAGCATCAACAACTCTTTTTCTGAGGTCCTCAGAAATCTCCTTTGTTCATGCCATGACACACTTCCACAAACATGTGTTGTGAAGAGCAGACTTTGATAGATCCCTGTTCTTTAAATAACACAGGGTGCCCACCCACACCTGATTGTCATCCCATTGATTGAAAACACCCGACTCTAATTTCACCTTCAAACTAACTGCTAATCCTAGAGGTTCATATACTTTTGCCACTCACAAATATGTAATATTCAATCATTTTCCTCAATAAATAAATGACTAAGTATAATATTTTTGTCTCATTTGCTTAACTAGTTTCTCTTTATCTACTTTTAGAACTTGAGTGAAAATCTGATGATGTTTTAGGTCATATTTATGCAGAAATATAGACAATTCTAAAGGGTTCACAAACTTTTAAGCACAACTGTAAATGGTGTTATGTTTTATTATTATTATTACATTTTGACTAATATGGAAATTTATAAGAACAGGATGATAGGAATGTTTACATATATTTTCTTGTTGAAATTTAGAGCCACACAATGAATTAGAGGCAGGAACTGAACTGACAGCTTTGAGGCATAAGGTCCAATGCCTTAGCCACTTACCCAATAATTAATCTAACACATATGTGTCTTTACAATAGGTGATGTGAAGAAAACCCCATACAACACCTGCAGATCCTTCATATATAGTCACAGCTAAATGCAAAACAAAAAGATAGAAGAGGATATACAGAATGGTGACTTTATGGTATAGACAGACATTAAACTATAAAAACTTCAACCATCAATAGTTCCTTTTCAGAGTTTTCAGTTGTTCTGACTGCTGTCCCAAAAATGACATTAATTCTGCTACTGTAATCTTCTAGAGTTTGTTCATTTAATCATTCTCTCCTCATGATTTACAGAATGCTGGTTTTATAGGTTTTAAAGTAAATATTTGTTTTGTGCTTTTATATCAGTCTTCCCAATATGTGCAACTGAATTACATATTTACTTCTACATAAATGTCCAATGGCAGCAAATTATCCGGCAAAGCAAAATTCTAATTAAAATGCTAATGTTCCCGCTGTTGATATTTATAGCATGCTTTCCTTGTTGGTACCATTATGTTAGGTGTTTTGCAATGGCAATGACCATGAAATGTTTTCAATAAAATCAAGATGAAATATACAAAGAAGAGATAGCCTAATATAGCTGCTATGATTTCGTAAATATACTAACAGCAAAAACAAAAATTGAAAATATTAGTAAGAATTATTCTTAACCAGACTGATTCTGCTTAATCTTTTGCTGCATTTTAGGCCTACAGTACCAGTTATTTATGTTACGTTATGGTGATTTATTTTGTAGATATGATATTCTTGGCACACCTCCTTTTTTAACCAAAACCTGCAATTTCCCAGTTGAATGCCATTTACATCTCCACTTTCACAAATGCCTGTCACAATTCACAGCCAAATCATATCTGACTATGGAAATGCTTTCTTATCACATCAAAACAGTGGTGCTTCAGTAAATTCTTGCAAGGGTTTGCACAAAGCAGAAAAACAGATGAGCAGGAAATAGTTTGATCCATCCTACCCTTCCATACTCAGAAAATAAGTACTTAAAATATTTTAAGAATCAGAACTATTTTTTCACAGTCCTCCTCATTTTTAATATGTTTGCTTACTCAACCAATTTGTTCTTTAAAAGAATGACTGTTCTAATTGCATAATTTCCAGATTTATTATTCTATTATAACCCGGTGCCCACAGCCATGGGCACTACCCTCTGTTCCATAACATTAGTAGTCATGACTGAGATGGACCAGGACACCAAGGTAGGCAAGACTTTCAGTTCAGAAGTGCAACAAACTTTTATTAAAAACAAGGAATTAAATTGTTAAAGTGCAACAGTGCATTTCATAAATAATTCTTAAAAACAAACCATACCATTAAAACCAAAACAGTGTTTAAGAGTAATTGGTAAATAAATTTCCAATAAATAAATACATTTAAAATTCCATCAAAAATCCAACATGAGGTATTCTTTTCTTCCTTTGTTAGGACATCCTAAAGAATCTCCATTGCTTAGCTTACTGTATCCCAGTCTGTCACCTCTGTCAGTAATCCCCACACCTAAACTGCCACCTCAGCTAGTCACCGGAGTTCCTGGAGCTGCCACCTCAATCGATCACCACACGCGCCTGATCCTTCTATCTACTTCTGGTTCACATGGCCGCTCTCCACTCTTATTTGCATACAGAAACTCTCATCAGCAGATTGGACTGTAGCCCCACTCCAGAACTTTCACACCAGCCTTTGGTCCTGCTCCCTTTTGTAACTCAACAGAGCTGACGCTGCCTATCCTGTCACTACAGAATGCCTCTCACCAAAACCAAACATCTCACAATTAATCTCGTTTTACATTCTTATTCTTATTTTTGATCTCTACCTTTTCCAATCTCCTTTAAGCACTGATTGCTTTACCTTTATATCCCTGCTTACTTCCAGCTGGCGCCCGGTACTTATTGTACTCCTCCCCTCACCAATATGACTATCACACATGTTCATTCGGACACCATAATAAAGCACAGGAAAAAGAGTGATTACAATTGTTAAATAAATGAACACATTAGAATGTCTTATCACACAATTCAGCCATCCATTTAAAAAAAAATACTTCATTGAAAGGAGCTGAAGCCTGTCCTGGTAGCTCCAAGCACAAGACATGAACCACACCCAGTCAGGATGGTAGTCCATATCAGTGCATATAAATGTATGCACTCATATTCAATTATAGTACCAATTAAGCTTTCATACTGTAAACATAAAATTGAATAAATATATATAGTTGGCAAGAATGTTTGTTTGTGTAAGATGCAAATGAAACCCGAAGATGTCCAGGATGACAGTTAAAACACATTTTCCTTTATGCTCTTTCAAAAAACTAAATCTGATTACATTTTTGATATGGTAACCACATCACACACATTCTTGATTCAGGTGAGAATAATCCACTTACTGCATCAATCCATCATACATATTTATATCTGGTGTAAAAATGACGGCATCACTATGATGGCCTTCATCCAACCTAAGCATAAAATCTCTCAGAAATATAGAAAACTAATCTTTGACCAAACAAGCTGAACTTACCAACAAATTGTATGAGTATGTATTTTGAATATATATTTCTAACTTGAGTTTTATTATTAAGCATGCCATTATGAAATATTGTCTAATGTTTTCTATATCATTTATATTGTAACTTATGCTGACATGGGATATCCCAATGTCTTTAGACAGTTTTTTCTAAAATGTTCTGCCTTTGCTGCAAACTGGAGGTATTAACATAAAGGTGTCTATGTCGTTATGCCCCAGCAGTATCTCTAAAATTATATTTGAGAAAAAAAAACAAGTTTGAGAGAAAAAAAAAAAACAAGTTAAAAACACAGAGGCAGTGCTGTCTTAGCAAGTCCACTGAGCATTAGAGGTTGCACTCCTGTAGCAGGAGGCGTACCACGCTAAATGCATTAAATGTCACAGCCTATTTGTCTAAAATAAAGAGTGAGTGTGTACTAAAATGGAAAAATCTCTGATTAATACATGAAAATATAGCATACAAACTGTACAGTCAAGTGCATATTTCTAATATGAAATATAATGAGCCCAAGTGAAAACAGCTGGTGTCTTGTCAATCCTGGCTTGAGTTCATCTATCAGGTGTCTCCGGCCAATTTGAAAACCAGTTAAGAACAGCATCAACCCCCATGCACTTGGGATGTATGACAATAAAATTCAAATCTTTTTATATTCTATAAAAAATTTGAAAAATTGATTAGACAAACAGGTGATTTTTTAATGTAGTGGTGCAGTGGTTATTGCTGATCCTCCACAGTGCCAGGGAGCTCCAGGCCCTTTTACTGTATCTTTATGTGTTCTACTGATGTGTTCTTCTAATGTCTTTGTGAAGTTTCTCCTGGCCTTCCCATTTTAACCCATATCCCAAATATGAGCTTTTAGGTGAACGGGCAGTTCTAAATTTGCCTGGTATCTTGATCAGGGCTGGTTCATACCTTTTTCCACATGGCTACAGGTAGATGCACTGGCTCACTAGAAGACCAAAAATTGAGATGAATCAGGTTAAGTAAATGAATTATTAGATGAGTGAACATGACCTGTGTTTTGTGCAAGGGGAGTTCCTGCCTTGCATCAAATGTTGTTGGGAGAAGCTTCAGCTTCACAAAAAGTGACTTTACCAAATGAATGGTTTGTGTGTTATAAATTATTTTAATGTCTGATACACAAAACAATGTTTCTTAAAGTGTTACTCTGAAGGATGTCTAGACCACAATACTTAGTAGTGAAATGTGTCATACATCACACAAAAAAAACCCATAAAGACTTCTCTTTATGTGAAAAATAATTAGACTCTAAGGAAAGACCACATTAAGACAGCTGAGTATGAAAGTAACTAAGAATATTAGTGAAAATAAATATTCATTCATTTGTCAGTGTCAATTTATTTATTTAGCACATTTAAAACAACATAGGAATGCTGTGGCCAAAGTGCTTTACAATAAAAGAAGAAAAAAAAACATACAATTAACATAAATAACATAAATAGAAATAAAATAAATAAACATAAATAAAATAAATAATAAATAGAATTAAGATTAAATAATTACAATGAGGAAACCATCAGTATTACTGAAGGTCATGGAAAGCAAGTGAATAGAGAAAGAGTTTTTAATCTTGTTTTGAACAGTTCACTTGTAGATGACTCCCTTATGTAATGAGGTAAACAGTTCCACAGGCGAGGAGCAGCAGCAGCAAAAGCCCTGTCCCCCTTAGTTTTACACGTGGTACGAGGGACAACAAGAGACAACTGACCAGAAGATCTAAGCACTCTAGATGGCTGGTGTAAAGCACACAATTCATATAAATAGGCAGGAGTAAGCCCATGTAAAGATTAAAAAACTAGCAACAAGATTTTAAAATCAATTCGAAAACTGACAGGCAGCCAGTGCAAGGAAGCTAATATTGGAGAAACATTTACTGAAACCTGCTTCACCTATCTCATGATCAAAGAGAGGTGCACGTAGTCAGAGCCTGAACTGTCATGAAAGAGAGGGCATTCCTAGAGGGAAACCTACAATAACCTGACCAGGCACGGATTTCAAAAAAGAGAGAAAAAACTAATGGAAGAACAGTGTAAAGTGTGAGATAAAAGAGATCCTGACAATTGTGTACAGCTGTTGACAGGTGCCTGTGGCTAAGTTTCTCTGCAGTTTTCATTGGCCTTTTTATAATCAATGGGCCATAGATTGTCAGGACACTCTGGACTATGACCCAAATAGTTTTGGATGTGACCAAAACTGATACTCAAGGTACTACTGAAACCAGACTTATAAGAGGCTACAGAACATACAGTGGATTCAGAAGGTATTCAGACTTCTTGAGATTTTTACATTTTGCTATGTTGCAGCCAAGCTCGGATTAGGACCCCCACAGGACTTTGGGTGACATAGCTCCTTAACAGAGTGCTGATGCAGCATGGCATTCCCACTTGTTAATTTTGGCACACAGACACTTGATTGTTTCATTTAGTGGACCACCTTGGTCATTTTCGCATGCTGAAACTTGCCCATTTCATGGGGTGTTGATGGGAGGAATTGGTGAAAAAGGCCCCTTGCAGGGCTGTATGCCCTGATGGATGATCCATTCCTGGTTGCAGGTTTGTACTAAAATCATTTAAAATCATTTTTCTTCAAAGCAAACAACACTCCGTACTCTAGAATGACAAAACCAAAGTAGTATTCATTTTATTTTGTAAATTTATTAAAAATAAAACAAAACAAACAAACAAAAAATATTACATTGATACAAGTATTCATACTCTTTGCTATGACACTTGAAATTTGGTTCAGGCGCATCTCATTCTATTGATCATCATGGAGCTGTTTCTACAACTAGTTTGGTATCCACCTGCGATCAATTCAATTGAGGACCCACAGCTGACAGTGTGTATTACAGCAAAAACCAAGCCATGATCCTCTTTAATAAAACCCCTGTGTGCCTCCAGGTGTCCGTGTGTGTGTGTCTTCTGGTGAAGTGCGCATGCGCAGGGCCATGCAGCAAGTGTTCAGTCTCTTCCTGTGCATTTCCTGTGTGTGCAGAGAGAGAGACACACACAGGTGCGTTCGCGAGAGACACACACACACACACACACACAGGTGCACGAGAGACAGACACACACACACAGGAGCGCGAGAGACAGACAGACAGACAGACACACACAGGTGCACGAGAGACAGACACACACACACAGAGGCACGCGAGAGACAGACACACACAAACACGCAGGCTCATTAATAAAAAAGTGTTTTTAGCGAGCGGGTCGTAAGGCTGTAGCGCAAACTCTTACAGTATTAGTTTTCTCTGTTGTTCAAGGTTTTCTTAGTGTTATTCGATTTTTTTACATTTAGTTTACTATTACGCTGTGCATTCAATGGTATAATTAACTATATTTGTGCTTAAAAACTTAAAAAAAGTATATATTTACATACAGATCATATGGTCTGGAACGGATTAATTGTATTTACAATTTACAATCCTATGGGGGAAATTGCTTCGGTTCACGCCCAAATCATGTTACAACCAGAGTTTTGGAACAAATTATGGTTGTGAACCGAGGTTCCCCTGTATTACTGTCAGACAAAATTACAGGCATTTTATGGAAATACAAACCAGTAATACTGAAAGAGAAAATTAAAGGCACACAATACAGTGACGCATATTACAGCCACATACAAGGTCCCTTGCCATTTAATATAAACTGTTCCTACTAATGTTTATGCATTAGTGTTCTAGCGCCCGCTATTGTAACGGGCTTAATATCTAGTATTTAAAGAATGTCTTACAGAGCTTAGAGATAGAATTGTGTTGAGGCAAAGATCTGGGGAAGAATACAAAACATTCCTGCAGCATTGAAGGTTTCCAAGAGCACAGTGACCTCCATAATTCTTACTGTAAATGGAAAATGTTTGGAATTCTTCCTAGAGCTGGCCACTTGGCTACTTTTGGGAGAAAGGCCATAGTGAGAGAGATAATCAAGAACCTGAACCAAGAAAACCTACATCTGTGTAGAGATGGGAGAAATTTAAGAAAGGGCGATCATCACTGCAACACTCCAACAATCTGGGCTTTAAGGCAGATTGGCCAAAGAAATGCCACTCCAAAGTAAAAGACAAATTGATAAAAGGCACCACACTGAAAAAATGCACCTAAAGGACTCTTAGACATTAAGAAACAAGATTCCCTGGTATGATAAAACCAAGATTAGCATCCTGTTTGGAGGAAACCAAGCACTGCTCATCTCATGTGCGATATCATTTTAACAGTGAAGCATGGTTGTGGAAGCACCAGGATGTGGAGTTGTTTTTCAGTGACAGGGGCTTGGAGATTAGACAGGTTTGAGGGAAACCTGAACTGTGCAAATTACAAAGATATCCTCAGACTGGGCCAAAGGTTCATCCTTCAGTAGTACAGTGACTTTAAGCAGAAAGCAAAGGCAAATAGGAGTGGCTTAGGGACTTAAGGTTGCAACATACCAAAATATGAGAAATGAAAGGGTCTGAATACTTTCTGAACCCACTGTAGGCCTGGCTTGATTAGAGTTAGGTGTAGAGCACAAGCAAGGGCCTGCCTGACGGACAGGGAGAAGGAAAGGCCAGTTTAGTACCTGTGAATGAAGACAGAAGTAAGATGATTGTTTATAAGTGTGTTGTGTGGGAAAGGAGACCAGCCACTATACAGGGTTCCAGAGAGGCTGCAGATTTGTTATTTTCGTTTATTGTACAGTGTTGTGACCCTACCACTCGTGAATTACTCTTTTGTATTTATTGGTTTACAATAAATTCATTCTTTATTACCACTGAATGCCTTAGGCTTTCTTGGTTCATGGATCACTACTCCACAGAGATCAGTTAGTCAATTTCAGGATTCAGTAACTTGAACATCCAAAGTTCTTATAGTAGCAACAATTTAGAGTGACCAGTTAACTGAACATACTCTTCTTTTGGATGTGGAAGAAAAACTGAAGAAGCCAGATATAAATTAATACAAGCACAGGGGGAATATCCAAACTTCACACTGACTGGGTTAGGATTCAGATCTTGGAATCTGGAGCTACGAAGCAGCGGTGCTAACCACTCAACCACTTTGCTGTCCATAATGTAAATATAAGCGTTGCAAAATGAACTCTGCAAACATATAAATATCACTAATGCAACAATGCAAAAGTACATAAAAGAGGATCTAGCTAATATAGATATGATTAGCTTACTTCTAGCATTTCTTAAATACCTTCAAAAACCAAATTGTCTACTCACTTATGAAATGAAACAGAATTATATTAGCCGTGACTAATGTTTAAAACAGGAAAACAAAACACAAAAATAATATACCGGATGTTAAAAAGCACCTAAAATCTTAGCCTGAAACAGTTCTTAATTCAATTTAATTGATTTATTAAATAAATTATGTAAATAATTCAATCCTAGTTTTCAATACTAAAACAAAATAAGGAAAGCTGTTATTTAACAAAGCAAAATTCCTCAAATCCAAAATTCAAAATCCTAATTACCGATATATAAATCATGAGTCAAAAGCCAAAAGTTCAAAAGGTTACAAAATAGAATAGACAGGGAAGCACAAGAGACAGCCAAAGAAGAGTGCTGCAAAATTAAATTCATGCCACTGCAATTTGTTGTGACAGGCCGAAGTCTTACATAGGGCTCTCAGGTAACTGCAAATTTAATCATCCTAGATGAAAGTCTTTTTTGACACAGGAAAGGTAAGGGAAAGGGATAAATAAAAACACATAGTAACAGAACGCCAACTATGAGGAAGGGAATAGGGAAAATAAGAAAAACAAAGAGAAATATACAAAAAGACATGATAAAGATGATGAATTTCCCCTTGGGATTAATAAAGTATCTATCTATCTATCTATCTATCTATCTATCTATCTATCTATCTATCTATCTATCTATCTATCTATCTATCTATCTAAAGATGAAATCTTAACAATACAATGTAATGTCTGTGTGAATGTGTGTGTGTGTGTGTGTGTGTGTGTTTGATATTTATGGTGTGTGTGTGTGTGTGTGTTTATGACTTACAGTCCAAGAACAAGTGCATTATTGGCGGCAGCTGAGGTTAGGCCAGTGGCCGGGTCAGGGATTGTTTTAAGTTTTTGACATTGTAGATTGAATTCCAGCAGCTCCAAGGTATTACATGTCACTACTCTATAACATTCTTTCCAATGACATGTCCCTGAAAAGAAAAAAATCTTTATTTCTAGAACATAATTTTTACTCTACACATAAATTTCACTTAAAATTCAAAAATCAGAACTTAATCTAATATGTATAATGCTACTGCTGACAAAATTGTTGAATGCACTTTATAGTATACAATCATATATTTATATAAATTTGAAAATGTAGCAGTAAAGAAAAATCACCCTTGAGTAAGGATACTTCCTTTGTGACAAAGTGTCAGTAACAACACACGACAGGATAATTTAGGAAAGGCTTTCTTATTTGAACACTGTCATAGCATAGCAAGACCGGGCAGTGCTTTCTTATTCTTTTTATCTTTATGATGCACGCATGCAGCATCCAAGCTATTAAATTTCATAATATGAGTTTGGCAGCTTACAGACTTCTCCATTGGGTTATGTGTGTGTGTGTGTCTGTGTGTGTCTGTGCGTTCATATACATACTTTATACAAAGAAAGTGTAAAGGACTGAAACAAAAATAAACAGCTTTCTCCTTCAGTCCTGAATAACCAAAAACAATTGAACACGGCAATTTATTCAAACCCAGAACTCAAAGGAGGAAAAAACAAAGGGAAAATACAAAATGCCAATATGCTATACTAATGCAAAACAACCTGTTAGTTACAGTAGCTTTCTCACTTTACCATCATTTAAAGCATAACTTCTGTCCCGCTCTCTCTTTCCTCCGGCCTCTCTTCCATTCTGTCACTGGGTCATTAATCCAAACGCCTGTCTGTACTGTACGTATGCTATGTAGTTTTAAATTGCTTTTTTAATGTGTGTCCTTTTTGTTGTTTTTGTATCGCTGTTACTTTTCTTAGGAGGCACAGAAGTAACTATTTCATTATACTATATGCTGTGATGGATGGCTGGCAACTCAACCCGGCTGGGACACCCAAAGAGTAGAAGAATGGGGGAAGGCAGCTACTTTGGAACACTGCTTCCCCCAGGACGCTAGATGGCGATTTGCTTGCAGCATAGCCGTGCCCCGGATTCCCACAGGACACCCTGGGATTTGGAGTTTGGCTTCACAACCTTGATGGGTACCGTGGGTGCCACCAGGAGACGCTGCAGGAGGACTGTGGAACTCTTATCTTATCCATAGCCCGGAAGTACTCCCAAGTCATGAGGATGGAAACCCCTGAAGTACTTCTGGGTTGAAGAAAATTCATGTTCTCTATCAAACCTGGAAGGTCAACAAGTCAATTGATCGGAAGGATGGAAGCACTTCCGGATCAAGGACTATTTAAAGGACTGCTGTGAACCCAGCAAGTGAGCCAGAGTCGGTGGAAGTGGACAAAGCTTGCTGGGAGGTGTGTAGGAGACTTAGAGAGAGAGAATTCTGTATTGTTTAAATTATTTACCTGTGCTATTGTGGCTGTGGTGCTTAAGGCTTAAGTTACTAGGAAGAAAAGTAATAAAAATACCTCTTGGTACTTTTACTCGGTGTCCAGAGCATCTGTCTGTTGGGGTTAACGGGCTGACATCTATCCCTAGTGTTTACAATGATAATAAACCTGAACTTGACTCTAGACTGACAATGCTGTGGAAATTTTTTGATGAATCTTCACGTTTTAGACTTTCCCGAATCCAAAAATACCATTTTTGAGATTATGTCTGTCTGTGTTTTTAAAATTTTTTGACAGCTAATGAATTCAATACTTTTTTTATTAGGCTATATACCAATAAAACATAACTTTCTCAAGTTATCTTATATCTTGACAGCATCAGGCATAAGTTTGCATCCAGCACATCCCAGAGTTTACTCTGACTTGACTAATTTGGAACTGCTAAATAGCCTACATTGTACCTCTTTGTGGATGTGGAAGGAAGATGCATGCATGAATGCATTTAAACTCAGAGTCAAGATAAAGTATTTGAACCCAGAATGCTGGATTTGGGCAGCAACAGCACCAACCATTGCAGCCTACACACTGCATTGCACACGACAATATTGAATTGTTAACCACGTTACTCACAGGCGGTCCTGACAAACACAGAGACCATAACTATATAAAAGGTTAGGCCTTGAATTTGATGTTTTTTATTATCAATTGTGTGAATTTAGTTTATAGGAAGGTATGGATTTTTACTGAATGGACTACACAAAGAATCACCTGTCACCTATCATTTTTATTTTTACAGAACTGGATAAATGTAGTAATAAATTCTGAGTTAAGTGGTAATGTGTCTATTGAACATTGGGCACATATGCATGGTATTCATCCGTCAGTCATCTTGTAATTGCATTCACCTGCCTGAAAGCATTTTTACAGCGTTGTAAAACTGCCAAAACATTTTGCTGTTTACAGTGTGCGTTTATTACTGCCAGGAAACTTCTGCGTCACTTCATATTTTTTTTGACTACATACAAACTGTTGTATTATCATCCTGCTCTGATTCACTTGTGAAACTCTAAGGAACAGGAGATGGTGACTCCTTTTTCCTAATGGAATGACAGATTTTCATTAACAGGAAATGAAAAGAAGCACTTTTTATCCATATTTCACATCGCTGTCATTATTTTATTGGTTTATATATGAAATTGTACTTGTTATTTCAAGGGCATCACTTTCATTTTATTTTTATTTTATTACAGTTTCTGGTATTTTCTAGTAACCTTTCATGTGTATGAACATTGTCAAATATGCTTAATTCAGATTAGGGCCATTAGCGCCAGAAGTGCCATGAGTGCTGGATGAAGCCCTGGAAACAGTGGCAGTTCTCTTCTTTGACTTTGATTTATGTCAAGCATTTTGGCTTTGGTTGCATGGAATATTCTGGTTATTAACTCTTTTGCTACAATTCTCATGATTTTGTCTCACTTCCCGGCCTTTGTTTATTTAATTCCTCCATTCCAAGTTTACGACCTTGACTAATTATTACATGCATTGTCCATATTTTGATTTCATCATACTTTAAACTGCTGTTCTCCTGTGCAGTCAGCATAACCACTATGCCACCCTCATGAGGACATAGCCATAGTTACTAGGAGCAAAAGTGAAACCAAAGTCTTCTTTCCACAAAATGGGCCTCTACTACCAGAAATAGTCATCATTTTGTTTTCTTCCTGCTATTTAAAGTGCACAGTGTGGAGTATGGATTAGAAATGTACATATATCTTGTACTTCATCTATGAGTATGGCTGCATCTATCCATCTCTTCGTAGACCAAATTTGACTCTCACATCCCCTGCAAGAGTTTCAAATCAGCCAATCAATTGAGTGAAATGAGAAATGGCATTTTATTTAAGGATATTTCCCTTATTCTATCAACTCATGCATACTGCTTTAAGAAATCCCAAGATGCTATAGTAACACTTCTCTACTGGCAGTTGTCCAATTTATACAATCATTTTCTCTCTACAAAAGGCACCAATAAAACTAAGCTTATGTCAAACACTTTTTACCTTACCATACTTTACAAATCTTCTTGTCTATAACCTATTCACTTAATTTTAATATTTTTTTTTTAATTAAGAAACAAAAACACTTTTACTTTTCCAATTATATTAGTAAAAGTGGCTGCAATTTCTATAAAGGTGTGTTTGATGCCATTATGATAAATAAGAGGACACTAAGGCTTTTTACCTAACCATAGCAATTGATTTTTTAATCTGTTCTGTAATAAATATTTTTAATTTGAATTTTTTTGGGACACTTGGCACTTGTACAGAGCAAGTCCTAGGTGTGAAAATGATGATGTAGGTATCTGGTTAACAACATTTTTCTGGCAATTATTTTCCAGGCTTGGGCTAATATTACGCTGCTTGATTAATTTTAAATGTAAGCACCCATGACGTGGACAGGAAAAGGCAGCAATAAATGTGTCACGGCCAAAAATAAAGACTACAAATAAATATTCTAAAGCTCTTATAATTGGCTCTGTGTTTGCATTCCATTAGCATGCAGCATTTTGCTAATACACTTTAAGTGAATAATTTGGCAGAACAGAAGTTGCAAAATGAAAACATAAATAATGGGGAAGAAAAAAAAAACTGCCGTGCTGCCACTATCTGCTGCCCATGACAGTGACGCTTACTACACTTATGCATTAACAGTTTTTTTTCCCCCGAGAACTGACATTCACAGCTTTTAAAAGTGGTATAGTGACAGATCAATGGTAATAATCTGTTGCCACACTTGTGAGTTTAGATTAGACATATATGATGCTCCATATGCAATTGAAATATTGCAGTGACTTTGACTCTCTTTCTTTTTATTGCTCTACTTTAGATTAGTGTACAGTGATGTACACTTCACCTGATGAAACACAATCTGTTATTAAGCAGATTAGAAAAAATAAAAGAGAAAACTTAAATTTAAGGTTAGATTTGCTTTGTGCAGTAAAACTGTGCAAGTAAATGTAACATTTTACCTGATTGTGTTACAATCATGCTCAAAAGCAAAGATTTCCTTCCATTGTCACATCACGGCATAGCACAGCATGCCCTTTTTTAAATAAGGCAAATTAATTCTTTGATTGAGGCATAATGGGAATAGAGGCACATATCACTATTGATTTTTGCAAGTAAATTCTGCATCAAAAAATCTTAGTTAATATTGTATGCATTTAAAATGTTTAATTGGTAGTGTTCCATTCTTCACTGGGAAATGATAACATGTGACCTACATTTCATAGCCTCTTAAAAATGATAATGATGCATTTTCTTTATAGAAAGCAGATATCATTTGAAATTTTGTAGCATGTGTAATATTCCCAGGATAGAAAAAAAAAAAGATTTCCCATTCTATTTAATGTTTTATTTGGCTTTCTGAAAATGTAGATTTATAAACCCCATGTGGTAGCTTATCTCTTTGACCAACATTCTTAGCACACAGGCTCTCCCTTAAGACCCTTGTCACACACTGATGGGGTTCCATTTATTGTTTCAAGCTACAACATCTATCAGAGATTGGGGCTTGCAACACCATTTATAAAAAGGATCAAACTTGTGTTGGTCTGGTTTTAAACCTTTGCTTGGAGGTCAATGCTTTTGCTAGATTTTATTTGAAAACGTTTGAAATGAATTTTAGAAGTATAATAAAAATGTAAGCACTGTTTTAACCTTATTACTTTTTAAACCATATTTCAGCACATTCATTTTTAATTATACTTCCTATTATGGGGCATTAATGGTATTATTCCAGTATTCATAGAGTAACAATTAATGAAATATTAAAATGTTACGGCCAATTTTAAACACCTGGCAGTGTGTTAAAAAGTACGCTTTTCTGAGACTTGCCTGTGGCATTTTCTATTTAATATTAATTGTTTCTGCCACTCAACAAAATGACATTGTGCAATGTGACAGGGAACTGCTTTAAGTGTTTTTATGAATATTAGTTTTATTCATTTGCCTTGTTTCTGGAAGAAATTGTACAAACAGGAAGGGACTATTCAGTCCATCAAGGTTTATTTTGTAAATTAAAGACATTGCAAACATTTCAAATTAGCACAAATTAAAACTGAAACTAAAGATAGTTGACTTGCTTTTATTTAATATGACTATGCAACTGTCAGTTTTTGAAGTGAATACATTAGTGACAGTAAAATCAGTACCTGCGCTGAAACACTGAGCCTACTTAAGCTTGTATGAGCCTTCAAGGTCACTGGATTGCCACCTAACGATTGTTCCTATCATGTTTCAGTATGTAAGCAAAACAAAACTTGCCAGCTCTTGTCAAAAAATCCTCCACGAAATTCAAGAAATAACAATAAATGTTAAATTACAATAACACGTATTTTGAAAAATATCAAGCACTACTTCATGAAAATCATTTTAGACATTTTCTTGAAAAAAAATATGGCCCTGATACATTAACTACAACTTATTATGATTAATACGGAGCTTGTATTACTAAACTACTTAATACACATCACGTTCCTTGTATATAATACATAAGAATGGCCCTCATTGCAGTCCACCATAAGTCGATAAATTCCAAAAGTAAGCACACATTGTTATAAACATAGAGAAAATGCAATATACAAAACAAATGGAGCAGAAACCTAATTCTGTTCTTCACCAGGGCCTTCCCTTGGTCTCAAATTTATTCCTGTCTTGGGGTTGTAGGATTGCACTTTCCCATCTACCACTACCAAGTACCATAACATGTGCTTCTCTCGTCTATTTCTTGCTTACTTTTGTTACTTTGCTTCACCTATCAGTAGAGACCTTGACCCAAACTCTGTTCCTGACAACATCTAGTCATTAATTGTCTTTAGTGCTTCTGACAGTGTCACTGGTGGTCAAGTCTATGAATTCATTTAAGGGTCAAGTTTTGTACAATCTAGTTAACCTGTGCTACCTACAATTTAATTGTATTTAACCGGTCAGGTGTCAAAGGCTACACCTATGCCACTTGCAATGCTAAAGGGATAGTCATATAGTCTTACTGCATGTTTTCCCATTTTAGAGATTGTGCCATTAACCAACTAGATGTTCTTGCAAGCTGTTGTTTTTAATCTCTGGCTTAATACTTTCACATGGCCTAAGTACTAGCCAGGCGATCTTCCTTCCAGCAAGGCACACCTATAAGTTTAGAGCCAGGCCACAACTCCCACTCTCTCTCGCACACACATTTAAGCTTGTGATGACACCAAGATAGAACCTACTACAGCTGTACGTATGATAGAATGGTTCTCTCTGCCCTGGAGGTGTTTTTCAGGACATCTGACAGCCCTGACCCACCCTGACTGATCCCATGCTTTTTATTTATAAACATACACTTCTTTTTATTAGGTTGTATGAGGTATAACTAATCATTATTGCAAATACCCCACTCCGCTAGACAACTAATCAATATACTGCAGATAAGGACAAGATGTTTACTGCTGTTCAATAAAATATCGGAAAGGGAAAGATGTATGATCTAAGTAATGTTGACCTTGGTATGATTGTTTGTGCCAGACATGGTGGTTCTAGCACCTCTGAAACAGCTCCCATCATAAGATTTTCAGGTCCTACAGGCTTGAAAGTTGTAATAAGAGAAAAATTATCCCACAAGCAGCACCTCTGTTAGCGAGAACACCTTGCTCATGAGAGAGGACAAAGAAGAATGGCCAGAATCATTTAAGAAAGGTTAACAGAAAGGCTATAAATACTGACATAAAACTGCTTTCAGCAGTGCCATGAATCTCTGCATTCAAAGTCCAGTACATACAGTAGCAAGATGTTTGTGAATCTTTTGGACATATGTAAGTATGAAGTTTTCTGAAAATATCTTCATAAAAGTTACAATAATGAACAAACACAATTTGTTTTAAAAAATAACATACAAATTATTGCGTTATTCTTGTACATACTTAATATATGGGTGTAGTTTGGAAAAAATATGCAAACCCCTAGGCTAATATAATCAACAAAATCTAAATTTGCTGACTTGGGGCTGGACAGCTTACCATTATTGAGGGGAAAATTAATTCCCAGGTTTACCAAGGTGTCCTACAGAATAATGTCAGGATGGCTATCTGCCAGCTGTACCTCAGTATAAGTTGGGTAATGCATCAGGACAATGACCGTAACCATCAAAGTAAATCTATTACAGAATGGCTTAAAAAATTAAAATCTGCCACTGTAATAACCTCAAGTAACCCGTTCACCACAGACATCAAAAGAATATGGCTGAGCTGAAGCAGTTCTGAAATAAAGAATGGTCCAGAATTCTTCTTGAATGTTGTACAGGTGTCATCCACAGCTACCAGCAGCGCTCGCAAGAGGTTACTGCGACCAAAGAAGACTCAACCAATTATGAAATCCAAGGGTTCATTTACTTGTTCCACAGTACTCTTCAAATGTTTTATGGGTGTGCTTAATAAAGACATGATAGATTATACTTGCTTGTGTGTTATTAGTGTAAGCAAATTGTGTTTGTCTATACTTGTTTCTTAGATGCATCGATTGGTTCAGGCTGGTTATACAGAAATGGTGGGGATAATGTTTTCTCTGCACACATAAGCTCTCCTGATACTGATTTAGCATCATTTGGATGCCAAAGAACAACTAAATATTTTTGCTGACCATGAGCCTCTCTGTATGGCCAGTTTATTATCTCTCCAATGGATACTACCAGCAGTATAATGCACCATGTCACAAAGCATCTCAAGCTAGTACCACAAACAAAATAATGATATCATAGTACTTCAATGACCTGTCCATTTCCTAAATCTAAATAAAGCACCTATGGGATGACATTTAACAGGAGGTTCACAACATGATTATGTGGCTTCATAATATGCAAGGACTGTGTGATGATGTTAAGTCAGGGTGGACCAAAATCCAAAATGATGCTTAATAGCACCTTGGTGAATAAAGGCCTCAAAAAATCCAGCCGTTATATAAATATAATACAGTATATGATCCATACATATATATACATATTTCAATGCATTCACATAACATACAAATGTAATATAGACATTTCATGAACTGTTTGAACCCATTCATTCTGATACTTAACTTCTTTCATCTATTGCCTTTTCATAGTAATACTATTGATTCATAATTCTTAGTAACGCTTGAATTTGTATTCACCACTATATTCACTTATGTTCTCTACCCACTAACTCCCATATAAGATTAAGGAAGAAAGAAAGAAAGAAAGAAAGAAAGAAAGAAAGAAAGAAAGAAAGAATTTATTTATGCAGCATCAATGTTTTGCACTGGATGTGATCTTTAACAGGAAAAATGGAAAGAAAATTAACTGACTACATGCAATCCTGTTAGAAACCATAAGATCACCATCTAGCACCTTTGTTAAACAATCTTTTTATCAAATTTGATTTATTTAATCAGCTTAATAAAGAGATTGTCTTTTTGTTATTTTATTGATTTTATTTTAATCATTCCATACAAATAGATACATTTTTACAAAAAATAGGACTGAAAACAAATCAACCCCCACCCTTAAGAAAGACAGCATGACCAACAGAGTAAAACTTAAAACTAGTAAAAATAAATAAATTGATGAGTTTAATAAGTGGATAAAGATAAATGGAGAAGAAAAGGAAATGGGACGAGAATCTGATTCCTCAGTGCTTTAAGAGCTTATTCTAAATTATTATTGATTAGAACCTGCTAGGTTTTGAAAAAGTTCTGCACAGATCCTCTAAGTGAGAATTAGATTTTTTTCCAATTTCAAATAATATAAAGCATCAGTTACCCACTGACTTAAAAGAGGAGAGTTAGGATTCTTCCAGTTTAGCAAAATAAGTCTATGCATGCCAATAGTGTAGTAAAGGCAATCACAGCTTGTTTGTCCTTCACCACTTTAAGCCCATCTGGAAGAACAGCAAACACAGCAGTTAATGGGTTAGGAGGGATTGTGACACCAAGGCTGTCTGAAAGGCACTTTCATCACAATTTTTTGTCCAGAATGATGTTAATTTGGTGCAGGCCCAAAACATGTGACCCAGTGAGGCTGGAGGTTGATTGCAGCGTTTGCAGGTTGGATCTTGCCCCGGAAACATTTTGGACAATTTTAAGTGAGACAGATGCGCTTGATATATAATTTTGAGTTAAATAATTGTATGCTTTGCGCATATGGAGCTTGAGGGAATTCTCTGCATTGCTACCTTCCACTCCTTTTCTGATATGATGAGTGAGAGATGCTTTTCCCATTGTCCTCTTGGATCTTTGAAAGGGAGGGACTATAAAATAATTTTATATATTGCAGAAATGCTGTCTGAGTCCTCAAAACTGAGCAATATTTATTCCAGCATAGAGGAAGGCAGGAGATGAGGAAAACCGGGCAGGTTCTGTTTAACAAACTTTCTAATTTGAAGGTAATGAAAGTGTGTTGCTGGAAAGTTAAATTTGGAATGTAATTGTTCATAGGATGCAAAGATGTTGTCTATATAAAGATCTCTAAGTAATTTAATCCCAAATGTTTTCCAGATATTAAAAACTGCATATGTTTGCGAGGGTTGAAAAAGGTGGTTCTCATGCAGAGGTGCCACAGATAAAAGATTCTCCATCTTAAAATGCTTCTACATTGGTTCCATATTCTAAGTGAGTGAAGCACAATTGGGTTATTAGTATATTGGCAATAACTTGCATTTATAGGGGTACAAAGCAGGGAATATATAAAGAAGTACTGCAGGATTTTATTTCTATTGCGGACCAGGCCTGTGTATGTTCATCTATTTGTGTCCAGGTTTTATAGCTTGTATGTTTGCTGCCCAGTAATAAAACTGAAAGTTAGGTAGAGCCATGCCACCTTCTGCCTTAGGTCTTTGTAGGGTCACTCTTTGGATATGTGGATGTTTTAAGTTCCAAATAAATGAGGTTATGGTTGAATCTAATTGCTTAAAAAATGATTTATTGATGTATATTGGAATGTTTTGAAATAAAAAGAGAAGGATATTCATCTTAACAATGTTAATTCTTCCAGCTAGAGTGAGATGAAGGGTTGACCATGTACGCAAGTCTTGCTTAATTTTTTCCATACATATGGCGAAAGTTTGTTGATAAAGAGCTTTATGTGTTTTGTGATATTTACCCCTCGGTATTTAAACTGATCTGCAATGATAAAAGGGAAGGTGTCCAATCTAATATTGTATGCTTGAGAATTCACTGGAAAGAGTACACTTTTATTCAAATTAATTCTGAGACCAGAATCTTTTGAAATTCTGTAAGTGCTGTTAGACTGCAGGCACAGTATTTTGTGAGTCTGATATATACAGTATCATATCATCTGCATATAGAGACATTTTCTGTTCAAGTCTTTCTCTGATAATCCCCTTTACCTGATAATCATTTTGACAGTGAACTGCCAGTGGTTCAATGGCGATTGCAAAAAGTAGTGGTAACAGGGGTCATCTTTGTCTGGTACCACTTTCTAGTTTAAAGTAGTCTTAACAAGTGTTGCTAATACAAACTGAAGCTTTTGGATTGGCATACAGTAGTTTGACCCATGCATAAATGTTTGGACCAAACCCAAATTTCTCTAATGTAGTGAAAAGGTAGTTCAATTCAATCATATAAAATGCTTTTTCTGCATCCAATGATTTTAATATCTCTGGGGTGTTTGACTTTGCAGGTGAATATATTACAGGCCTCGAAGATTGGAAGCTTAGTGTCGGCCTTTAATAAATCCAGTTTGATCTTGAGATATTACTGAACACAGCATTTTCTCCATCCTTCTAGCTAGGACTATCTTAAGTATCTTAACATCATTATTCAGAAGTGAAATTGGTCTGTATGATGCACATTTTAATAAGTCCTTATTTTGTTTAAGAAAGATGGTGATTAATGTTTAGTGAAAAGTTTGAGGTAGAATTTGATTGTCTCTAGCTTCTGTAAATGATGCTAATAAGAGGGGAGCTAGCTGAGTGAAGAATTTCTTATAAAATTCGACAGAGTAGCCATCAGGGTCTGCTGCTTTCCCACTCTGAAGTGACTTTATAGCATCTAATAATTCTGATAGTGCCAGAGGTTTATCCAATTCCTCTGCACTAAGAGTATCTATTTGTGGTATTTGTAATACATCCAGAAATGCATTAGATTGTGTGTTGCCTTCTTTAAACTCAGTAGAATATAAGGATTTATAGTAGTCTCTAAATGTGTGCATTATATTTTTATGGTCAATGATTTTATCTCCGTTCGTGTTGGTGATTGCTGGGATTGTATTGCGAACGTCTTGCTTGTGGATTTGTTGAGCTAAGAGCTTATTAGCTTTCTCACCATGTTCATAGTAATGATGTCTTGATTTAAAAATGAGTTGTTCAGTTTCTTTGGTTGTTAAGAGGTTGAGCTCTGAATGTAGAGCCTGTCTTTTCCTATGAAGAGCTTCACTTGGACACCTGGCATGTTCTTGATCTATTCTACTAATTTCACTGGTTAGCTTTGATACCTTCTTGGTTTCTAACTTATTTCTGTGGGAAATATATGAAATAATCTGTCCTTTTAAGAAGGCCTTTAGAGTTTCCCAGAGTATTCCTGCAGAGACCTCTGAGGATGTATTTGTCTCTAGAAAGAAACTAATTTGTTTTGGTATAAATTCTGTACAGTTGTTGTCTGCTAATAGAAGTGGGTTAAGATGCCATCTGCGAGATGAGTATGTGGGGCATAATGATTTTAGCTCCAAGACCAGAGGGGCATGGTCGTACAGTAAATAACAACAGCGCCATACTTGCAAGATTTAATTGTAAGCAAAAAATTATAATCTATAAAGAAATAATCAATTCTTAAGTAGCAATGATGCACTGATGAGATTGATTTCTTAAATAAAAAAGATTCATAATCTATTGTGATGTCACCTGAATATGCATGTGCTTTCATTGCTCTAGATATGTGTAAATATCTAAGAAAAAAGGATTCTAATCAGCTGACCAAATCATTTGCAAACAGACAACGCACAAATAAAGAATATTATGTAAAGTATAGCAGTGTCAAATTAGCAAAATGAAAAAGAGACAAAACTCAAATTCTAGCATTATTGTATAAGCTTCTGCATGTATAGAAAGCATATTGTTGGTGATGAAAACTGCAGACAATAATGCAAACATTTTGGGTAAAATAACTAATCTCCAATGAAGCATTCACTTGGATTTTTGTACCTAAGGAGAGTATATATATACTGCTCAAAAGAATTAAAGGAACACTTTTTAATCAGAGTATAGCATAAAGTCAATGAAACTTATGGGATATTAATCTGGTCAGTTAAGTAGCAGAGGGGGTTGTTAATCAGTTTCAGCTGCTGTGGTGTTAATGAAATTAACAACAGATGCACTAGAGGGGCAACAATGAGATGACCCCCAAAACAGGAATGGTTTAACAGGTGGAGGCCACTGACATTTTTCCCTCCTCATCTTTTCTGACTGTTTCTTCACTAGTTTTGCATTTGGCTACAGTCAGTGTCACTACTGGTAGCATGAGGCGATACCTGGACCCTACAGAGGTTGCACAGGTAGTCCAACTTCTCCAGGATGGCACATCAATACATGTCATTGCCAGAAGGTTTGCGGTGTCTCCCTGCACAGTCTCAAGGGCATGGAGGAGATTCTAGGAGACAAGCAGTTACTCTAGGAGAGCTGGAGAGGGCCATAGAAGGTCCATAACCCATCAGCAGGACCAGTATCTGCTCCTTTAGGCAAGGAGGAACAGGATGAGCAATGCCAGAGCCCTACAAAATGACCTCCAGCAGGCCACTGGTGTGAATGTCTCTGACCAAACAACCAGAAAGACTTCATGAGGGTGACCCAAGGGCCCCATGTCCTCTAATGGGCCCTGAGCTCACTGCCCAGCAGCATGCAGCTCGATTGGCATTCGCCATAGAATACCAGCATTGGCAGATGCACCACTGGTGCCCTGTGCTTTTTACAGATGAGAGCAGGTACACCCTGAGCACGTGACAGAAGTGAAAGGGTCTGGAGAAGCCATGGAGAACATTATGCTGCCTGTAACATCATTCAGCATGAGCAGTTTGGTGGTGGGTTAATGATTGTCTGGGGAGGCATATCCATGGAGGGTCACACAGACCGCTACAGGCTTGACAAAGGCACCTTGGCTGCCATTAGGTATCAGGATGAAATCCTTGGACCCATTGTCAGACCCTATGCTGGTACAGTGGCTCATGGTGCACAACAATTCCTGGCCTCATGTGGTGAGAGTATGCAGGCAGTTCCTGGAGGATGAAGGAATTGATACCATTGACTGGCCACCACACTTTCCTGACCTAAATCCAATAGAACACCTCTGGGACATTATGTTTTGGTCCACCCAATGCCACCAGGTTGCACCTCAGACTGTCCAGGAGCTCAGTGATGCCCTGGTCCAGATCTGGGAGGAGATCCCCCACAACACCATCTGTCATCTCATTAGAAGCATGCACCGATGTTATCAGGCATGTATACAAGAACACAGGGGCCATACAAAGTGCTGCGTACAATTTTGAGTTGCTGCAATTAGATTTTGGCAAAATGGACTAGCCTGCCACATAATTTTTTCACTCTGATTTTTGGGGCGTCTTTGAATTCAGGGCTCTGTAGGTTGATCATTTTCATTTCCATCAAACGATGTGGCATCCTTTCATTCCTAACACATTACCCAGTCTATATCAGTATAGATATCCAGGAGGATTTCTTTTTCCCATTGAGATCTGATGTGTTTTCAAAGTGTTCCTTTAATTTTTTTGAGCAGTTTTTTATATACTATATATATATACAGTATATAGGGGACTGGCAGTCTAATGGTCTGGAATCCCTACAGATTTTATTTTTTTCTCCAGCCGTCTGGAGTTTTTTTTTTGTTTTTTCTGTCCACCCTGGCCATTGGACCTTACTCTTATTCTATGTTAATTAATGTTGACTTATTTTCTTTTCTTACTGTGTCTTATTTTTCTATTCTTCATTATGTAAAGCACTTTGAGCTACAGTTTGTATGAAAATGTGCTATATAAATAAATGTTGTTGTTATATATACTGTAAAGCATATAGATAAAAGTATACATAAAACACAACGCATTCCATCATTGCTTATTTTCATGAATTCATTAAATCAGAATTCCACAATAATTCATACAGCTGATGACGTCTACCAGTTTGTTATGCAAAATTTGAAAGCATACATAGTTTTATTATGGGCATATAATTGTAACCAACAAAAGTGTTGCCTGAGGAGGCCCCTCCCTGTGCATTGAAAGTCACAGAAAGAGAAACTTAGATGACAAAATAAGACTTCTATTCAGTTTTAATCCATAGTAAAACTTCAGATGCTACACAGATTTGGCACAGTAAATTGTTTAGTTGCTTCATTTTGTAAAGTAGCAATTTTTTTCTTTTTTGACTCACAGAAACGTTCATCTTTCTCCAACTCTTTAGCCTTGCAGCATTGTGCAGATGCGAGACTTGACCCATGTCCATCAAATCATCCTATCAAAAGTCATCCTTCTTATCTGTACAGCAGTCTTATTATCTTTTCTTTTCAATCCCATCATGTTGTTCCAGTAGGTGATCCTGGGTCTTCATTGTCCCTCATGTCCTTCTGGCCTTTCCACCATCATCTGCTTTTTTAACTTGTCTTTTTGCATTGTCATAACATGTTCAAGCCAATTCATCTAACGCTCCTTGACAGTCTTCACCAATGACACTTCTTCCACCTCTGCTCTGACCCTTTCATTCACTCATCTGTCTCTCCTTGTCTTCAGAATCATTTTCCTTAGGTAGCACATTTTCTTGGCTGTAATCCTGTGCTTAATCCTATCTATAATCAGGCAGCTTTCCATAGCACACATGAATACTGGCCTGTAGACTTATATAACAACTTTTCAGCTTTGTAAATTATACTATTATGTATATGTCTACAAATACATTATGTACCTAATTTTTTTGCACACTGTTAAAGTCCAAAATGATCAGCTACATGTCACCTACTGATTCTGTAAGAATAGTCAAGACTGATGAGGACACCATTAAGATGAGTCTGGAATGAGTGCAGGAATGAGGTAATAGAACTGGCAAATGGTTTTGCCTATAAAATCTCAAAAAAACTAAAAATATTAATGGCCAAATTGTGGAAGTAATGAAGTATGTGAAGTTCATGTCAACAACAGTACCATGAACAGCACTTTATCCTGGTGGTAAACACATCTGATACAATCAAAAAAGTCAGCTGTCTGAGACAGTCAAAAACATCACCTGAAGAAATGATCATTTTCTACACATCTGTAATTGAAAGTGTTTTGATCTTCTCCAATATAGCAGCTTTTTAGCTTTGCAGAGACATCCCTCTTTTCTAACAACATCTGATTCATACTATAAAAATTATATTTGCTTACCTGGCCCTGTTTGAGATTTCCTAGTCTACCCTGAAATCCTTATTTAGTTTTAATATTCTTACATTCATATATACAGTACCAGTTTTATATTACCAACATATTTCCACATTGTCACCTACTCCAGCTCCCTGTCCCCACACTATATGTATACTTAATCTCCTCTACTTCCTGCTTTCCCTTGGCTACTAGTAAAATGTTAGTCTTACCCACATTAATTACCCTCTGTGTCCTTTCCAGCTACTGTTACAACACTATTATGAAACTCAAGCTAAAGTAAAGACCTTATACAAGGGAGCACAAAGAACAGTGATTCTCAATTGAGTAGTTTCTAGCCCTTTCCCTATGGATAAAGGAATCAAGCAAGGAAACCACTTAATTTCATTGATATTTATTACCTCTATGGAAGAAATACATTAAAACACCCAGATCAAAAATAGGAAATTGCATGTGGAGGCCCTGTTTTTGCAGATGATATAATCCAAAAATTTTACACAGTAGTCTTTATAATTTGTCATATAATAACTACATATGTTCAGTTATTTCAACCTATACCATGCTGTATGTCATAAGCGGTATTTTTAACTTAGCTTCAGCCGAATGGCAACTCCAGATTGATAACATAAGCCTTGTTAAATCACTAAATGCATGATGATTGCATTTAAATCTCAGCTAGATCCCTGTTACAACAAACATAGGCAAGTAATTCTTAAACTTTTCCTAATGCATGTGATCAAGCAATGTGACACTCTTTTAGTATGATGGGGAAAATAAAAAACACTAAGGTTTTTCTTTTGTGGTTTATGGCACTGCATGCAGGAAAGATGCTATAAAATGCAATTGGTCTTAAACACAAAAATGAACATAAAAATGCTGATGTTCCTGCAAATAAATCTTAAAACCAGACAGTCTTTGCTTTCTACTTTGAGTCAATATGAGCAGAAAACACCAGAAAAATAAATGTTTGCTGCTTAAATGGTAGGTTTACGAGTGCTGCTGCAAAATCCTTTGGACAGACATGCAAGAAGTGTTGCACACCTAGTTACAGTAGATTGTTTCTTATTTTATATCTACAAAATTTGAAAACATCGTTGTAATCATAAATTAACTCCTGAACTGACCAAAAACTGCCTTCCCTATGGCTGATTTCACTCATTGCCTATGCCACTGAACCTGCTAATTTTTAAATTAAATACAATTGTCCTTATTAGCTACTAACATTACTTTTTCCAATATTCTGCATACTATCACTTTGGCTTTAATTTAAAATTTACAGTACATACCTAAAATTACTGCCTTTATGTACACTGTTACAATTTAAAATGATCAACTGCATGTCACCTATGGATTCTGTAAGAATAGTCAAGACTGATGATGACACATTAAGATGAGTCTGTGTACAGGAATGAGTTAATATAACTAGTTAAATGGTGTAGCCTATAGAACCTAAAATACATTTTCAAGAAAACATAACAGTATCAATGGCCCGATTGTGAAAGTAATTGAGAAAGTTTAGCGTTACCATTTTCATATTGTATTTCACCTTTTCACAAGTTATTTATTTATTGCTAATCATTATTCCCTGCGGTGGGCTGGCGCCCTGCCTTGCGCCCTGTGTTGGCTGGGATTGGCTCTGGCAGACCCCCGTGACCCTGTAGTTAGGATATGTCGGGTTGGATGATGGATGGATGGATGAATGGATAATCATTATTAATTAGTCCTGCGATGGACTGGCACCCTGTCCAGAGTTTGTTCCTGTTGGCTGGGACAGACAACATCCCCGCAACCCTGATCTGGATTAAGCAGGTTAGAGAATTACATTATTAATAAGTCATACTCACACAATCCCCATAAGTTATCAGTTGTTATAAGTTATGCCATTTAAGACTTCACATTCTTAATAGTACATACACTCTACTGAAATGCATACACTGTATGCTGATATTTTGTCACTTATACTGTTAAATGCATGCATTTGATAGTGCACATTTATTGAATTGACTGTGCCAGACTTATGATGACCTTAAAATTACTTATTTTTGAAAGCATTAGCAATTAAGAAGTAGCTAAACCAATGGAGGAAGGTGGGAATTTGAACATACTGAGTTGTATGTTTTTTGCAGCCACGTCTCAATATATAAGGTGATTTTTGTAAAGAATGATGTAGTATGTCCTATAGATAATCTTTTTCCCTGATCTTTTTATAGAACGCATTGAAGCTGTCTATGCTCTTTGTTTTGTGTTTCTGAAGGTAATTTTGCTCCTGCTGTCTTTTTCGTTTATTTTTATCCCATGTTTTTGTTTGAAGTTCATCCTTGTTAGTTATTTTATGTTCATTTTTATTTTAGTTGCTTAATTTCAGTTTCATTTTTTTAAACGATTATTTAAAAAATAGATATTTATTTAGATAGATAATACATATGTTGCATTTTGACGACACTTAAATAAAGTTTTCTGAAAAAGACAGTTTTTAGATTTGTATGTGAAAAGCTTATGAAACTTATTTTACTTACGTTGTCAGTAGATTTAATCGCAATAAAAACTTATGTGTTCTTAGTTTGATTAAAATGGTTATATAGAATTTTGCGTTGAAACTCTTAAATTACACATTTTGTTTTCTATAGTATTTGTGCTTCACAGTTTCAGCCAATGCCTACATATCAGTTTTTTTCCAGGCCTAAGGAAATGTTTTCAGATGTGATAATTTGGAAACAATTGCCATACCTTTGAAATTTTTCATAATTCTTTCAACTAAAATTGAATTTTACAGTGGATTAAAGTAGAGGTTTCTTTCATCAGTATATAAAAATTGTCTAAACTTTCAACATGATGAAGTATAGACTTAATTACAGTATATAAGTTTTATTTACACATTGATGCTTCATGTATTTTGAAATTAGCTGAGGTGCTACTAAATTCCTCAGCAACCCTCAAATGTACAGTCCAAGCACTGCAACTAATTTAAATATAAAAAGTTGCTGAAAATAATTTATTCTGCTGTAAGATGAGGATTTGAAGCAACATTCAAAAAACAAATTATGAACACGGGTGTGGACATTTAGAAGAACACTGTAATTGAGCTTCTGGACAGAGAAATTGTTTTGGTACCTTCAAGACACTGGCTTATCAGCCTGTTGAAGGTCACTTTGAAGTCACTTAAAAAAGTGACCATATGCCAGCTAGAGAACTATTTCAGAATTACTGCACAAGCATGAGTTGAATAACAAAGCTGTAAGATGAGAGCCTCTGTTGAACAAAACCCATATGTTGTGCCTTGCAGTTCTTGCAGAGAAGCAAATGAGAACACATCACACATACAGCATGGTAAAAAGGCTGTGTAGTCTGATGAGGTCAGAATGGACCTTCTCATTCTCAATGCTTAGTGATATGTGTGATGTAAGTCAGATATTTCACTGTTAACAATTCCTTTATTGTAGTGTTTGGTGGTGATAACATTATGTCTTGAACATACTGTACTTTGCAGGGATAGGAGTGCTTGAGAGAATATAATACAAATGACATCACACGCAGGCATATCATGAAGGGAACTTATTAAAAGGTTTTGAAACTATGGAGCAGATCAATCAACATGAACATAAATTAAAAGAAGCACATACTGTCTTAGTAAAAAGAAAACAGGTAACACTTTAGTTTAGGTACTGTCTAGTAGTATTAGGTAGTATCTATTACTTATTTACTCTTATGTTACAAGACCTTAACAAACACTTATTTAGGTCTTCATAAAACTTACAAAGCATCAGTAAAATGTTCATTCATCCCTGTAATGTGACTTACTAAAATAACTTCACTTTGGAGTTATCTGAGGTGGCTTTCCTGAGACACATTTCTTGTAATAGTACATATTTAATATAAGACTTGTGAATCTTTCATATTAACGAGTAATTTTCCCATCATGTCAATATGCCACACAGCGCAGAGATAAATAACCGATCTACTGATGCTTTATAAGTGTTATGAAGATCAAAAGAAGCCTTTATTATAGTCTTGTTACATCAGAGTACATAAGTAATAGATGTATTCTTGTAGTACCTAAAGTGTTACCAGAAAATTAATGTTTTCCAGTAATTCAACCAAAGAATCTTTCACACTGTGTGGACCAGTAAAACAAGCTTCTACTATAAACATAGATTGAATACTATTTTGATTCAATTCCATTTAGCATCAGTTACTATTTCCACTGGTGCAGAAACATGCAGCAACAATGTTACACATGGGACAAAGAGAGCATAAAAAATTACTAACCAAAACAATATCAAATACACATGGTCAGGATAGGTTGGGGAACATTGCCGCACCCACCACACAACGAAACGGCTCGGGATCCTGGTTGGCAATCCCCCAGGCAGACACGCGGTTCAGTCCCACCCTCTGGAAATGAAACCTCTATCTGTCGTAGCCAGGTGTTACGTAGGCATCCCCTCAGATCACCCTTGGGGAATCGCACCACATGGCCATAGTGCTGTAATTCACGCTCCCTCACAATGCAGGTAATGTGCCTCATTCAGGACTCCGTGAGCAACCACTTATTCAACACAAAGGCAAACCATTGGTACCCAATGATTCTCCGAAGAGACACAATACCAAAGAAGTCCAGTCTTCATCTCATGTTACTAGATAAAATCCATGTCTCGCAACCAATATAGCAAGACAGGATGCACTAGGACTCTAAAGACTTGGACCTTCCTCCTTTTGCATAGATGTATTGGGAGCGCCATGCACCCCTTTCCAGTGAAATACACTTAGTTAATTAAATATGTAACTGTTGCAAATTAACCATAAGCATGTAAATCAATAAACATACAACATGTATAAGACAGAACATATAACAATAGCATGATAAAAAAAAATACTCATCCAAACTGAATAGTCATATGGGTGCTATCATAATGTAGTCATAAGCGCAGTTAGAATAAGGAAACTGATAATTATGAGATGGTTCTAAGAAGGCCCTGCTTCTGGGTTAATTAGCCAGACTGTAGCATATGTAAACAAGCTTGTGGGAAGATAGAGACAAACAAAAAATATGCTGGTGCTTATTGAACCCAAAAAATTTCTTTTTAGTATACACCAGGAAGGATTGTTTCCCAAAGACCAGGTCACAGTTATCTGTATTGTAATATTGAATGTTAATGTATCTGGAATGTTCTGTCACTAGTCAACATAAATACACTGATAACAGGAATATGGTAGTATTTAAAAAGTGACATTATTTGTACATCTGTAGAAAGCTGTGGTCCATCATTGAGACAAATTAGTCATTTAGCTAACAGACTCCTCCTGTTTGTAGAACTTAACACATTTTAATGACGTTAAATACAGCTCTCTCTGGAATGTTCCACTGCTGGTTCACACAGATGATAAAAAAGTATTCAAAATGAAGACAAAGAAAAATGCAAAGCAAATTGGAAATACCATTACTGATTACAAAACATGACACCAACATGATCATGGCATCACTGAAGGAACTATGATCTTGCACAGGATACATGGAGAAAACTGTGCACAGTAGGAACATTATTAGGAAAATTAAAGCTATTCTTCCAGATAGACATGTGTGAGACAGTGAGATAAAGTGGAAGATGAGTCTAGTTTGCTGAGATCAATGTTAAATAAACACAACTGTGTCCGTTTTGTGAAGTAAGGTGCCATCATTATTGTCATTTTATGTCAGCGATTCTCTGCATCAAAGTGTGAAAGACTTTAAAGGACAGAAGATAAAATGAATGTACTGAAGAACTGTCAATCTGCTGCAGCATACAAGTGACAAATGATTAGAGGAAAAATTCATCTTTCAACAGGACAACAAACAAAACTTATAGACAAAGTCATAATGGCTGGCTTGCAAAAACTAACTTGCCACAAAAAAAACCCAAAAAAAGTAAAGATTATCATTTCATTAGCATGATAATTTAGCTTTAAATATACCAGGTTATCATAAGAATAACCAAGATTCAACAATACAGTGACTATTCCTACGAAATACCAAATTGCTTCCACTTAGTAAAAACCGAGTCATATTTTTTCATATACGATTGCACTTAATAGATTTAGATCAAATTTAAAGTAATGGATACAGTAGACTACACATTAATTGCAATATTCTTATTCAGAATTACACTTACACTTCCACATAAAAATGGAAAAACAAACAAATTACTGTAGGTGGGTTTGTACTACTAAATTGGTTCTGGATAAGATAATGGAACAAATGGTCATAATTAAGGATGAGCAAAAAAGTTTAGTTTTAGTTTCTTTTCATGTACAGTTTTTGTGAAGTTGCACTTGAAATTGGTTTTGTATGCAATTTTGCAATTGTGAAATGCACAAACCAAGAAATTAGGTGTTAAAGTTATTTGCACTATAAAGCAAGGAATGCTAGTCCCTAAGAGATATTCAAAGGACAAGACCATTGTCCCCTTCCTTGGATGCTGTCTAATGCTGCTGACACCTGCCTAAGCATTCACAGCTCCTTCCTTATTGGACTCATGAACTGTTTACCTGCACATTCATGCAGCCGATTCTGCCTCACAATGCTGATCTCAGAGGTAACAACATCTGCACTATCTTTAGCCTGCTCCATAAGCTGATCCAAGCCAGGATCCTTCCAACGATTCACTGGTGGCCACACACCTGCTGAATGCATTATTAGCAAAGAAGACGCACCTCCATGGTGCTTGCAAGTATGTGCTTTCTAGCTGCGTCCTCCTTTCCACACTGTACAGCAGAATAAATTGTGCCATGCTTTTGTACATGGAGAAGAAGATGAAAATATGCATGGTAATAGTGAGAATTTCACTGGTTGCGACTGGTTTCACTGGAAGCTCAATTTTGAGCAAAACATTTTGCTCATTATTAGTCAAGTTTCAGGTCAAAGTCATATTTCTTGTAAGGTACTACATATCCAGTGGATATTCACTATTAATTGAAATACTTTTTTAACTGTTTTCTCTTCTTTTAAAAATATACTCTTGGCATCATTGACAATTCTTTTCATAATTTGTGACAGAACAAAGATAAGATAAGATAATCCAATCTTTACTGTAAACTAGCTGCTGCAACTTTTTTAAAGCTTTTTATTGAATATTTTGTATGAATATCTCTCATCGCCAATTATCCCCATATGACAAAGTTGCATGTACATGATATTGTCGTATTACTTTAGCCTACGTTTCTTGAAAGTCTATAAAAAACAATCCAAAAGAGTGAAAATCCAAAACAAAGCTAAAAAAATAGTTCTGGGAAGAGAGAAGCGTCCTTGGTAATTTTAAGGAGGAGAATACAACCTGAGAGGGGAGTCTGGGAAGGCTAGGAATAAGCTGATAGGCACATGTATACACCATCACTTAATGCAATTCAGCAGCAAATGAATCATTCATCAACGGTGATGCAAAAAAGGCACTGTTATGTGTTAAGTGAGATATCTTAGTAGGATGTGAACAAGAATTCTTATAGACCTCTGTGTATAGAGTTCATGATATTGTTGCCTGGTATAGATTTATAGATGTTGTAAACCTGAATAATGTTTCTTGTCCACTATGTGTAACTGGGCAGTATTTCATGTTTACATTTACTTATTTGGCTGATGCCTTTATCCAAGTTGACGTACAACATTTGTGATACAATTGGTTTCTTTTCATTTGCTTAACCAATTGGAGCCTAGGCAGGTTCCGTACTGACCCCTACTTTCTCTTCTGTTTCTGTTGCCTGCACCACCACTATCTACTCAAAGCATCATGATGCTCCAACAATGATGGATGGATTAAAAGCCAGAAGTCTACGTGTCCATCATCATCAAGTCATTCCGTGAGAACCCTAAATCCAAAGAGGACTGTTTCATTTATGTTAGGTAGAATGCCCAGAGGGGACTGGGCAGTCTAATGGTCTGGAATCTCTACAGATTTTATTTTTTTCTCCAGCCGTCTGGAGTTTTTTTTTTGTTTTTTCTGTCCACCCTGGCCATTGGACCTTCTTATTCTATGTTAATTAATGTTTACTTATTTTATTTTCTTACTGTGTCTTTTATTTTTCTATTCTTCATTATGTAAAGCACTTTGAGCTACTTTTTGTATGAAAATGTGCTATATAAATAAATGTTGTTGTTGTTGTTAAGTGACTTGCTTATGGTCACACAGTGTCAATAGCAGGATTTGAACTACAGCCTCAGGGTTTGAAGTCCAATGCCTTAATCACTACACCACAAAAAGCAATAGACCACAGGGTTTAATCACATAGATCTGTACTTCATGTAAACTGTCATATTACTTCAATTTATTAATATTACTAAAATTAATTACATATGACAGATGTATCACTTTGGGGACGATGTACTGATGCCGTGGTTACTTCCACTGACTCACAATTTCCAGAAAGTAGAACTGAATCCTGACACAGTCAAAGTCAAATTGAAGTTTACATATTCTACCCATATCTGTATGGCTTTTACGGGAATTTCTGATCTTCCATGTAGTTTGAATTTTACACCACATGTTATCATCTCTTAAATTGCATTAAGTCATCTCTTAAATTGCATTAAGTGCATGGTATATTATATTTTTCATTATAATGACTGATGATACTGCTTTCAAAATCCAGCAATATGGTTTTGGGACAATTTGACATAAAGTACAAAAATACATCGGGCTGGGCTTGGGATGTACTGTATAGAAATTTTAAGTTTTAATATTAGTAATCTGACATACTGGTACAATAATCACAAAGCCACATTATGTACTAGTGTGAGTTCATATATTCAAAGCACTCTAAAAATGTCTGTATTGTAGTAGTTGGAAATGTTTAAATTTTACATTAAATAGTGCAGCATGAGGCAGCTGCGAACAATCAGCATCCATTCAGAAAATACATTATAGACTATATGTTAAGTATTAAGATGGAGGACAACTGTAATGTCAACCCTTTCATTCTGTGAAACAGTTTATCTCATTAATAGGTTGAAAAGACCCTTTAAATAAATATTTTAACTAAAAACTATCACATCCTGTCTGTGTTTGTGGATGACTTAATAAGAGATCAAGCAAAATTACACCTTTTATTGGCTAAAAAGATTACAATATGCAAGCTTTCAAGGCAGCTCAGGCCCCTTCTTCAGGCAAGATGTAATGACTTAAGAAATTATTATTATTCACTCAAACAGCAAATTAAAAAAGAACAAACATAGACTTAAAACACATTATTGTTTCTTGTTTTAATGAGGTTTACTTATGAATAACTTAAAATAGAACAACATATGTCTACATAACAAATGAAATAGAGGGCACCTGCTTGATACTGTATGTGGAGGTGGATTATATTATATTTTAAGAAAGGTAATTTTGTCATGAAAGTAACATAGAAAAGAGGGCGTATTTATACAATTCTTTTGTACACAGAAGATTTTTTATACAATGTAATATGTAATATATTAATGGCATATCTAAATAAAATGCTAAAAAAATAATTCACATTATTGGCAGGTATAGCAAGTCATTATTGTAAAATGTAATTATTATAAAAAAAGTACTTGGCAAATAAATACATCAGGAAAAAAATGATTGCTAAATTATATCTAACTGCATGGAACTTTAAGATTTGAAAACACTTGTAGTGATTTATGCATTGTTAAAGAATAAATACAGCATGATTATAATCTGACTCACAAAATACTACAATTACTATAAATTTAGTCCAAACTTCATTTAACAACAATAAAGGAAAATGTTTCCAGTCACTGGTCTTTTTTAAAAAACAGTATACAAAATCCAAGAAGGCATTTGGAAAAATATAACACGCACTTTCACGTTTAGAAGAAATATAAAATAGCTTATAAAATAACGTCATCTGCCACTAAAATCTTATAATGTATTCAAGGAACAGACTGTTATATATTGCAGCAATTTTTTTTGGCTGCTTGGCTTTTATATTTTGTCAGATGAAAAGAACTCTCAGTAGTTGAATAATGAATCCGAGTTTTGACAAGGGCACAGAGTCATGTGACTAGAATGTAGGATGACCCTACTCATCAGACACAAGGCAATAAAACTTGTAAATGTAAAATGGCACAAAGAACCTAGAAGAAAAACATAATAATACTAAAAAACAAAGCAGAAAAGTTGAAAACAGGCTTGCTGGAATATCTGGTTCAAGCAGGAGTCACTTACTGTACTGTAAAGCAATCATCATACTGTATGATCAAGCATTTAAAAATATGAAGACTTATTTTAGAAACAAAAAATTAAACTGGAGAAACTACAGGCTCACCAGTATTTATAGCTGGCCAGCCTCCTAGAAAATGACAGCTTCTTATGATTGGGAGAGAGAGAGAGAGAAGTTAGGAGCACACGCTGATACAGCACAATGTCACACCCAACACACGACAAACCAACTCAGTATCCCAGATTAGAACCTGAGTGAAGCCATGCAATGGGCAACACCTCAGCACCACACTAGTTCAGATGGGATGGAACCAATGTGAGTTTTTTACGGTGGCTGGAGTGCCAATTCTGCCACCAACCCCCAGGCTTTCCCTGTAGGTTGGAGGCCCTACATGCAGGGCTGGATGCAGATTAACATCATACCCGGGATGGAGCAATTGCAGGTTAAGGGCCTCGCTCAAGGGCCCAATGAAGTAGAGTCACTTTTGGCGTTTATGGGATTCGAACCGGCAACCTTCCAATTGCCAGTGCAAATCCCTAGCCTCAGAGCCACCACTCTTAAGTTTGGAAAACATACTTAAAATATTTCAGAGAACAACTGAAAAGGAAAGTTGGCTTCAAAATAAGTAGACTGGGTTTTTTGTTACTTGTTATACTGATAATGAATAAAAATGACCTGGAAAATGACAATAATTGGCATAGTAACACAGTGGTTAGCATTGCTGCCTCTTAGCTTCAAAGCTAAGGGTGTTATTCACTGCCAGGTGACTCTGTATGTAGGATCTGCATGTTTTTTCAATGCACACATACTGGGGTTTCCTTCCATTTCCAAAATATGTCAACTGTAGGACAGACTGACATTACCTGTTTTGCTATGCTTTGGTACACAAGTTCTTTTCTTCAAAAGCAACTGCTAGCCACTGCTAATCTCAGTGCAAGCTCTCTCCACAGGTCCTCTTTAGAATGCAACCTATGGGCCTTACCTGGAAAAGTGATTAATCCCAAAGTGACACCCAGAGATGTCTCTTCAATTCACCATCTAAACTCAATAATGAGCAACATTGATGTACAACACTTTGCACCATTTGTAAAACAAAACGTTGGGCTCATGTACACCCAAGAAGCCAATGACAAAATATCTGCTCCTTCCTTTAAAAACCATTGCCAACATTAGATCTGTGCGTTCTCTAAATACTCACTGCGGTCAACCTGGCCATAACTCTCCTCCATATACAAGGACTTGCTGCTGAGGGTGTGGCCGTAACAAAGGTAGGAGCAATCATTTTTACTCCAAAGTACAACTTGGTGCTGGACTGGAAGAGTGGAAGACTTGTCTGTATTGTAGTTAGACCAGTGTGCCTTTATTCCAAACCTTGATAAGGAATAGCAAAAAGCTTGGGTAGCACATTCATCTTGCTAAAGTCAGGAGCTGATTGATCACCAACTGCCCAACAGACATAAACTTTGCCGGCAGAAGAGGCACTGTGTGTATATAATCTCAAAGAGAAAACTGTAGTAACGCCTACAACCTAAAGGTGCGACCAAAGTCAAGAACAAAAAGAGCTCCAAAGAAAATAAAGAAAAGTGCACTGAAGATCTTTCCACATCTTGGAGAAAGCCAACCAGGCAAAGAACAAAGCATCGCTTACACCAAACCATATGTACACTACTTTGATTCCACTGACTATATTATTTGTAACTTAACAGTTACAATAAAGCCTCTATGTAAGAAAGCTCAGAGCAGAATATACTTTCTGAGAAGGTTGGCATCCTTCAACATCTGCAGTAAGATGCTGCAGATGTTCTACCAGACGGTTGTGGCGTGTGCCCTCTTCTACGCGGTGGTGTGCTGGAGTGGCAGCATAAAGATGAAAGACACCTCACGCCTGGACAAACTTGTTAAGAAGGCAGGCTCCATTGTAGGATTAAAGTTGGACAGTTTAACATCTGTGGCAGAGCGACGGGCATTAAGCAAACTCCTGTCAATCATGAAGAATCCACTGCATCCACTTAACAGTGTCATCTCCAGACAGAGGAGTAGCTTCAGTGACAGACTTTTGTCACTGTACTGTTCCACTGACAGACTAAAGAGATCGTTCCTCCCCCACACTATGCGACTCTTCAATTCCACCCGGGGGAGTAAATGTGAACATTAGTTTTATTTTAATTCTTTTCATTTTTATTACTATTTAATTTAATATTGTTTCTTTGTATCAGTATACTGCTGCTGGATTATGTGAATTTCCCCTTGGGATTTATAAAGTATCTATCTATCTATCTATCTATCTTTAATGCATTATGCTATTGAAATCACTGTAACTCAAAATTAAGGATTTGTGAAGGATACATTTTTAGCTGTTACATTTTTCTCTTCCTAATTCAGTAGAAAGTTCAGAGCAGCATCTCAATAATGTGTGTGTGCGTGTGTGCGTGTGGATAAACCAGTGCAGACTAGCAAAGAGCAAAGTCATGGTGCAGGCACTTGTTTATAGCTAGCTAAAGAAATTATCCATGTTGGTCAAAAGAATTAACAATACGTCATGTGCCTTTTTCTATAGGAGAGGAAAAGCTCAATTAACCTAGCAAATATTTATGTTTAATTTTGTTTGTTATATATCTAAATATATTTGCATATATCCATCTTCTATTACCATTATGATATGAACAAATTGTTTTATTTTTTTAATTGCAGCAAATGTGTTTAGCTTTTCTGGAAAAAAAAAGTCTACCACCACATATGAACCACAATAAATGAAAGTGAAAGTTGTTTAATGTAGACTTTCACCGATTTATGAACTTTGTTCATAAATTGTACAGATCTCTTCATAGTTCTGGCATCCAGTCTGAAAGATGAAACAAGGACCCCTCATACATCCTACACTGTGTTAGCTTTACTGACAATCTTCAATTATCGCTTTATAAGTGTGTGTGGGTGTGTGCATGAGTAGGACATGCAATGCTTCTGAGATAGGTACTGGCTCCCAATGACCCTGTAATAGAGAAAGAACACTTGAAAATGTATTGTTGGATGTAAAATAAAAATGCCACAGACTGTGAAAGATTAGCATCTGAAAAAAGAACTGATTTAATTAAGGGGTAACAACCGCAGTCCGAGCTCAACACTTCCCACTATTATCACAGATTTTTTCTAGAAACAGAAGGCTTTTTATGTTCAGATATACTGTAGCACAGAGATGAGCCTCTATTTATAGCAAGACACCTACCTAAAAAAAGTTAAAAATGGCAGTTGCTCTACATCTGAGCAGCTATTTGATTAAGTGCTGAAGTATTGAATGTCACAAGCATTATTGCATGGCAGCCCAAGGGTCAAAGAAAAATATTATATAGTCTACGTTGAAATGAAATAAAGGTGGCCACACTAACATTCAGGAATAATAAATATATAACAAAAAAAAAAACGTCAGAAGAAAAATATTTTTAAAACTAGATTTTCTATTTCACTATGTGATTAGACATTTCAAAGGAAGCAAAAATATACTGTAAGAGAGAAACTGTGACACTTGCTTTAGCACCAGGACACTATAACAAGGGTAAAAAAGATGTACCTAAATTAAGAAGGGAAGAAAGGGACGTGCCTATTAAAAATTCTGTACGGGTGTTTAAAAAGTGTTAGGACCCCACTGAAATAGTTAGTGAAATTTTTGCATTATTTTTATGATGATACATCTTCCTCCTCTGAAATTCCTTGGCCATACCCATTTTCTATTTTGTCTGGCTGCAATGTTTAATAAACGCTCCCTCTCTCTCATGTTTTAACATACAAAATGATATTAAAACAACTCAGCTTTTTTTTTGGTTGTTGAATTCTTTGAAGATTTTGATGTTATACCAATTTTCTTGTCCTTTTTTTTTCTGATGAAGTTGACGCCATACGTAGCTTTCTTAACCTTGTCTTTGACCTTTCTTTTCTTCCCTGTGTTTACCCGGATTATGTATAAATTATCAACTAATCTGAGCACATCTTGCTGTATTTCTGAGGTATTAGCATATTGCATTTACTACTTTTTAAAAACTTCTTCCCATAACCAGCAAAATAATTTTTATCCTTGACTATTTTGAGATCAAATCAATACAATTTAAAAAAATTTTTTTTTTTTTCTTGGAGTATAATGCTTCAGTCTCAGGCTTAGGATGCTGTAATAACTTAAAAAGTAAAATGCAATTACAACTTTACAAATAATGAATTTTATAATGTGTACAAATGAAGACCCAAAAGTATTTAAACACATTGGAAAACAAAGCAGTCCCAAACTGATTAACATAAATGGATCCTAACAGTATACTTCATTAATATTAACACTGAGCTAAGCTCCACATTTATCAAAAATGTAAAAGGCTTAAGGACCTGAATTCCTTTAATAAGCTATAAAAGATAGTAAAAACTGAAGTGTCAGGTGCTAATAGGGATGGCAAGTTAGACAAAGAAGGGACAGGCTAGGAAATGTAAAGATGAATACTAAAATGGAAAAGATGGTGCATTCTCCAGAAGGTACATTTTGTATACACAATTCCATGCACCAAAATGTACACATAAGCCAAACCCCATGGGAGAAACAGAATCTTGGTCCAATCTCCTGGTTTCAGAGGATATATCGTATAATACATAGAAAACAGATGATCCTTTGGACAAAAAAACGTAAATTTTCACATAGCACTTGAGTTCATTTGGTGAATTTTCAGGTGACACTTGAGTTCATTTGGTAAATTGTGCTCATTATTATCTGTATTTAGTGGTCAAAAGTATGGTATTATTCAGGACAGAATGGTGGATTGGTTGCTAACCAGTAAATAGATCCAGAGTCCTGAGTGCAAATCCTGTGCCAAGTTTAAACCATTGTAGGTGTATTGTTTTCATATTCTCCTAGAATCTGTGTGGATTACCCTGCAGGTATTCCAGATGTCCTTCAACATCCTAAAAATAGGCAGGATAAGCTAATTAACAGTTCTTAAGTGTGTGTACATATGATTGCTTGATACCCCAGGATAGGCTACAGACCCCCTTAAATTTCTAAATTCTAAATCTAAATTTCAGTGGGCTTGAAAATTTTATGCTGCAAAATGTTAAATTGACTCAGTAATTCTGGCAGATGCCATTAATGACAAACAAGGTAGAAAACGGACTTTTCCACCCACATACAGGCTATATGAATACATATGTTTGGATTTCACTTAGCTTCTGTTAAGTGCTGAACCCTTCATCAAAATTAGGAAACTGTCTAGATAATGTGATGATTCATGGCCTAACATGGAAAATAAATATGTTAAAAGTGTATGCAATGACGCAAGCTCTATGACAGATGACAAGATTCACAGCTAAACCACAGGAAATGAAGAGGTGGGAAAGATAAGATGAAACATCTGGAATTTATGCTTGACATTAGATGAAGGGAAGCTGAAATGCAAGTGTCCTATCCACACTACCACTTTATCCATTTCCCTGCTCTCGTAAGTCAAGAATTTGTACTTTTTGCTTATGATTGGAATTCATAATTGTGGTAACTCCTTGCTGGGTGTGAACCATGAATGTTACTACTTTTCTTCCTTGGTTCAGTGTGGTTTAACAAATATATATTTAATCCTACATTAATAATGTTGATGGCTTGTTGAATAACTGGATTCAGACCTCAGAAAGCATCTACAATAAAAGGGGCCTGGGAAACTGATATTCAGAGACATTGCTTCAAGAGTCTGTATTCTTACAGGAGATAGTACCAGTGGTGGTATTTAATAATGTTATAAAGATGATGCAAAGTTGATTCTTTCAACATTAATTTAAAATTGCTACAAATCATAATGGTGTTTTGTTATCAAAGCCTACAATTGCAACTTCCTAATCATAAAACAGTAAAAGTTGCAAACATCAGCAGTTTTCTTTCTACCATATTCTGAGCAGTGACTTGGCATGCACTAAAAAAATCATGTTTCACTCTGTTTCATTGTGGCCTATCTCTATCTCAGGTAATAATGATATACAGTTGTACAATAGTGTTGTCTTTTTCAAAAATGAAAGGTTTTGCTTTGATAAAAATGTAGTGCCATTAATTCATTTCAGAGTTATTGTGACATGTGCACAATGCCATAAAATTTATATCCGCAAATTTAACCAACAAACTGCCACTGTCCTTGACTGGCGGCCCAAACAGTTGTTGGTTATGTATAATTGAACATCACAAAATTATTGGTGGTGGTAAGTGAAATAAGAAAATATACCTATAGACAAAAGCTGTAATCCAGCAAGGCAGTTACATTTTTATCTAACAGTTGTTATTATTGTGAAGAAAACACTGAACTTGTGTTCTTAGACAAGATTCTACTTTAGCCTACACAAAACTTTGTGTGTGCTGGTAAAGGTGTCCTACTATCAGCCCCAGCACACTACTGCTGCTTTATGGCAGTTGTAGTCCATGTATCAGTACTAGTTTTTGGGTTGCCTTCTCCTTTACAACTGCTCTATTCATACGCTTATATCTTAAGTTGGCCAAAGTTTTTTGAAGATTGGCTCAGACATTTTTGAGTGGTTGATGAACAAACAATGGTTTTATGATTTCATATAGCTTACAGTGAAAACATGGATGAACTGCGAAATATGACTTGGCTTGTGAGAAGGGAATGTGATTGTGTAGAAAGGAAACGCTTTACAAAACCATTATATATACCAAAGTATGTGGCCACATTTTCTGGGAGAGCTACTACTTAAAGCAGCTCAACTACAAATCAAAAGAGCATGATAGGAAATGGTGCAAGAGATTCTTGTGAGTTTATCTGAATATAATCATTAAAGTCGGCTGAAGGTCAAGAAGTTATTGATGGCTAACAATAAAACAGATATATTAGTGAAACAAGGATGAAACAAAAATAGAAAAGCCAAATATGGAGCTAAGAGGCCACAAATGAAAAGAGAAATTAAAGGCTAAAAGAAGTTATAAAATAGCTAAGCCAAGCTGTAGTTTGATGCATTTACTCCATCCATCATCACATTCTAGGATGGAAGTTAAAAGCAAGAAAATACTGTAGTGCTTGTCAAAGAATCAAGGGTATATAATTAATAAAGAAGGTATCAGATGAATAAGATGTACCTTCTGCTAAAAGCAGTGAACTGACCATGTAGTGACAAGGAATAGATTGTAACTTAATAATAACTGTAGTGTATTATTTGCATCAGCTTGTATAATTTTCTTCATGATCTTTTTATTTATAGTTTAACCAGAAAACCTCCCAAAAATGTAGAAGGAGAAATCAACTTTGGTATGTAATGGTTTTGTAAGGCTTCTCCTTTCTAGATGCATTTAAAAGATAAAAATAATAATAATAATAATAATAATAATAATAATAATAATAATAATAATAATACATGCACAGCTACAATCAGAAGACAAACATTATACATCAATAACTGACATGACAACGCAAACTCAAAGACACATGAAAACCATATTTTAAGTACACCTACACCACAGTACCAGAAAATTCTACACGCAAACTATACTGTGACAGAACTATACTGTCAGACAAAACTATCCACCATAATAGACAAGACAGACATACAAATTAAAACTACATATATCCATGACACACAACTTACAAAATACATACACAAATAAAATGCATAAGTGCACAGAATTGAAAGAAGAAATATGTCGCTTGTGGAGAATGGACAAGGTGGTCATTGTACCGATTGTTGTATCCACCACTGCTGTCATCCCATATATACTACTTTACATATAAACCAATACACATACATAAAAGTACTGAAAGCTGCTATTTTTAAAATCATTTTACATAGTGAGGAAATTCCTTAACACAAACACAATCCCCTAAAATATATGCACATATACACACCACATAAAACTGCCCTATATCATGGTCTAGGCCTGGTATAGGCATTAATAATAATAATAATAATATATTTAATAATAATAATTTAAAAATAATTAATGCTGAGGCTTGAGCCAATATTGTTGGGAAAAAATTGCATTCTTTCTATTGTTCTGCACAAATTTGCTCTTTACAACTGATATGGTAATAAGAATCAAAGGCAAAAAATACAACAGTATTTATTTATGTAATATTAAAACATTAGAACAATCTACATAAGCAAAGGCCATTCAGCCCAACGAAGCTCACCATTCTTATCCTCTTAATTCTTCTAAAAAAGCATCATGTCAAATTTTGCAAGTCCCTAAAGTCCTAGTGCCTAACCACACTACTTGGTAACTGATTACGTATGCCTATGGTTCTCCGTGTAAAGAAAAACTTCCTAATATTTGTGTGAAATTTACCTTTAACAAGTTTCCAACTGTGTCCCTTTGTTCTAGTTGAACTCCTTTTAAAGTATCAGTCTCAATCCACTGTACTAAATCCATTCATAATGTTAATTACTTCAGTCATATCTCCTCTTAATCTTTTGTTTAAACTAAAAAGGCTTTTAATCTTTCCTCATAATTTATCCCCTGTAGCCCTGCATCCCAGTCACTGTTCTCTGGACATTTTCTAGTGCTGCTATGTCCATTTTGTAGCCCGAAGACCAAAACTGCACACAGTACTCCAGATGAGGTCTCACCAGTACGTTATAAAGCTTGAGCAAAAACTCCTTGGATTTGTACTCTACACATTGTGCTACATAACTTAACATTCTGATAGCCTTAATGACTTCTGAATGCTGACTGGAAGTTGATAATGCAGAGTCCACTACAAACCAAAAAATCCTTTTCATAAGGTGTACTCTTGATTTTCAGACCCATTTGTGTATTTAATTCTAACATTTTATTACCTAATGTGTAATACTTTACCTTTACTTACATTACATTTCATCTGTCACAAATCTGTCCAAGCCTGTATGATGTCCAAGTCCTACTGTAGTTATTCAATGGATTTTAGATTATATGCCAATCCACCTTGCTTGGTACCATCTGCAGACTTAATGAGCTTGTTACTTAAATTTCTATGCAAATCATTTCTATATATTAAAAATAGCAGTAGCCCTAGCACTGACCCCTGTGGAACACCACTCTTAACATCAGCCAACCCTCTGCTTCCTGTGTCTGGGCCAATTCTGCACCCATCAATACAAACACCCTGAACTCCCACTTTTTTTAGTTTGATGCCCAACCTCTTATGTGGCACCTTATGAAATACTTTCCAAAAGTCAAGATAAATAATATTAAATTCTCCACTTAAATAATATGTGCTATATTAATAGAGTCTACAAAAGTATAAGAAATGAGACAGACCATCGTAACTGAGAAGCTTTTTAATAACTTTATAAGTACCTAACACCAAATACATAATCTATAAAGAGGATACAGTATACAGCATCATTGACAGCTTATTACCATTGTAGATCTATAACTGAAAATATGCTTTTGTCACTTTGTCATCCTTTCTTCATAAATCTTAACCATTCAGTATATAATAAAATTCACATGTGTGCACTGCACCTTTAAAATGCTTTGAAAACATTTACTACTGAGAGACCAATGAACCATGACCACCACAGAGTTAAAAGATTGCAGTTGTTTAGAATGTGATCTCCAAACAATAAACTCCATGTTTTCCTTTACCTAATCATTATTAATGGTGCAGAAAACGAATCTTTCTACCTGCTGATCACAGAAGAAAAGCAAAAGTGTTTTGCATTTAAACATGATATGTAGAAATATTTGAAATACAAGCTTTTAATATCAAAATTTTACTGTTCTAATTGGATTTATTAACCATTATAAACTCTGCCCTCTTAATAAATCATAAAATTTAAAAAAATAGTCTGGTAAAAACATCCATCAAATTGTGATGGCTTTAAAACAGAAGTTTAGTAACACAGCAGGAAATCTAGTCCAAAGGAAAGTTCTTCTGTAGAACAAAGATCAGTTACTTCAAGCGTGACTGGAAGAAATCGGACACATCTTCCTTTCCTAATGCAGTATCCTGACAAAATGCAGGCATAAGTAGAGCCACTCAAACATCAAAAATAAGAAGCATCATTACCCCATTTGCACTGTAGCTGCAAACATGCCAATGTATAGAAAGTTCTTTGCCTATAAATATCTCCACTTATGTACTCACCAATTCCAGGTCATGTCAGGCACTGAATCACACAAATAAAAATAACATTTAGCATATTTATATAAAATTTTTAGATTTTAGTTAAATATACCTGCTAAATCATCACAATCAATTTAATATGTTAATTGACACTTTAAATGTTTAATTGAGAATGTAACATTTAAATCCATATTCAGTATATAATATAGGTTTTCTATTTATGCAAGTGGGTTTGGAATGTGATAATCTGTTCTCCCATTGACTCAAATTATGTATATGTGCCAAATGTAAGAAAACAAAATGTCCCTATTTTCTAAACAGAAGTCCATATTGACCTTTACTTCTGATTTACTTAGACAAAGCAAACGCACATTTTGTACTGGTCATTTTCTATTGCAACAGGAGACGCTTTATCACCTTCAAAAATATCACAGACAATACAATTATATTCCATCCATCTTTTCATTACCATTACTTGTTTAAGAGAAATTTCTCTGGGTTTAGTCAAGCTATCTGGTTTCTCCCTAAAATGTTTTCCGCTACTAAAACGTGTTTCTCCTCTGGGATCCTTTGAGGTTAAAACCATTATTTTGGCATTATGTTACACCACCTTCAACCATGACTTTTTGTCCTCCCTATTAGCCTTATCCATTTCCATCTTAGTGCACCAGTTCACCCAATCATTTCCACCTTTCACTCCATATGCCCAAACCAAGCTTCTACTGCCTCATGCCAAGTCATTTCCCTAACTCTGCATGCGTCTTCTTCTTCTTACTCCTTGACATTCCACACATCCATCTGATCATTCTCATCTCTGTCATTCCCAATTTGCTTTGTGTTTCACTTTCATTAGCCATGACTTTCTCCCATGGAGCATGCTAATTCGTACAAAAAATTTTATTATTTTATATTTAAATGCCAGACAGGATTCGTTAAAAGTCAAAATGAGGGAACGCACATGGAATTTCGTCCACCAACCTCTCAGAATGGCTGCGCTCTACATGCCATCTAAGCAGCAGAACCTCCCTACTCTCTCCAAAAACAGCTCTATCGCTGACCTCAAAATTTATGTCAGCACTCTACACCCCTCACCAACTTTTTACTATTAAATATCACCCATGCCACCTGTAGACTATCTTTTACACCATCACATATTTTATGCATGCACTTTCCACATATGGTGCACTGAACTAAGTTTCAACCAACACCTTTACCACCCATGCCATGCAGCCATGCAGCCATGCACCCAACTCTTGACAACTCCTATGCCTTCGCCTGCAACCATCACCTTGGTCTTTCCTGCATTTATCTTCAGGCCTTTCACTTCCAAACTAGCTTTCAATTTTAAAATCTTCTCCTTCATGTCTGCTTGAGGTTTTCGAAAAAAAAAAAAAGATTATCAGCATACTAGAGCTACCATGGTAGTACTTCACATACTTCTCTGGTCACTACCTTCATGACAATTATGAAAATTATGAAAATGTCTTAGAATGAATCCCTGTTGAAGCCAAACTTCACTCAGACCTTTTAACTATCTCCATCTGCTCTCCTGACCATTATTCTTGCTTCCACATACGTTGAAATTACCTCAGACATGAATCTTTGATTCACATCTAACTTTCATAATGCCTGATCACAGATCTATAACCAATCTAAAAATCTTATTTACTACATTTCTTTCAGAAAGAATCCATTAAAGTGAAACAAGGAGAAGGCCTGCAGATCATTACAAGAGAGCACATTTGAGCTGTTAAGATCAAATATCTTACAAGGCTTCATGTAGAACATTTCACAAAACTTGATCCCAGCAACACTAATCTTCTCTTTGTATACTTTAACGGACTTTCAAACACAAGGTTTAAGGAAAAACAGAAGTTAAGATCATTCTCAGACTTGGTTCACACGTTTCTCCAGGATTAAATGATTGACAATAATATCTCCTGATTCACTATCTCTAATGGCTGCTTTCTGCACCTACTCTTTGTATTCATTCTTTTCATTCACACCAACTTTGCCACCACCTTTCCATCTTATTTATGTCACCTGATTTCTCATTTTCAGCCACACAACTGATGAGGGCTACACAGATAAAATGTAGTGCCTCTAACTTTCTCTTTTTTCTTTATTGTGGGAATTACCTTTAGCCTTTTCCTTAAATAATTGCATTTATATACTGTATGTACACTATGTACAATATACAACACTGTGTGTATATAATGAAATCTACACTAATCCATCCATTTTCTAACCTGCTTATCAATATACAGTGGTGTGAAAAACCATTTGCCCCCTTCCTGATTTCTTATTCTTTTGCATGTTTGTCACACAAAATGTTTCTGATCATCAAACACATTTAACCATTAGTCAAATATAACACAAGTAAACACAAAATGCAGTTTTTAAATGATTGTTTTTATTATTTAGGGAGAAAAAAAAATCCAAACCCTGTGTGGCCCTGTGTGAAAAAGTAATTGCCCCCTGAACCTAATAACTGGTTGGGCCACCCTTAGCAGCAATAACTGCAATCAAGCGTTTGCGATAACTTGCAATGAGTCTTTTACAGCGCTCTGGAGGAAATTTTTGCCCACTCATCTTTGCAGAATTGTTGTAATTCAGCTTTATTTGAGGGTTTTCTAGCATGAACCGCCTTTTTAAGGTCATGCCATAGCATCTCAATTGGATTCAGGTCAGGACTTTGACTAGGCCACTCCAAAGTCTTCATTTTGTTTTTCTTCAGCCATTCAAAGGTGGATTTGCTGGTGTGTTTTGGGTCATTGTCCTGCTGCAGCACCCAAGATCGCTTCAGCTTGAGTTGACGAACAGATGGCCGGACATTCTCCTTCAGGATTTTTTGGTAGACAGTAGAATTCATGGTTCCATCTATCACAGCAAGTCTTCCAGGTCCTGAAGCAGCAAAACAACCCCAGACCATCACACTACCACCACCATATTTTACTGTTGGTATGATGTTCTTTTTCTGAAATGCTGTGTTCCTTTTACGCCAGATGTAACGGGACATTTGCCTTCCAAAAAGTTCAAATTTTGTCTCATTAGTCCACAAGATATTTTCCCAAAAGTCTTGGCAATCATTGAGATGTTTCTTAGCAAAATTGAGACGAGCCCTAATGTTCTTTTTGCTTAACAGTGGTTTGCGTCTTGGAAATCTGCCATGCAGGCTGTTTTTGCCCAGTCTCTTTCTTATGGTGGAGTCGTGAACACTGACCTTAATTGAGGCAAGTGAGGCCTGCAGTTCTTTAGACATTGTCCTGGGGTTTTTTGTGACCTCTCGGATGAGTCGTCTCTGCGCTCTTGGGGTAATTTTGGTCGGCCAGCCACTCCTGGGAAGATTCACCACTGTTCCATGTTTTTGCCATTTGTAGATAATGGCTCTCACTGTGGTTCGCTGGAGTACCAAAGCTTTAGAAATGGCTTTATAACCTTTACCAGACTGATAGATCTCAATTACTTCTGTTCTCATTTGTTCCTGAATTTCTTTGGATCTTGGCATGATGTCTAGCTTTTGAGGTGCTTTTGGTCTACATCTCTGTGTCAGGCAGCTCCTATTTAAGTGATTTCTTGATTGAAACAGGTGTGGCAGTAATCAGGCCTGGGGGTGGCTACGGAAATTGAACTCGGGTGTGATACACCACAGTTAGGTTATTTTTAACAAGGGGCAATTACTTTTCACACAGGGCCATGTAGGTTTGGATTTTTTCTCCCTAAATAATAAAAAACATCATTTAAAAACTGCATTTTGTGTTTACTTGTGTTATATTTGACTAATGGTTAAATGTGTTTGATGATCAGAAACATTTTGTGTGACAAACATGCAAAAGAATAAGAAATCAGGAAGGGGGCAAATAGTTTTTCACACCACTGTAATGACACATAATTCTTTAAATAATTTAAAACTAAACTGTTAAAAGTTTTTTTTTAACATATATTCCAATGTGAAAAATAACTTGTTAAACTTGTTTGCTTTAGTAATATCACCATCTATTACAACAAGCAATCTGTATACCTCAACTATTTGTACAAACCTGTAATTCAGTGTAAAGCATTAGGTGACATTGATAAATCACCAGTGCCATTGTTGTCTTGATTTATTTGTCAGCAGCCCCCCTCATCAAAATCAGGGCATTATTTTACACAGCTGGGTGGACATTGTTCCTTAAATAATACATGGTGAACAGTTGCCTTAGTGGAACCGGCAAGGTTTTTTCTGTCTTACTATATACTGAATACATTCTAATTCTTGACATTGATAGAACAATAAATGGAAAAAACAAAAATGTTTCTAATCAACTATGTAAAGGCAAACCTCCAAAGGGGTTTTAAAGTATGAGTCTAATAGTGAATAGTATAACGGAATTCAATTTGCTTGAATATGATACAGTATGAAGTATTTCAAAAAAATAATTAAATTATATTTTGTGTAATAGTTAAGCTTTTCTATATCATAGTGATGATACTACATAAGAAACAATTCTTTCTTAAATTGTTCAAATACTGAAGAACAACACAATGGAAAAAATATTCCTATTGACATAAATAACAAAATAGCTATAAAATGCTAAATACAGCTAAGAGATTGAGTGTTAAAAATATAACATTAAACAAACTTAAAAAGATATAACAGGAAAGCTTCACTTAGCTTTCTCATCTTTGTCTAGTATTTTTTTCATATGTACTGTACATAATATATGCTAAAAGCATTTTTCTGCTTTCATACTAGGTGAACAGATCGCTAACAAAATGGGTCGCTGCAGCATCGGATTGAATTTCTAATTCTGTGCTAAATCAGAATGCACCCCGAGTTGATTTCACACATTTCAAAAAACTGCAACTAAAGTAAAAAGTAACAAGCATCTGCACCTGCACAGTCCATAGAAAAAAAGCATTGACACTTTTCATATATCAACATTTTTCAGATGTGACATTTGTCTTGCTGAGCCGTGATTTACACCGCTATCCAGTGAGTCAACAATTTCACTGTGCTGTCCCACATGTCATTCATGTCACTGGTACTTCACAATTTCAACATTTTTCTTCCTTGACTGAATTAAACTCTGCACATACTATACTTTATCAGACATAAATTAATAGCTAATGCAATAATCAATGTATTTGGCTCAACTCAAGCTATGCCAATTATGTGAGCTATTGATACAAAATATCAAATATTAGTCAAACTGGATTCTCTGTAAATGCTAGCAGACATATCAGCATTTTAAAAGGTATATCTAATTTGCATTAACTTGCCTAATTTTACAGCTGAATATTTTCCAAAATATGTGTTGACAATATATTGATAAATGGGACCTTTCTTAAAGTTTGATGATTTATTCATGTATGTAAGCTAAGAAAAAGTGAGGAAAATACCACCATGTTGGTTACTACTTCCGATGACATTAATGAGCTGATTCACAAAAAGCATCCAATAAAGCATCCAATGGCGTCATTTAAATATAGCTTTCTAAAATAGCGAAACTTTCCCTAAGCAATTAGCAGGGTTTCCCAATGTGCCACAATGAAATACTAAAGCAGTACAAATGCCTGTAAACTGAGTATTATAAACAGCAGCACAGATTCCTCATCATCCTATATAGAATGAAGTATGTTCATCAAAAAAGCAAATCCTTCCCAATTTGTTTGTTTAGAGTTACTGATAATATATAACTAGAGGCTTTTACACATTCTATACAATCAAATTTCTTTAATAAAAAAAATTGTCATATTATGTACTGTTATTATAATCAATCAAACATAATTTGCTAGGTGGCATTATATTTCCATCCATTCATCTATCCTTTTTTTCAAATAATTATTTGGGTCACAAGGAGCATCAGGCACAAAGCTGGAGCCAACCCAGGACAAGGAAACCTTTTCATCTCAGCATGAACTGACACACACACACACACACACACTCAGAGATGCAAATTGTCTCTTACTCCTCTCCCACACCCTTACAGTATTAGGCCAGTTTGGAATTAATGACAAACCCAAACCACATGTTGATGAGAGGAGGGGTAACACCAGATTGTAGAGGGGCAGCGTGCAAGCTCCACACAAACAGTCACTGGATATCTGCAGTACATAAAATATCCTTGTATAATTATGAATTAAAAATAGCAACAGGCAAGTAGACACTGCTTCAGATGTAGAAAAGGCAATTAAAGAAATCAAGTTTAATACAGTAACACAAAGATAAAACATTATCTGCCAGGTTAACAAATAATGACTTCAATTAAAAGTAATTAGAAGATGAACTGTGCTGAATGAAATACAAGTGAAGAGTATTTAGAAATGTGATTTCTTTGAAAGTTGTAGCATACAAGGAATGTTCTAACAGTTGTTTATCTTGATACTAAAATTATGAAGATCAAAGCGATGGTGTTCTGTATAGCCTCATAACCATCATTTTTAAATATGCATTACATGGTGCTGTAGGCAAGAAAACAAGCAATAAAAAAAAATCAAATTAAATGTAACCACTGTTAGTGATAATAATTTCACAAAATTTGTTGGTTTCCAAATCCTATGGGCTGGCTTCTAGGCCTGTCTAGCAAAGCTTAACCTCTAATTACCCACAGTAGTTGTGTAGAGAAGCCTAATTTACTTTAGGGACACACTACATGTGGCACTAATTCATGGAACTGCATATAAATCTGGAAAATTAAAAATAAACGGGGCCAAAAAATAATATTAAAATGGGATGTCAACTTTTCTTTTAAATTGTATTAGATTAGAGGTTGTGGATTTCTATTAACACATCCAAAAATGACATCAGTCTGATACTCCCATCTTCAGTGTAGTATATGAACACTTTTGTCTCTCCTTCTATTCAATTTCAAGTTCTAAACTCTACCTCAACCATAGGTTTTGGAGCTGCAACTCATACTTTTTAATAGAGCAACTATAGGCCACACACTCCAAAGGGAATGGTATCTTTATTCATTTTCAAAAAATGGACACAGCTTCACTTACACAAAAGACTGCAAGGTAAGGAATATTTGTTAATTCAGAATACAGAGATAGTGAGGCAAAGTAAATAACGCCAATTGCTTCGGGGTGGAGGTACATTTTAACTCCCCCAAGACTAGATGCAATTGTGTAGATACTGTATTTTCCAAAATGACTGCCTCAAAAAGAATTTAATGGAATTTCAGCATCTGCCAAGAGCCTGGTACAGTTTTACCGGGCTGAGGCTTGCTACTTCAGAATGAATGCTTCAATCACACTGAGATCTAGGCACAGATGTTTATTTATAGAGGACCATTTGGAAATGGCACTATTTTAAAATCAAAAGGTTTTACAATAAATTACAGATTGCAGCCATACAGAATATTTCCAAAAGCACTTAGTAGTCAAAATAATAATAATAATAATTGTGTTAATACAAAACATTTCATACACTAAATGCAGCTCAAAGTGCTAAAAGAATTTACAATACCAATTACTTTAAAATATATAAAGATGCTTGATTTACTACTTTGGTAATAATAAAACATCTTAAATAAACCAATATGATATACAGAGTACTTTAAATGTTTCTAAAAGAGCATAATTAATGTAAGCCACAAGGCCTTTACTTTTTAACCCACACTTAATGGCTAAAAACTGAAAAATATCAGATTACACAAATATATTAGGAGTACACAGCTATTCACCATTCACAATCAACTTCAAAAATATGCTAGCAATGCTAGTAATTCTTTTTTGCTTTTCTGAATATCCAACCACCCATTTTCAGAACCATACTTTTTCCATGATAGGGTTGGATGGAGCCAGAGCCAACCCCAGAGCACCAGTCTGCTCTGAAGTATATTCAAGCTCAATTCCACATGTCACGCCAGTACAAATGTCGCTAATAATTCCAATAGCATATCAGTGGACTATACGATGATGCCAGAGACCTCAGAAGCAATTCACACCAACATTGTGTTAAAGCATGCCACTTTATGGCCAAGGGCACTACAGTCTAGAACAGAACTGGATTTCAGACACTGGGAAACTGCAGTGAGGTCATTCACTGTGCTATCATGCTCTGGATTTTTCAAAGAATAGGATATAGCAGGTTGGACAATGACTGACTGACTGACTGACTGACTGACTGATTCTTTTAACATGAAATGAATGCAGTTATAAAAATAAGAAAAAGTGGAAGAAGGTATATAATGAAAAATTATTGAGAGTCCAACAAATTATCAAATAGTCTTTAAAAATAACTCTGCATCTTGTCTTAAAATGTACTGAAGGCTTGGAAAAGGCTACATGAGAATCCAACCAGAATTCAAACATGTATAGCACATTAAAGTATAGCTCGCACTGAATCATTATGTGGCCTAAGTGCAATCACTCACTCCTCCCATTTGTATTTTCCAGCATAAACATATTTTGAAGTGAATCCTTGTTTTTCCGACATTGCTTCTGCTAATGGATATTGATCCAGAGACTTTGTTAACTAGTAATGTGCTATGCATGATAAACCTTTCCACAGTTCAAGAAGATGGATAATCATTTTAAATTTAGTAAATGATGATGGGATTTTTTAAACATGCTACTGCTTAATGCTACCATGCATTATCTATAATGGCTGATGAACCAAATTCTAAGAATGTTTGACCCTATATTTTATAAAAAGCTGAACGTGAAGCCACTGTTTCTGGTGTAATCAGCTTCAGATACCCAATGGTAATGAGTATCCTGAAGATGACATTGAGAAGTCCAAGTTTGGGGCTCCCAGAACACACTGTACTGTACAGTACATTTCTGACAGACTACTATGATCTCACTCTTCACAATGAGTAATCAAATTCTGCTGTTCCCCGTGCATTTCAAATAGGTAAAGTCCTTCAGTGCAATCTGATACTTAAAAGGAGGCAATTTGTTCATCCAGGCAAGCAATGCAAAAGTTACGCAGCCAGCATAAAAAAAGAAAGCAAAGCAGAAAGAGAACACGAAATCGAAAATAACACTACGCCTCGGTTAACGTTAAAGAAATGCTGCACAGCTGCGCGTTTTTTTTTTTTTTTTTACTAGACAGAAGTACAGGAGGCATTTATAGGTGACCATATTAAAATGCGGAGCCGTCTACAGTTTATAATATCGTTTGATGTCTTTGGCATGAGCACTCGCCATAAAATGAAATGCGTTTGATATGTTCTATTTTTTCGGTCAGTAAGACACCTCGACGACTGAATATACAGTATACCGTGGCAAACAATCGACTCAATCCCGTCAATAAATCCGGCATTACAGAATTTACAAGGCAGCGGCAAAAGCAGTGCCTTCCAGCGGAGCCGCCTAGTTTTCTGCATTGCAAAAAGCACCAATGTGTAAAATTCTAAATGACAACTTATCAAGGCAGCTCACCGAGCGAGAACCACCACGGATGGGAAAGCAATTCATGAGAAACCGATTTTTGTCAATCGGTGCAGTACAACATAACTCAGTTTGTTGATGTGTTGTTCTGGATAACTAAAAAGTGAAAATAAAAACACTAATGTATACTTAGAGCAGGGAAACGCAAATACAAACACACGCACACATAAGAAGATCTCAATTCTCTGTTCTAATCATTTTCAGAGACACGCAGTAAGAAATCTCCCCTGCCCTTCTCCCTAGTGGCGCTTGGAGGCGCTGTTGTTCTATCACTTACCGGCGCCGTGCTGCTGACGGATGGCCGCGTTACCCGGTCGAGGAGATGCTGAGGAAGATGCAGCTGCCCCTGCCGCTGTCGTGGAGATAGCGACTGGCCCCGCGCCTGCCGGGAGCGGAACTCGGCGTTTATCTTGTCCCGGCTCAGAAGTGGCTCTCCCGGCGGGATTGTTCCTGAGGGGACCGTTGCTCTTGATGTGGGACACGGCTTCAGCCGCCTGCATGTCAGGAGAGAAGCGGGAGGTGACTCGTAACGTCGCCTGGGCTTTGTGTTCCTGAGTCTCGTCGCCATTGTAGTCGGACACCCTGCACTCGTAGACACCTTCGTCCAGCTTTCTTACGTTGGAAAGCCGGAGCCTGTGGGAGATGTCATTGCCTTGCACTCTCACAGTCTGAAAATGAAATAAGGAGATGGTTATTGTTTGAAATTCTTTTTCTCCTGTCTCTAATGCAGTGTACTGTGAAAAGAAATGCAATAAATAAGGGAAAGCTTACCCCCCAGGAAAATGTCCCTTATCTTTGTGGAGTGGCAGTACTGGGAGTTGAATGGCATTGTGAAGATGTCCCATGGGGCATTTGCACAAACTTACTTAATGGACATGACTATTGTGTTTCATTGCAGTCAAGCTAGTGTGCATAAATGACAGGACGGCAGCCTTGCCGAAAGCTTCTCCTTCATTGCTTTTCGTTTTTCTTGTTAATAGCACAACCTTTGCCTGCGTGCGAGTGTATTTTATGTTAAAATGTGTATAATAACGCTGTTACTTCTCAGGCACTGGAATGTAAATCTGGATACACTGGCTAGACTCATTTATAGGGTATTATTTGTGAACATCATATGAAGATATGTATTTTCAGAAAGCAGCATTCTTTGCTTGCCCTCAGGCGTGCCCCCTATATGACTCCAAAGATTCAACTTTTCATTTGTCAATACTTGTCTCTTGAGATTTTAAAATAGGAGACTACTGACAATATGTATGCTCGTGTAAGTATGACTTGAATCTGCCTTATCTATCTGTATACGGATTCCCACCCTTTCATCTAAGTCAATCAAAAAAAGTTCATTTTTAAATCTCATGTTCATTTTTTCGGTCATCCCAAAGCAGTGTATG